>NC_137737.1:86653488-87853488 GCF_963264785.1 Psittacula echo | reverse complement strand
ATGAGTTTTTCCATGTCTGTTGGTTGCTTATTGTAACTGCATCGTTCAGCAGTGACAGCATAAAACTAGGAAAAAGAAAAACTCTGCTTTCACAAGTGTCACAGAAACTGTGGGCTGCAACTGGAGAGGAGGAAGAGGCAGAAAACGCACCTGTAGTAACAAGGGAGGAGGTAATAGGTAATTTGCTCCCAGGTTCTGTGATTAATCTGTTATTTTCTAACACCCCTGGTAATTCTTTTTTTAGTGATTTTAATGATATCTGAGAAGTTCCACCCTGTCACCTCACATGACAGTGAGCCTTACAGCCGACTGCAAGGAATTAAATGTGATAATTAAAGCATTGTGATATCATTCCAAACCCAGAAGTTTTGCTCCAAAGAAACACAGAAGAACTCAAGATCAGATTTGCACCAATTTGTGCTGTCCTCTGCTAAAACACACTAATGCTCTGTGTGTAAATGTCTCAGAAGGGACGAGCCTGAGCATGCTGGGGACTGCTCTGTGGCAGTTTCATGCATGTGAACTGTTTCTCATGTGCTTTTAAAAGTAGTTGTGGTAGTACAACACCCCTGATAGTCCCAGTAGTACAACCCCCTCCTCTAGTGATCCTGGAGTAGGGGTAATTTATACAAGGGGAGGTTACCTTTTATCTGTATAACATAATGCCCATAAAAAAATAATGTCATTTAAGAGTCATTACGCTTGCAGCAGTGGAAAAGTACCACTTATTTGTATCACTGTAGGAGGATAGAGCCATTGTCTGTAGGTCAGTCCTAATGTCCTGGACGCATCTGCCTGTAGACAGAGGTGGCAATGGTGCTGCTGCTTCTCATCATCCCGTGGCTGGGAATGTCTTTCCTACAGCAGTGTCATCAGGAAAAAGCGTGAGATGGGATACGGGAGCCAGAGGAGCTCAAACGCTTTTGCTAGACATGTATTTAGGGCACTGTTAGTAAGACTAAAAGATGCCCTGCTCGGTGCATCCTATGTAAGGTTTAAAAGTTTATGGGGAAAAATAATTATCCACGACAAATGCGCTGCGTTTCTGTAACGTCAGTGTGTTCAAGGGAGAGTAACACCTCGGTAGCTGTGTTGGCATGCTCCTTTTTATAGCCTACCAGCAGGTGGGGATCTTTCCCCAAAGAAGTCCACCCAATTTCTTAAGGAAAGCCCAAGGGCACTCAAAAGTTGTTTCCTTGTTTTGTCACTCAAAATCATCCAGTATTAGTAACCTGTTACTGCCATTTCATTAAGGGTTATTGTTGATTCGTTGGGTGGAAGAAGATTGTTTTGGAGGGAGCTGTGAAAACCAGCCTGGCATCTCTAGACCTCCCTATTTGACAAAGGTAGGATTTTAAAAGATGAATTTTACCTTGTGTCTCAGGCTGTACTATTGCACTGGGGTTGGGAAAAGAGGTGAAAATCCCGATACAGTGCATTTGTGTTGAAACTGATCATCGATCTTAGGAATTTTAATAGCAGATTAAACAAGCAGATAGATAGAAGCAGTCTCCCAGGCTGAAGATCCTGAAAATGCTTTGAAATGCGGATACACAACAGGTAGGAGTTGAGTCCAATTATTTCAACAGTCTCAATTCATTTGAGTTTTGGTTGATAGCAAGCACCATTTTTTGCTGTCTTTGTTAAACTCATCAGTGCTGCTGTAGTAGGGTTGAACATCTGGTGGGACCACTCTTATCCCAGCTGTGCAGTGCCGGGACCTTCCCCTGACAGAAGTCCCAGAAGACATCTCCTATGCGCTGGGTAATCATTAACCTCATGGGTGATGCCTCTGCTCACATTTGGCTGAGTTGTGCAGGCAGCGTAAGGCACACCCATCTGTGGTCAGCACTGGAGATAGTTTTTGTGACTGACTGAAGGAACCACTGGACTGATTTCTCCAAAGGAAGAATTCTCTGGACCTGCTGAAGAGCCCCGCGAGGAGCATATTTCAAGTGGATATCGCTGATGCCATCCATGATCACTGATCACGTGTATTAAAACCCCACATGTATTTAGATATAGGTGGCTCATATTGCTCTATCTTCCTGAGTCCTCAGTTTTTCACTTCCCTGCTTTGCGGGTCAGATGCTTTGCAGCCAATTTACATCAATTCCTGGCACTGTTTTTAAAGGAAGCAAGGGGGAACAGCGTGAAGTCTCGCTTTCTGCCAACAACAGGAAGCATTCGCTCTTCGAGTCGGGCAGCTTGTTTCAGCCATGCCTGTTGTTGAACAACAAGCTACTGGACTGGATTCAGTCTGCAACACAGTAGTGCCGACAGCACAGAGGGGCAGAATGGATGGCCGGGGAGAAAGCTGTGAGCCGCTGAAATCCCCTTTTTCCTAGCGAGCATTTTTTTAAAGTCTGAGGAAATAGAGGGCAAATGGCGACAGGATCTCTCTCTTGTTCTGCCTTATGGATCTGAACATGCTGCTACTGAAGCCTTGCTGGGGGTGACCACTGGAGGGCTCTGGGATGATGCTGTGAAACACAGCTCTCCTGCCTATTGAATGGAGAGAGGTGAGCTCTTGGATCCTCTACTTCATTTTTGTGTCCAAAGCAGGCTGAGGTACAACATGGGCTCCAGAAACGTGTTATGAAGGTCTTTGAGACTTCCACAAGTCAATCTAAAATTCCTGTTTCGTTTTTTTTTTTTCCTGAAGCACAGTTACAACTGACACTAATGTGAGGCTATCTTAGAACAAAAGTCCTTCTCTGATACAAGTGTGCTTGCAGGAGCTGTTTCCAGGCTCACTTTTCGTACATGGCATTTGCACTATTCCCTTTTTTCCCCCCTTATCGCTGTAATAAAACTTCTCAGAAAGCTACCTGCAAAAACCCGTTTTTTTCCCACCTACCTTCATTCCTCCCTGTGTTTCCCTGGTGCGGAGGCAGGCTCGGTGAAAAGGAGCCAAGAATGAGCAAAGTGCAGTGCTCTGGAGAAACGATGTGTTTGTATTTTACTGTCCCACAGATATCTTTTGTATGGTGTAAATTTACTTTCCCCTCTCCGCTGCCAACAAACCCCTGTGTTTGTTCCATCCTTCCAGGTGTTTCCTTTCTAACTACACACCAGCGAACTCATCAAGGTGTGCTGTGGCGCTGATGACATCCCTGCTGAGGAAATGGAGTGTCTGGAGGTGCCTGGTTAAGACTTGAGGCAGGTGAATGCCCCTGAGGCAGTTGTCTGATGGCTGAGGGCACTCCAGGAGTGATGGGCTTCTGCAGGGCACATCCCAGCCTGAAGATGCACTGAGGAAGGGCTCTAACTGCAGGTGGTCAGGAGGCAGCCATGGTGGGAGAACTTAGCAAGACCCTGCTGACAGAGCATTTGTTCTGCTTTTCTGAAGCAAAAGCTCCAAGGGTGACCTCAGAAAACACTGAGAAAAAATGGGAACAGTGGGAAACAGGGAAGGGACTTGTCCCTCTATCCCTGCACTCCTTCTGGAGAGGCTTTGCTGAGCACTGCTGATTGGCACCACCTTCCCTCTTCTTGCTGCCCCAGAGACTTTGCCTTGCTTAATGTTAGTGCGAGGTATTGTTAGGGCGAGGTATTGCTATAACTATAATATCCATCGTATAAAGTTATGGACGTGGCCAGAGGCTGAGTAGCAAAAGCACACAGCACAGTAAGATGTGGAGAAGAAGGGTCTTTGAGTCAAATTATTTCTCTAATTGCAAAGGAAATTAGGCAAGCAGTTCATATGGGAGAAGCAGAACCAAAAGGAAAGCTCTTCGCTTTCCCCCTCTGCACATACTGTTTCTCCAGAGAAGCTGCGGTGATCCTGCAAAACTTGACAAGGAGGGTGTAACAAGTTCTTCCCTATTTTCTGGAAATCCCACCCTCTTTCCACAGCTTATCTGAAGTTTCTATTTCGCACGTTGTTATTTGTGCAAAGTTTCCAGCGAGCCTTCTGTTTTCTGTTGTAAATCAGCTGTTCGCTAAGGCCAGCATCGGGTGCTCTTTGTTTGGAGCATATTTTCAACGTGGCCATTGCCCTGTTGGGGTTTGGTTTGTTGTGTTTTGTGGGGTTTTTTGTCTTCTTTTCCCTGAGATGATTGGGAGGGCAAATGAAGTGACTTTGCCTGCTGGTGTTAAGGCTATAGAAGAGCATCTCTATTTGTTAAACCAGTTGGGTACCATGAAGCTGTGGTTTGAGCAGCTCATTAGGTCTCCACAGGAAAACTGAGGCCTGCAGTGCCAAGCACCAGGGAGAGGGCCCCTCTCCCAGAATCTGTGCGTCATTTAAAGACATTTGCAAGGCAAAAGCTGTCTAACTTCAACAGCTGATCATGGAAAGGTTTATGGGTCTTTGTACATTGGGTCAAAATACTGACACAAAAAAAACATAAGATGTTTTCAGTAACAAAGAAGTGGAAAGAAAACTGCAACTGTTGGATAAAAATACATAAATTACTGAATATTTTGAATTAGTCATACATATAGTATATATACACATAGTATATATTACAGTTTAATGTAAGCTCAAGCCCAAATCCTTAGACCTGTGGCCTTTTTACAGCTCTTAGGAGTTAGTGCAAGGGTCTGCAAACATGGAATCCTGATACTACCTGCTGAAAAGGAAGCCTGGTCTGTGTCTGGAGAATAATCCAGTGTCCAAAGATGTTGCCACCAATCCAGATTTTGTGAAGAACTCATTGCATGATCTTGCGTAAGGAATTCAGGCTTTTTTTTGTGCTAGAATTTCCCCCTCAGGCAGGGGGAAGGGTGCGATAGTTTCACAGCACTAATGCTGCTCACCAGCTCGTCAGAAATTGTGCTTTGGGATCTGGAAACTATAGAATAAATTTAAAGGTAATAGGATGAGATTACATTCCATTTTGGTTCAGCTTCATTTCCACTTATTGTGATCTTACCCTCCTCTCTCCCCAAGCCAACAGAGCTACACAGCTCCTGTATTTGAAACAAAAAATGGATTCACTCCATAGGTTGGGATCTTAAAAAAGGGGTATTTTTATTGTTTACGTTAATGACAACATGAATTGTTAAAAAGGATTTGCACTGTGTGGTTCTCTGCTTTGTCAGATGTTGAAGAAACAAGGAGGCATGAATGTATGGTGAGAACACCTGCACTGGCTGCCTCACCAGGCAGCTTTGGCGGCGGGGGATTTGGTGGTGGGGGAAGTTGCTAAAATCCAAACAAAAAGTAGTTTTAGTTCACAAATTGATTTTAGATTGAAGGATAATTGAGAGAAGAGGCCAACTCTTCCACAGGATAAAAGGCATGCAACTATTAAGAAGGGTAGAATGTTTTATTTCCCTGAAGTGCACTGGGTTTGGCTTTTCTAAATGCTGCAGTAATAGCCCTTATGGCGGAGAGCAATTTCTTCACTGCTAAGCTCAATATGTTAATTTTTCCACCCAATCTTCTACCACCCTTCATTTCCCTCCTGTCTTCCTATCACTTCTGGTACATTTGACTCTACCTTCAATGACCAAATTATGATTCAACCATCAAGAGCCATTCAACGAAACTCAGGCAGATGCCTGCAGCCTCCTTCTCCTGGTTTGGGCTTTGGAGTTTTGTTGCAAATGCTTCATTTTAGAGCTCTGATTTTATTAATATGCATTTCATTGTCTTCCTAAAACCACTCCTGCTTTTCTTCTTGTGCACTTCTACACTTTCTGCTGATCAGGATACAACCTCTGTTTAAAGGTCAGTTAAATGCAGTGTGGTTGTGCCTTGGGGAGCAGCAGCAGCACACTGTACGTGTGTGAACTGAGGGTCTGTCAGTACTGCCTGTCTTCATCAGCTTGACTTGTTCCACTTGTTCGGTTTTACCCTGGTTACTGCAGTAGGAATCCTCCTGCCAGGTACAGTACTGGTAGAGTATCAGCATTAAACCTTGTAAAAGCGGTTTGTGTTTCAGCCAGCTTACATGTACAGAGGGATAGTGAGACAGATGTTTCCAAAGCAGAAGTAATCATTCTAATTTGTACCAATATTTAATGAGTCCAAAAACCCCCTACATACCTGCTTGTGTTAAGTGCATTTCCCATGTGCATTTGGTAGACTATGCAAATGAAATACTATATATAGTGTTAGTCTAGAACTGAGTGACTGGATGCAATGCAAAAATAAAGAGTTTGTGACTGTTTCAGAGTAGGGCTTCTGAGGTGGGGTATGTGCTGTGCTGAGAAAGAAATAAATGCATATAACAGTGCTTCTGTTGGTGCCTGCAAATATGTTTTCAGCAAGTATTTACTCCTCCTTCTTTTTCCCTAACACAACAGAGAATAAGCCTGTATTCACTCCCACGTCTATGTGCAGGAATCTCCCTGGATGTACTTTTTTGTGCACTAAAGCTATCAGTGCAAGAAGACCTGAGTCTTTGAATCCAGACTTGAACCCCACTGAATGTTAAGAGCAATTTGGATCTCTGTTTTAAATATATTCATGAGAAAATGAACATGAGCCGGCTTCAGTGTGCTCTCACAGCCCAGAAAGCCAACCGTATCCTGGGCTGCATCAAGAGGAGCGTGACCAGCAGGTCGAAGGAGGTGATCCTGCCCCTCTACTCTGCTCTCGTGAGACCTCACTTGGAGTATTGTGTGCAGTTCTGGTGTCCTCAACATAAAAAGGACATGGAGCTGTTGGAACAAGTCCAGAGGAGGGCCACGAGGATGATCAGGGGACTGGAGCACCTCCCGTATGAAGATAGGCTGAGAAAGTTGGGGCTGTTCAGCCTGGAGAAGAGAAGGCTGCGTGGAGACCTCATAGCAGCCTTCCAGTATCTGAAGGGGGCCTACAAGGATGCTGGTGATGGACTGTTCATCAGGGACTGTAGTGACAGGACAAGGGGTAACGGGTTCAAACTTAAACAGGGGAAGTTTAGATTGGATCTAAGGAAGAAATTCTTTACTGAGAGAGTGTTGAGGCACTGGAATGGGTTGCCCAGGGAGGTTGTGAATGCTCCATCCCTTGCAGTGTTCAAGGCCAGGTTGGATGAGGCCTTGGGTGACATGGTTTAGTGTGGGGTGTCCCTGCCCATGGCAGGGGGTTTGGAACTAGATGATCTTAAGGTCCTATCCAACCCTAACTATTCTATGATTCTATGATTCTAAATGACATTATTATCAATTAAATTACATTATTTTCAATTAAATGATGTATTAAGGCTGAAGTATATTTAGCCCTTGTCAATGTTAACAGGAACTCTATATAGTAAAAGCTGTAATCAAATAGACATTACTACGTCCTTTGAAACAAAATAGGGAGAAGTAGAACAAAGACACCCCTCCTTTACTCGTAGCACATTGTACCCACGTGTTAACCTGACCCCTCAGTATTCATGGTGTTTTCCCAGGGTTTTAGTAAAGGTTTTTAGTGCAGCGTTGGCGGGTGCAAAGGCTCTTAACAGGCTGGGGAGGTTTTACAGCCAGATCTCCCCAGTCCCACTTCCCCAGGGCAGCAGGGTGAGGTGCAGGGCTCCTCTGGGGCTCTCAGCTCTGCTTGTGGTAGTAAGGAGCTTGCAAAGGTCATTAGCCTTTGTACCAAGCCTTTTTTAGCCACAGGTTACAGCCTCGTGGCTGTATCCAGGCTCCCTGCATTTCAGTGACATGCAGATAGAGGCTGTTAGCTCAGGTCTGTGTTTGCTGCTCATTCACAGGGTGACATAAGGTTCATGGCCTTCAATTGAAAATCAGAGCCCACTGAAATTAGTCCCTACAATTACAACTGGCTGAACAGAGATGAGGGGTTATGGCCCTGAAAGCTCCAACAGAGACCTGCTGGGCCCCACCGCCTGCAACACAGGTTTCCTCACAAGAGCTGGGAGCCACCTCGGGCAAACAGGAGGTTCAGAATTCAAGTTTAATCTGGTCGAACACTGAGTGGGAAACAAGAAGTGAAAACTGTCAACTGTGCCCGGATCCATCCAGATCACTTCTAGGGACAGTTTTGATACCAAATTATCCTTGTTATGCAAATTTCCTCACCAACCGGCTGGTTCCCAGTTATGCATGGGGAGAAGCGGTGGCCACATCTGCTTCCCGTTTTGCCGTTTCAGAGACGAGCCATCTGTTTGGCCTCATCCCGAACAGCCTGCTCAGGGCTGATTAACTTCCTCACCCCGCCAGCCCGGGCTCACTGTCTGCTGCAAGGTGTTGATGGGTTTTTCTGCTTGCTTTCTTTTTTTTTCTTCTTTTCTAACTGCTTACAAACCAGAACCTTCACTTCTCTCCCAAGGGACAGGAAGGCGTTGGTTTGTGTGATTTGCAGCCACCACCAGCGGCAGCAGCAGCAGCAGCTGCCCTCTATCAGTCACATGGTTCCTATGTGTGGTCAGGATAGATAAAACTGGGAATTGTTCCCTGTCCTGGGATGGGCTTTGAAGTAGCGAGACCTTACCTTATGTGAAAAAAAATATATAAGAATAAAAGGTTTTAGTGCTAAATGCAGCAAAAGTCCCTCTGCAGTTAACATGGATCTGTTTGTTAGGTAAGAGCCGGGCTTCAGCCGTGCTCGCTGCATCCTTTTTCCATTTACAAGTGCAGACCTCCTGCTGCCTGAAGCCGGGCTTTGGATTTCTCACTCCTGTCTATCCCATTTTCAGTGAAACTCCACAAATTCTTGTCCCTCCTGTTTCCTGAGTCCCCATCATGTGGCAGTTGTGGCAGGGTTTCAGAAGCGCTGCGTGTCCGCAGCTGACAGTGGCTTTGCTGAGCACTGCACGTGCAGCAGCCCTGAAAATTCAAAGTCTGCGTAGCCAGAGAAAAGATGCATCAAAAATTAAAGTTGAGAAACTGAAGTAATGGAGCTCCTGTCGAGATAAAGGATTCTGCCGCCTTCCTCAGGCCAGGTCTGAGCGGTTTTGTCTTTCTTTGGGCCCAAATTTGTTTTCATGCAGCATTTTCCTTCCAGAAAAGAAGCTGGCAGTGTTTCCTGGTGGTGGACACAGCCTGGCTGGCCTGCAGCAGGGAAGGATGCCCTGGAGCTTGGACCACAGGACAGGCAGGAAGAGCTTTTACAGAAATCAAACATTTTGGTTTTCCAGTTGCAACACTGTCAGCTTTCAAAGCATCGCTCCTGCTGCTGGAACATGAACCTTCCAGTGAAAGCTTCTCCTTTATTTTCAACCATCTCCCAAGCTGAGATTACCAGGGCAATACCCTTGGTGTACTGGCAGTCAGGAGCGTTTGTAACCAACCCTTTTTCCCCAAATAAGATGTTGAGTGATCTCCCCCCGCTCCCAGAAAAAGGGAAATTGTGACATTATCAGGTCTGTGTGCTCCAGGTCTGGCGCCAAGTTCTCATTTTGATATCTACTAAAAGAATCTTGTGTGTTTTAGTGCATTTCTTGGTTTCAAAGACTGACTACAAAACGGTTGCTGAGCACATGTTAATGCTATTTTGGTGTTTAGATGCTCATATATGGATTGGTAAGTCTGTCTGGGGACTTGAGGCTGAAAACGCTCATCCCTGATAGTTGTATGCTTGTGTCTATATAATGATTTGTATCTTGTCACCTACCACCATTTCTGATGTAATTTAATCAAGCTATTGCAGTAGGAAAAATATATAAACATGGTGATTTTAAGAAAGTCTTTGAAACTTTATAAATAGGTACCCAGAATAGATTTTTAGGTACACAAACTTGCATTTGAATCTGTGGATATCTCTACTTTGGGTCAAGGACTTAATAACATCGATTGAGGCTATTACATTTAGTTTATTTTTGTGATGATGATGCTGATTTTAATTATTACTACTATTATCAATTATTTAACAGACCATATTTACTTTGCAAAAGAATCCACCTGCAACAGAAATTTCTATTTCATTTCATTTACTGCGAATGAGCTATGATGAACAAGAAAATTAGGATTCTTAAAAGTCTTTTGTTATAGAAAAGTAGTGATAGTTTATGATGAAACCTCATCACAGTAACGTAAAGAAAATTTAGGCTTTGGGAACCTCTAAAAGAACTGATTGCAATACCATTAGAGGCCTGTTTGGTTTTTTTAATCTCATTTTGTTCATAATAATACAGCTTTACAAATGGAAATATTTCTCAACTTTACAAATGGTGCTTTTTCTATGCAAAAGAGTGATTCTTTTTTGCATTAAATATGTGATGTGAAATTTACTGTGCTGGAATTTGAAGGAAACAGGGACACCTGCAGAGAAATCACCTTTGTTATGGCAAATAGTAGAAATAATTTCTCAGTGTTCTATTTTGAATTACCATGACTCTACATGCAGAAGTAATTGTGTTCTGTAATGACTTTGGCTGGCTGGTGAGAGGGAAGGGTAGGATGAGAGGGCTGGAAAGGAAGCAACCTCCTCAAAGTCAGCTGCCCCCAGGAGCTGTGTGTGTTTTGTGGCCAGGGATGTGCTGGGTAGGAGCAGCCAATACAGAATCATAGAACGGTTTGGGCTGGAAGGGTTCAACTAGTTCCAACCCCCCTGCCATGGGCAGGCCTGCTTCACGCTAGGCCAGGTTGCTCCATGCCCCATCCAAACTGGCCTTGAACATTTCCAGGGATGGGGCAACCACAGCTTCTCTGGGAAACCTGTTTCAGTGCCTCACCACTCTCACAGTACAGAATTTCTTCCTAATATCTAATCTAAATCTACTCTTTCAAATTAAAGCCATTACCCCTTGTCCTGTCTCTACATATACCCATGAAAAAGTCCCTCTCCAGATTTCTTGTAGGCCCCCTTAAGGCACTGGAAGATGCTCTGAGGTCTCCATGGAGCCTTCTCTTCTCAAGGCTGAACAAGCCCAGCTCTTTCAGCCTGTCTTCACAGGGGAGGTGCTCCAGCCCCCTGATCATCTTTGTGGCCATAAGGCATTGGATTTGGTAGGACTTGGTCTTCAGCTGGAGCTGGCTTAGCAAGGCCACTTCACATAGTTGGTGAATGCAGGACGACTGATGCAGAGTGGCTTTTTGTGGCCACATCGATGATAGGTTGCGAGGATGAGCTCACCACGATGTGGGCTATAGGCATGGCAGTGGAGGCTGAGGCTGTGCATGGTACTCAGTGCTCCCTGACTGCCCATGGGGTATCTCGCCACGCATTGCCCCCCCCCCCACAGTCACCAGCCCAGACACTCACACGGGGCCTCCAGCTGTACTAAACAACTTCTTCACTCACTAAGAGAGTGACAGAATATTCTGGAGTTTGGGTTTTTCACCATGTTCTCTTGTCTTAAAAATACACCTCACTTTGCAGGCATAATTTAATAACATTTCCAAATTTTATGAAATTTGCTCTTTTCTTTTTTTTTTTTTTTAAATACAATGCTCCCAAAGAAAAATGAAGTTACAATATAAAATCACAGCAAAAAAGAAGAGAAATGTGTAAATACAACTTTTCTATTAGAAAAGGCAGTGTCTGGGGAAGGGCTGGGAAGCAGGTACTTTTTACTTCTTTAAAACAGAGATAAACTTAAAGCCATTCACCATATTTACTCATTTAAGGGTTCAGCTAAATCATATCAGGGTATTGCACCATAGCAAGAAAAACAGAGAAAAAGGGAGATTACACTAAACTAGTTTTCTGAGGGCACAGTTTGTTTTGATGTACACACACACAAAACATCTATTTTCATGCCTTACATATGGTCATAAATAAAATTGTTGAAACACTTGTTTCTAAAGAAATTGAAGATGATTTTGTGCAAAAAAAAGAAAAGCAACCCCCCCAAAACAACAAAAAAGGCAAAACTATAAATGCCCCTTCATGAACAAAGAATGCTGTTTGCTCCTGCCTTTAGACTATGCCCTCTGATACACTGTCTTACTATACTTACTTATACTACTGTACTGTTTAATATACAACATCAACATATTCTGTTATAGCATAAATAAGAAAACTCCAGACGCAGAAAACAAACCCACTGTGATTGACAGTGCATTATCATGTCATATGAACCATTTTAGATATATATACATGTACATATGTATATAAAATATTAATGATGATACACAAAACCACAGATAGGGCATGTGCATGTCGACAAGAAAAGCGACACAGAAACTCCTACACGTGTGTGTGTGCACAGAGATGTTGTGAAGGCAGTGAACCTACCCGGTGATCAGAAATCACAGTTAACAGCTAAGTTCAAGGCAGCCTGAAACTCCACTGGAGCTATGCTTGCATACACGGTTAATGAACGTGGCTTTATTTGTGTTGGATTTTAGTAAAAGCAAAGAAACAAAACCACCTGAGTAATCTTCTGTCCTCCCTTTTATAGCTTGGGTGTCTTAAAATGAAGGGTTAAAAATATTATGGCATGGGGTATACCATGTCCTAAATCTAAGAACAGTAGGAAAGAGGTGTAAAAGAAGTGGAATATTTCTGTACAGCCAACATCTGGCTTCAGATGGGACATTGCAGCAGAGCTGGGAAATTACTTGGTCTCTTGTTGGTTGGTATCAATCAAAAGTGGAGAGGGGTAAGAACAGCTGAGTGTACCCTACCAGCTATGAAAAAATGAACCCATTTCAACTTCATTAAAAATAAAATAAAATAAAGGGGACTCATCATTGTAAGCTGCCCCCTTGAAGGTCCTCTTCAGGTCATTCCTATACAAAATATTTGGTAATACCTCGTTGCCAGGTACAGTCTGCCTTGAAGCTGAATGTGTAGCAGGCATTGATCATAAAACCATAGCTGGGGCACAAATTCCTATGCCCACCCCCTGCACAATGTCTCAGGCTGGAAGGAAATAAGCAATAACATCACATAAGGCAACTGAGTTATAGTATAGAAGTAGAGGGGACAACCTTTGGGCCTGTAGTTTACACTACTTGTTTCGGGAGTAGAGGGGTCACTGGTCATCCTGCATGTACCAGCCTACCTGATGTGCTAGTAATTTGCTTCCACCGTTGTGGGTATGTACATCAGTCTACAGATGTTCATACACAGTTTCACATCTGGTGACAAAGCTATGAGATAGGCATGCACACATGCACTTTTCAGTGTAAAAACACTTCTGCACCCATGTGCCACTTGAGGTGAATGTCTTAGTTGGCATGAGAAGCTGACACATGAGACTGTAAAAGCATGTATTTGTAATTCATTGTTTCATCAGTATCGTTCCTCTAACTTCAGTATTGTTGCCCCTGACTTACACCTGCAAAAGTGAAAGCAGAAGAAGGAGCTCTGTGTGCCTGTAATAGTTTGTATATATAGGAAATGTATATCAAATATAGCTACACGTATCAGGCCAAATTGGCTGGGGTACAAGCATTCATAGTTCCAACAATTCTTTCTTTTATAACAAATACAGGTGTTTGCATGCACTTGTGAACAGAGAACATGTACCTGTATGACAAGACTGCCGGTCTTGTTGGTTATACGGTTGTGTTTATTGCGGAATATCCATTTATTATGCAGAGTGGAAGTATTTCTAGATGAAGTTAATAAGATGAGTTATTTTTACGCATGTTGCTCAGGAAGTATTGCAGCACCAATGACACATTTTTAGGCAGCTGCAAAAATTTCTTTTTTGTCCAGTCTTAAAGTGTGAGGGTGCTCAGGGAAAGGAATGAACTATTTGGAAGAAGAAGTTAAGTAAAAGCCTTTTAAAAAGGTATTTTTTATATCAACTGTGCTTGGGGTTAAAATCTTGTATTCTTAAAGTTAGAAATTTTTATTCTAACTGAAGTTACAGTGTCTGTAGCAGAACCCACCATGGAGTGGTGGACTTGACTACACTCTGCAAGTGCTGCAGTCTCTGGTCTCCATTCAGCAAAACACTTTTTTATTTAACCTTAAGATTAGTTCCACTGAGGTAGAAGTAACTTAAAGCACATGGTGAAATGATTTGTTGAATAGGAAGCTAGGGTTCTCAGCACTTTTGCAGGGCTTGGTCCTTCATTAAACAGCAAGTGCCAGGAAGAAAGGAGAAGGCTACAAATTTTGACTGTCTGATTTAATTCAGGTCAGTGCTTTAAAAAAAATGAAGTGCAACACTTAGAAGTAGGGCCACAGAATCTACAAGAGGACATCTGTGCAAGAAAAATAGGGGTTTTTTTATATGTGAGAGAGAGACATTTGGATATTTTTCAGGCATTTTAAAAAGATGAAAAATGTGCGTAAGGAGACTTTCCCCACACATATTTCTAGCTAGTGCTTTTCTCAACGGTACATCATACTTTTCTAAATAACTAAAACTTAAAAAAGAAAGAACAATTAAATACATTGTAACTTGTTTATGCAGAGAGAAGAGGGGCTGCTCTAATGAAAAGTGGGGTTTTATTGGGTAGAGAGAGAAAATATTTATTCAAAGAAGAGTCAGCAATACCCTTTTCCTATACAGTAAATGCAGTTCATACTTCACAGAGTATATTACAAGGGTGTTCCTTCTATCTTTCACATACCTGCTTGCCTGCCCAGTGACACAAACAAGGCAGCACCCCTGCAGGTGGAAACATTCTACATTTACCACCAAAGCAACTCAGAACCCTCTGGCTGGAGGGTTCCATCCCACCCCAGCTGTCTGTGAAGTCATCTGAGGTGGTCACCTCCATCTTTAGTTGAGTTTAATCTTCCCAAAAGAGTCAAATAATACCAGGAAGTCAAAAAAACATATATCTGGTGTAAAAGACCTACGCTCAGGGTGTTAAGTGAGAAAGCTTGGCCACTCCTGCCCATTGTGCCCTTGTTGGCACAGTGCATCCTGCACATGGTTAACACTTTTGGCAAGGGAGGTTTGCAAGAAGCATCAGTTAAGGGAAGGGCTTTCAGCTATGTGACTACAAAAGCTCCTACTTAAATTACTAAAGGTTTTTGGTGATCAAACATTTTCAGTAAAAACTTTAGTACTCATTTTAAAAAACTGAGATGCAATGCATGCTACCAAAAGGAAAACTTTTCTTGTGAGAGAAGATAGCTGAACTTCTGATTCTTTTGTCACTGTTACAGTCCAGCTGACTTGTGCTTTGCTGCTGTCGTGGCTCGTGCAGCTCCAGTAATGCAGCTGTTGAGGCTAGATCTGTGCCGGAGGAATTTTAACTCATGTGGAAACGGTGCTCCCCTCGAGTTATGTGGGAAGAGAATTCGTACCTGTCCTGGCTATGGTAGCCACACATGTTGCATTCGAAAGGATCACGGAACCCATGGCAGCCCATATGGATCGTATACATCACGTGATCCAAGAAAAGGACTCGACAGTGTTCACACTTGTAAACTTTCACTTGCTCCCCATTGCTGCTGATCACTTTGAAAGCATCCTGGGAATTGTCAGTACCTGCCCTCAACACATCATATTGCCTGTTTTCTTCTTTTATAGAGATGCCATTTCTTGCATGGGGACCTATGTGGTTTGTCAGGTAGATTAAACCACTGCGTTCCTCGTTATTGCTCTCTGTATCTGTTGAGTCTTGGCAGCTGTTGCTGGGAGAGGCATCTCGTTCAGAGGAGACAGATTTGGCTTTGGAAAGCAGCAACAAGTTTTCCACTGCGCTGTCCTGAGATGTATGGTTGGAGCGAGCCTGATTGTCCCCAAGAGGTTTGTGGAGCTGATACATGGGGCTGATAACGGGCACCATTTCAGAACTACCTGGTGGTGTCTGGACAAGCGGACGCAAAGACTCTGCCCCCAGGTAACTGATGGCATTATTAATGGCCTGGTCTATAACGTGCGTCTGCATAATCTCATTCTCCTTCTCATAGTTGGTGGTGGCATCGTATGGAAGATCAGGCAGACATTTCTCACCTGTAGTGAAAACCAGCCAGGAGTTAGAGGTTTGATTTCTACATAATTAAGGGACCAAACATCATGGGTTAATAGAACAGCAACATGGAAGAAAAGAATTGGTCAAATACTACCTGAGGTATTCATAGTTTTTTAATATAGCTGGTCAGAAAAATGGTTGGTTGGTGCTTTTTTCTTTTGTTTTAACCTACAAAATAATCTGAGATCTTTGGAAAATGGACGGCAAATGGATGAAAACAGATCCTGGAACTAATTATATGGAAACTCATAGGAGCTAAAGATTGAGTGCTCCATCCTCTCTTTCTCCTTTAAACTGGACCCCTTCATCTGCCTCCTACAGTGAACTGAGGCATGCCTTTGTGGTTAGTGAACACAGTGAAGACAAGCACGGTTACAGCGCGCCTGGCTTTCATGCTTCAGAGCATGAAGCACATTGTCAATATCTTTGCCCCCAAATATTACAATTTTTTAGTGGAAATCATACATTTTAGTTTTAGACCTTCAGTTTCTTACAAATAACCCATGTGATTATATATATACAAATATATATACAAATACAAATTGGCCATGTGATTATATGTCATTTTGGACAAAAATTAACAAAATCTTAACTTTTCAATTTCTCTTCCTTCTCACCTTGTTGTTTAAATAAGCCATAGTAGACACATTACCAGAAGCTACTTATGTTTCTAGAAACTTTGTGGTGTCAAAGAGTTGTCATGTACAGGAGCAGCCAAGAACCATGGAAAAAAAATTAAGAGCATTTGTAGTTGGAACATATTTTTCCTAGGAGGTAAAAAGCCCTATATAGAGCAAGATTGCTTCTTACTTGTAACTTCAACTCTGATTTGGAATGCTGAATATAAGCGGGGACTCTTTAACTTTTTTAAAATCAGACTGCACTTACGTATCTCTAGCTGGATTCCCCAGTATTGAATGCGAGTTTCACTACAATTTCTCAAGATTCCAGGACAGATAGGACTAAGCAAAACATAGAAGGTAAAATTCAGGAGTGGAAGAAACCGTTTAAATGCACAGATGTTGATTTTATGAACCTGAACAGTCTTCTCAAACGGTGTATAACATCACTGTCCTTTTCAGGCCCCTAATAAATTTATACAAATGCAAAGGGATAAAAACATTCCCACAGGTTCCTAGCAACTATCAATAACAGCTTGTTTACAGTCTGGATGGATTTTCTAGCTCTGCAGATCTTGGGAAATCCACTGAAAGCCACAAACATCTCTATGAGGGGCTGTCACCATTTCCTAATCAGAATGACATTGCTGGCCTTGGAAAGTCCTAATTTGTCTAAAATAAATGCTAATAGAAGCATGGAAAGTTTGCCAAAAGATCTGCAAATTAAGTTAACAAGAATTACCCACCCAGATTCTAGTCAAATTCACTATTCAAAGTCAGTGAAAAGCTCAGAAAGCATCTAGCATGACTCTATTGCAATGATGGGGCTGAAGTGTAGAAATTCCTTCTGTCTACATTTCCCACAAGATGTGGTTTCATATTAGTTTGTCCATGCTCTGCGAGCAGAGAAAGAAACACTGAGCATTTCGTAAGTTCCTACAAGGGATGTAGGGTACAGACACCTTCTAGCTGTGCTGCACAAGCTTCTACTTCCTCTTGTTTCCTTTCCCTATTATTCTGCCAATGTGAGCACCCCTCTATAGGGCTGCGCTCTTTTTTCTTCCAGATTTATCCTTCCTACTGCTATAGTCTTCAGGCAGAGTTTCAGGCTTAACATTCAAACTAGGCATTGTGAAAGACTCTTGAATTAAATATAGAAAACCTGCTAATATGAATGTATACCCTTGACTCAAGGAGTTAAAAATGAGGTCAAAATCATTTATATCACATGGGCACTGTATACCCCTGAGAAGTGAGACTGGTCTTCAATATACACAAAATTTTGGGCATCCAGAAGGCACGATTTTAATAGCTGCTTCTTGGGTAGTCTTTGCTTTATGTAGCCTAACTAGTTGGTGGTTGGACTAAGAGGATTAATTGCTCGTAAGAGAAATTGTTTCCAAGCAGTGTCTGAAACAGAGACAAACTTGAGGTAGGCAGGTATCATTTCTATATCTGGGCAATGCAGGTAATACTTGTACTCATTAAAAATAATAGCTCATTTCTGTGGTTATTAGAGCATAAGTAAATTAAACTGCTAATGGTTTGATGCACTTCAAGCTTTGCACTGCTCATGGTTCTGCAGCAGGTACCAAATTGTAAAAACGCACTCAGTGCATTTTTTTTCTTTCTTTTAACCCTTCTTTACTGCCTTTTGTTTCCACATCATAAATACATGTCAATCTCACCTGCAGCTCTCACTCTCTGGTTTGGATGGCACAATTGTGCTTTCGGGTCTGGGAGCTACTCCAGTTTGGAATACATAGAGAATTTTACAGATAACTGGCTTAATTTGGTGAACAATCTCAATTTTGAAAGGTAATGAATTTAGCCTTAAATAAAAAGAGTGAAGCAGCAGATCATCTTTCCCTTATGCAAAGGGTGCCATTTGCTCCTTCTGCCTGGAATTCAACATGGGATTTGGGATGACACAGTGCTCTACAGGAGCAATAAACATGTTTTATTACACAAAAGCTCTCTTGACCATCCGGCCCAACCTTGTGTTAATCAGGAATGTACCTATTACAAGAAGCAGCAGGTGAGGATTGGAAAGGAAAGGATTTGGGGACATTTTCTTGTCAGAAGAGTTTATCCTTTTGAAGTTTAGCAAATTTCCATAAATATCTGCTGCCAGCAGGTTGTCTTCCTACACCACACCCTGAATAACTAACTGACAGGAAAATCTGCCCTCCTAAAACTTGTAGTTAAACTGGCTGTCTTTGCTGTTTCTCAGGGTGAAGAGAAAAAAGGAGAACGAAAAAACTAGTCCACACCCACAGATACATCGCATATAAGATACTTGCTAGCACCTTTTAAATTTTAATACTTCTAGTCTTTCTGGATCTTTCATAGAATTAGTATTTTGCCTAATGCAATCAGGTACTAGGGTGTCTAAATGAATCAGGTTTGCCTCATATAGGTGATATATTTTTGGTAACTACGTCTACCACCCCTTAAGTCCTTTAAGAAGCATGAGCAATTCTTATCCTTGACTACCTCCTGCAATTGTTGCCTTTGGACTTTAAAAAAATCTTGGACTTTCATTTCAAACCTTCTGTTGCACCTCCTGATGTGCAACATCCCCTTTCCTTGTCTCAGAAATACCAACTTTCCTTTTACTCTTGTGTTCTCATTGAAGAAGGTTTATTTGGAATTTCTGTCTCATAAACTAGTGTTTTTTGCCTTGACTTTTGACTGAAGACCCCCTTTACGTGTTTTGTTTCAAAAACTTCAGTTTTCTCTAATTGTCTCCTATAGAATATTATAAATGAACATGCAGAGAATTATAAAAGAATCTGACTAGATATGAGTAGATGCTGTCCTCTGATCTCCCATGTTTTTATTTATGTAAGACTAACTCTACATAGCTGACAAAATACTGTCTGTGTGTCACACAAAACTCATGTGACCACTATTTGGTACAGACTTGCGGAACAGAACAATATACGTGTGGCCTCCTTTTTTTTCACAGTTAAGACAAAAACTACTACGTGTAAAAAGGCCGTGAAGTTTTTGCATTATTTATAGAATGTACCCAAAGGTCTTTCAGATAGTATTCTCAGACCTGGTTTTATTTGTTTCCATGATTATTTTGGGCTGTAAAAGACTTTATACAGACTGTATACAGACTTTACGAAGGGATGAATAATATTATCCAGCCTATGTACAACTACTCACAGATACTTTCACAAACACCAATATGCTGAGATCTGAATGTCATCCAAGACGTTAATAAAATAACCCTGAAAGTGTGGTCAGGTGCTTTCCCAATAGGAAACATCTATTCCTATCTGCAGCTTCTTAAGGCAGCTTCAGGAACCTGTCCAAATCTTGTAGCTATCTGGCTCACAGCATTAGAAAAAGTTGGGAAAACAGACTTAAAATCAATCTCCAGATGTGCAAAATTAAACATATAGAAATGTATGCTGGAGAAGTTTGGTTGTTTTGATTTGGTCTGGTTTGTTTTTTTTTACCCCAACACATCTCTGTATTTGCTTCTATAGATATAACTAACTTAGTAAAACAAGTAAAATTAAAATCATAAAGCGAAAGTTAAAATCTTGTGAGATGATTTTTGGTTTTGTTTTATTTTTTAGGAGACAGCAAACGTTTAACTCTTACCAACAAATTTCTGAGGCATAGAGCTCTTACGTTTGGCGACGTTACTTGCTAGTCTATCCAGCACGAGGGATCTCTCTGACCCTATCTTGCACAGGTCTTCAGCCATTTCAGTCTGGTTAGTATCCTCTTTTATGACTGAAATCAAATGACATCAGAAGGGTTAGGCATGCTTGTTCCATTTTAATGGAACTATTGTCTTCAGGTTATTGTTTCTCAGCTAATGTCTTTAAGCTCACAATCAACTGGAAGGAGAAGCTCACCACCACAGACACAGAATGATTCTGACTTTTGTTAACTAAGTCCCTCATGCTGATCAATCTATGTACATGTTCATGTTTCCCTCCTTTAGGATACAAAAATGAGATTGCAGCTGCAAGGCATCTGCCTGTAGGCAATGTAATCCCTCCACCCTTGTTCTAGAGGCACTCTGCATTTCTGTGAATAAATGAGGTACTAACATTATACTGGACATAAAGGAGTCCATCTTTTCATCCTCCTGCTCTCACCCCCACCATCCCTCTGCACCTTTCTCAGTGGAGCTGCCAGCAAGAAAAAGGGACAAACCTCTCATCTCCAGCAGAAGATTCATTTGCAAGCTACACCAGCTCTTCTCCCCACCCTCTTATTTTTCCCTGGTAAATATTTCTATACTTCATTGATGCAATTTTAGACTTTAAATGACAATTTAAGTTGCTAAATTCACATCTCTAGGGGAGTACTGATATCCAATACTCAAACCTGTTTCCCAGCCTCCTGCTGCTGCTGTGACACTAATGAATTAGAAAGGAGCTAGGCTGTAAGGCTCAAAGAAAAGGAGACTATTTCACTTTCACTATGTTTTACTTCAGCACTTTCCTGCAGAAAGGGAAGGGATGTATGAAAATGCATTGTCAAAGCAATGACTATGATGGAAAGGTATTGCTGACTTCCAACATCTAAAGGAAAAATGACATGCAGCAAGATCACAATGCAACTGATTAACTTGTTTTGTTTTGTTTTGGTTTTGTTTTGAGGGAAGAGGGGGAGGGATGAGTTGGCAAGAGAGGTCGGAGACAGGAGAGAAAGCGGTTAATTTTACTTTTACCTGATACTAGGATACAGGTATTTTTCCTGAACTAGTTAGCTGCTATTAATGGGAGATGCAAAAGATGACTTTTAGACTTTGATTCTGCAAGCTGTTTCAACTAGGTGTACCACTCTGCTACCTTTTGCCTTCTGTGCCTACTGAGAATTTATCACTGGGTTTACCGGCTCACAGAACCCATTACTCTGGCACCTGGGTGTTTCTGAATAGTGGAGAACATGCTGTTCCTATGCAATATTATTTTGGCAATATACCACTACCATAAAAGGGTGATTGTGAAAGTTTCATTGTTCCTGAAAGATGCGAAATTAGGGTCTGGTGGATAATTAGAAGGAGCAGGTGAAGTGTCCTAGATGACAACACTCTACAATACCAAACTGAAGAGTACACAACTGATTCTTGAGTCCCTGCTGCAGTAACACATACTGCAGTGACAGTGACAGTAAATGTCATGGAATTATGCCCCAACCCCATAAGATACTGAAGACTGTGACGAATGTAAGAGATGAGCAGAATTTGTTCATGAAGTTGAAGAAGAGTAAAGGGCGTCGGTGGTGCCTAGTCATCATTGAACAAGCACATGCTAGCATCTTGTGCTGGCTAAGGCTTCCAGATAACACTTCATGAAGAGACAGAGAATGTTTTAAACCAGCTTGTTCAACAGGGAAACAAATGATTAAATTGCTAGTTAAAAGTAGAAATGATCAAGAAATATCTGTTTAGGATATAATAACATTCCATTTCTAATCAATTTGAGAGAGGGTAAGTTGTGTATTCAACTCTCAAACTTTAAAAACTATATAAAAATGTAAAAATTACATACTAATTTCAAGCCTTTGCAACTGAACCCCCCTGAAATTTGCTACCACCCTGATAACTATTTTTCTGTAATTTGGTGTCTATGAACTGAAAAAGATATCATGTTATCTTTTCAAACAAAAATCCACAAGTGACTGAAGAATTGTAATTGACCCTTTTTAAACTTTGTAAACTATGTCTTCTGCTATTTTGTATAGGCCTGGTAAGACTTCAGCACACTTCCATTCAACTCAAATGCAAAACTCCAAATAACACCCATAAGAGAAGGACTTCACATAGACAGTGAGATTCTAGTCCTCTAAAATAAGAATTTTGGCATTAAATTAAGCAGGTTCCTAATTTCATCCTGAACTTCCTATCTTAAAGAAAGCAAACAAGAGTTAAAATATGAATAATCTCTTGCTCTCCTCCTTACACTCTTTACTGGATCTTTCCCTTATTGAAGTACTTTATAATATATCAATTCTATATCTTAGATTTACAAGCTGATGAAAAGATTCTACCAGTTCAGGTCCTTTCAACTGATAATTTTTCTAAGTACACTGCAAAAAGTATTTTAAAAATGCTGTACAAAGCAATCCCAATCTAGCAGAATATCAAATCAGATGTTCTAGCAGATTTTTGCATAAACTTTTTTGAGTCTGAAGGGCCTGAATTTTGACTCTAATAGCTCTATATCACACCCTGAAATATTATAAGAACAATGGTAGTACAGCTATTTGGTTTTCTAGATATAATGTAGAATGCACTAAAAATCCCAGGAAGACACCCACTCATTCTCAGCTGTTTCATTTTTACATTTTCATCTTTGAGTTTATAAGGGAAATAATGTAAAATGGCAAAATGGTAAAATGTTAGGTTTGCAGCGAAGTAGAATAGGTTAGAATGAAAAATACTAGGAAAAATGCAGGGAAGTTTCCTCTTTTAGATACATGAACATTGATTTATTAGTCCTGAGAACTCAATTCTTTTAAGAGTGAAGTTTTTGGCTGGATATAAGGTCTAAACCCTGAAGCTAATCCTCTATTTATTTATTTTTTTCCCTAATTTGAAAAAGCACTGCTATTATATTAAATATGGGTTTATATAATACTTTCAGTATATGCAAGGAAAAAGTAATTCTTCCAAAGCACTCATGAATTCCACAAGTTTTCATCCCACTGAGATATTAGTCCTAAGTTAGTGTAAACTCTCCTGTCATGATTCGCTATAAACAAAAGTCCATCTCTAAAATGGTATTATTCCTTATCAAAGTTTATGATTCCTGACATCAGTTTCATCTGGACATTTTTGCTTACTAAGACTTTAGTAGTAGTTCAGCTACTCATTCACACAAATTTTCATGTTCTATGTGCAGGCATTCAAATCCGTGTGCCAGACTCTGAAAATTCAAATCCTATCACCTCTTTGAGGAATAAGTATTGTTGCCTACTGTGTATTACATTGAGCTTTTCTATATATACATACATTCTCCAGCCCCTCAATAAAATTAGGAGTGCTGCTCTAACATGCTGTTTGCTAGAAGCATCTCAGCTGTATTTGCTGCTATCATTATGTGCATATACTTTACATTATTTGATAGCATGTAAAAACATATTCAGTTTCTGTCCAGATATAAAATATTAAATGAGGCATTATTGCAAATAGGTCAGAGGCAACCTTTCATTTTCATAATTTGAAAAGCCAAATAACATATACAGATAAGATGAAAAGGGTATGCAAGAAGTGTAACTTACTGGGTGGGTTGAAACTCTGCCACAGAAGATGGATCTTATATTCTATATCTAAAACTGCACATGAAAGTGGATTTTGTATGGTTATTTACTGCGATCAATCCCAGATAGAGCTTTAGGACCTTTGTTAAAAACCAATCCAAACCCCAATACCTGCTTGCTGTATTTCTCAGCATAGTTTTAGATTTGATATACTCCCAGAAATGGACTTTACCTTCATCATAAGGCTGACCTCTCAGAGAAGCACAACAGTTCATCACATCCCCCAATTTTCTTTTAAAAAGGAGGTTGGGAAGAAAGCTGTCAACAAATTATTAGCCTTTCTGGATTGTCTCAGACAGACAAACTATATTAAACGCCTCTGGGTTCACGTCCTTCTTCATGCTTGGAAAAGTGGGATCAGAGACAGATGGCTCATCCTTGTTAGATGAGTTGGTACCAGTGGTCAAGTAAGCCCTTTAAGCTGTGCTTGGGAAGGGCAGAAGATGTGCAGTGTGGAAGCTTCTGCAGCCCTACCCAGAACACTGATATTAAGCCTTTATTAAGAATACATCCACAGGAGTACTGCAACACAGGACTTGGGGAAAAAGAGAAAGGTGGTAAGATGATGTGGTTATACTGCCTTGAGACAGTGAACTGAAATTTTCCATGTCTTGCAAGTGTTTTACTTCACACCTGAGTTTTACTTTGGTTTTTTGTTTGAGCTAAACAAAACAACAGCCAAATATTTATCAAATATAGAATAAATCCAAATGCAATATCAGACATATGGGGTGGGTGTGTGCCTCCCCAGTGCAAAGGATGCCGCAAATAGTACTACTGTTCTTTTTGCACTCCTTT
The DNA here is from genome assembly GCF_963264785.1 of Psittacula echo. Taxonomy (NCBI): domain Eukaryota; kingdom Metazoa; phylum Chordata; class Aves; order Psittaciformes; family Psittacidae; genus Psittacula; species Psittacula echo. Next base: position 87,829,057 of record NC_137737.1, on the reverse strand, counting down.
TTCTGTGTACATGACAGGGCAGATTTAATCCCTAAATGGACACGTTCATTACCTGAATAAAGGCTGCTTGAGATATTCATGGTTTGCAGGTAGTTATGACAGCGTTCTTTATGTTCTTCCAAAGAACTGCGCTGCTTATAGCTGCGACCACAGTATCCACATTTATGAGGTTTGCCAACTGCAGAAAACACAATCAGTGGAGAGATTCAGATGAGGTATTCAACAGTCTACTAATAATGGTAAGAAGAACAGGAAAAAAACCCCATCCCAAAAATAAACCCCACGCTGTGGTGAAATGAAGGAAAATTTTGTTAAAAAAAAAAAAAAACAACAAACCAACCCAAAACTTAAAAACTTAAACCCAAACTAATGGAAAAGTAGCTGATTATCTTCATATCAACAGGCCAGTTCAGTGGGTGCTGCAAGCTGATTTTAGATGATTCACATCAGATAAAGACTGAGACATTAAACCTTCAAACATGGCATCTGCACAAATTAGAAACTGAGACACCTTCAAAACTCTGAGTACAGTTGCTGTAGTTCCTAGCTCCCACAGAGACTGTCGTTGGGGAACTGACAGCGTAGGTAGACACCTGCCCATGACTAGAGGTCAATTCTGACGTAACCACAACCAGCTCAGCCCTTTCAGGACAATGATAGATTTCTGCTTCTGGAAATTCAAGAGACATGGCATGACAAAACATTTTCTGTACTACACCAATCCAGATGTAGGTAGCTACAGGAATTTCGCAGTAACAATACAGCTTCATAGACTTGTGGACCTGAATTTTCTGTCTTAACATGACAAGACTGTCACCTTATATGTGCTTTCACAGTTTTAGATGGTTACACAGTTTAACTTCTGAACTCCATTTACAAATTCCCAAGTTTAAATCAGACTCAGACATTCAAGTTATTTTATAATGTATTGATATCAATTTGTTAATTGCAAGAACTAGTCACAATCTATAGTTCATGCATTGTCTCTTTACCTATCGAATCTTTAGTTTGCCGAAAGTGTCTAGGTGTAATTTCATGTATGAAAGATTATGTTTAAAATTGTGCAGCAATGAAAATCAGTAACAGTGAGGAGAGAGGCAAAGTAGTATTTTAAAAAATACTCTTTCCTGAGTAGGGTCAGGGCTGGACAGGAGATGTGGAAATTATTTTGGACATCCAGGACCAACACTAGGGATCTTATTATTTAATGTGTGCTCTAGAGAAGAATTTCCTTAGTTTTGTGCAACACAGAAATGTCACTGTGACAGCTCCCCTTCTGTTACCCAGAACTTAGTCCCAAAGTCAATTTCACAAGTAAAGTTACCACTGTCAGCTCCAGCATTATGTTTTGGAGGTCTATCCAAATAGCAATTTGCATTTCCAGCCTAGCTTGGGAAACTAGATGAGACAACACTATGCTTTTAAAGGCACTTTGAAGGTGCTAAATTGGTTTTCCTTCACAGAAGGTGTATGACTATGGCTTCTGTCAAACAGTGAAAGGTCCATGGTAACGGAAAAGTACAGCTGTTGAAAAATATTTATTCAATATACTGTTGAGACAGAACACTGAAAAACTCCGAGAGCCCTCTTTTTTTGAAGATTATTATCTTTTTCTCTCCCACCCTCTCCCTCCTCCCCGCTCTTTCTCTTTCAAAGTAGTTGCAATAACAAGGTGTAACAAATAACTGCTGCTAAATGCTGTAGGTGGCATTCACTCCTTAGGTCAAGAATGGCTACCAGACTGGAGGGTTTTGAGACTTTGTGACTTGAAACCTACTCTGTTTAGAACTTACATTATCTCTATATGCTGATAAATGCCACCAAACCCTAAACCAGTCCATCAGTTTTAATTCATGTTCGTAGTTCCATGAAATGGATTACTCACATGAGTCTTGTAAGATGAAACCCAAATACAGAAACTTTTAATCAGCTAAGAAGTATGGGAAAAGAAACATGATCATGAGAATGAGATGTGTTTAGTCATTTCTTTGCTGCTAAAACACTGTGGCCAGCTCACAGCTTGGTTAACCCCAACATGGGGCTACTCGCCTCCCCAGGGTGAGAAGACCTTTCAGTCTTGGGGGTCACAAACGCCTCCGTCTTCTCAATGGGTACAGTGATGAGTGCCCCTGAATGGTCCTACACCTTCACTTACCCGAGTGAGTCCTCAGGTGTCCTGTAAGGGCATCCCTGCGACGGCAGGCGTAGTTACACAGGTGACACTTGAAGGGCTTTTCACCCGAATGCAACTTTATGTGGCGCAGAAGGTTGCCCTTCTGTGTAAAGGAGGCTCCGCACTGATTGCACTGGAAAGGGCGTTCTCCTACAGGGAGAAGGATAAAATACATGAGAACAAAAAATCTCAGCGGTAACAAGAGAAAGATTTCAGTGAGAAAGTTGTTTTCTCACTGCTGCTCTGTGACTTCCACCGGCTGCAGGTTTGATATAACATGAGGCTTTCAGACTAAACCTGCCAGTTTCTTAATGCTTCACTGGCTGGGTCAATTTGATCTGAAAATCTAATTTTTTTTTTCTAAATCAGAATGGCACATCACAATGCAAATTCAAACTCATTTAAATAAAGTGACTGCAACATTTTGTGTTGAAGAGCCACTCTTCCTGATCAGCAGTTTTGGAATAAACCAATATCCAATTTTGCATGTTGTGGCATTTGGTGGGGTTTTTAATGTGGCTTTTTTCAAAGGGTCTTTAAAATATGCCACTGAAGCAGCAAAATAAAAAGGAAACTCATTAAAAATGCATTTCAGGATCACAAGTTCATTTCAGCGTTACATTCTTATATTTAAATGAAAGGCACTTCATTATAACAGTTATAATAACTTCTTTTCATTTACATTTTCCCTGTATTTTCCCTTTCAATTTCTTCTCCATTACCTGTCTGTCCCTAAGCAGCCAAATCAGGAAGGAGACAGAGAAAGAGAAAGAAAGAGAGAGAGTAAAATCACATAAGTTAAGATAGTGCAAAGGCAGCTCTGTACTTCCATGCTGAAGTCCCAACCCTTCTAGGCCAGGTATGAGCAGAGGAGCTGCACAAATAGCCTCTGCTGGTCTATAGTTTGATTTGACATGGGATAAAACTTGGAGGCACAGCCTTGATTTGTCTAAACTGGTGCCTGCTATTAAGGAAGCGAATCAACTAGCCTTTGCAAAAACTAATATGGCAGTTGCTTGCTTTTTAGTGCTGTTTAAAATCAGTATGTTAATTTATTCACTTAGCAGGTTTTTTTAAATGTAAGACATTTGAAGCCTTTTCTTAAGTCAGTGGGAAATATGTTTCCAGTTGTACCAGGTAGGAGTAAAGGAAAATTTATATATGAGAGTATTCTATGAGCAGGAACCGCTCCTGCATGCCCATTTCTCTGTAGCCCTCGACTAAGTCAAATTAGCCTTTGAAACTCATTTGCTGAACTCTGTTTCTCTTAGGCATAAATGTAATCTGCTCTAGTAATTATGACACACTGTCGATATTAGAAGTAGCCCAGAGATGACCTATTCTTAGTTTTGATTTTCTTTATGTAACAGTAATATTGAATTTAAAATTTCAGTGCTGAAGTTAAAATATGTATGAAAATAAATACAAGTTAAACAGTTTCTTTCCCTCTCCCACTTAGCTATCATGTATTATTTTGCACACCTAGGACCAACTTGCGTGTCCACACATGATATATATGCAGCATGATAATTTCTGACTTTTGGGTAATGCAGTAGAACAGCTGAAAATCAATTAGACAGCAGCACAGTAATAACCCAAAAATTTGTAAACTCAACCATCAGGGCTGGTAGATTTAGCATTCAGCAAACAATAAAAGTAATCTGCTTTATAGCAAGATATTAGCATTGGTCAAATAGCTGCAAGCAGGTCAGCATAGCCCGTCAAGCCAAATATGCTCACTTTCTTTGTCCATCAAGTAGCTGTATTCACCTAAACTATATCTGCAACTGGTTCAACTGGGGTGGCCCACAAAAATGCCAGAATGAGCCTTATAGATTTTGCAGTGTACTTCATAAGCCATGCACAGTAGTTGTTAGGGGAAAAAGAGAATGGGTGAGAGATTGTCTGCTTTACCGCTTATTCTTTGAGCCAGTTACTCAGTGTGGAAGGTATTTTTCAGAAATGGACTGAAACAGTACTGAAGAAGTCAGTTTGTCATGGGGGACACAAATTCAGAAGAAATGCTTAATTCTTACTAAAGAGTTTTTTGACCATTCATTTCTGTTATTTTTACTCAGAAGGGCGTACAAGGAGAAAACAAGGATAGTAGAAGTACTCCAGGAATGAAATGTAAAGCAAAGTAACTGAAATCTATCTACAGCCTACAGCTTTCGCTATTACAGGGTGAAATCTTGCACTGTGTGGAGAACACAGGCGGATGGAGTGTTTCATATGAGACTGCTATATTTCAAATATTTCTACAGAACGTACAGTTCTGTAATGGACCAAATGTAAGAGAACTTGCACGTACATTGCTGTGCAAGGAAAATGACACGAACACTGCAAGATCCTGAATCCATGTGTAGCTTGACTGGCCCTTGGCTGTCCATGCTGCATCTACCCGGGTGGGAAAAGCCTGGCTTGTGAGACCAGGAAAGCTCCTAGCCCTACTAGAATGGAGATGGTCACTGGTGGTAAATTACTGGTTGTGACACTATCCTCCCAAAATGGGACAGATGTGAAGAAAAAACGTTACACATCTTTTATTTAAATAGTCAGCTTTGTGTGCTATTTTGTTCCCAGTTCTGAGCAGCACGTCTATCCTGGGCCAGTTTTACCACACGTTGAGCAACTATGGACTAATACGGGCCAAGAAGCAAAAACTGCAGTGGGAGCCTTGAACTGAATCAACCACCATTGGAGTGATTTGCAAGCCTTAGTGGCAGCATGGGCCCTGGGCTACTTATTCAGTGAAGAATATTGATCCTCTTAATTGAAATATTTATTATTTCTTACACAATATACTGACAAAATCATCCAATACTCAGAGACATACATAGCCCTTTTCTCTTTGTTTTATTTTGTTTGGGCATTAGTTTTCCAAATAAACTGGAGACATTCAGACCCAGCTAACAAGACATAAGTGAACTAATTGGTGACTTGCTTAAGTTAAAGACGTGTACATGTAAGGAGGGGCTATACATACCTATGCACACACACATATATATGCACATATACATAAGCACACCATGCACATACATATGTGCACAATGAGCAAGCGAAGCCTGAATGTATACCCTGAGGTCTCAGAACCAAGGAGCAGAAGGGGATTTCTCTGTCCTTTCTAGATCGTCTTTTTCCTAAACACCAAGCAAGATACAAGCAAGCTGGAGAAAATCAATGTACTGAAAGCTTTGGGGAAGGAGAGTGAGAAGAGTCAGGCATCTGTGAGTGGGATTCTCCCCACAGATGGGAGCAACAGGTAAGGTGCTAGGAAGCAGTCAGTGCTGTACAGCTGCTAGCAGACAGGAGGGGGCAGAAATATCAGGTGCTGCTCTGCATATCTGCACTTGGCAGGTGTATTCATTTAAAGTAATTATGCCTTTTATCAGGTCAGGAAGTCATTTTATTTTGGCACTTTAGCATGCTAGAGTTTTGTTCACTTATCAAATATTTATTTAAGGAAGCCTCACTGCATATGCTGGTTTTACATGAATTAGCAGCAAAGTAATTCATTTGTGAGGCTTATTCCTTCACCAGGCATGTATTGAAATGGGCTTTGGCATAGTCAGTTAAATGTCTGTAATAGTATATCCGATTTCTACTTTAATTTTCACAGTGCAGCTGAAAGGAAAAGCAGTCACCACAGTTTCCCCATGACGTCCCTTTAATTTAAGCTATCCAGCTCTAAGCCTCCACTCCCTTGCCAGGCCCTGAAAAAATGCCTAAGAGCTGCTCAGGAGAGCAGCTGACGACAAGGCTGGAGGGAAAGCAAAGGCTTCCTTTCCATGGAAGGACTCTGGGGTGCAACTTCACAGCCTTTAGTTTTATTGAGTGTAAAAGAAGGGGTCCTGCTGAGCAAAGTGCATCTCATGGGGTGCTTCCATTATAGGTTTTAACAATGTTCCTTGATTAAAAAGAAGGTCCCATTGTCAGGGGGAGGGCTCTGCAATGGGTGGAGAAGTCTTAGAGAGACAGATCTTGTGTGGTAGCATTCTGAGCACCTTGGCAGACACGTGAGCCCCTCTGCCAGGTAGGGTGTTTGGGCATCTGGAGGTCTATGCCAGGAAAACCAGTGAGGTGGCCCCTGGTGATGCTGTCATGGGGGACAGGCAGCACAGCTCATCCTCCAGAGACTCAGCGTACCAGGTCCCAGTCAGTGCACTAGAAGCAAAGGCAGCTCTACCCACTGCTTCCCTAAAATCAGGTGTGCCCCACAAAGGCCATTCAGCCCTAGTGCAAACACTGCCTTTGATCCACAGGGACTCAAACCAGCTCCTCCAAGTGCAACAGCATACTTTTAATTAAACAGGAGCCTTCTCAAACAAGCACAAAAACTTCTGCCTCTAAATGAATTTTAAGTTGCAACATTTTATTTCAAGTACTACAGCATCCTCATCAAGCCTATGGGTCTGTTCAAAAGGCCTCATGTCCAAGTAATTTTCCATATGCATTTATCAACTTTTAAAGGATCATATTAACATTAAATTAAAAAAAAAAAAAAAAAAGGAAACAATGGACCAACAAGCACTTTATTATATCTAGGAAGTAGGCTGCAGCCTCTCTTCTGAGAACTAGATGTGGCTTTTCCAATAAAGATAATTATCTGCTCTTCCCTGACACCGGGATTTATCTTATGAAATTGAAGAGTACTTTGAAGTAGGCAATGTAACAGCATTGCTGTCACCAGCATGGCTTCTGAGCATGGTTAACCCATGTTACACTAACACATCACACCCTTCCAGAGCCTGAACAGCCACAGTTACAACAGACAGCACTGGAGGGGGTGGACAACACTCAGGGTCTTTTTGTGGATCCTCTCCATTACTCTGAAAACAACCTGCTAATCTCAGTCCTTAGTAATTCTGAGGAAATTAGTTAAGCACGACTGTGGGGTGGGGATGCAGAGGAAGAAAGTATCTTTGTGTTCACTAGCTGGACTATTTCAGTGGAATCTAACCATCTGACAGGTTATTCTCACCTTAAAAATATTTTAAAATTCCCTCTCATTTGAATATTCATGCAAAAATATCAAATACTTTGTTTATTTATATTCAAACTAACTTGTGTAGCACAACAGTACAGTTCAGTTCTCCTTTGACTATGAATGACCTTAGATTTTATATTGGAAGCCTGATTCTCAGACGGCTTACATCATGTAAGATGAGACTTACCCTCATCTTTACTTCTTCATTTATATCAGCCTCTTCATTTTTTGCATTCTTTAGGACTAGTTAGAATTAGAAAATTATGGCAACAAGATTCAGAGAACTGATAATGAAAAGCCATCCATATGGAGAACATCATCTTTACATGTCTTTTTTAGTGTCCCACTGGAAAGAAACCCTTTAGTCCAGATTTGACCAGTGACAGTACTTGGTTTTACTTCATAAAACATTTGACACAAAATTAACTCCTTTTTTACTGTCAGTATAGCTCCCTTAATATTTGTTTTTCCAATTCATAATCACTGATCCATAATGACTTTTGTTACATTGTTGGAAGCATAAGAACTGGGTCAATTTCAGAGTTAGCCACAAATGAGTTTTTCTTCAGCAATTCTTTAAAATATCTTAGAAATCAAAAAAAATTTTTTTTAATTTGATTTTTCATGTAGCTTCAAACCAAACAAACAATTTTTAGCCCAACAGATAGAATTCTGTCAACAAGAAATTTCAATTCCTGTGCTGTCTGAAATGATATAACAAAATAACTGAGTTTCAAATGCCCACTGATGCTACATTATCTTACAAGAGGGAACATGTACGTGATACAGAATATAAGTCTTAGCTCCTAAAATGTGGCCAGTTCTTGCCAACTAAAAGAAAAACTATGGCAGGCCTTACCAGTGTGGCTTCGTTTGTGAACCATGAGCACATTGGGACCGATGCAAATTATCCCACAGATATCACATTTTAGCTTTCCGTTAGGAAGTCGAATGCCTCCAACTCCTGACATAGCCTTGCTGCCTGGGCCATTGTGTGAGCCATTCATTTTCTCTCCAGAGGTATCAAGCATTCGTAAATCCTCCGCACATTCTTCCCCATTCATTTCACAGGCACGCCCATTCTCTTCATCACTCTGAGTCTCTATTTTAATATTACCGGCTGAAAAAAACAATAGAGGATGCCACTCAGTTTTGTCACAGAATACATATGGTGGCAAAGAAACAATCACATCAAAGGAGATAACTTGCAAACAGCATGTACAATATATCTAAATAACAAAAGCTACAGACACAACTACATTTCCATGGGCAATATGATGAGTTTGTAACACATGAAGAAATTAACAGTGAATATCAGTGAGACAAATACAACGCATCCAGGGAACTGGGAACCCAAGCAACATTACAAGTCTGTTCTTAGATCGCTTTGAGAGATTTGCATTTGTAATGTTCACTTTGACAATTCAGGATAATTGGAATTGATTTTAAATGAATCCAATTTACATGGATTTGTCCAAAACAATTGTGAAAGTAAGTAACTCATCAAAGAAAATGGATGAAAATTAACTGAAAATGCAACATTCTCCACTTGGCAGGAAGATCCCGAGGGTTGTACTGAACCCAAATATTTGGCTTGCAGCTCTATGGGGTGAAAAAGGACAATGGGAAAGTGAAGAGTACAAGCGCTGATCAGGAAACCAGGGTGGTGAAGGATGGAATGAAGAATTTAAGAGCAGGAAGTAGCATTACAGGAAATTATAGGAGTCATAATTGTGGTTTTAGGACAGCAGGATTAGGATCACTGAATGAGAGAAGAGCATCTCTACAGCCATGAGCTACTAGTAAAAAAACAGTCAAATCAACAAAGGTGTGTGAGAGAACTGTTTTGACTCTATTGGATAAGTCCTTTGTGTTATAATCCCATAGGTGACAACTGCTTGAAGTTAGAAGAATTCAGGTATAAATTTGACATAGCTTCACTACATTGATAGTGTAAATTAGTAAATTTGGTCTGATATGAGCACAGCAAACCTAAGTGTTATGGAAAAGGGCCAAGATTCAGATCAGTTAACACCAGTATTCATTCCTCTTCTCTCCACAGGACTGTATGATGTTTCATGCAGAATAAATCATCTTTATAGTTATTTCCATCTTTTTTATTGTTACACTTCAGGGTGAAAAATTAGTTCTTCATTTCACTGCCCCAAATCTTAGTTTCCTTTAAGTGAAAATCCTTTTCCTTCACCCCATTCGAAAAAGGAGAGCATTTACTTTAGTGTCTAGGTGAGTGCATGAGAGGTCTGTTTCCCTCAATAAAGATCAGGGCTTTTCCTTTTGTGGAATAGCAGTTTCACAGTAGCCTTATTGATAAGCGGTGGTGTACCAACGACGTAACTAAGCTATGGACAGTATTACCTCAAGATGTGAAAAACCTTGACATTCATTTGAAAATGAAAGGTTTAACAAACTATTCTCTGCTACATCCTACAATCTCCCAGGTGTTCCAGGAGGATTGCATGGATGTGACTGACAAAAGTGTCAGACTCAAAATCCTACTGGGAAACAGGATGAGTGCAAAGGTGTTGCACATTTCTTAACACTGCCTAACTGGACACATTCTTATAAGGTTTACCAATCTAAGAAGCGTTTTAAAGATTTTTCAAATATTGCATTTTTAACAGAAATCATATGCAAGACAGAATAAGTGCACATCATAAATAGCAGGTTTTCCTTTAAAATGTATGCCCTAAAAAGAGGAGTAATTTAGAGCTATGGGGAAAAAAAAAATCAATGACCAAACAGTGTTTTACAAAGGGGGCATGACTGGCTAAACAGAAGTGACCTACACTATTCTTCAAATTTAGTGGACTACAACCCTGTACTGCTGTTTTCACCATGGTGAATGGAAGCAATATAACTATTTGGCTTGAGCACATGTCAGATTTTACATAATTCACACCCTATTGTTTTAATTTTAATTATAATAAATATAATAAAAAATTAATTATAATAATAATAATAATTTGAATGTAAATATATTTATACAAAACAATTACAGACTCCTTGCCTGCCAGGGATCTGGAGAATGTGGCTTTTGAAGTAGGGTTTGTCTTAAATTGAAATAATACATATGAAGGAAACAAAGAAATCAGACTGCTGAAGCTCTTTCTTTGGTGGTGTACACAAACAAATTTACAAAAAGAAGGTAGCGTATGCAGTACATTACTGAGAAGTGAAATGACACAAACAAAAATTATAGAAGTCAGAACTAGGCAGAAATGGTCTGTAGTGAGCTGAGTTTGCAATATACTTACGGGAAAAGGATTTGGGAATTATTGCATGAAAGTCCCTAAAGCCTTCTGCCCCGTATACAGCTGCAATAAAGAAGGCAAACAGGATGCTGGTTTGTGGTACTGCTATCAGCAAACGTAAAAGAAGATGGCATTATTGCTATAAGAGAAATACCTAGGAGAAAGACAGAGCTATCATCATAAAAGCAACACGAGCAGTTTAGGATGAAGCAGGAACAGCAGCAGGACAGTTGGCAGGGGAATCCTGACCTGCTCAGAATGAGCCTGATTTGTAAAAATGCCCTTTACTTCCAAAGCATCCAACAAGTTTTATCATGTTTTCTAAATTCATAACATCTCTTGGGTATTCTGCTCACCCACAGGTTAACTCCTGCTGAAGTCAAGAGGAACTTTTGCTGAAGTGTCTCGAAAGGGTCAACAGGAGCAGAGCACCCTTCTCCTGACCCCAGGGAAACTTCAGGCCCCTGCAATGCAAGCTTCCTCTCAGGATTTATTTTTTGTCAACATGCCTGCTTTATGTGCCAGAGATCTCTTCTTTCTACACCCTTGTTTTTAGTCACTGCACTTATAAAAAGTGAAATGGCATTGTTTTCTGCTTATGCGGGCTGGTCTTACACAACGGAAGGAGAGGGAGCTCAATTTTAAATATGTATATATACTATTGTATATATTGGCATATTTTTGTTTGCATTTCTAAGGCTTGTCCTCATAATGTATCTACACAAAAGTAGCTGCACAGACGCACCATACACTGCATATTATGAGTAGCCATGTGCAAATTAACATGCCATGGGGCATACTGATACAAGTAATGATGGAGTTCACTCCTTGACATGAGCAATGATAGGGATATTGATTCAGTCAATCTTCACTAAAGCTCTCCGCAGCTATGCTCCTGGACTGCCATAGCTGTGCTGCTCAATGAATGTCCCCACACAGACAAAGCCAAGCACTCAGGATGCCCTTACAAGGACATCCATTCACAGAGCAGCTCATTGCAGGGACTGTGTTCAGGTGTGGAGCTCACTTTGCAGTGAAAGCTGATGGATGGTGAGGCCACCTGCCTCACCCTGGGTCCTCATGGAGATTTTATAGGTCTAATGAACAAATAAAATCTCTTCATGATCAAACTCAGCACTTTTTGCAAACCTGTTTTTCAGATGAAAACTAGTGAAAAAAGCCCCACTGATGTAGGAAACACGACAGGAGAAAGACATCAGTCCAGCAGAAACACTAAGAACTTCTACTAAATCTGAATGAGGAATGGGAAAACAGGCTATACTTTTTTCTTTTTTTTTTTTTTTTTGGGGGGGGGACTTAGACTGAAAATAAAATCAACAGTGTTTTCTATTTCTTTTGTGAGAGAGGTTCCTGTCACTCCTTTGTTATAGAGGGGAAAATCACTCTTGGCACACTGATGATGTGACAAATACCTGGGAAACAGGCTTTTCAGATGCACTGATCAAAAAAATACTCAGCGTTTATACAGGCTTCTCAAACAGTTTCTTGATATAGTATTTGTAGCAATAATTTTTGTGCACATCCATACACATACATGCAGATATTAGTTAGCTCTATGACAAGTAAGGGTAGTAATTTCTCACTGGCTCTTGTAACACCATTAAGAAATTACTCATTAATCAATTTACTTCAGTTTGGTTGGAGATGACCTTAAAAGACTCTGTATTTTACTCTCTTTGTACATATTAATGAAATTCAGGGGAGTTTAATACAAACCCTTTTATTTGTGCAAGGAGTGTGGTGTGCACCAGTGTCGTTGAACTGACAGCTTTCCCCTGCTCCGTTTTTACCTACTCAGAGTGTGGAAAAGTCACCCAAAAGCAGGGCACTGGGTGGGTCTCTCCTACTCTCTGAGGTCTATTGGGAGCTTCAGTCAGGGTTTTCTGAAGAGCATTTGAAAATAATGTTACAAAGACTGTTCTGTATTCTATGGTTAAAGGTGTTTTGTGACAATCTTTGGAAAAAAGAAAAAGAATTGTCGAAGTGGAAAAGGGTGATATGATCTATCACTGAAGTGTAGTAGCAGTGTAGCTGGCTCAGCATGAGATTCAGGCTGGGAGAGTCAGGAAGGCAGGATGGAGGGAGAGGAGACTTCCCTAGAAAGTGTTGAGCAATGCGGGGAGGGAAGGGAGGCATTTTGCAATGAGTCAAAGAGTTGGTAGTGGGGAGAAAGGAGAAACCAAATGGACCTCCTGGGAAACAGGATGTGGATGGTGGCTTTTAAAGGGCAGAGAAACAGGCAGCTGGAAAAAAAGGCAAATGAAGGATTAGTAATTTGCTTTCAATCCATTGCCAGTTTACCAGCTCTTATAGTTACGGGACTTCCTCCCAGACGTAAAATCGGTTTGGCTTTGGGAGACTTTGGCACTGGTACAGGTTTAAATGGACAAAATCCCATTTGGAACAGGACATTGGCCTCCCAAGTCATAGTCTTCTCCAGTGGGAATTTTGTTTCTGTTGTTATTCCAAGACAAGTCAGAAGTATTTTGCTGATATTAGTTGATGTCTAAATGGTAGCTTTAAAGTACAAGAGTTTTGTATGAAGGCGTCATAACTATTCAAGCAGCAGACAGATGAAGTTGCAACAGTACTGCCTAATTTGACAGTACATAAGCACTGTTATGGTGTGGAGGAGAAAATTCTTAACACTACGAATTAGAGAAAATGTTGCAAAAAAGGCAGAATAAGATGCAGAAAACCCTATCAGGCCAAACTAAATCACCTCAGCATGTCAATATGTTTCAACAAAAGCAGCCAGAATCTCTTCCTCTTTACATAGGTGCAAACCCCAGAAAACAGAGTAGTGCAGCAATTCTACCTGTTATTTCTGATGTAAGACATAACTTCTATTCTGTTTTGTTACAGAGTACCAAACTCTAGCACTTTTTTATGACCTGAAATCCACTTTCCCGTTTTTCTCTGTACATCATAGTTGTTTACTGTGGCATCATCTGTGTTCTTACCACATAAGAGCACTGTGAATGGAGGGTGCCATTCTCAGAAATAAGCAAGTATTTTGTTGACGGAATATTTAAGGAGTCAGTATTCACTGGGTAGGCTTGACAACAACAAAGACCAATGCTTTAACTTAAATTATGTTTCCATTAATAGTGTCTTTCCCTTATGAGCTTGTGACATGACATGAAGAATCATGTGGATGTAAAAGGCCAACAAAAGGTCTGGGCAGAGAAACCATAATTAATAATGCAATGGCTTCAGCCTTTCTTCAGTAAAATTCAGAAGACACAATATAGGTGCAACTGATGCAAACTTAGCCATAGAAAAAGCAGATGCATCTAACTGTGCTTAAAAACAACAGTTTTGCCCTCTCCTTTCTACATATAGCACTGCATTGCCCAGTAACCAAGCATCTCTGGTGTCTGCATGTGCAAAATGCTGAAAATTAGAGGCAGCTCAGAAGAGCCTACAATGCAACTTAACTGCTATGGACGAAAGGAAACACATCAATAAATGAAAGGGGCTGTATGCAGCCCATGTTGAGCAAGCCGTTTTGTAGGGCTTCTGTTCTGACAGGACCCAGCCCTCACTGGATCGCAGGCCAGAGAGACCACTAGCACAGCAGGAAGTAGATGGCTGAGGCTGGCAAGGCAGCCCAGCGAAGTGGCACTGGCACTTTACAATTTTGCTTGAGGGAGCTGCAGTGTTTACCGTGAGCTGCAACATGGTGGAGAGTGGGCAGCAGATAAAAATGAAAGCTCCCTAACGAGAGGCTCTCAGCTGGCTTTTTGAAGGGAAACAAAAATAACAGAAAGAAGAGTAGTAGCAAGAACTGTGGGGGCACATCTGCAAGACGAGCAGACTGGTGCCGACGGATAAGGAGATCCCCGCTGTGGCGTCCGTGCTGCCTCCTTTGACTCCAAGTGCCAATCAGCCCTGGGCAGTCAATTTCTTCCCTACTGTAATTTTGGCTTTCAATCAAATGTATATTATTCCAGAAACACAGGCGTCCCCAGATAAGCTATCTCCCACGGGACAAGTGGTGTGCGGAGCTCCACCTATGTCATCACCCGCGACTGCCATTTCCTCTCACTGCTGGGTGCCGTGCTGCCTGGGTCAGCGCCAAGCCGGTACGCAGGAGGTGCCCGGTGTGCCAGTGCCAGCACCCATCAGCATGCACAACTTGTTGTTGTTCAGGGGCAAGGAGCAGGGAGCTGTGCAAAATACATCAATATGGTTTTCTGGGGGCTGTAGTGAGATCAAACCATAGGGAATGCAAACAAGTGAACAAAGCAACCAACAAAGTATGTCCTCTCTAGGTACAAACAGTAGCATTTGCTCCATGGTGCAGGCTCCCAGTAACATCCTGTTAGTTACCTATGGGAATCCTCTAATGCACCAGTAAAAACAGGCAAGTTAAAGACCCTTACACGCTTGAAGATAAGTGCTTTTCATGTATCTTTCTGAATTTGTGTTTCAGCAGGAAATGATCTGTAACCAAGCCAAAAGGCTGATCTAGTTCATATTTACTGTCTTTGTTTGTTGTGGCTACCTACTGGTACATTTTGCACTGGGTTCAAGATGATTTTTTTTCAAAGGACTGTACACCACCTGGCTGCTTGATGTTCATAATCTGAATTATGACTAAAGTTAAGTTTTAAAGGCAAGAGAAAGAGCATTATCAAGAAAAGCCATGCTAAACCTATTTCTCAAGTTCCACATGTATGTGTAACCCATGCTTCCTCTGTGCAAAGTGCTCTGTGTCTTTACTGGCTGCATGGTAGAGAAGCTAAGGGAACTGCTGCAGGCTTGCCAGTAACAAACTTTATTGACACTTTTCCTTTTTGAGAAGTAAGCTGGGAAGATTTTCAAACTGGAGAGTTAGCTTTGCTGACAAATGATGGCAATAACTGAGCTTCTCATCCTCAGTGTCTTTGTCTCTTCTGTTTCTATTAGATGGTTCTTCATGTGGGCATTAAACAATGAGGAAGTAGCAAAAGGGCATTTAGCAAGAAATTTTTAAAAAGCAAAGTAACCTCAAGTAACAATACAAAACAGTGAGGTAAAAACACTACTATATATGAAATCATTCTCAGCTCACACAGATATATCTGTGTGGATACACACGCTACGTGCTGAGCCTGGCACCTGTGGATCTGTGTTCTCCAGCTGTAGGCACAAACATGTGACTTATGCTCTTTCCCACACAACAACAGTTACCTAACAGAAGAACAGCCTCAGCTATACTATAATCTAACATTTATAAAGCACCCTCCTTCTCTAACTCTTCCACAGAGCATGCTTTGTTGACATTCATGGGTATTAACCCATCCTTAACTAATGCAACAAAATTTTAGCTAATGGCAGTTGCACATGTCAGCCTGGGAGAACACGAAAGAATGTGCACCTGCAAAGGTTAGTGTTTTGGAGAAGAGGAATGACTATGTTGAGATTTAACAGGGAGACCAAAGAAGCTCCACACAGATGGGAGAGACAGGAAGGTTCTTACATGAAGCAATGCTGTCATGGCTGGAATTGTCCTTACCGTGCTGCAAACCTGAAGGATACTATGGGGATTCCCAGCCAAAGGAAAGGGCTTAGCAAGTGCAGAAATATGAGTGAAGCACAGCTACAAAGATGATCAGTTATCCACAAAAGATGTGAGCTGTAGTTCATCTCTGGACTGTAAATAGAGAGGGAATTCTAAGCCTGTTTGACTAAGGCTTTCAGATTGTAAAATCTGAACTCATATAGGGAGTATTGGTCAGAACTGTACTAGCTGAAGACAGCAGTTATTACCCCACAGAAGAAAGCTACTACTTGGGAGCAGTGAAGTGTCTTAGGGTCTGTGGTAGAAAAGGGAGAACAACTCCTAGGCTTGTCATATAGCCAGTGCAGGGAAGGGGCGGACACTGGGACAGGCAAGAAGATGAACTGTTTTGTATATTGCTTCAGATCATCGAAATTTGCCTTGCCCCAAATGCAAAGTTAGCTCTTGCAAACCTTCCCCTCTTCCTGCTCCAGCTCAGTGAGCTGCTTGCACATCTTTAATTTTGTCCCTGAAGTGGCACAGAGCTACCCTGTCTGAGGATCAGGCCCTTGCAAGCCCACCCATGTGAGCGCTCAATGTGCTGTGCCTTCATTGTCAGTGAGACAGACATGGGGACTTTCACCAGGGACTGTTTAATGACATTTTGAGCACTATTTTACACAAGTGTCCTTAGTTCCCCAGTTGCCAAAGGGTCAGTGGATCGAAAATTAGACTAAACAGCTGTGTTTAGGTTTGGGGAGGTGCCTATGGGTGCTGTGCCAAGGCTGTGCATTGTCAGTCTCCTCTTTCAAGAAGAGGTCAGATAATGAAATGGAGAGGATCTTAGCCATTTCAAAACTTGAGGGAATACTTTAAGACAATTTTACTATCTTGCCTACTCAGGAAACAAATTTGCAGAGCAACAGCGTCTGTGTCCCCCTCACCAGACAGGGAAAAAAAAACCACCCAGGGATACTGAAAGTTTATTTCAGACTAAAGCATATCAAATGTAGTTATAGCTTTATGAGATAAAGTAGATGACCTTTCTTAGTACTGTGCAAAGAAGGTAATCCTGAGGTACTCTGCTTTAGATCTGTTAATCCTGAGTGCTCAATTGTTCTTCTAGAAGTATTCATTCCATGCTATTGAAGTTTTTTCTATTTGGGCTGTAGAAATATTGCCAGAAAGTTTTGCAATGTAAACTGTTGTTTACTTGATTGCAGTCCAGTGAAAGGAAATCCTAACCTACTTCTTCTGGGGAAGGGGCATAAATTTTTCTACACAAATCCTAAAGAAATTGTCTGAATGTGGACATACCAGATAGTTTGTGAGAAGAAAAATGTCAGGACAAAATTAGTTCTTTCTCACCACATATTGCAGCTAATGCTTTGCTAAAGGAACCAGAGTACCCCTCAGGCAATTAATCCTCTGTGCTGAAATAGCAAGAAACCCCAAATGGTGCTGGGAGACTCTCAAACACTCAGAGATCTTGATCATTCTGAAAGTCTTCAAACTGAGTCCACCTCAGGAAAAAGAAGCTCTCCTTGCCTTTCCTGAATATAATCCAGCTTTAACCACATTAGCACTATGAGTAGTCATCCCTGACGCAGGGTGCCTCTTCCATGAGGCATCCAGCAATTACGAAGTTGTATACTGTTTCCTTGGATCTTTGACCGCAATGCAAAGAGAAAAACTTAGATTTCATCAGTTTTCTGCGGCACCTGGCTCAATAAGAAGTAGAGATTGTAAAAAAAAAAAAACAAACCAAACAGGTTCTCAGAAAGATGTGGAGAAAAATACGACACAAGTTCAGGATAAAGAGTTTTCTATATGTGAAAGATATTACATGAGGAACAGCATCTTAGCTGAACTTCCTAGCTCTGCAAACACACCTCAGATGTGATTTAAAACTACTGAATTTAGGAGTCCCTATTCCTGTCCTGAAGGGTATCTCCAAAATCATGAAGGAACCATGCCACAGAAGGGACCTCAAAGTTGAGGTTTAGCTGGGTTTCTGGTGCAGGTATCATCATGCCTCCAGAGAAAGGCCAATATGTCATCCACTTGGGAGCAGCTTCCCCAAACTTTGAAGAAATCTTCAATGCTTTTAAGGCTGATGAATATAAGAGGGTGGTTTAAAATTATTTTACTGCTCTCTTGAATGAGTAATCTGACATTTGAAACTCACTGGAAACAGAGTCAAGATCACAATCTTCAGTCACAATCACCATACTGAGTATCACTATCTTACATCAAAGGACAACTGTTTTCTTAACATGGATAGATCAACAAAGCACCCAAGCCACCATGTTGCTGGCAGAGCATCAAGGGAAAATGCTTTCAAAATAATAGCAGTTGAATTAAATGGCTTCCAATAGCACCACTCTAAACTAAATCATGATAAGTAGCCAAGAACTGACTATTATGAACAAGAGAAACCTACATAATGCAGGCCACACAAATCATTCCATCAAATTCTTTATTTCTGGCTCAAATTATCTAATAAGAACAGAATAATCTAATATGGTTTAACCAGCATTCAAATACTGCTTCAATTTCTCTAACCCCTTCCGCTCATTTCAATATGCCTACCAATTATTTTAACATTTGTCTATCAACAAAAGATTAAAAGATTTTAACAAAAGCAACTGACATTTTGGGGCTCTCCAGCTTCAGACACTAATCAAATTAGATTGTCAGAAAAGAGATCAGCCTGACCACTGAGAAATTAGACCACTCTCTCAAGCTCCATATCTGAATTCTGGGCATCCAGTCACCTCTGAAAATCAGAACCATCCGCTCTTTAGTATGCATGTGCAGGCAGGCATTTGTTAGCTCCTTACAAGCTCTTTTTGCTATAACCTGTAAGTTGATCAGTGGAGAAGCAGTTAACAAAAAGGACATGGATTAGCATATTCTGATTTCAAAGCTCAGAGCTGGCTCATGCATTGCTTTCCAATCTGCAGCAGGGGAAGACTATCAAACCCTTGTTCTGCTGCAATATCCCACAGATTGCAAGACATTGTGTGGCAGCGAAGAGCAATTTTGAAGTATCTAAACAGTTTAGGAACTTATGTCTCCTTGACTTTAAGTGGTATTCAGATTTTTAAGACAACCTGAGCTTTTCATGGAGTGTGGAGAAGCAGCAAATCCACACTGAAAATGCTGTTGAACTTGAGTCCAATTACAGCCATAGCTGAGAAACATCACAGCTTCCCCCTTGTCCAGCTTAACAGGAAACCTCTATCTACTGTTCCTCTAACTCCTTCCACAAACACACAGAGCAGTCTGGACATATTACCCATTTCCTCCCAACCCCCAGTTGTTTATCTCCTTAGCATCTGTCATGGTCTAGAAGTTTGGAGCAAGTCCTATAGTGGTTGCTATGATGTATATTTAAACCAACTGAGTTGAAAGGCTTCTATGAGACCCCAGGGAAAAGAAGAAAAGAAGAAAAATTAAAAAAAAAAAAAAAAAAAAAAGAAAAAAAGAAGAAAAGGGAAGGGAAATAACACCTCTAATTAATGGGTGCCCTAGGAAGTAGTTGAAGCAATGTCTATGAGAGCGAGTTTTCCCAGCTGCCTGATACCTTAAGAAAGCTACAGCACGTCCTCATTTCCATCCATGGCATCTTCCAAAAGTTTACACAGACATGGCACTAAGAATGATTTTTCCTTTGAGTTTTTATTGTTTTAGTCTTTTTTCTGTTTTTGAAAGGGCAATGCTACAAGCTGTGCACTGTGCATGCCTAGCTCATGTCATGAGCCTAGCATGCTCAGCTATCATGCCTCTAGAAGTACATCTTGTAGAGGGAGCTGTATCTTCTCTGTGTCAGCAGAATTGTGAGAGACCCTTGGACTGGCACAGACTGCCATCTCTCCTTTGCATTCAAGGACACAGTGATGATTCAGTTTGGAATTATCTTAAATGATTATCCCAAGTCCCCGAGCTGGAAACCTTGTGACTTTCTGGCATTTTGTTTCTCTGTTTGTAAATCTCTCCCTTCTTTCCCTCAGCCTCCCAGCCCTTCTTCTCCACCCTGCCCTGCTTCTCCACAATCTTGGAGGTGAAATCAAAGAGCTGCAGTTGTGACACTGCAGTTTGTGTGTCATATTGTAACTAGTTTCCACATCCTCCTCACTCTGTTGTAAAAGCACTTGAAGAGGAAGAAGGGCAAATAATGAAATATAGGAAAGCAGGAAAAGAGGAAGCAGCCAAGAGACAGCAGCCCAACTGAAATGCTAAGAATTATGGAGAAGTGACAGAAAGGGAAGCACAGACCAGGAATTACACTTGGTGGCTTAGCAGAAGAAAAACTAAATTTAAACAAACAGAAAATATATATGCTTAGCTTTTTCTGCCTCTGCAGCAGTCCCCTCCGACTTTCACCTGCTTGACCTATATTCTCCTTCCCACCTACCAACTGTGCTGCTCTGTGTGCTGCTGGACTTCACCAAACTTGAACCAGCCTTCCCTCCCTCTCCCTTGTCTTCATATCAACCAAGAGGAGGAACTCCTCAAATCACCCTCGTATAGAAAATAGGGATATCAAACATGAAGAAAAGGCCTCAAAATGCCTAGCCACAGGGTGAGAAGGGTTGATTAGGCAATGGTCTTATTTGCTGAAGGTAGCCGCAGAGGACAGAGTGATGGAAGAGTACAGAAGGAAATTGACTAAAGCAGAGTAGGGATTGCCTAACTGGCAATTCTGCCTGGCTGCCAGTGGATGGAAGAGACAGCTTAGGAAGTCCTTCCACTGAGATCATGTACCATTCTGTCTTGCTTGTTCAGAACAAAACTTGGCCAGAGCGGAAAATGTTTGAGATTCACATGAAGAATTTTCTCCATTTGCAGGCAAAAGAGATACAAAGCAGAAGATAAACCTCTTTAAGAACAGTGCAGGACCCAGATTTTTAAACAAAAAACACTGTCTGATTTCTCTGACTTTTCAGCAAGAATATGTCTGATAAAAGCCTGCATAGAAAGTAAAAACCTGAGAAATTACCCTCTCTGAATATTTCAATTCTGATAGTTATGCATCCCTTTCGAGTCAAACTCCAGTCTTTATCTTATCTGGTGGCTAACTGAACTTCGTAGTTTCTCAGGAAGATAGTGGTGAAATCCCACATGTAAATGAAGAGTATTACACAAAGGTGTACTGTGGTATAATTATTTGTTCATCATTGCATGAAAGCTACCCTGTTAGAAGAGCTCATTCAAAACCATTCGGGGCTATTCTCCCACAAAGGAGGCTGTCAGAAGGTGATATGAAATGGGGATTAGTGAGGCTTTACTTTCTTTGAAACACTCTTGCACAGAGAATATCAAGAGGTTCAGCTATTTTCCCTACCATTTATCTGTGAATTAGGAAATGTCTTCTGGGCCACTTGATCAGTGTTTACTCCTTCAGCCAAAGTTAATGTCTCTCCTCTGTCCCACATTTTGGGATGTGTGGGACCTAGGAGAGATGACTATACCTGTGTAGGAAGGAGTTAGCAGTTTCCTCTTGCGAACGTCATCAGTCACTTGACTGTTGGAGACTTGGACTACATGTCCCATCCTGCACCTGTGACTGCACTTCCACTTCCCTACAGATACAGCACCAATACCAGTGGCATAGTTTACACATGGTATTATTTTTCTATGGAAGGCAGTATGACCAAGTTGTGTAATACCTTGTAGATGTATGTGAGATGGACTATAACCATTGTGAAAGGTTTTGCCTAGCTTGACATGTCCTACCTATTACAGAGAAGGGTTGATGCATCTTTTGGGTTTGAGGGACATGACCTCCTTTCTGGCTTTACTAGTTCTAGTCTGTTCTAGACTTCAGTGAAGTCCCTTTCGATTTAGTTCAGCATTTGTAAACACAAAAAACAGTAATGCAGTGGTTCAATAAACAATGCTATGTTAAATCAAGTGAGTATTGTAAGAGAAAACTTAGCTATGAATGCTTTCCACAGAAAATTGACATAAATTTTCTATTAGATTTGGATGAGGCATGCCAAGCAAAAGAGGCAGAAATATGATGATTTTTCTGTCAAGCCAGTCATAATGTCACTTATTGTTAAACCGGGACAGCTGGAAATAGCTAAGCGTTGTCCTCTACTGCAATTGTAGCCATAAGGAAAGGCATGAGTAGTTTGCTTGGTTAAGGAGCAATACCACAAGGGGATTTTTATGATGTAAACTTGGAAAAAAGAGAACATTAAATAGCAATAGAAATGGGCAACACTTGGCCCAGAACTATTCTCAGTTTCTCACTCATTACAGACAATACTCAACTTTTAACAATGCTCTTCTTCACAAGCAGTAGCCTTCTGCTTCAGCCTGTAGGGAATTCAGTAACAACAAAATTTTATGGCCTCAGAGAGGGACAGGGCACTGGATTCAGACAGTGGAAAGCTAGGTTCAATTCCTAGCTGAGCCACAGACTTCCTGTGTGGCTATGGGAAAGGCACTCAATCCATCATGTGCCCTTACTTCCCTATCTACACATTTTTCAATTCTTTTTTAATGGGGATAAGACTTCTTTTTTTAATAGGGAAACTAAAAAGCTGTGTTGCTGTCTACAGTGATTCTTACAACTGGGTACAAGTGTCTCAAGGGTCCTAACATGAGGCCAGATTCTGACCATTGCACTGGTCACCTTCCGGGCATGTATCCCATAGTTCCACAGAAGATGACCAGGGACCATGGAGCAGGCAGCAGTCATAGCTTGAGAGGCTGCATCACTTAGGTATTTGTGAAAATGCTACCCTTATCTGTGATGTGTCCTACAGAATTATACAAAGGTAGAATTATTGTCCAGCCTAATAAACCTTGGTTACACCTATAAAATACCACATATCAAGTGCTTGGAGCCCTTGGCCAGCTCTCTTTTGTTCAAGGTAAAAAAGTAGGCTTTTTCTTCCACGGACTAATGATGCAGAAGCAGGAGAGGAATGATATTTTTCCTCAGGTAGCCTTTTCCCATGCTACCACTCTGTTTCAATGGAGATGCAAAAATCCCAAAGGCAAATACCTCAAGAAAATAAAGCATAAGCTGTTTAAAATATCCAAACCAGATTTTAATTTCCTGACACACTGTAGCCAGCATAGGAGAAGTTCTCAGTGGTCTGAGAAAGGAAACAAGAGAGGGACTCAGTCTGTACCTTTTTGTAGGAAATGACTTAATTCTGAAAACTCTGTCATCTCCAGTTCAGATTCACAGCACTTACATGTTCAGTTATGAGATGTGAAATCTCACTGCAAAACCAAATTGCTAGAATATTTATTTTTCTGTAATGCCAAGGATCTTCAGAAACATCTCAGCAAAGAGAAAAGCCTGGACAAGAGTATGGATTTGACCCCCTGAAATTTGGGCTTATATCCCAACTTTGTCCTCATCTGCCCACTCTGTCACACCGGCACTAAGCTGTAATTACACTCATTGCACTGACACGATCCAGGACTCCTGCTGGTACATATCAGGCATGGAGCTGGAAATCAGGTCTCCCCTTTTTCCAAAAGTCCAAGCAATACAGTAGATTGCTCCTCTGTACTAAGATCTAGACTAATTAGAAGTCAGGAAATTAATTATTTCTTGGTGCCCCAAATGATCTAATCGCTCACTGACAACACTTATTTTATTCCTTCATGTACCATCATCAAATCCTTCAGTTATTTATATTTAAATAAATATATATAATATATATTTTTATATATATTAAATATAAATTTATATATTTGTTTTATATTTTTTGATCTCTTTCTTCAAGCTAAAGAGACATATTGTTTAAAACAAAGTTTTAAACTTTGAACTAAACCAATCCCACTGCACCCTGGAAGAACACAGAAGACTACTTTGCTGCAGCTATTAGAAAACTTTGCTCTCTGGAATCCAGAATACTATTTATAGTTTAGGTTCTGCAGCACAACTGATTACATCTCATTGTACGCTACCTCACACTTACCTTGGCTGGAACTTGTAAGGCTTAATTAATCAGTCACATATAACCTTAATTAGATTGTAAACACTTTGGTACATGCTGTTGGTGTTTGTGCAATTTCTAGAGCAACAGAGCTCTGCTCCTTTTCCTGGAACCCTGTGTCACTACATATATTCATACATAAAAACAACAAAATCATTGGAGAGAAATGGCAGTAGAAACATCCAAAGCTTAATTCAATCCCCTTCCCAGTCTTAGATAAATAGTAAGAGCTAATATGGACAAGCAATTATATGCAACTAAAACAAGATCTGTGCTATGAAACATGCGTGGTGCCACGCATTCAGAGAATGATCAAAACTTGGCCTCCCATAAGGGCTGGCGATCTGTTCATGCTATCAGCATTGGCATTTCCTGCCCTTTCAGCATTTATGGAATATTTGAAAGTGTCTAGCCGGCAAAGTTTCTGTCAGACTTCCTCTCTGCTCCTAGTCGCGTGTCCTAGACAGTGTAAGTGCCTTTTACTTGGACGAATCCTTTTGTCTCTTTTTAAAGCATCTGCCCAGATTATATGCAAAATGCTTTGCAAATATTGAAAAGGAACAGACATTCCATTGCATTTTTACCAAATGCAAAGGATTCTAAATGTAGAAATACCCAGATATATGTCCTAACATGCTGTTACACATTAGGAATCCTTCTACTTGCCCATGAACTACCAAGTTGCAACTCCTTGTCCGTACCAAGCCAGAGAGAGTGCATCAGTACTACCCAGTCCAGGATTCATAAAGCACTGAAATTTCATACTAACACCCAGACAGTGTGGCTGGTCTAAGAGTGAGGCAAATGGAAAGCGTGAAAAAATCTTCCCCATTAAAATGCAAAGCAGCTCTACAGAAGTTGCTATTTATTATTAGCCAAAGTAAACTTTGATATCTGTGCTGTGGCCATGCTGTACTGTGTAGTATAGTGAGGTCAAGAAGGGAAATTAAATCCTCCTAACTCCACCACTTAGGAACACATATATCCAGAAATACAGTTTGAGCTATACAGGCTGAATGAGGTAATGGCCAGTCAGGTTTGTCAGAGGCTGCAGCAAATGTGCAGATTTTGTCTTCAGAAAAATCAACCTTTACCTGGTAAACTGGTCAACAACCAGAGGCAAAGATATGGGACAGGCAAATGACACTTTGTTCATTTGGAGGACAGCATCTCAAGGAAAGTTGTTTCTGCCTTGTACAACACAAGACGACAACATTGTGCTGTCTGAACATTTCTGAGCACATAAGGCGTTCAGACCTCAGTGATCCCAGTATCCTGTTGCCAGGCCTTTGGACTCTTGGAAACTGTTAAATACCAGGACTGTCAGTTGCAGCAGTGCAGTGCTGAGAGCTCTCCTTACCACCAGGACAAATGAAGCATGGCTCATCCACAGCTTCAAATTCCTTTACCTGAAAGGCACTATGTCAGCCACAGGCTTGCTTCTTTGGGGTAATGTGCTTCTCAAGTGTTTGTAGAACAGAACGTTGAAAGTTTCATTCTCTGTTGTCATCTTTTCTATCGAATGAATGTGCAGTGGCTGTTGGTAGCGCAGGACTGTGGCATGCTGCGGCAAACCTTCCCAGCAAGTCTTGTGAAATTTGTTTCTGCTGATGCAAATGTGCTATTTGCTAGAGCTCCTCATTGCTATCTGATGAACTCCCATCCTATGCCTGAACGTGAAAAACACAACCCACAGCCCAGAATGTGTGGATCACTGTGTTCTCAGGAAGTATGCAACTAATAAAACTATTTGTGCTCTGTGTTACTGAGGGTAAAAAAGATGGGTGAAAAAACCACCATTGCACAGCAAAGACCAGTCCTAGCACACAAAGGTTGGGGACTGCATTTTGCTCAACTACCCTGGCCTTTGTGAGGGGATATATTTCACACCCAGCTGTAGCTCCCCAAGATGCACATAAGAGTCATAGAATCATAGAATCATAGAATAGTTAGGGTTGGAAAGGACCTTGAGATCATCTGAATATCACTCTCACTTTCCAGGATGAGAGAGTAGAAGGGTTCAGGGTAAAAGTGATTCTTGTAATCATGTTTTTGTAATTGTTCTCTCACCTAGTAAAACATCTCTAAGGAAGTTACTGAGTTAGAGATGCAACTGTTTTTAGTGGAAAATTGTATCTCAAGTGAGAGATACAAGACATTATATTTCATTAGGTTATTTCAATAGGTCAGCTGTCTATCCTTCTGCTGTGAGGACTAGATGTCCTCCAAAGCTTCACTATGCAATCCTAAATTTGGTACTGTAAAATAATGTTTTGGAAAAAAACACTTCATCAGTGTAACTCTCACTCTCCATTACAGACTTTACCTGAATAACACTGTAAGAAATTAAGCAAATAAAACATCTGAATGCTGGAAGGAACAGCAGTTATGAACTGCAGGGGAGGATCCAAGAGCCCACGTAACCCTTCACTGCAGAGCCAGCAGCAGTAGGCAGAAGTGTCTTTCCAGGGCACTGCTTCAGGTGACGAACACCAGTGGGAAGGACTGAGAGAGGGTGCATGTCTCTCTCTCCTTTCCTCAGCAGCCCTATCTTCATAGCTCCTTGTGGTCCTTCTAGTACCATGACCCCATCTGCCTTCACAGCCACCTCAGCCCAGCAGTTCTACACAGACTGCAAAAACCACAATGGGTACAAGCAGATCTTTCTCAGCTGCTGCCCACTTCCCAAATGGAATTTACACTTAGGTTTCTTACAAGGATACAGACAAATTAGCAGGAACTAACCTTTTCCTCTTTTAGGTTTGGAAAAAAAAAAAATCTACATGACATAAGTTTATTTTGCAGAGTGTATACTTGAAAGGTCTTTCCCTCTTTAAAAGAGAGAAGAGCTCAGCTTTCAACAGAAATGTTCTTTTCCATACATGTGCTGGTTTTGAGGGTTTTTTACACGACATACACACAGAGGAATTTGATTTTGCAGCCATACGATTTTATGTGTGCTAACAGACATGTCTTTGTATGTAAATGTATGTATGTGTGTGCATTTACACATGTAAAAGAAAGAACATGGCATAAATGGCTCTTCTTGGCTGGAAAATACATTGCCATTTCAAACTTCAAAGAGAGTATTAAGGAGTGGAAATGAATTACAAAAAGTTTTAGAAATGAAAAATATTTTTGCACTGTCTCCTTAATACTGAGGGCTAAATTGTGCATTGCATAAATCAGTCTCTTGCATGGCACAAAGGAAAGATTATTAGCAATGCTTACACTGTATAGTGAACGTACAAACTGATTAATGTGTAATTACTGTAATAAACAGTATCAGACTTCCCTAGATTGTTTTGCATGGAGAAAAATATTCCACTCAACACCACAATAAGCCCGTGATAGGATACCAATTTTACTAGAATCTACTAGCAATGTGGTGGTAAGATTAAACAAATGTGTTGCTACACCAGAGGTAATGCCTCCTTACCATTGTTCCTTCCCCATCTTTTCCAAGTGCTGGGCTCCAAAGCCACTGAAGTATTTTACTAGCACAATTATAATTTCTCATTTTTATTTCTTCTTGCCATTATATGGACAAATGGGCAGGAAGTTCAGCCCCTCCCCAGAAAAGCCTAGTTCCCTGTTTGGCTTCTAGACAAATTGTTATAGGTCCACACCTGCAGCAAAA
Organism: Psittacula echo; assembly: GCF_963264785.1. Classification (NCBI taxonomy): domain Eukaryota; kingdom Metazoa; phylum Chordata; class Aves; order Psittaciformes; family Psittacidae; genus Psittacula; species Psittacula echo. The sequence goes on along the minus strand of NC_137737.1, from coordinate 87,801,503 downwards.
AAAGTCCCAGCGACCATGCGGGCCATCAGGGCTTCCCCACATCTCCTCCAACGTCCAGCGATGGGACGTGCCAGTTACAAAATTATTTGGATTCTGGGAGCAAAAAGAACAAACCCCAACTCGGGAAAGGGCCATGCCAGTGTGGAAGGGATGTTCTCATCTCTTCACTCATGGCTTCTGCCTGGGAAAACCAGGAGGGGTGTTCTGCTTAGGAGAGACAGAGGCATTTGCAGCCTGAATTGTAAATACAGTGAGCTCGGGGTCAGGGTAGGGATGGGACATGGACTATTTGACACTTCTCTTGGCCACATAGGTGTTTCTTTCCCTTTGCAAATCTGAGCACAAAAAACGAGCGGTGGGTCTCAGTCTACCCTACAATAAGGCAAGTAAATTTTCCATAGTGAATTTTATATGTGCATGTGTGGTTCTCACTCAAAAACAAATTCTCATCTGGAAAGACCTGGAAAGATATCTCTGAAGCCCAGATGTAGTGCAAAAGGTGCAGAAACAGCAGTGTTCCCTAGCTGGCTGTCACCATTTCGCTGCTAATGAAACCATCCCGCCTCAACACCAACCACTGCCACCACTTCCGAGCATTGCAACACAGATTCACAGCAGGAAAAAACAGGCTTAATAATTCAGTCCATATATTGCTGAGATGCACAGCACTGTGAATGGGAAGGGACTGATCTCTCTCTGAAGAAAACCCACAAACTGTTATTAAAAATTCAGAGTGCAAAGCTCTTAGCTCAGACAAAAACCAAAACACAAAAATCACCAAAGATTTAGAAAGTTCAAATCCATAGTGGGGATGTTGGCTGATCATGATCACAGCTTCTTACAAATACAGGATGCTTTTAAATGATGAAATATGGAGAATGAATATTTCCTCTTCTATTAATTGCAACACAAGCTGAAAGTGTCACCAACTTTAGTTAAAACCCACCTTTCCATTGCATTAAACATTTATGTTACGTTACTTAGTCAGCAGGGAGAGCAAAACCATGTGCAGAGACACTCTGCAGTATGAAGGAATTAACAATTCCTTTTAAAGCTCTCAATTGTTTTCTTTTTTTTTTTTTTTTTTTTTAAGGAGGGGTCAGGGAGCCGGTGAGTTCTTACGTTGTTCCATAAAATAGTCTAGGAGTTAGTTATAGGGGAAATGGAAGGTGAAAACCCGAGTAAAGCATGGATCTTAAGTTTTCTTTTTGGATCAGCCCTGTTTTGGTTGGAAATCAAGAGTAATTCTGTTCTTGCTCTGTGTTTACTAATTCTCTGCAAACCTTCAATGGCTTTCTGAATCCCATTTTTAGGTAAGGATTTTGGCATGCCAGGGTTGAAATCTTATTTACATCAAAGGGGTAGGAGTTACTCACTTCCAAAAGTCCCATTTGGTGACTGTGGTGTTACTATGGCTGATGGTGGGATGATAGATTCCTTCTTGAGATTTCTTCTCATGTGTATAACTTAGACACCTAAATGCTTCTGGAAAACACATCCCTAAACTGCAATAGATACAAGAACTAGACACTATCCTTTTTTTTTGGTTTTTTTTTTTTTTTTTTTTAAAAAAAAAACAGGTATAAAGAAGCACACACCAAATGGGTCACTCTACTACATTCCCTGCATGTGTATCTTTATAACTCAGAATTCATTTACTAGGGAGGGAGAGAACAGCGCGAAGTGTCTCACATTGCAGGTCTAACCTGCTTTGGGGCTGCTGCTCTGTTGGCTTGCTTGTTCAGGGAAGACCTTAGATGACGCAAGACAGAGTTTCCAACAAGCTGTCTCTGGAGGCCATAATTTTGAGGTGCTGGCTGATCCACCCTCACAAGTTATCAGCTTGCAGTGGTCACACTTCTTCACCATAAATAATATGCTGAGGGTGAGCCTGCAGTGGCTGCTATGGCATACCTAGTTGCTGCACGTGGAGCAAAGCATTTTCTGGAGAGACCATCTTCAAAGGCTTCAGGAAACCTCACCTAGTGAGCTCAATCAGAAAGATTCAGGGACAAATCTCTATCCTGCTGCAATGAGTGGTATTTGCTTCTGGCTTCAGGACTAGAGCTCCAAAAAGAAGCTCCTTCTATTTCTCACTCTTTAGCATAAAGGGCACAAGCATGCTGGAAACCCTTCCTTGCAAACCTCTAATTTGGAGATACAGCCACAGTCATAATATGTTTGCACATTTTGCAAATGGACAGAACCTGGGGAGCTCACACCTGATGGAAGAACACCACTGCAGGTCCTGTGCAGCCAGAAACCTCTCCTCTCTCAAGGGGGAGGCACCAAAGTGAGAGTTGAAATTACAGAAATGTGAGGACATGCTGAACAAAATCAAACCAGCAGCTTGTTCCAAAATGGAGCCTCTGTAGAAGCAGGTGGTCCTTGCACTGCACCTCAATCCATCAGTTAAGATTTTCACTCAGCATACAATCCTGAAGAGCAACTAGGGTTGCTCAAGAGAGAAAACAAGCCTACAACAAAAAGCAAATAGGATATAGTACAGAATAAAGGGATGACTGGCGTTCAGAGGGCCATCCAGCATTTTGATGCAGACTCATTCCCTTAAAATAGCCTGAGGTTTAGCAAGCTGCAGTTATAGAGGTGTTCCCCAGCTTAAAATATGCCCCCCTTCCAGCCAGAGCCTTGTATTTCTGAGTTGTGCTACAGCCACGGCTGAGATCCTGCTAGATAATTTTAACTCCCGAGCTAGAATGGGACTTATCTCTGAGCCGCATCTCTTCTGCTCAGATAAAGACAACTTACTCTTAACTGCAGATCAGATCAGCAGGCTCAGTATCCGTACCTAAAAGCCACACAGCTAAACACGCTGCATCTCTCCAGTTCAAATGATACTTGCTGCTTTCTCAACGCTGAAGAAACAAAACTTGCACAGCTCCCAAGCTTTCACTGGCTTTTACACTGATGTTTCCCTCTGAAAACACAGCAGTACCCAGCAGCTGCCCACGAAATTTGCCACAGCTCCACAAGCTACACAGTGAAATAAGAGAAAAAACCCATAGGTTCACCACTCACTGCAACATCATGTTGCCACACAGTGGCAAAAGAAACCATACTTCTACCAGATGGGCCAGGAGTAAAATAATTACTCACAAAACTAAATAGAAATCACTGCAAAAGTACAATAGCCTATTAGGATTAATTCTTCTCTCAAGGTTTTGATTTTGTCACGTTTCAATTGCATCAGGAGATAAATTTTTACATGCCTGCTTACACAGTGGTTCTGCCCCGGCTTTGTGTGGGCTGAGTGAACTGTGCTAATACAGCACAGCCTGTGTGGGGACTGTGACAGCTCTTCTTTCCAAACTGGCTCACCCTTCCTTCTAGAAAGTTCTTGCAAGTTTGCTTTGAAAATGTTCACCCTCACTACTTGCAGCAAGCATTTTCAAATCTGATAAAGGAATTTGCCTTTCGAAAGACAGCCATTTCCTACTGGCCTTGTGAAAATTCATGCACCTTTTTTTGAAGTCCTAAGTCATTACATTGAGCAGAGCTTGTCTCTGGGAATGTGGCTAATTCCTCAGCTTCCCAATGGCCCTGCATACCTGGGTCATCTGCACTGCAGTCCAGCACACACTTTCACACTGTGCACATGCAAAACATACCTTTGAAGGCTGGTATATACCATATATCCCATACATCATATATAAGAGCATGCATAAAATATGCTACATGCTTTCTCCCATGTAGTAAACCATCCCCATCTTTCTCTCTATAAAGATTCCCAGAAGAGTTTTGCATACAAAATGAAAATAATCCTGACAACAATATCTGCTGTGTTCCTCTTAAGAACAGATAAGTCACACTGGCAGGCTATCAGAGCATACAATATCCGTCCATAATTTGGGACTAAAACCAGGGGCTTTGGACCAACAAGATGGGAGATTCCCAACTTCCCTATTTCTAAAAGTTCCTAAAATATTTAGTTACAAGTCTTTCAATTCCTTCAGAAGCCTCCTTAGTAGGACTTTCAAGCCCTGTTTCATAGTGGATGATTAAAGATGACTCCCTAAACCATCTTATAACAAATTTTCTCTCTGCACTCAGAGCCAGTAGGGCTACATCAGGTGAGACAGCAATTACTAGCAACAATTTACAATGGCTCGTCAGCTCCTACGCAGTTTCATACTTCTGAGCAACGGAGATGCCCATCTGAAACCTGAGCAAGTAAAGCACATTACAGAGCCCTCCAGGTTACTTCAGTTCTCTGAATGATTACGAGTCCACGTGCACACAAGCCACACGTGCATCTTATCACTCATGCACAACATACTTCCTTCATAGTGAATGAGCTTCTATAGGAGCAGCACGCCAAGATGTTTAGCTCTGGCAGTCTTTGTCCTCAGCCCCTTTTCCTGCCCTCGAGAAATGCCAGGGCAACAGCAAGCTGGACCTGTCTGAGCAACAGGACTGATTTTGCAAGCTGGGGTGGGGCACTTCCCCTTTTGGCTTTCTCCCTTCTCCCCTTTGTCTGCAGCCTTTCCACACTTTTACTCTGCCTCCACCCAGCTATGTGTGAGTTGCAGTGGATTTATGTAATGGCAAGCTGCTGTGGTTTGCCTGGTGGCCCCTCAGCAATGCTCCTGTCCATGTTCTGAAATGGTTGAGTTCCTTTTAAGGAAATAAAGCACTGAAGAAGCCCAGAGTGAGGATGCTTTCCTGCACCAGAAACTAGTTGCTTGTGCAGATTACCACCTCTGACTGCCCATGGCATACCCAGGATGCAAAGGCAATGTCAGTGATGCCAGGCACCGAGGCTCTGCAACTTCCCAGGCTTCTTCTTCAGTAACTGGGTTGTGGGAGGAAGGCAACACCAGCCATTTTCCACTGGAGAGAAAGGCCAAAAAAGCTCTTTCCTTTTAATGTCTCTTCCTGTACTAGTGTGCTTTATTTTAAAAAAATTCTGAGCTTCTAACTTCACATAAATTTCATCTGTCTTCTACTGATATCTAGGATCACCTTGAGTTGTTACTTTAGGTATCTTCAGTCAGTTGCTCCAGAGTTTCAACTCAGTTTTGTGAGATGAGTTCTCCCTACCTCTTGTCTCAGAAAGAATATCTATACATGTTATAAATTCCAGGTCCAGACTGTAATCTGTGACTATGGTGATGATCACTTTTTTTAGTGAGAAACCGTTGATTTCTGAGCTGGAAGTCATCTTCAGCATCTGACAGCCACCTGTGCAGAAATGGTGAGCTCACAGCCTCTTTCTGAGGCCAGTAACACTGTGAGATGGCATCAGTGGCTTTTATCCATTGATGGCCAGCTACAGTACAAGCAGGTACGGATAAAGGAAGGTACTGCTTGCCTTTCCAGACAAATACTGCTACAGCAGCAAATGGCTTTTTCTTCATGAAGTAGAGTCTGGCTTACAGCTCACTGAATCATTAGTTTCCCACACATGACTTTAATTAGTCCCAGGGTAGAAACAGCCCTAAATTGCAACCTCTACCACATACAGGATGTTCAGTACTGATTATCCACAAAAGGTGCACGCAATATTTAACCTGAAACTTGAACAGAGTAAGAATCAGCAGAAGATATTCCAAATCAGCTCTTACGTTATAGGTTAGCATGAAAAATAGGGCTGCGTGTCCAAAATAGGCTGCAAAGCACCAATTCTGAATGGAAATTTAGGTGGGATGTGTCCATTTGAATAAGTTAGATCATAATTTCAAAAGGATATTTAGGAGAGATGGTAAAAGAGAGTCTCTAGTGCCTTAAAGAGCTGTGAGAAACTAGCCCTTTGCTTGACTGAAAACGTTTCCTGTGTTTTCCAGAAAAATTAACTGCAGAGCAGGTGGGTGAGCAGAGTAAGAAGATAAAACAGCAAAAAAGTTTTAAATATCAGATCAGTCTGAGAAGGAACTTCGGGGTGGAGAAGATGATGAGGAAGGAAGAAGCACATAAGCATCAGAAATTAAGTTTGCAGGAAGAAGCTGCTCAACACATAGTGTCATTCTGGGAGTTACAACATTAAAAACATAGCAAGCTCATCAAGGAAATGAAGAGACATAGCAGTGACCAGAACGTGTCTTTTAAGATGTTTCTGCTTTGTTGAACTGCTTTAGGTTATATTACTAGAAACTTTTGATGACTTTACTTCCACAAATGACCTTTTTACACCCCCTATCACTTTTGCATTGGTCAGAAGCAACACACATCTTGGGTGCCTTTGTCTGGGGAAACACATCAAAGCGTACATTTCATGAACCTCTGGACACCTCCCTTATGACATTTGCATCCTCTCTAGTAATTTTAAGTGACACACTCAAAATCTGAAGGCACCCAAGAAAATCTGGCAGGTGAATTGAGCACTTTAACTTCTGGAGTCTCTACTATGCCTTCATTCTCAGAGCAGGTGATATGTTTCAGATGGCACTATATCAGGTCTATAGCACCACATACAAGCCTCAGTCTTCAGGATGGAAGAAGCAAGAAAAGATTTTTTTGAAGCTAGAGCCTATCTTTCTTTTCTAAAAATAGCTTATTTCCCTTAATCCTTGATCTTTAAAATGGTAAATTGGTGAAAAAGGGTAATAAATTTTGAACCCAAGGTTAAAGGTCGATACACAAGCAGTAAAAGCAAGATTTTGTCCAAAAAGCTTTGAACTGAGAAACAAAGCACTAGCTAAGTGATCAGATATTAAGAAGCATTTTTAAAAATCAATTTGTTCATAGGGTATGTCAGTATGCATGTAGGAGCTGAACTTTATGCTCACATTTTTGGAAAGAGGGGATCAAGTGATAAATAAAGTGAAGATGTACAAGATGCTGCATTCTGTACTAGGTAGTCCTAGAGTTTGGGAGTAGGGTCTACTCCTAATGCTAGCACCATTCTGCTGTACTACCTTGACCTGATTATTTTGTCTTCTGTGCCCTCCCTTTCCACCCTACTGTCCTTTATTGGACTTCTTTAGACAATAAACATGTAAGGACACTTGCAGTCTTTCTGTAAGCAGTCTTCCACCCTGACCCTTAGTACAGAAATGTAAAAATTATGAGCTGGAATTTTATTTGTGGATAAACAAACATATTTTGATAATCACTCCTCTCCTGAAATATTTTTATCAGACAGGGCATTGATCACAGTATTCTGGGAGTCACTGTGCTTTTCACACCCCCCCCCCCCTTTTTTTTTTTCTTATTACTAGTAAAAAAGCATTGTACTCAAATGATATTGTTTAGTGTTTTTAAGTGGACAACATGTGAGCTGGTGCATGCAGTAGTCAGCAGTATTTCTAGTCCATGGTGTGGAGTCTGGGATCCCTAAGAAGAACCAGCATTTTGTAAAATTGTTTCTGGAAAATAGCTTATTTTTATCCACCAAACTTTATCAATTGTGGACTTTTACCTAGAAGAACAAAATTCAAGTGTTTTGTAAAGTTCTGCCAGTTAACAAAACTCAAGAGTAAATGAAGATCAGACATTGGAATCTGAAACATATGAATACTATGTGTGTGCTAATATGGCATTTATAGAGAAATCTGAATAGTAGACAACATTGAAGATAGCATTAAAATTTATAATAAAAATAATAATAAAAATACCTGAGAGTTCACACTAAATTTTTATCAAATCTGAGTTCAGATAATTTTGACCAGGAACCACATATTTAATTCCATTTCCTATGCAGAATGAAAACCGTCTTTCCTGGGGAGAATTTCATGCAATAAGAGATGCTTTAGAAATAAGATAAATAGTAGGATCTTTATAACTAACTTCTCTGTGAATTAAAAGGCTTTCTGTTCTTCAAAATGCCTTTCCCAATGAAAGGGTTGCACAAAAAACACTAAGCACCTGAGTCATCCTGTGCTGAACAAAATGAAAAGGCACAAGACCTGCTTGTATACCAGCTTATTATATAGTGCTTTAACACTACTGGCATATTATATTATGTACTGATATTTCTTATCAGAGTGGACTAGTCATCTTACCCAAGAATCTCTCATTCTTGGCACTCTGTTGTCCTCCAGTACTAGTTGAAAGGTCCTCTGGTACAGGCATAGGTTCATCTGCATCATCTGGCACATCACTAATTGGAGGACTTTCCTTTCCTAGTAGTGAAGAAAGTAGCATCAGTCAGAGTAGTCTTATTTCAAAATCATACCATAAGAGGAACCACAAACCAAACAACTTAGCAAAAAGACCTAAACACTACTGAAAACATGACATCCTTAGGACCAAAACCTGCTGTCCTGCAGATAAAATTTCTTTAGAACACAGGGGAATTATACCTGTGAAAAAAATGCATGGCTGACATAGAATCATAGAATAGTCAGGGTTGGAAAGGACCTTAAGATGATCTACTTCCAACTCCCCTGCCATGGGCAGGGACACCTCACACTAAACCACGTCACCCAAGACTCCATCCAACCTGACCTTGAACATCTCCTCCAAATTTACTGAAGTCTAGATATGCAGTTATGAGTCTTACTACTTTGGATATTTGTAACACACACATGAGCTGCTATGCTCAAAAGATCCAGTTTAGCCAACACAGACTGGCAGATTACAACGGTTATCAAATGGTCATATTCTGTAAAAACTCTTCTTTCTTCTGCAAATGCTCCTTGAGTGCACATCCAGATTTCCTTCAATGACATAGCAAAGTCTAACCAATGAGTATTCTGAGGTTCAACAGAACTACCTCCTGCCCCCATCAAAAATATTTCCAGCTAAAAATTCAACTACATCTTCAGCAAGTTTCACTAATACCCACAGATCAAGCTTTGGCTGGTCCTTGTGCCTGCCTACAAGTAATTAAGTGCCTGTAGCTCCTGGGACTTCCTAAAACATGTACAATTAGCAGAGGTCAGTCAAAACATGACTTCAAGGGTTTTATGGTCTCTTACTGGCAAAGAGGAAAACCCCCCCAGTATCTTGTGTACACAAGGTTTACCAGAAGAAAACAGCCTGGAGCTTTAGTATATTGTAAGTATTACAGAACTGTTTTAGTGCTGAATGCATGACAATAAGGAAAATAACTCTCTTGCTAAGTAATGCACTTCCAGAAATGATGAGGTTTCTTGGATTAGCTCTCAGTCACAGCACACATGTCCTGCCCACAGTAGTATCCCTGTCTTGCAGAGCTTCTTTTAAAATGTCTTCATACATCTGTAACAAAAGCATGACTTGGAAACAACTACCAAAAGAATTATCTAAGTGATTAGTTTCATTGACTGTTACTAAAAGGCTGGTCTTTGCATTAATAGCAAAGAATGAAATAGGCCCAGAACAGGATTTGAACTCATTAATGTTCACATAAAACCTTTGTCTCCAAAATGGAGATGTTACTAATTTACACCAATACAATCTATTAGACATCCCATGGCAATCAGAGCACCAGCAAAGACTGCAATTTCATGGCACAAAGGCCTAGCAAATTAGTGGGGGGTTTCTAATGAGAATTCCCTCATTAACACACAAACATTCATTAACTCTGAAATCACATCTCAGAAAAGATAAAATTAAAACATACACAGCTCACTTAAGTGACAACATTCTGGTGATGGCAGTTATGGATTTGACTTGAAAGAAGCAAGTGCTTTCCTCCCAACCTTCTGGATGCAGCAAAGCATTGTGCTTTCAACCAATACTGATCATGATGGGGAAGAAATGACAGGTAGGTTTAAGTCATCTTCCAACTTAGCTGGGTTGGGTTGTTTGCACAATCTAGGTTTAAATCAACAAAATGAGTGTGGGACAGAGTTTCTTAGTGACATTTCTATCAGACTGTGGAATAACTTCTGAGCAGGAGTGGTGGGAATGGCATCAGACAAACCATCTAAAGCTGCAGCTGGAGGACTTGAGGGTAACAAAGGAACAGACTTGCACTGGCAGAAGTGAAGCTAGCTTCAGTGGGGTATTCTTAAATGGGCAAAATCACACCCACTGAGTGTAAGTGCTAGAGTATAGGTGGATTATGTAAATGGAAACGAAGGACTATGAATTTTACAGCAGAGGGAAGTAAAATCAGAAAGTTTATTAATACAGGTTTTGCCATTCACTGTTTAGCTCTATATTTAGTTATTCCTGTATTTTTCTGCCCTCTTTTTATGGGAAGGAAGGAACTTAAAAAGCTGCCAGCAACTTTCCAATGCAAGTCCCATACTGCCAAGTTGAAGTATTTCTTACAGATAGAAAGCATGGGCAAGGAGAGACAGCTGAAATATTTCAGCTTTTTCATCATATCTCCTCCATCCCCCAAAAAACAAAACCAAAACAAAATAAAAAAACCAAAAAAACCCCAAAAAATAAGTTTAATTGGAGGACAAGAGGCAGTCTGGTCAGAATCAGCTCTCTTGACACTACATATAGGTTAAGGATATCTGTTAAAAAGTAGCAGTAATCAAAAGCCACCTGCATTTTCGAAAGTTCAACTTGTGCTCCCAGTCAGAATAAAGGAAGTTGATGGTGTGACTTAGTCTGAATTCAGAAGAACACTTTCCTTAAAAACCTGAAGGCTTTTTTTTTGGCTTTGACCAATATAAACACATATCATCAGACCTATGAGATAACAAATAGCGAATAAAAGTTTCTTAGTATGCAGTTAGGCATCCTACAATAAGCAGGCCAAATAAGATGCTTTGAAGATAAGTCAAAGCTGCTTTTCAGAACAGAAACTGTTAGTAGATCAGCACTTTTGCAGTCTGTGGTGAACTGTTTGGTTCACTAACCAAATATCAATCTTTTACTTGTTAAATTAATAGCCATTTGCCCAGGCGGCATGAATCAGAATAGCCTCAAAGACTTGGTGGGGCAGAAGCCAGAGATCTAGTATGCTTCCCTCTTTGCAGGAGACTGCAGTTAAGAAAACTTAGTAAACTTGGCTTGAATGACTCATTTCTTATCATTTGATTTCCTCCTGTTACACATGATCAAGAAATCCCTGCATGCAAAAAGGCAGGGTGGAAATAGTAGATTTAAAAGAGATACATCTATTGAGTTCTGTGTCTTGGATTCTAGAGTGTGATATTTGTGTTTCATGCCTTAACTACGTCTAAATTGTTACACCATGATAAGTTCACTACCGCATGGTAATCTTTATAGATACACAATCTCACTAACATCCTTTTGCCAATGAATTTAGAAATAGAAAGGAGGCAAGGGGAAGGAGGGAACAGTTTCACATTTAATTTTTAACAGGCATGTCCAGAACAATAACTGATTGAAGGGATGGAGCTAAAAAACCCTACATAGTAGCAAGTATTGGGATAAATTATTAAAATGTCTTGTAACAGAGTAAAGAAACATGATTTATTCCATTTTCATTTTATATCTTTGCTCAAAAATAAGAATTGAAGCATAAACAATGAAATTTTATCTTGGGGCAGAGAGGTGTCTCTATTTTATTTTATTTTATTTTATTTTATTTTATTTTATTTTATTTTATTTTATTTTTAACAAAGAGCCACCTGACACATCAAACTGAAAAGAAAAGGGTGTTGTAGAGTTGAGGTTCTGTTTCTGGCACTGCTGCTGGTGCCCTTGGTTAAGTCATAAATGGAGATCAACTATAGGCTGTATCATACATTCCCCCAATTTATCCTGAAGCTCTGAAAGTGCCTAACTCATCAACTAATTTCATCAACTCACTCATCTGAGTGCCTAACTCAGTGCCTTGTAAGGTCCTCAACTTCACTCTACTTGAGTTTCCTCATCTCTGCCCCAGCAATATAGTTAAAGACATGAGGAAAGAGAGGAAGGAAGCAAAGTGCCAATTCAGGTCATGCCAGGATGATGCTGCTGGAGCTACGGCTATAAAAAAGGAAGCCAAGGAGGGATTTCTTACTAAAATCTCATTCTCCATCCTTTCACAAACTAAAGTTGGGTTTAATACCTGCAGTTTGTTTCCTGTGGAAATGCCAGATTCACTGGAGAAATTATCATAGAATCATAGAATGGTTTGGGTTGAAAGGAACCTTAAAGAACATCCAGTTCCAAACCCCCTGCCACAGGCAGGGACATCTTCCACTAGGACAGGTTGCTCCAAACCCTGTCCAATCTGGCCTTGAACACTGCCAAAGATGGGGCAGCCACAGCTTCTCTGGGCAACCTGTGCCAGTGCCTCACCACCTTCATAGTAAAGAACTTCTTCCTAATATCCATCTAATCTATATCTACCCTTTTTCAGTTTAAAGCCATTCCCCCTTGTCCTGTCACTACATGCCGCTGTAAAATGTCCCTCTCCAGATTTCTTGTAGGCCCTTTTTAGGTATTGGAGGACTACTATAAGGTCTCCCCTGATCCTTCTCCAGGCTGAACAACCTCAACAAGATGTAAGAAAAGATAGACATTTTTCTGGAGGAGAGTCATAACCCAATTCACACCCCGGTTTTACTTAATAGAACTTCAAATCTCCAGTGATAAGAAGAGAGTTGCTCTGGGATGGGAACCAGGCTCTCAGGTAGGAGATACCAGCTGAGGATACACTCATTTTTACCTTCCTAAGACCTACCAAGAACGTTAAATGCAAAATTCTTCTTCCTGCTTTAGCAAAGTGCAGCACAACCTGGTCGGTGCTAGAGGATCTTTGTATTTTAGATGTGGAAATACTTGTACTTTTTTTTCTTTTCACCTTCCTTAACTGTTAGGCCCTAGAACTGAGAAAAAAAAAATAGAGAAAAAAAAAAAGGCAGGAAAAATACTGCTTGTTAAGTAAGATATTATCTGTGTTTTCTGACTCTCTTGTACGGGTGCCAGATACTGTTTTGTTAAATGTATGTCAGCTCTCTCCTCATTTCAGAACTGCAACTGCTTGTCTCATGAAATTACCACTTTCAGGAGAAAAATAAAAAGTATGAACTCTGTGCCTGTCACACAGGATTTCAGTTCCTCCAGGAGCCAGCCATGCCTGGATTCCCAGAAGCGGGAATGTCTGTGTGCCCACGGGGTTTGACTCACTCATGCTAGTTTTACACTCCCTTGGCCCAGCTCACCACTGCCACACCTGAGTCAGCTACAGCTGCATAAAGCACATGGATGCAAAACACTGCTTTTGAGATGAGAAGACCTATTTTATTTCTCTATTAAAAACAACAAAAAAAAAAAACACCAAAGAAACCCCCAAAGCTATTTTTTTTTTTTATTTTAAACACAACTAAGTGTACTAGTGAACCAAATCACCTAATTCCGTAGGCTCAGAAAGTAAGTTACACCTGATGAGCATTACTCACAGTACAGGAGAAATAAATAAAAGTGTTTTTCAGCTGACAAAACAATCTCGCACTCCTGAAACTGCAGTTGTCTAAGTGGTCCCCAATATAAAAGTAGAGCTCCTTCATCATGCAAGGAAGCATCCTAGAAGCATGTAGAACCACAGGAGGAGAAGAGGAAGGGAGAAATTCCTTTCTGAGTTCAACAGCCTATGAAAAAGAAGTAGGTAACATCCCTGTACCTTCAAATAATCTGTTTCTGAGGTCTGGTAAAAGCTTACAAAGAGCCAATATCTCTGGAACACTAAAAGTGAAAACTGAAAGCCATTAACCACTGCAGCTGCCAACAGATTAGAGAAACTAGGAGAGAGACTAACTTGTCTTTTTTCAACTGCAGAGGCACAACGGCATGAATAAGTATTATCTGGCTAAGCCAACTTTTTAAGGAACCAATTTCCGAGGATGTTAAGAATAAATTCCCTCATAGGAATATCAATATGAGGTAAGTCTGCTAAACCCTATCATGCCACTACATGACAAATTTTAGAAAATTAACTTCTCTGCCATTTAATTTTTGGTTTTTTTCAAAATATTATCATCTTGGACAAAACCAGTTACAAGCATAAAACCTCATGTCAATCACGGCTTTTTTCCTTTTTCATTTGTTTGGGTTTTTTTAATGTTTATAAGTAAAACTAAATGCTCTGGAAAAAGTCAAATAACCTTATGTGGTAAATGCAGTTAGTTTGCTTTTAATTAGTATTTGCCCCTTCCCACCTGATGAACTTTGTTTGTTCTATATTTACTTTGTAACAATCACAGTTTTGCTCCCAAGAGTGTAAATCTGCACCTGACCATGCTTCAGGGATACACTACCACAGGTTTAATGCAAAATTACATCTATGCTTCTATATTCCCTTGACTTCTTTATTTACCCAGTTCCTTTTCAAAAATCCATGCACTGTTGGGTTTGATGTCAAGTATATCATTAATTATATCTCAATTCTCACTCCGGTTTTAAAAAAAGACCCAAAGCAATTTTATTGACAACAAGAAAAACATTGTACTGTGCTAGAAAGATGAACAGGAATTTAAGCTTTTCTTTGTAGAAGTATTCGTTAAGGACCTCACCTGAAACCTGGGACATATCTTGAGCCTCATCTGTTTCCATTTTCCTCAAGTTATCTGAGAAGAGAGGAAGAGCCTTAAGTTAATGCAAAATAACACACACAGAAAAAGGAAAAAAAAAAAAAAAAAGGACCAAACCAGCCCAGACACACAGAAAAGGAGAAAGAAGAGGAAAGAAAAAAAAAAACAATCTTTGCTATTTGACTATAAGATTATCTGGGAAGAATAATGTATTTTTCTCTTTATTTCCTCCCTGCATACTTGCTGGAGTATCAGACTGGCACAGACCTTGATCCTTTTAAAAACAGCATTACAAAGATTTATAAAAATATCATTACAAGCACAGGAGGACCAAATTTGTTATTTATTGTTAATTTCCTACTGCATAATAACCCAAAATGCAAACTGACTGCAACAAAATTAAGCAGAAAATTAAATGGCCCTGGGTCATTGTAGGCACAGAATTCATTCTCTTGGTTGATCCATAGTTATGTTCTTTCTAATTTACTGAGCATGCATCGATGAACCTTGAGTCAGCTTGGTGACACACGTACAATCAGCAATCAAAAAACGAAGCAATTTGCTGAAGAATGTCTCATTTACCCAGGCAGGGCTGCATAGCTGAGCAGCAACTGCCACTACCTCCATTAATAATGAATACACCTCCAGCCGCAGCAGATGGGCAGAGCCGCAGCTTCAGGCTTTGGCCCCTTGCTCGCCCGGGAGCCCTTCTTTCAGACCGCACCAGCCCTGCACTGAGCAGGGGAGAAGTACCAGTCCTGAAAATAGCGAAACGAGCCCAGGAGGGAAAGGGAACCTGTACCTTCCTGTTTTGCTGACAGATGGCTGCCTCCACGGCATGGTGAGCGATACCGGGAAGCTCCTGCCCTCTGCTTGCAACACACCATCTTCTGAGGAGCCAGCGACCGGTGACCACAAGCACCAGGGAGAAGCGTGCGGAGAGTTAGTAGGGTAGAAAAAAACTCAGGTTTTCAGTTGGAAGGGGACCCTGCAGGTCCCAGGGCTCGAGCATTGGCTGCGAACAGCTGGTGGCCACTTGGATAACAGATGTGCTGCTTGGAGCAGGTAATCCCAGCACAACCTGGTCCCTACCTTGAAGTGGTGTAGGCAGCTGAGGTAGCCTCAGGTGGGGAGGAAACAAAAAGCCTACAAGCTCTTTGTTTAGATATGCTAGGTCACATCTTTAACTGGCATGGCTGGCTTCAAATCCTACCAAGCAGAGGAGCTGGCTCTTTGCTGTTCCCTATAACTGACATACCTGACCCGTCAACCCTGTTTCCTGAAACTAAAGAAGATGCATTATCTTGAGGGTTGGAAGCAGAGGGGGATGTGGCTTGAGTTCCTACAAAAATGGTTCAAACCTTATCCTAAACTTCTTGTCCCAACTTACATAATTTATTCCCTCAAATAAATATCAACACCCCAAATAAAAATCTTCAACCTGCTACCCAACAAGCTGCAGTGGGAAAGTGCAATAGCCATGGTCATATTTATTAATTTCAGAAGTCTCCTCACTTGCTTCTGAATGTCACCTGTATATCTGAGATCTGCTGCCCCTCTCCTTTCCTCATCCAAGATGGCTTCCCTCACCGTGTTGAGGATAGACTTCCTAAAAGAGAGCATGTAGACTGTAGAACTGCAGTCAGATGGGTTGGGGAAGAGACTGTGGTCTGCAAAAAAAGTTCTGTAGTCTCACAGAGTGTTCTGACTGTTGCACATGTACCATAGCACTGCTTAATATCCAATAATGCTGTCTTGTTTTATTCTGCTCTTAAACTTTAACTCCAGACAAGCAATTTGTTTAACATCTATACACAGTTCTCAGAAATGACTACAACCATGCAAAACACAAAAGCCACCTTTTTGTGGCTACCACTCAACAATTTGCATCAGTTCCTATGGGACTAAAGAGCTTTCAATAGGTCCATTTTTAATGAAGTAGTCAGTGGGAAATGCAGCTTCTCTTGCAGGAGAGAAAACCCTATAATAGTAACCTGCTCAGTTACTGGAAATGTGATGTGTTTATAGCAAGTGCTATAGTACAACTGCTTGGTGTAGACCCTTATTTCTTCTGCAAGCATGTCTAAACACAAAGGAAGAAAAAAAGAAATGCCCGTGCACCTATTACTGCCTTTGAGAGCCACCTGTCTAGCATTAATCAGTTGGTTACTACACATTTTTCCACAGTGAATTCCAAACAAACAAAGAAAACATCCAAAGAAACACCCACCAGAAGGGCATTTTATTCTGAATGTACCTGTCTTCTCCCTGTTGCTAAGACTTCAGCAGGATTGGAGTGACAAGGGGAGGAGGTGGCAAAGGAGAACATTTCTTCTATTTTCATACTGCCACATTTACCTGCCTTTGGCATGACAAGCCTTATGTTCAGCATTTCTGCAAATCGAGCAGCATGTTTCTTAGCTGTATTCCTTCCTGTCTCTTGCTGCCATGAGGCAGAATTCAGCTTGAAAACACTTCCCAATTCTTAAAGGGAGAGGTAAAATGGGCAAATAGAGTATCGATTGTTTTCTTGTTTGTTTGATTTTTAATAGAGATATACTGGAGTACAGTTTGTTTGGTTTGGCTTTGTGGGTTTTGGTTTTTTGTCAGTGGAATACTCCTAGGCTTGCTTTCTGTGAGGGTGGATAACTAACTACCTGTCCTGGACCAGACGTCCTCAGTTCTCAAAGAGATGACTTCAGCATTTATCTTGAAATAGGTGATTTTAGAGTATTCAGTAAAGCTGATCCGTTTCCCAGGGATGTAACATAGAGAGAAAAGAGAGCTGGTGGAGAAGCAATGAGGGAAATACTTTTCCCTCTAGTGATTATATAGAACAATTAAGCATGGTTCCTAAATATAGATTAAGATCCACAAGCAGCAAGCAAATAAATAAAAGGGGAAAAAAAAAAAAAAGAGAAAAACCAAAAACACCCCCAAAAAACCAACCAAACAAACAAAAACAACAACAAAAAAACTCCAACCAAACAAAAAAACCCCAAAACTTTACAAAATCCTAAAGGGTGTTTTTAATCCCTCCCAGGGAAAAGTTGTACTCTAACATATGGTAATTCTGTGGCATCTGGTAAAGAGAACGAAATCCCAGCTAACTTCAGCTCAGGTTCTGTACCAGCAAATAACACAGGACAGGACACCCTTCCTCTCCCAGTTCTGCAATGACAGCAGCATGTTGGTTTTGTCTCTGTGACTGTTAGGTTTTTCACACTGGACCTGGGCATAACACGTCTTGGGCTAAGAGGAGAATTTACCTCTTTGCCTTTGGTATAGTAAATCTACAAAAATGAAACTATGCCCTGTTTTACCTCCCTTTCCTCTTCTGCTCTAGAATCAGCAGAAACTTTGTCACTGACTCGCCAGAAAGCAAGAGGTCTATGTACAGATACAAGGATTTGCACCAAAATATCTGTTTGATATCAGTTTGTAAATTAATAGAACTTTACAAAGATTCATATAAAAGAATGCTGGTTTAGAAATGTCTATGACATGAGATCCTGAGTAACTGTTCATTTTGGCAAGAAAAATAATTGTTTTGCAATTTTTCATTGTACAATTTATCTGGACAATCAAATTTATCACAGTGTGTGTGAGTTCACCATCTTTAACACAGTGGCATCTATTTAGGTTAGCAGCTAATTTAGGAGGCTGAAGTTAGAAATCAAAACTTGGGTATGTAGCTGACTGAAGCAATCCTGCTCTCAAATGCTGAATGTGTGTAGCTCTCATTTATAGTAAGAAAGGGAACAGCACCTAGGTGTTAATAGATATTTCTTCTATTTAGGAATCAAAATATCTTCAAAGTTTGGTTTGGTGCCTTACTGAAAGAGCTACAAAACTCACTTCAGAATAGATAAAACTATTTCTTCAAGTCTTTTCCAATGCAGAACTCTAACCCGTATGTTTTTGTCCTCAGACTCCAATACCAGATACACAGATAAAGCTACCATAATGCTTTGGAAAAATTAGCAATCTTAAGCTAATGTTTTAAATAAGGAACCACTTAAATGACCATTCTCACACAAAAATTTAGGATTTAAGTAAGTTAGCTTTTATCCAGGTTACCATCTGGAGGCCAAAGAAAATTTACGTGGCTGATTTGCCTTCTTGCTACTCTCTCTACAATACACCTTGTGCTATGTCTTAAGAATATATTATATATGCCCTGTGAATCACTGAGATATTCCTCCATCTATACCTGATGTCATCTTCAACCAGAAGTGGATTTGGGACTTCTTAGGATTCTGGGTGTAAATAGGAAGAAGTAATTGCAAGTTCAAGATTTTCTTATCTTTCAGAATACAGCAAATTAATTATTTGCAAGTCCTTGCTTATTATTTCATCTCCCGTTTTACAATGCAAATTAAAAAGTAAACCTCCTTGTCAAGAAAATGAATGCTTATCATTTATACAGTGTTTTATCAATTCAAACAAACGTGTAAGCTTGTCAGTCCTACAAACCCTGCTCTCTTAGGATATGAAAGACCACAAGATTGGGCCACAAATATAATTCAGTGGCATGACCTAATCCAAAGATTAGATATTTTGTTTTCTTCTTTGTTTTCCAAACTGCGTGTGTACCGATTTCTCTGCGCAGCGTGTGCTTCACACTCAGCATGATGGGACCTCACTTTTGGCATGGAAATTAAATCACAAATTTTAACATTTGTGGAGCCCCTTTGGACTTACATCAGCACACCTAAACTCAGAGTTGTCCTTCCGTCTACAGATAGCCCTTCTTCTGGTGCTGCAAGGAGTTCACAAACACACATCATGTCCAACTGCATGTTTCCTGACTATTTGTAGTTGTAGCCTTGACGAGCAGACAGAAAGGTCCCTGAAAGAACACTTCTGTCTTGCATGCACCCCACAGCAGCAGGTACACATTTCAAAAAGCCTCAGAGCAGAAAATATGAGCAGTCATGAAGTCTGAATTGGAGGGAGAAGGAACCTTCTACAAGGAACCTGGTATTCTGCAGGTGTGTTTGGAAATATAAAAAGAGTGGGCAACATGCGTTCCTCAGCATCAGCAGCTCTGGGTTAACTGCAATAAAACAATCAGAGAAGCAAACCCCAGCCTTGCTTCCACAGCCACCGCAGGGAAAGGGCTGATTTTGCAACCCCCCTGCTTGTGCAAATAGCCCCATGGAAGAAAAAGGAACCACTGACACAGGTCATTGGAGCAGCTGCCCCTAAGCAAGTGCTCCTGTGTGAGCACATCCCTACTTTGTGGTCTTTGACATGTCTTACTGCTCCTCATCACATAGGCTGCAGCTTTAGCAAACTAAGATTCCAAACCAACAACCAAAACCATAAAACCCCAACCCACCTTGGCACCTAAACTGAAGCAAAGTTCCTAAGATGAGTCCTAGATTCAATTACCCATGACATATAATGAGAAGTTTAATAAATAAATTAGTAAAGCTAAACCGGGCTGCAGCCTAGAAGACACAGTACAGTTGAACACCCATACCGCTTAACATGCATGACAGGAGAATTCACACATTAACAACAGGTTAGCAGTGATAAGTATGGGTCAGCAGTCTTTTCGGTTTTAAGCTGGGAGTTGCATCTACCTGCAGAATGATAATACAGCTTCATTTCTAATTGCACCAGACAATCTTGTCCTCGTAGACCTTGCATCCACTGAAGTTGATGGATTTGAACCAACAACCAAGAAAGGAGATGAATAAAGACACACTTGCAAAAGTATTTAACATTTAGTTTTCTTTTAAACAAAAGACTTTTTTTTTCCTTTTTTTTTTTTTAATGGACTTCTAACTTCACATACATATGTGCTATATATGACTGCACACACAACAGAAGGGCTGTTAAGCATGGGTGAAAGGTAGTATGTATTGCACAACCAGTGGAAATACTTGAAGAAAACTGCTAGAACTCTACAAACTATTTTTAATTAAAAGCATCCAATATCTCAGCAAGCGGCTGATAATTAGCTTCATTATTGTAATTTAATATGCTAGACTTCACAATCTCTGTGAATGACTCTACTTTAGAACCATTTTAATTCTATTTTTAATTTCCGCCTCATCACACAGCTCAATGTAAATAATAACTACAAGGATGAGAGGTGGTCCTTTCTGAAAACTGAAAACTGCGAGTCATAGTAAGCACTTCGGAGTCCTTCCATTTTTGTTTTAAGAAAAGCCCTCCAGGTATTTTAAAGGACTGCACTTAAACAATAAAAAAAAAAAAAAGGTTTAAACTAAGTGGATCAATTTGTCTCCCTCTACACTAATTCCATATTCAGCATTTGCTACAAAGTCTCAGGAGATGTTCAGTTTATTCAGTTGTTTCTCTGTTCCTGCCTAGTGTAAATTCTGGTTAACTGCACGAACTGACAATACAATTATGAGCATACAGTGAAATTTCAATGGAGAGCTCCTGTCTGCAAAATGAAGGAAGCATTGTAATTCAACACACAAGATTAAGAAAAGAGCTCTGCTAACAGTGCAAAAGTGAAACATTTATATGTCTGGCATATGTAAAATTAATTTCCATGTTAGTGAACAATTGTGAGAAAAGTTGTCTCAAAAGATCCTACATAATTCTCAGTTCTTTGGGAATCCTTTTTCAGAGCACTGACAAATGATAAAAAGTGCATCTTTTATGCACGTGTATATTTTCCATATGCATTCTTCTTAGTATTCTACTGTGTTTGAGCTATATTCATGTAACAATTCATCGTTAAAGGGCATACGAAAAAATCTGTTCTTTTATTGACTTTGTGTGCAAATTACTGGACTTGCAAACATGAAAGGGCTCTTCCTTCGAGTTTTTTGAATTGCAACCAGAGTCGTCATAAACTGTTTCCACAAGATGAGAAAAATATGAAGGTAATTTTCATAATTAAGGCCACATTTTATTAACACATTAAACTCTGCCACCTTTATTCACCAAAAATAAAGCAGAAAAGCATAATAAATTCACTGTGACAAAGAAAATGCACACATTTCCATCTTACAAATAAACTGCCTAAAACAAGGTGAGGTGTGCAAATTAAGGCACTCAATCTGAGAACACAGCACATTCTAAAGTGGCCAAATTGGGCTCCTGGATGTTCTTCCAGGGCTCTCACATGTGAGAAGGCAAGCAGCAGATGCAAAACTATATTTTTTGTATCCATATACATAAAGATGATTTTAAAAGTGTAGGATGCACAGCATATCTAAATATGCAATAGAAAAAAACATAAGAGGATCCCTCTATGTCTAGAATTGTTATTGCAGAGTATCCCCAACAATGTCAGTAGTTAATTCATCCAAATTATAGGAGGTTTCAATAACCTTGTTTTATGATCACAGAATTGCTTCCTAATTTCCTTTCAAACTGTTCAAGCTCTTACAGATTAGTAAAGGACATTATCAGCCTGAATAATCATATTAGAACAGTGTGATTTATTTTTTTTCCCCTCAATAAACCTAAAAATAACTCCTAAAAAATTACTATAATTGAAATGAATTAGCAAATTTCTCCACACTACATGTTTCAGTTAACTTGCTCTGCTTTTGCAAATATTTTGGATCCAATCCGCTACGGACAATTCCAGCTTTATATTGCAATTGCTCCACTGTTCTCAGCAAGTTGACACAAATGGAGAAATGAAGCAATGCAGCGGGGAATCAGATCTATCTTACGGAACAAGTTTCTCTTTTACTGATAAAGCTAGAGCAACAGGGATCACAAGAAGAAATGTAAATCTTTCACATGAAATACACTTCAATAAAGCTAAAGAGGTGGACAGTTCCCACTGCTTAAAAAAAATTGTGCCAATTTCAGTGTGACTGCTTTTCAAAAACTGCAGTCAGAATGGCCTTTCGGGGCATTTATACAAGGAGCATGAATGTACCATGCAGGTCCCAAACCTGTACTGTCTTATCCCCATGAATTTGCAGTGGTACAAATAAAGCTAAGAACATGCATGTATCTTTTCAGGACTAGGACTTATCTTTGCAGTCACTCCACTGTGTTGGTAGTGACTGTCTCAGCTCAAAAAAATCTGCAAAACCCCCTGCAATCTCTTCTAGTTCACCAGCTTAAAGCCTGAAGAAGGTGTGTCTTAGAGGAGAAGGGTGAAGCAGAAGTTGTTGGGTGGCTTTAAATAACAAAGCATCAGAAAATACTCTCAGAGGCTAACATCTAAGTTTAGGGAGCAAACAACACTTGTTGGCTCCAAGTTGTAGTTACATTTATGTATAGACTACAGACATAGGGACAACAACCCGCAGTTAACCTTGAAAGCAGGGAGTTTCCCAGCTGAAGTCAGTCCTTTTTACTGGATAGTCACTAGGAGATAAATCCCCTGCAGCTACTTTGGACTAATGGAAGGTATTTAAAGTAGCCTCCTGTTTAAAAGTTGCCATAAAGCCGACAAGACAGAGGCAACCTATTTTGCCTCAGATGGAGCTCACACTCATCTCTAAATGCAATTCCAGCAGGGGAAAAAAATAATCTTTGCATTATGGAAAAAAATAATTTTTGGATTACAGAAAAAAATACCAGTGAGGAATAGGTCTTTCTCCTTTCAGCTTTTGCATTGAGTTGCAAGCATTTAAAAACTCTTCCCAAAGAATCATAGTCCCAGAAAAACTGAATGAGAGTCCTTACCATCTATTCCTCAATTGACACAATGTACTCCCAGTATCCTGCAGGTACATAGCAACAGCATTTAACCCAGCGGTGTTTGTTCAGCAGCGCAGCCTCCTACTCTCTCTTTGGGTGAGGAAGGATTCTGAGAGGAAGCAAATAATTTCCAAGCCTTTCTTTTTGTGTGATTTTATACTTCTTAGAAAAATGGGGTTTGTTGACTGGGAGGGGAATGCCAGGGGAGCCCACTACAACGCCAGCAGCACATCCCACCGTACACTCATAAGGATGACAACTTTTTCCAAATTGCTACAGTATGTTTTACTACTTTACTATATTTTCTTTGGTCTAATTCAATTATTTTTAATAAAACTGGAAAGTAATGACTGGTCAAAATGTAATCAAATACATATGTGAATCTTGACAGAAAAACAATAAAATTCACTATGGACCCAGCTCTTCTTGCACATAAAACAAGAGGAAAAGAAAAAAATTCCCACAGGTCTTCAGTGGAAGCTTTTCCTGACAAAGAGCCACACAATTAGGCTGTGATCCACGACTTTTGATATCCTCTGGACTTTTTAAGTAACTGTTGCCAAAAACGACCTGCCAGAACAGCATACAATTCATTATGCCCTGTTGCTGAAATACAGACTGGACCCATTTCCTTGTTTTCTGCAAGATTGTGACGTTAGTGTAAGAAGTACCTAAGCTCAAATAAAACATATCTGGAAATGTTTCTGGCTACATTTTGGAGTTATCCAATTTTAACGATGAGAAACAAGTTTTGTGTTGTAAAACTCTGTGGATTGATTCTTCACTTACATTTCTTCATTGCTATGCAGTGGAAGTGGCAGGCACACTAAGTTTTCAGTATTAAGGTCCACAAAGGAAAGGAAAACTGCTACAGTAACACTGAGATGGAGACTATTCCTTTTTTTTTTTTTTTTTTTTTTTTTTTTTGTAATTGTAAAATGCATGTAACACAAGTGACAAAAGTGTCTTTCATATGTATATAAGAAAATACGTGACCAGACCATTCCCAGAGTGAGCACTGGCAGCCAGAAGCTGATGTGGGAAGTCGCAGGTGTATGACAAGCTTGCTTCTCCACTGCAACTCCTGAGTATGGGACCTACCTAAAATACATCAACTCACTTTACTTGCTAAGAGTTAAGCAGCCACTCTGAGAAATACACAGCTAGTATAAATGATGCACACTGGATTAGCATCTAAGCTCCTTCAGTTACTGAAAGTATGACGGGCAAAGAGACAGAAGTCCCCTGACCTCTCTTCACATTATTACATTGAGCCAGAAAGATTAATGATTCCTCTTTAATTGCTGGGGTCCACCAGTCCTTCCTGACTGAATTAGGACTGTCAGTACAATTTCATATGATGACTCTGCATTCCTGTCGCCTCTCTTGGAATCTGTATACAGGTGCAGGTATCAGTGCAGGTTTGAAATCCTAGCTCCTATGTCCAGCATTGGACTTCCATCGACTTCAGGCTAGTCAGTCTTCTCCCTTGGTGGATAAACCTATCTTTTCCTTGGCTTTTTATCTTAAATTTGCCTTATCATTAGGGATATAATTTCTATTTTTATTTTTTTAATAAATTTGCAGGATATCAAACTCTAATTTTAAGCAACTTGACTCCAAAAAAGAAAAAAAAAAAAAAAAAGAGCACATGGATAGTCACCAATATCAATATTTGTGAGAAAATCTTTAAGGTTGGAAGTAAATCTGGAAAAAACAGAAAAATGAGCTAAGGAAAGTGCAGAGCTCTGCAGTATTTTGGGTACTTCCCTCCCTTCCCTTCTCCCCCCAGTTCTGCTAAGTACAGCTATCATTCGAAGACTTCTTGGTCTTGCTCTACACTTAGCTTCTCATGTCCACATGCAGCAGTTTCAGACTTTGATAAAGCAACAAAGCATACAGCCATCAAACTAAAACTTGATAGATTTGCTAAGGACTGAGGTATCTTGAGGGAATGGGGGCTAACGACAGTCTAAGCAGTATATCCTGTATTTTTTTAATTCACTTTTAAAACAAATGTTTATGAGCTAAAATTAAAACATAGCACGTCAATATTAGAAAGAAACTTCTGCATGTGAGTGATGACACCTTTTAGAAAAGGGAAATACTATGAACTCCTGCATGCTACTGCTATATTAACCTATGAAGAGGAATACCAAGAGTTTACATGAGAATATGAACAAACTCATTCTCAATTATCTGACTGACAATTTCACTCATTACAAAACAGAAAAAAAAAATAAGCAAAGCTACCTAAGGGCAAAAATTTGATTTGGAAAATTCAGAAGTGACTACATTTTCATACAAGAAACCATCCCATCCTGCATTTCACTAAGACTGAACATCTTAAACTCTGCTATTCACTAGCAAGACAAGAGAGCAGTGCCATAAGCCACTCAGAATGTGCCCCAGCTCAGCTGGTTTGGAGGAAGTCTAAGTACTCGGAAGGAACTTCAGCACTTACTTCTAAATGCAATATATTAATATGCTTTTTCTTTGCATGATTTCAATATTCATTTATAATGTTTAACAGAGAGTCATACTGCATGGGTCTCCAGTGTGTACGGGAATTGCAATTGATGTGAGCAGTCAACTGAAGCTAACAGAGCACGTCTTTTAAAGGATCTGGCCCTTATAATGCATTACAGCTTCCAATTTTAAACCTAGGCTATTGAATACAGCAAATGAGTTGTTAAAATTAATGCAACAAATACAAACAGGATTAGATACCTGGCTTATTTCATTTGGGTGGATTTTGGACAGATGGACAGTAAAGGTATATGGATGTAACCTTGGTAGCATCCAACTATGAAAAAGAAAAATACCTAGCCAGGAAGCTCTCATTCTAACTTCTGATCCCTACACAAAGTCCTTTGGAAACACTACTTAAAACTAAAACCAAACAACATTATGTTCCCTTACAATAATTTACATAGTTTAAAGATAATTTGCAATCATAAACTACAATTATTTTCTAACACATTATTATTAACTTTTTAACAATTTGGGAAGCAGAATGCTCTGCACAACCATCTGGCAGCGTTACCATACCTTCTAGACCAAGGCAGAAAAGTAATCCAAGAAGTAGTCAAGTTTCTTGAAGCACAAAATTAAAAGTTTCCTTAGAACTGACTGCTGCAGTGGGAAGTTGTTTCTTCACATACACCGTTTCTAACTACACGCATCTTCTTTAGTAACGACTACACAGCGAAACATCCCTTCACAGAGAGGGTAACTTGGCGGAGCCTGGCGAAAGAAAACCTCCAGCTGTGACAGGCTGTGTCGCAAGGAGGAAAACTTCTGGTGGCCCCGCTATTCGGAAGTCAGCAACTTCTCCTCTTAACGCCGCTCCCCTCAAGCGCGCAAGGGCTGCTAATTGTACAAGTTCTTAATGGCTTTTACAACCTCCGTACCTGCCTCCCCGCTGCAAATTCCAGGCACCAACAATTCGAACTGGGGCTTTGAATGAGCCGAGGTGCTGCAGTTGACTTCAGGAGGCGAGAACGACCGGCCCGCACCCGCTCCTGCACGGGGGCAACGCTCCCACCGCCCCGCCGCCTCCCTCCCTTTCGAATCAATGAACACCCCTTCCCGGCCGACGCCTGACGGCTGCAGATCTCTGACATTTCAAGGGATCGCTACAAACTCCTGGATCACACCCCAACAGCTGCGCAACGTTTTCAAATAATAAAAAAAAAAATGGTTCAAAATAAAAACAAACAAACAAAAAGCCGGTGGGACGCGGAGGAGGGGAACAAGGGATGGGATGGGATGACCTGCCTGTTGGGCTCCGCAGACTCCGCTTTACGTTCCAGACAACTTCTCCCCGGCAGGGCCGGCTCCGCGCAGCCCCTCCTCACCCTCCCCCCGCCGCAGCCGCTCGGGGCTGACCCCTCGCCTGCCCCCGGGGCCTGAGGCAGGTGCCCGCCCAGGACCCCTCCGCCCCTCGGTACCTGCTACAGCGGGGCCGGGGTGAGCGCAGCTGTGGCGGCGCGGCTCGGCGCCGCTCCATGTGCCGGCGCTGCCCCGCCAGCGGCGGCTCCGCGCGCTGTCCCTCCCCCGCTGCTCCCGCCCGCTCTCCGCCCCGCTCCGCACTCGCGCAAGCCGGCGCCCTTGCCGCCGCGCGGGCGGGCTGCGGAGGGGTTCTACCTGGCGAGGTGTTCTACCGGGGCCCCCGCCGGCTGCATCGGACTGGAGGCGCGGGAAGGGGGCCAGGCTCCGCGCCGCCCCGCCGGGCACTCCAGGGTCCCGGCTCCAGCGGTGCCGGGGCTTTGGGGTCTCCCAGCGCAGCAGGCAGCACCCGTACACTGCAATACAGCTGAATGTGACCTGCCGGCAGATGCAGACATCCACCTGTGAGGCCTCAGAGCTGAAGTTAAAGGGGTCAGTCAGGTCATCCTTCATCCATCACAGCGCCGTTATTTGCATCCCACACAAAATGTGTCCTGCCCTTTTTCGGAACTTGGATTGAACACTTGTATGATCAGAACAGAGGTGACTTACTTCAAATCGGTGGCAGAGGCAGTCACTGAAATCCAGACTTGCCGCTTCAATGCAGAGGGCACGGTGAACCTGATGGAAATCACTTAAGAATCAAGCACATACACACTCTGTGGAGGATCAGGATCTCATTTTCGCTTTGCCTCAGTTCCTCATCTGTAAGATGAGGATAATAATACTTCCTTTCTCACATCCTATCTTTATCTGTGCTCTCAAATTACAAAAAATTAAGTGTAATTTTATGCATGTGAGTAATCTCATTGACTTAAAAGGGACAATTCAGAGGTGCAAAG
Organism: Psittacula echo; assembly: GCF_963264785.1. Lineage (NCBI taxonomy): Eukaryota > Metazoa > Chordata > Aves > Psittaciformes > Psittacidae > Psittacula > Psittacula echo. The sequence continues at coordinate 87,773,722 of NC_137737.1, read as the reverse complement.
TTAAGCAAGCATGTAAACCTTGGAAGACGCTTTGGAACAGAAATTGTCTACTACTTACTAGAAGTTTATACTGTACAATGAAATAACATCTCCAATGCTAAGTTGGGCTTCTTTTAGAACAGAAATTGCAAGACTGTCCCTGGGGATTTATTTCAGGCACTCCTTCCCTCAGAGAAGCTCTGCAGACATGATTGCTGTGTGTTACACAAGCTGGAGTAATACTTGGGTACGCTCGAGGTGAACCAGGTATGCCCAGTACCTCTCAAGTTTTTGATTTTTCACACTTGTCTTTACAGAGATGCAGAACCCTCCTTTTACTGCAACTTATAAAAGGACTTCATGGACCTAATAGCATTGAAACCCAGAGCCAAATCCTCTTCTTATTTTTTCCATAATACCCCCACATTTTCCAGCAGGTTTGCATACAAGGAACAAAAACATTTGATCAGTGGAATCACATTCCGGTATTAAAAGATATGAAAAAAAAAAAAAAAAAAAGAAAGAAAAAAACCCATATCCACAGAAAAGTGCCACCATAGGCTTAGCAGTTAGTACCTTTCTCCAGGAAATCCCAAAAAGCTCTGTCTCAACAAGACTGGGAAATACAAGTGGGAGAGCTTCACCAACCATGGCAGCTGATTAGCTCAAGGAAATGCAGCAACTTTTCACAGATATGTGTGTCCAGATAGTCTGAAGTAAAAGGACCTACACTCCACTGAAGATCATCACTCTCAGAAGCACTTTGCTGCTCTCCTGTGCTCCAGCTGCTACAGGACCTGCAGGCCAGCGGCCATGACCTCACTTCAGCCTACTGGGGGGGGGGGGTGGGGTGTGAAGCTGATTTGACACAGATAGTAAAAGGCAAATTTGATGACGTGCAAGCCCTGATTTCTCCTTAACATTCAATAGGAGTTCTAAGGTCAGAATCAAGTTGCTGGACATGTATGAGCTGAGCCTGCTGAAGTCAAGTCTTGTAAGATGTTAAGCGTCTTCTGTAACTCACTGTGCTCAGGGTTGTTAGCAGCTCATAGGAGCTCTCAGGACTTAAATGATGTCTGGAGATCCATTTACGGCTGATGCCCATAAGAGTTACTAGCGGTGCAGTCACGGCACCACTGAGCTCACTGCTGGCAGGCTGTTCTCATGTACAGCCAGTTTCTTGCTGGGATAGCAGCAATGGGCAGTCTGAAGAGAGCTCTGCTGCCCCAGTGATGCTTACCAGGGCTAGAGCTACTTCAGACAGATCTGATATGGGGTAGTTGCAGATATACACTTAGGCACTTGTCTGAGGATCCAAATTCTATAATCCATTTCTTGCAATATTTCCACTGACATTGCTGGGAATTTTGAATGAGCCAAAGTGGGTTCTAAAAGATATAAGGTAGAGCAATGTATAGCAAAAAAGACAAAGTGGCCTTACATCTGTCTAGTTCATTGCCAGCTAAATCTACTAAAGAAACTTTTCCCTTGCCATCAGGTTTACTGTGGGAAGCATCTAATAAGGCTGCACAGAGAATGGTTTCCCTTAGAGTCATTCTTTAATGCAAATAGTAATTGTTATTGCAGGAGGTACAATGTTTCGGTTGCAGTGTATGACCATTTCCCACTCTGCTTTCCTCTAGCAATCTTACCAACCTGAATCCTCAGACCAATAGCAGGTCACATTCACGCTGCTTCAGGCCGTTACCATGCAGCTGATAATTAAATACACATATACAACAGAAAATTTTGAAAACTGAGAATCAGCAAAAGAGTTTCTAGCGTGGAGTGTGAATATTCACTACAACAGCAAAGTGTGCCAGGTGGGTGCTCCTCATCTTGCCCTTCCACTGCAAGATATTTGTTGTGGTCCTAATTCTTCAGAGAATGGTCTGGGCAGTGTCCACAGGGTTTGCCTGCAATTGTGAATGTATTGGGAAAGTAGTCCTCAATAAGTTTGGAAATTCTGATCAAGATGAGGATGGTGAAGATTTATCTCCTGAAGCGTGGTGAATTTCCAGAGGCACAAAAGAGTAGCTAATGTTTTGTACAAGCAGTAATCTCCCTCAAACAATGATTTCTACCATAATTCTAAGTGTGACCAGCTTTGTTTCACAATCTGTATCACACCTGGTCCCCGAGAAACACCTCCCAGTTCTATTTTGCTCTCAGATGGCTCTTCATACTTTGCAGTCAGAAGTCCTTAAGAAAATATCACAGACCTCACACTAAACAGCTGCTAGGCAGCTATCTGAATATAACATGAGAAACACAGATCACTGTTGCCATTCCACATCGCATCTAATATTTAATAGATCTTCCCTTGTTTATGATCTTTGATCATTAAACTGTAGTCTGCTACATTTTTTTTTTTTAACTTCAGAAAAGAACTCTGTCACATTTTAGCAAAGCTTTTACCTCAAAAGCATCTCAAAGTTCCATGGTTTCCTCTCCTTACACATCATGGAAATACCATCTGTGCTACTGACATATAAATACAAAACATCACAACCAAAATCTTCTTTCTTTCCCGTCAATCTATTCATGTAATTTTCCCCATTTGCACTGCTATGCTCACTCCTCAGCCACTGTTGCAACATATCTACATTACCTTTCTCCTAACTTGTCTTACACTGGCTTCTCACTGACCTTTACTTGATCTCTCCCATCATAATTGTTTCTCATTTCCATATAAGCATTTGAGGCAAATTGCCTCTAGGTTTTCTTCCCACATAGCTTTTCTTCACTGACTTCCTTGAATTCAACTGCAAGTCCTTTGCTCTCTCCAGTGTATTTTCCACTGACTTGTACCATACTACTGGTTTTGAGTCACCTGTGTACAATTAGAAAGCGCCCCTTGTTGTTTCCTGTACCTCGGCCTCGAAATTCTTTCTTTGTGAGCTTCTTATCTAGAGATCAGAGAAACTCTTGGTGCCTTATGGACACTACCACAAACACAAGACAAATAATTGTTGTAATAATGCAAGGAAACATGGATGACAGCTGATCAGATATGTGAGATTTTAATCTGTACGTAGGTGAGAAGAGAGAAAAAAGAAAAGTAGCTTGTTAACGTCTCTCCATTTTAGGAACAATAAATGCAAACAGAGGGGGTTTAGTTTCTAAAAGAAAGGTAGAAAAATATCCTCCAGTAAGGGAATGTAATGAGCTGAATGTCACTGCAGATATTCTTTTGGCATCAAGGACAGATACATATTGTGTGACCTGTGACTGACTGACTGACTAAAGTGGAACCATGAAGTGAAATGGTATTTGCTATTCAGCAAGGACCATCTCAAGTTTATATGTATTTACAATTTTAGTGGAACTAGAGACTCTGGTTATGGATGTACACATGCACACGTACATGCATACATGCAGAAAACACTTGGGATGGGTGTACCAAAGATGACATCAGTCCCACACATTGTATTATATCACCAGATGAAAAATACCCCTTCCAAAACTTGTTATTTCTCCTGTTACTGATCCCTTCCAAACATGAGAATTCATGAAGTATAGCTATAGTTATACTTCAGTTTAAATTTCTCAAGTAATTTTCCATTTTGGAAGAGTGATAAAACTTTCCTACGTATAAAAAAGGGACTGAATTAAGAAGGACTATCACACTTCCCTTGTGCTATCCATTGCATCTGAAGATCAAAGAATTCAAAGTTTATTCTTTTCTTCTGCACACATAACATGAAGGTACTCTGGGTCCATAAACAGGGTGAAGATCACAGTGATCAGGACCTAATCTACCCAGGCAGAGATGAAGATGTCCCTGAGCATAATAAGATAGTGGATCTATTCCAAGATCAACACTGTTAATCGGGCATTTCTCTACTAATAGAGTTGTGTAAGACCTGACAGATGTTTCTCTTGAGAGACTACTGCCAAAATTAATCCTACCTGAGAAAGTAGCTGGAAATAGGAAAAATATATAGGTCTGGTTTTGTATGGCCTTAATTTAATAAGAAAAAGAAGACGTTCAAAATTCAGAATGATAGTTGACTGGTAAATGGATAGTTCATCCTCTTCCTCAACTACTTTTAAGATCACTCCCTAAAATTCACATGGACAGATTAAAAAACTTGAAAGAGAGTATTGGTCTGATTTTCTGGCAAAGGTGAAATGAAACAAGTCTGCTGTCATTTCAATGCTGTCTACTAAGAAGCAGAAAGAAATGGAGAGTTGTGGTAATGAAGCAATGTGCTGGTCATAGAGTTTTATTTTTTTCTTTTACTTTTTAATCTGTCTTTTAAAGTCTCTGGACTGTTTTTTCAAATCAAAAATATCTAATGAAGTCACATTAGAAAGATTCAGAAGTGTGCTGTGCTCATTTTTTCCGAAAGAGTAAACTACTAATAGTACTGCTAATACTTGAAGTATTGACCCAGCTTCACTGCTCATAAAAATTTCTGTAAAAAAATCTTAATTTTTACAAGTTAATTTGTTACTGATAGTTATTTAGTGGAGATCTCCTAACACTTGCATTACATGATGGTTCAATATTGGATTGTTTTATTTGATTACATGAATCAATAATGTTGCTCCTGAACTGCCAGAAAGTGAAAAGAAAATCCACATTCTAGTGAATCTAGTATTCATTCTGTGAGAGATTTGCTTCCACTGAACAATTCTATTAATAAAATTCAATTTAGCTTTACAGTAACTACACTCATTTGGACCTAGAAAGCAACACTGGTGTCTATGAGGTCTGCCATCTTTGACAGGACCCACCCTGCTCAGGAGACTGTCTGTTAAGATCCATGTATATGGTTAATGATGAATTATAACTCCTGATACTTGCTGCACACATGTACCAAATATCCAGAGTCTGGATAACCAAACCCATTTTAAGTAAACCATATTCCCTGTGTTTGTGCCTTCCTGTTCCAAGGTATTGCAACACAGAGGAGAGTGTACTTCTCCTCTCTGGATTATCTTATTTATAGTTAATGATGACAGGTATGTGGTGAGAGTGCCGTTGTGGTGAGAGTGCCGTTGTGATCTCTATCACTTGCTGGAAACCTTTTTTGTTTAACAGCAGTTAAGACTTTGTCTTAAGGAATCCAAGGGGAAGATTTCTTCTATAATAAACAGAACAGTAAAGCAGAAGATTAATATTGCAATTTACAAGCAATAGGCTTGGACACTCTTCGCTGTGCAGTTTTGAGTGAACCACTCAGTCTGTAGCATAGTTCTCTGGAGAAAATGGCAATGCTGATACTTCTTTATTTCACAAGGGTATTCAGAGGACACCTGAATGTCCTCTGGTGAATAAACATTTGAAAATTTCAGGAAGTGTGATAAAGGAATCCATTATAAGGGCACTTCTACAGGGCAGACTCAAGCTTCTATACTTTCAGATTGAGCTGCCCAGCAAGCTGCTCCCTCACTCCCCTTACTCAGCAGGACTGGGGCAGAAAATGCAATGAAAAAGCTCATGGGTCAAGATAAGGACAGAGAGATCACCAACTACCATGGTGGGCAAACCAGATTCATCTTGGGGCAGCTCCACCCAACTGCCTTCCTCCGCAAACCTTGCCACGTAAACCCAATCAGCTGGAAGACAAATAGCCATACTGATGCTAGCTTGAAGACACAAGCGTGGCTGTTTGACTCCCAGTGTAGAAATTCTTACTTCAGAAGATGCACAGCATAGCTAGGGAACATTGTATCTCTTCCCTTTATCCAGATGCAGGCATACCATTTTGGCAGGTGATCAGCTTTTACAACATGGCCTTCTAAAAAGCTGTACTTCAGATTATTTTTATTGTTTTTATTGTTGTAATAATTATTTTATTACTGAAAATAAACAGATGCCACTCAGGGACTAGGTCTCTATCAAGTGTGGAAGTGTGCAAATGGTTCATGACCTATATTTAATCAGACAACAGATAACCAACAGTTACAACAGCTCAGGGAACTCAAGAAAATGGTGAGATATTATAAGGCTAATCAATAGACTGGGGCTTGAAGTACAACATCATTGTAGCTGTTATCAAGCTTTGTAGGGACAAACAGGTTGGAGGGAGAAAATGAAGTAGCCAAGATGATACATACAGACACAACCTTCCCAGCCTCAAAAGTAACCAGAGAAAATGCTGATTTGGAAGGAGAATAAGCAGGCTGGGGAGAGGGGTCAGGGATACAAGAGCTTTCCAGCAGAAGTATAGTAAGTAAATATCAGATTAAACCAAGTATGGAAAGCTGAGAGTAGATACAAAACCATGTGCAATGATGTTTCCAGCACATCGAACGGACATGACCAGGACAGGACAAGATGGACTTGCCTTATCTCTGACAAGGGTGAGAGACAGCATGGAAGGTGACTGATACACAAGGTGATAACAAATTTAAACATGAATTTCAGCTACTGGCAGGCTTAGGAAGGGCCTCACCTGGGCAAAGTCATGCAGAAATAAGCCACAGCTTTTAGGCATATTCTTTGGAAAGGTGGTTTGAAGGGAGGGCCGTGTTATTTATTCTCATCTGAAGCAACAAGTATTATACGTTGTTATGGAGCTGATCATGTCAAGAATACATATTAACTGTGTAGCTGTCACAGCTTCTCTTTGTCCCATGCCTGCCCCTTCCGTGAGTGTGTTCTTCATAGAGAGCGCCTCAGGAGACTCAAGATGGAGATGGGTGATATTAGGGTGAAATTAGCCATAAAAAAAAACATTTAAATAAAAATGATTAACCCAGTGTTAGAGCTATTATGGGACAGAAAAGAAATGTCAGAGAAAAAAATGTGTACCACAACTGCCCCATTACACTATAATTAGTTTATCTTTGTATAATTTATGGTTAGCTCTGTGTCAATGAATTCAAGCAAGAAGAAACCCCTGGCCTGCAGTGAGGTTGATAGAGAGGAGCTGGTGATGTCTCGATTGCATGGAATTTTTGAGGGTGTTCTGGGAACTCAGGTGCACTCTGCTTTCGGAAATTGAAATGAAAGAGCTACTTCTTGTACAAGTTCACTGACATTGAACTAATTATAAGCTAGGCACCTAAATATCTTCAGAAATGTATGCTTAGTTTTCCAATTTTACCTTGGTATAGGTAAATACTTTTAGGACAAATTTGGAGGGCTTCTCACTGCTTACTTTATATAATCAGTGTAGTGGCTCTTGATAGGCATCAGCTGAATTTAATGAAAAATATTATTTATCTCAAGAAAGGTGAACAATTATTCTTTTTCTGGTTCTCTAACTCCTTCTTCTCTTTAGAGACTAATATTTGACTAGAAAAATAATCATTAAGAGAGTTTATACTTTTAGATGAAAATCTAGCCCCGTTACCTGACTTAATGACACAAACATGCAGTAATATGTATATATTGATGCCTTGAAGTGAATATCAGGATGTTTTGTCCTGCAAGGTAAATATTGATCAACATGTACAGTGTATTTTCCCTTTAGATCAATACGCCTGTTTCTTCTTAAATCAATAAGTACTTATTCTTACATAGAGGAAAAGTTTGGCTCATAATTGGATGAAAGTGGGTATATAGTAAATGAGAACATTTTTCTTGCTTAACTCTAACAGTTGTGGGGCTCAGGGTTTCTAAAAAAGTCAGGCTGAGCATATAGAATTCTGCATATAAGGTTCAGTAAATACTGTCATTCACATCTCCTGGGATAATATAATAAGCATCCACATACATGACCCAGTTTCTTAATCAGAGAACAATGGTGCTTGCTTAACTCAGCCAAAGCAGTTAATACTCCACATACATCTCTCTGCTTTTTGGTTATGTTTAACTTTCTTGGAGTATTTTTTTGTGTGTATGTTTGCACAACAGATACAAACATCCAGGGAATCCTGGGACCTGTTTTGTAATTATGTGTCTTCAAGCTCTGCATCATAGCTATCGTTCAGTTGAAACTGATAGCTTCACTTTGAAATAAGAGAGAAGGTGAGAATTTGACCATTATTTTGAAACCTCACCATGTTCAGAATCTGCAAATTTTCATCTTCATTCTTCTTTATTCCAAATACATGCAGAAATCCTTTACTACAGAAGCTTTTCCTGACACTTTGTTTTCACATGGTTGCTGCTACAGGCTATTATTAGTAAAAAACCCGCAAACAAAACAAAATCAAAATCCAAACTCACCACTCCCAAAGTCCATAATATAAATAAATAAGGCAAATTAGCCAGCTGTGAAAGTGCTAGTCTCATCTATCCTAAGTGAGAATTTAGTCTAGTAGATCTCAGTCTAAAAACAATAACATTTCAAGGAAAAATGCACAGGAAACAAAGTTACCAATACTATTTAAATATACAAAACCAAACAAAGTAACAGACTCCTTTATGGTTATTCTGACAGCTTCTTTTTTTCATAAAAAATTCAGAAAGAAAGAAGTATCAGAAGCACTGTTACATTTTGAAAATTTAAGAAGATAAATGGTTTATAAAAATAAAGTAACTTAAAATTATTAACTATGTTAAGGCAGAGGAAGTAAAAAGATTCATGAACACACACCTTTTAATATATCTTATGAATAAATGCATAACTAAGTAAAGTAATAAAAAAAGTACTTTTACCCTCTAAAGAACTGCAATTAGAGTTCTCGTTTCTCTCCTACTGCAGTAATACTTAACCAAAGTCAGAAGTTGTTTGATGAGTTTGGCTTGTAAGGAGAAATCTGAATTTTCAATCTCCAGTGCTGCCAGGTGAAAACACCTTCCAATTTATGTGATACATTTATGCCACTGCATTTGTTTTCCCTAAGTGAGTTGAGATATTAATGGATTTTATATAGTTTTGATTGCCTGCTATGTGGCAAATTAAGGTATTCTTGTTAGGACTAGTTTGCCATTAGGTTACTTTTTTTTTTTCCAGGATGGAATTTTCAGGCCATCTAAGGTAAGGCCAGTGTATGGTAGCAAAGGCTTCATTAATCACTTATGCCGTTCTGGGGGAAATAGTCCCCTCACCATATTTTTCCAGTGGAATTGCAAAGTATAATACACACCTTCCACCACTTGTCAATCTGTTTTATGCACCAGATTTCTGAGATCTGAGTGAGACTGTGCAGGACTAAGCAATCTGCGTACCCAGTCTCCCACTGACAAGGGAGGAAGAGACTGAGTGGAGGAAAATCGGTGGCTGCTGCTGCTGAAGAGGCATAGGAAGAAGAACCCATCCAGCAGCCACCAGGGTGAGTGGGAAATTGCTGAAGGAATCGTGTTTTCTTTACTTATTCTGAGGGTACTACAGCAATTGGCTGTTTGACCAAAGCACTACAAGTTGCAAGTGCGTAACACTGTTAATATTGCAGGCATAATTTCATTATTATTAATAAACAGGGTGAAAAATAACAGATAGTTAAATTGCACTTCACTGTGCTATACCTGTTCACAACTTACAAAAGTGTAACCATTGTAAGTTGGCCCAGTACAACCTCTACATTTCATATAGCGCCAATTTGCCTCCTTTGTGTCTTGCAACTTTCCTTCATCACTCTCACAGGCATGGGAATTTTGCAATTATTTTCCTCTAATTCTTCCAGTTTCTCCAGTGACCCCATCCACCCTATCATCCCTTGATCTTCCTCACACTCATTCTCTCTCCCTTTGTTGCTCTTCTATATAATCCATCCCCTCTGTTCCCATGCCAGTTCTGAAGCAGTCTCTCCCATCCTTGACTTCCCTTGCCTGTCTAGTTACCTCTTACATTTCCCCTTCGTATCTGAACACATTGAGTGTACTGTCTGCAAGCACCGATAAGATTTCCTGTATTCCATTTCCACCCTAGAGTGTCTAATCTAGTTTCTGCACCTTTTTTACTCTATTGAAAGTAAGAACAACTGGTCCTTGGTCAGACCAGAGGACCATCTAACCCAATATTCTGTCTTACACAGCAGCTGAAAACAGATGCCTGTGAAATGTTATCAGTATGGGCAAGGATATAGAGATATTCTCCTGCCTACCCCCAGCTGTTCTGCTCAAAATCTCTAGCGATCACTTTCCAGCAAATCTTCAGAGCCAGAACTTGCTTATTCTTTTCCTTCTTTTCCTTTCTGCGTCCTTTTGCATAATCTTTTTTTCTTGATGGCTTCAAAGTCAGTGCTGATTTTTGATTCTCCACCTAACTTCACATTTTTTGGAAGTCCTTTTTCTTTCTTTAACCATTATTTTGGGGAAGGCTTCTGTGCTCTCTCTTAGACCTCTTCTTCCCCCTCTTCCCTTCCAAAATAAGGTGCAAGGTGCTTTTGCAATCACAATTTTAGCTATCAACTGTTGACTATTGACAAACTTATTAAACAGACTTTCCCTCTGGTTTCTGTCATTTTTTGCTCAAAATGAAATTTCAGCCTTCTCCAACATGTCTTTGTGAATATTTCTTTAAGCTCAAGTTTAGCAGTGCGAAAACAAGAGTCATTCCTCTCTCTAAAGCTTTGACCATGACTTCCTTCTGAACCATAGTATACCAAATCATCAACTTTAGCAGCCTTACTTGTCTTGGTAAAACATCTATTATTTCCAACACTTATACGCATACAAGCAATATTTTAAGGCTCCTGAGCAGTGATGATAAATGTGACAAAAAAGTCTTGATTTTGCATTTTTTTGCAATATATGAATGATTTTCGCAAGAAAGTGAAATACTAAAGGATATATAATAGTCTGAAATTAGATTATATGAATTCAATTTTTTTTTTTTTTTTTGAGTTGGGGAGGGCCCTGTTTAGTAGTGAGATGAAGGATAAAGCCCAAAGCAATCAAGAACAATGTGAATGATGGAGATCATTCGGCTTGGGATAGAAGAAGCCTCCAGCTGCTTCTCCCAGCATTGCAAGAATCACTTCAGTAGGATGAGAGAAGCCAGTACTGTCTTGATTAAGTGGGTGTGTAAAGTTTTTGGAGGGTTACTTTGCTTGAAGCACACACACAAAACACAAGACAGAGGAAATCATATCATTACCCACATGAGCCTGTGGTTTGGAAAGACGAGCGGTTGGCTTCCGGCAGCTGCAAGGAATGATGGGAAGCCAGATAGGGCCAGGCTGTCACACACTCCATATGCTTTTTCACAACACTTTCCCCCCCCCACTTTTCTTAAATGCAGTAAGCATGCTGTTCAAATCTGCCAGGAAAATGAATTACATAGGTGTGCCCTTGCTCAGCTATCAAATCCTTCTCTTCCAACCTACTAAATAAATAGAGGGGCTGTTGCATTCATGAAAAAATAAATAATGAAAGCAAGGTAAAATCGTTTTCATGCAAGCCCATACTAGAGAATCAAGAAGGTATTCATTTTATTTTGTGTATCTAGACAGTGATTTTAATGTTATGTAAATGCAGCAGGCAATTCCTAATCTATCCTGAAATGTATGTGTCAGAGCTCTTGTGTAATACAGGTTACTGATGATAAAAACAAGATGTGTTTTTATACAAGGAAGGCGCATGATTACCAGCTTTAGAATTTTTTCTTTCATTACAAATTTAAAATAGGACAAGCCAGTGCAATGGAAACTGAGGGGTACCACCACAGAAAAAAGCTAGTGTCTTTTCAGAGTCAAGTTTGACAAGCATTGTTTACCTCTCTCCTTGAAACCAGAACAGCTAGACGTGGTAGCAGCATCTTAGACTTTAAAACTGATTAAGTAGAAAAGTTTCTATTAATTCTTAGTACACCACTGTTCCTCATTTTTCTTTCTTGTTTTTTCTTTTTTCTTTTTTTTCTTGTAAAACGGAAACTTATCTTGTTTAAAGAATGTTCCAAACACTTTGTTGAGTTGAGGTTGCCATGATAAGACAATCTTAATATCAGGAGTCTTTTTCAGAGAGGAAGAAGAAGCTCAGATACAGGCAGGGTCCAAGCCTCAGATCCAACTGTCAAGGAAGCTGATGCACAAAATGTCTTAAACTGACATCTATGTTGTTGTTATATGCTTAGGTAACTTGATAGAACAATCCAGAGTGTCAAACCAAGACTCATGTGCCACCTCAATCTGGCAGCCGCTCAGCTTGTGTTTCCCCAGTGAAGTCAGCACTCTGCTTTTACCCCACAAGCTAGACCATGTGCACAGGTTGTTCATCCACATAGACATCTCTCCTCTCCATCTCTCAGATTTACTTGTGCACCCCGCTGGTTGAATCCCAGCAACTCACATGCACCCCTGTGGAGTCATGAAAAGCATTCAGCTACAGGACCTAGCTCCAAGCCTCTTCCCCGCTTGTATAAAACTGTTAGGATTTAATAGGCAAGACAGGGACAGCATTTCCCTGAATGGTCAATACCTCAGTAGTTCAATCAACTGGCAATGTTCTTTTAGGCAAAGACAGGCTCCTTCCTGCTGACAGATGAGGAGCTTAACCCAGGTCTCCTACAGATGTAACAAGCACTATCAGATAAAAATTTGTGTGGGGAGAGCAGGAAGCAGGGTGAGAGAAGGAACTACAGCTGTGTTTTGTCAGAAAAAAAAAAGCAGATATTGTAGGGTAAAACTAAACTATCAAAGGAGATTTCAGGGCTGTGACCATCAAGTACCACTCTGTGTTTCCTAGCATGCTAGAGTCATATATGTTGACATATATGACTGTATACTAGTCGTATGAGCAGAGCTGAGGTGCTTCCTTCCTTGTGCACTGACCTGGGTAGATCCTATTCTAAGAAGTTTAGCAACACTGCCAGAGTCATCTGTGGCTTTCGCACTGAAGTAACACTACAGCTCTGCCCTAAAACTAAGGCAGAATCAACTTAAAAAGTCTGTAAGGAGCCCTGATGATGACAGAACATGATGAACTCCTTAGTCCTGGGAATTAAGCAGCATGACACAGAGACAATGATATCTGCCCTAGCTGGTAGCAGTCTCGGGAACTTCTAAATTGTCATTTTGCTTTAACACTGCAACATCTTGTGTTTGAGACAATTTCCCATAATGCCAAAGAAGGTCTAGGACCCAGATATAGATCTCTAATCCTATTTCTAATCACATAAAACCTGTTCATTCAATTCCACCATCATTTAGAATGAGATAAACTGGAAGAAACCACACAGAAATATCAATATAATCAAGGCTTCACTTGCAAGTGATGCCAGTCAAAGGATTATCTTTTTGTGAAAATGAAAGATAATTTTATTGTATCCAGAGCTTCTACTATGAGTTATGGTATACAACTGTAAGCAGAGAAAAACTGAGGAAGATCATATGGGATGGTGTGACTGAGCACCCAAGACCGGTTATAACCCAAGCCAAGTAAACACAGAGAAGAAACAAGCCCCAGGAATGAGGATCTGCAGCACAAAATCCCTCCAGTTTTGCAAATTGCTTCATCTATGACACGCAGCCAAGCCATCATCAGTTGGGTCTACAGACCAGTCCTCCGTCAAATTCACCAGGTTCTTACATTTTTGGATTTTTGGAAGCTTCATTTTTCAAAGTGTCTTTGCTACTTGGAGAAGTGATGATGGAGTCTATTATTATTATTATTATTATGTCTTTTTATAATAGTGCTGAGGTATAGAATTTGAGGTATATGTGTCAGCTAAGACAGCTGTCTTTAGAGCCCTCCAAACCCCATAAATAAAAAAAACCCAAACTGTAGATCTTTCACAGATTTATGTTCTTATCCCTGATAATGTCCTGTGCTAAAAAATACAGTAGATATTTTCCAGAGGAAAGGACAATTTCTTGTTTTCTTTCCTTTGTTTCTGTGAGTGAATTAAAATGTTCATTTCAGAAAAGAATGTACTTCTCGTTCATAGTCAGCTTGAACCTTTGTTCACTTCAATTTTCCTTCAACACTGGGTTTGAACTTATGAACAAGGATTTATGCATTCAGTGTTTATTGAGAAATGGTAACTAGCATATACTAGAATAATCCCAAAGAAAAGGTTTTAATGAAAAAGCAGGGAACACGTGGCACTCCTTATATAGGGATGCCTCACAGTGGTGGCTAAATTGTCCTGGTGAAACTACACTGGCTTTTGAATGTCTAGTATTCCAGATAGCTCTGGGACACAAGGTTGAAACTCCTAATAATTACATAGGACTGAAACATAAGCCCATGTTTGAAACTGAGTCTCATATGGCAATTTGAGTTGCTATCTGTGATGGCCAGTTTTAGGGTAAAACCTGTACGGAAGAGCCAGAGAAGCAGTAAGTATGTGGAACCTATGCATTTAGAGAGCAAAACTGCTGGTGAGCATAAACCAGCAAGGGCTTACTAAAATCAGCTGGCACTGTGCAAAGAATATATAGGTCCCATGCTATTACCAGAATGCATACTTCATTAGCCTAATCTACACCAAAATTAAGTGCACTACTTGGCCAAATAGGGCCTTATTGCACAAACAAGCACAGAATGTTTTATCTGCTCATGTTCCATGTTAGTGAAAAGACAGACATCTCTCTTCTTGCCTGAGCAAGAGTCTCAGTCTCAGGACATGAAAATAAAGTGTGCTAATATCTCATGTGTAAACAAGCAGGAACTCTGATGATGCTGATCCTCATTCAAAAAATAGGATCAAGAAGCCAAAAAACTCCAAGAAGCTTTGTGAGAGAGACAAAAGAAATAAGTTTTCATTTCATCAGAATGATTATGACTATCTCATTTTGAGAACAGCACTTAAAATATTTACTCAACATTACATCAATGTTCATCATAATGTTTTGAACAAGTTTTCTGCATGGCCAAATAGTATGTAGACATTTGCAAAACAATTTGTCAACATTGCCTCTGAGGTGTGTTTTAATGAAAATGTGAAATTTCATAAAAAAAAAAAAAAAGAAAAAGGTTTAAATGCAAGCTTTCCAAATACAGTCAGTAAGAAATTTAGCTGAGCAAAACCAGTACATTTGAATCCAAATGAGCTGTAAATACATGGTATCTAGCAGGAGTCTGTAAAAGCTATTTAGTAAAATAAGCAATATTCTATTGCAATATGTTAAAAATTAGCTGTTTGGTGGAAGCTAAAGCATCTGGAGCCCGTTATTTTATATGAGCTGTGTACCAGGAAAGGCTTAGTTTGGCTGATGGAGTCAATGGAGTTATCAGAAATACAAGCATTTATCTAAGTAATTGCACAGCAGAAAACATTAAGAACTTGGCACATGTTAAAAATGATTCCTAATTAAAATGTTATTTAATAAACAGGCCCATTTTATTACTCATGGATTAAAAAAAAAATTAATAAGTGACTGCTAAACAAGTAATTATAAGGGTAATAAAGCTCTCCATTCTGATTAGAGAAAATATTCATTTCATGACCATCCAGTGATCCATTTTATACCACAGCTGTCAGAAGAGGCAGTATGCAACCATTTTAAGATGTACTATTGTTACTGTGTTTATGTAATATTAATATTACATTTTATAACAGGAATAGTGGATTTATAGCTTTCTGCCCCTATCAGCACCATTCAAAGCAGTGAGCACTACAAGCCATGTGACAGTGAAAGTGTTTTCCACCTTCTCCTTGCCTCCAAATATTAAAGTCTTAGTAGAAGGGCCCAAACCTATGAGATGCTGATTACCTACCCTTTTCTCCCTGTTAGCTGATGTAATTCACCATCCCTGTGGGAACCTCTGCAATATGTTCTAAAAGTTTGTGAGATGAAAAACTGGGGGTAGGAGGAAGGTAGTGAAATAACAAAAAATTACAGAAGAGGTTTAACACCTGGAAAACTAAGAGATTTTCAACCTAACCAGAGATCATGGTAGGTTACCTCCCTGTTGCTAGTTTAAGACCCTGTTTCCCTTCAATTTTCCCTTTTCAGTCTCGTTCAGAACATCCCCCCCATGTCCAATAACTGTCTGCACATTTTTGCTTTTCAGCTCTTTCAGGCAAAGGAGACCTGGATACTACTACAGTGGTAAACTGATCTGGCTTCCAAACCATTTTCTGACTTGTTTGTACCATCTGAACTTGTATTTATCCAGCCATTGTGAAGACTAATTTCACTCACAGAAGGAAGTGTTTTCCCAGCAATTCTTAAAACAGGCTGTGAGCCATCTGTCTCATCTGCATGCATTGGTAGAAACCAGGTAAGCCATAAAAACGTATTTTGTAACTGAGATGGCCCACAGAAATGTGCTATCAGTTATTCTCTATGTTTCCCTTTCTTTTCCCAATAACTTCTGTTTTGTGCTATAACACAGGTGAGCAGCAACAGTTCAGCTCCACTGAGACTCAACATTGATACTGAATTACTAAAGAAGAGTAGTCACTGTCCTTCCCTAAAACAGGGTCACAGGAATAGGAAGTGTTGTAGTGGGAGGCTTTTTTTCCAGTCTCAGTAAGGCATGTATTTGCCTTACCTAGTGTACTTGGAAATTATTTGCATTTTCCTTGCAGTCAGAAGATGTAGTTCATTTGAAACAAGGTTGCTGGATTAGTCCCCTTGCACTTGGAGAAATTTCAAAGCAATATCTGAATTCAGCAAGCAGATGTTAGCGCTTTCTCCACAGTTAGCCTTTATAGTACAGAAGCCCCCAAAGGCCCCTGCCAGCACCAGAGTTCAGCTGGTATCACATCAGGAGGCTAACCACATAGAGGAAGATGGTACAGTGGTTCTTGCTACTCTTGTGTGGTTAACAGCAAAGGAAACAATTGCACTTAGTGAGGCAGAAGCCCAGTTGGCACTTTCCTTTGATATTCGTATCTTTGCATGGCATCAGACACTGGATTAAGAGATAAAGGCTGAACATTTATTATCCCACTCAGCAAAGCCAGTGTTTTTTAAAAATCACTCACAAGGCTCCATTTCAGCTGAGAACCATGAGACCTGTGAGTGATCCATACTTTTGGAAAAGTGTCAGGTGAACACTCAGTGTAAGAAAGGATTGTTGGGCAGTCACTGTAGGATTTCCATTTAAAACCAAAAATTTTAAAAGGACAGCTGTAAAACAAAACTAAAATTCTGAAAATAAGGAAGTCTTTTGTTGTTGATGGTTTAATCCTGCAGCTCTCAGTTGTCACCCCTCTGGGCTAGTATGGACAAGGAGGAAAAAGAAAACTGAAAGGTAGGAGGTGAAGGCCTAAAATGCTAAGCCATCTGATTTAATTTGATATACAAATGATAGCATATATAAGTTCGGTTCACAATTTGTGTGCCATTTAAGGAAAGTTTGTTTCTCAACTGAACTGCCTTAGAGAAGATTATTAGTTCTGCTGCCACACTTAAAAGGGAGATTGCAAGTATTACAATCTTTGTTGTGAAGTACAAAAAAAGGGAAGAAATTCTTAAGTATAAAATGCAGGAGATGAATTCTCAGAATTTGCAACCTCTTAACCAATATCCTGATTCCCAGTATTAGTACTTAGGAAGTGGCTCTAAGATGATATTTATATAAATGGTTTTTTGTATATTTAGGTGTTGCCTGTGTTCCTCCACTGTGTGCACTATCAGTTTGCCATTCTGAAAAAAGTATGAAGATAATCAGCATAAGAAAGGAACAAGAGCATAAAATAGCAAAATGCAAGAAATATGGTAGCTGCCTACACTTTTAAAAGTTGCTTGTAATTTTTGGTGCATTTGAAAAGCATTATCCCTTAAAAGCAACTTAAGAAGGGACAACTTAATAAAAAATTACCCAAATGCACTACTTAATCTGAAATAAATTTAGACAATACAGCACTCTGCATCATATATGTGGGATGGGCTGGAAAAACAAAAGAGTCCAGATTCTTTCCTTTGTTTTTGTCTTTTTCATTTTTTCTTTTGAAGGAAAACTACTTGAGGTGAAAACTAGAGTCCTAAGCACTAGTTTGGAGAGGACGAGCGCAGGTGTTCTATTTCTCACTCAGATGAGAGAACATGGCATGATTAGTATTCTCCCCTTTACAAGAGGATTGTTTGTTCCTCTTTTTTCTCCATTACAAACCTGGAATACTAACTGGCATTTTTAAAGAATTTTTAATTTAAGAACTTTTAATTATTGTTAAGAACATACTGTATTTTGCCAGTTAAGACTATAATGAGAAATTTAGATCCCATTTCTAGGAGCATCTTGGAAACTGAAGCAATTATTTCTCCAAATAGACTTCAGTTCTCAATTGGATATCATCAGCAGCTGCTCACTATTCAATATAATAGGTGCTCCAGCCAAAGATCCATTCTTATGTAGTTCAAAAGGGACAAGAGAGATACTATTATTCATGCCTCCCATGTTCCTATCCTTGCATTTGGCTCGTACACTTTTATGGGGAAAAGCCTTCCTCATCCACTCCGCTATTGCCATAGTATTTCCCTGGCTCTGAAGACTAGACGTTCCAGATGAGACAGAAAACTTCGATAAACAGGAATTGTTTTTCTGCCTCTATTCTTGGACCAAATAGTCCCAAACTCATACCCGCTTGCTTCTTTATGAACAAGTGGAGGATTCACTTGTGAAAGTGGCCCTGGCTGCGTAGGCTGGATGTACTCTTAGAGTGCTATTTCTATCACCCTTATCATCATGACATTAAATCTCCCTCAGCTAAGGCCCCTGCCTTGAAACACTGCAGATTTCATGTGCAGCAGTATTATGAGAGGAATCTTACAAATTCTAAAATCAGAAGGCAGAAAAATTGTTTCTTTACAACTTTAATATACAACATGGTGTTTAGTAAATAAAGCATATGCATGTAAGGCAATTTAAAGAGGGGTTTGCTAGTTCAACTGATATGTGATACTGTAATATAATATCATCTATGGAATATAACCTATTTTTTTACCCTGGACAACAGTCAAGATCATAAGTCATTCTCCACATTCCCACGCAAGTGTTTCTCACATTTAATTACTCTGTTTAATAAGCAACATAAGTGAGAAGGTGTGCATTAATATCTACATAAACAAAATAAAAGTATGGATTTACCCCAGGAAGTGTACACTGGAGCTCCTCCCTGAAAGTAACTTAAAAGAGGGAGAATTCAAGGGATTTAGTAGAATATTGTATATTGAATTACATTTACATTCTTTCTACTGGCAATTCAGGAAATATTGTGCTGATTAATAGATGTTCTACACATTACAAATATTTTTCTCTGTCTATGGGTGCATCAGCTTCTGGCTCTGCATAGTAATATATGATAGCCATATATTAATTATTTAAAACACCTTTACAGCACATATGGTCCTCAGCAGATCAGGGCCTACTGTCAGTTAGTTAAATAACCACCATAGCAGTTTTGTAGTCAGCGCTGCCAGGACTGGTGTCTGAAAAGCAGG
Organism: Psittacula echo; assembly: GCF_963264785.1. Lineage (NCBI taxonomy): Eukaryota > Metazoa > Chordata > Aves > Psittaciformes > Psittacidae > Psittacula > Psittacula echo. The sequence continues at coordinate 87,754,564 of NC_137737.1, read as the reverse complement.
AAATCCTGGTAGCTGTCTTTGACCACTACAGTGACCACTGGCAGAATTAGACATCTGAGAAATACAAGATATTGGGTTTCTTATTTTAACCTGAAAACCAAAGTAAAATAAGCATACTAGATTCTTCTGTTAGATACCTGAGGATGCTGGCATTCACATTGATCCCTGACACAAAGCATCGTTGAAGACACTGGAAACATTCCTCTTAAAATGAAGTCATACAAGAAACAAACTTTACTCTATGGAAACTTCAGGTAACAAGTTCATCTTTACCAATCAAGAAGTTGCAACACAAACTCTAATAGCTACTAGTTCAGTACAGACAAGAAAAGAAGCCCTGCAAGAAACAGGGCAAATGGATATTGGCAAAGAACATGTGTGTGACAGTTCCAACCCAGTATATCCATTGTGGAACAAATAATGAAAAACAGGAAGAAAAATGCCTGGTCATAAGGTAGGAGTGGAAGCGACAAACGAAATCTAACCACTTCATGGCCTGCAGTGGAGTACCTGCAGAATGAACTGTCAAACCTGACAAGAAAATGCATCGCTGAACCCAGAAAACTTTAAGCAGTCAGAAAATATTGATGTTGACAATGGACTGAGGACATTAGCTCAGTCCAAGTGCACAGAAACGGATGTATAGCCTTAAAGTTTGTTTCAGGCAACATCTACCATTCTGCAGTGTGTAATGCAATAATACGAAGGGGGAAATGTATTCCACTGGTGTGTAGAGGGTGTATTTTGGAAAAAGAACTAATGTTAAGTCATGTAAAAATAAGCTGAGAATGTCAAATTGTCCATGATTGCCAATAGGCATGCAACACATGTTCTGTAAAATGCTTGGGTAACAGGAAAAGAGAGGACATTACGCTATCATCAGGAAATAGGAGATAATGAAATAGATGTCAAATTAAGAATGCAACTTGCAGCCTAATAAAATAGTTCCTCTTTTCCACTCTCCTTTTTCTTTCTTCTTTCTAATTCCAAAACACAGTGTTTTGTCCAATACACCAACCCTTTTTTCATTCATTAGGTTTGAAAGAAAAATCCACCCAAAGAATATATCAGCCACATATACTCTTCTGAAATATGACTGTAAATTTTGCCTCTTTGACACCCTAAAGCTGCTTAGGATTCCTTGAGCTGGAAAGGAGTACTACCCAACCCAGTGGGACCTGGTTCATATATAAGTTCACAAAAGTTCCTTGAATTCTAAGACAAACTGGCAAAGAAAGATTTTTCACCTATGAAAACCTGTGTCCAATTCCTTACTTAGTTTTTCTTCCATGAACACAAGCATTTTTCCATCATAAAACTAAGATGATGCACATTCCTTCCTCACAGAATGAATCTCACCCACATGATAAAAATAATTTATATTTGAAAATCATATGACAGTTACTTAAAGTTGCTTTAATCCTTGTTCAGTGGTCATGGTTAACCATCAGGCTGAACTTGTTATCTACAGGGAGAATAAATTGCAGGTCCCATTCAAAACTGTGTTAGCTTTCCCTTGCATTTTCACTGTTTAGTATGTCTTTAATTTGAATTCCTTATTTAAAAAAAATATTAACACACCACTCATTCTCCCCCTAAAGTAGATGCACCAATTGTCCCAGCCTTAAAGCTGAGAGACTCTCAGAGCAGGGACTCCTTTGCACCTGTTTCCGAAGCACTCAGCCCTTCAAGCTAGGAGATCTCTGTGCAAGTAAGACTCGATCGTTAATGCAGGTAGAAACTTTCAATTTTTAAAAAACTTAGGTAAAAAATCCAACAGAATCCCAAACAAAACAAACAAACAAACAAGACCTCAAAAAAGCTAAAACCAAAACCTCCAAGCATTCACTTCAAATTTGTGTCTTCATTACTAGATTTCAACTTGAGGGGAGTAAAGTTCTTGCATTTGAGGACTATTTTCTGGTTAACTATATAGATTGTAACAGTAGCACCTATTACAAGTGACAAATTAACCCAGCCATGACAAAGCTTTCAGCTGTGGGAAGTTTCCTATCACATATGGCTACTGGAATATATGACTGTCATTCCTGCACAACCCATATGGAGATTGTCCCAGCATACATTGGTAGCATATTCATAATTTCCTGTAACCCGCATCTTTCAGTCCCACCTTTCCTCTGCAGCTTCATTCATACAGCTCAAGCTTCTCATGTAAAGCAAACACCCCACTCCACCTCCACATGTGTATTAGCAACACTTATTTTTGCACCACCTCTTTGCTTTGCATTCCTACTGGTAGGTCTGCTGGATGCGATGGCCGAAGCTGACCCACCTCTTCCCAATGCCTCCCAGTTTCAGGAGGCATAAGTTCGCTCCCACACAGCCCATTTCCTCCCCCATCTTGGTTTCAGCACCTCCCACTGACCTCAACAGGAGAGAATAAAATCTTGACTATATATAGGAAGGTTCTCAAACGTTTCTCACATAATTTGGGTGGGCAGCAGGTGGGAGAAGAGAACACTGAGCACTGCACCCTGTTAGGTAGGTTGTACATTCAGACTTGCCTCAGAAAATGTTGCTTTTCCTAAGCATCCACAGTTTTAGTGTAAATACTTTGTAGAATACCCTCATCTAATGAGCAACTCTTAAACCATTATGCATCTCTTTTAATTATGGTCTTAATTATGAATGAAATGTGCTATTATCTCCAAAGGGAAAACGTGGTTACAACAAAACCTACATATTGCTCTAAATTTGAAGTTCCTTTTCAGAGCGTATCTTAAACACAATTTACTATACGTATCACATGACTAATGCCAGTTATCACAGTACCACTCAGCTACGTACATTACTGGGAAAACTGCTTCTGTCCTGAGGATCTAATAAAACCCCCAAAGCAATCAACAAAAAAACCTCACCACAAGCCAACAGCTTTTTATTAACAGATTTCAAATTCGCAATTTTTCATGTTGTCCTTTTCTTTTTAAAGTCATTCTCTCTCAACTACTCCACACTCCAAAAATATTCAACAGAAATGGACATTTTGAACATAAATATTTTCTATCAGCAACAGAAACCTACATTTTTTTCTTCTCTTACCCACTTTCTCCAGAATTATTCTGATCATTTTGTAAATCCTCCAGCTGCACTAAAAGCAGCCTCTACTGACAGAGCCCTTATGCTAACATTCCTAAACTGCCTTCCTCATTGTCCTGGTCTCAAACACGACACTCATAAACCACATGCATTGCCAGAAACAGGACTTTGTGGCTGTTGTTTGCAGCACCCTGGCATATATATGTGTCAGTGCTGTGGTTAGTTTCTCGACCTTAACTAATGCAGCAATGCCAGTAAAATTTGGCAGGGATGGCTCTCTCAGCCCAAAAGCCCATTGAAACAAACAGAGTTCTACACTAACTTCACTGAATCTCTTCCCAGTCTAAAAGTCCTCATTTCAGCATTGCACATCGACCTTTAACCCCCATAGTCATACATACAGCCTTATGTAAAAAACACTGAGGAAGAAGGAGCCCCAGCCTGGATTTTGACAGTACCTGGCTACAGCTCTTAGCTTGTAGCTTGAGACTACACCCTTTTCTCTGCAACTTTTATTCTTGAGGTAGAAAGCAACAGCCTATCCAGTGACCTGCAGACCAGAAACATTAAGGTGCAGACTTTCTCTGAAGCATAGATACAGTACATATAGGAGCGCATTGACAGCATCCTCTCAGTGAGCCATGTGACAAAGGCAAGGCAATACAGATTATGAAGATTTATCCTTTAAAATCTAATGCTTCAGCCATTAACTGCATTAGCATTCAGGCTTCTCTAGGAACAAATGCAAGCCTTAAAATAGCGCTCTGAGTGAAAAATAGATCTTTTTTGTTTTTTAAATAAAAACCCAACCAGAAATCATGATCAGCTACCCTCTTTTAAGCTGATTTTATCAGGGTTGAGTCACAACAACTATAAACTAATCTCCAGGAAACACACACACACACACACCCCCCCCCCTTGTTCTGGAAACTCTTTGCGAGCAACACCTCATTTTTGCCTGTGTGAGATACATAGAGACCATGTGAAATAGTAGGGAAAGCAAAACTCAACAGTGAAGCATTAGCCAAATCATCTCAACAGGGTGAGATACATTCTGAATTGCCACCACATTATTCTTTAAACAGCTATTCCTCCAACAAGACAAAATTTGGCTGGTTTTTTTCATCCAGCTACATCCCTTGGTACTGCTTGTGTGGCACAGAGGTAGCCACAAGAGGTTGTGGTTTCTCCCCAGAGATTCTCTATCTTGACAGAGATCCTCTACAGTCAGGAAACTGGCAGGAACTTCTCCAGTTCCTACAGTGTGCTGGATTTAATGCTAAAAGGCACAGTGGGAAACTATGTGCCAGGGAGTGGGGAGGAAGCATCTTCAGCAGAAAGCAGAGGCAGAATCTTTTCAAAGGAAAAGAGGAAGAAAAGGCCAGGTAGCAGATCACTAGAGGAGAAAATGCACTGTACCTTCAGGTCTTTATATGCTGAAAACAATGCACAGAAGCCACACAGCTGTAACTAACAGTTTTCAAGGCAGAAAAAAAAAATAATAAAAAATCAGGCTTTAGCTGATGTTTAGAGCAGTTCCTGGCAGCAGAATTAAAAGCATTGTAAGAACCACAACAGACTCACGTATTTAAAGAGACAATATTGAAATATTAAGTGATTGGCAAAGAAGGAAAGCTAAAAAGTAAATTTGCCATAGGAAGATAAGACATAGGGCATGGTGCAATAAGCTTCATTGCAGGCATGAACTTGTAGAATTAGCTACAGGTCAAATTCAAATATCAGGGCTTAATAAGTTTTCTCAATATAAATTATGGAAAGAGGACGTTGATGCGCCTTCAAATTAACTTTATCCCCCTTCCCAAATCAAGTCTCTATGCTACAGATTTAATACTAGATTAATATTTCTGCCTCTTCTGAGTACATGGAGGAGGGCTATGATATCCAATTGTTTTTTCTCTTAAAAGAACCCCTGAAAACCAAATGCAGAGGGCAGTGCATGCACCACTACTTCTACATTACCAAATATCAGAGTGTGAAACAATTCCAGTGGAGACTGTCCTCCACTTCTGTATTGCTTATAGAAAATTAGCTGATTACATATTGTATTATTTGGCATTGTAATGGCACACAATTATGCAACTATGTTTATATGTCATATGCATACTAATGGTAAAGTATGCACTTTTTTAAGTTTGGATTAAAAACTTGCTCCAACGAATTTGCTGTCCAAATTCCCTCCAATTTCAATGGAAAGTTTTGGGGTTTTCCTGCAATACTATGTGTTTTTTTCTAATTTTTAGCTAGTACAAATCTTCAGGAATGTGCAATACAGGCAAATTTTAAGTGGTGAGTTCCAAAGTCAGACTTCAGGGGCACATGGAAAGAAAAGTCAATACACAAAGCAGAGCTGCCTTTAGTGTTAAGCCTCACTAGATGTGTGAATTTGGGCAGATACCTGCTCCCTAAAACTAGTGTTCTCTATTGATGAAAAGTACTGTTAATAGACCAAGGAGCTATTATTGCTATATAGTAATTAACCCTTCAGGGAACTGTAAACAAAAAGCATAAAAGCTGACCTAGCTTTTCATCTCTCAACTGGTTAGACTTTAGGCACTTTGGCTTTGGGCTGCGTTCACAAGAGGTAATGGGGCACATGAATCCAGCATGCATGTGATACTGGTATCCATTCCACTCAACAACTGCCTTACTTTACAGATAGTTTTCTTTCTTCCAGGCAAATCCCTGATCTCCAGGCACACCAGACAACTGCTGAAGTCCTAATTCCTCTGAGCTAAACACTTCACTCCTGCCAAGCCATGATGGGATTTATATTACTTCTAGGTCACCAGCTCTTAGTACAGCAAGTCCTGTACAAAAGAACAAAATGGCAGTAGTAGGATCATTTTACATATATTAAATACATTACCTAGCTAGAATACAGAAAATGCAAGATTGGGCCCTACTCTAAGAGGTGCAGAGCAAGCACTTTGAATTCACTGCCCAAGTCTGCTGAGGGGACAGTTTTCCTGGGTGTGAGGCACACGTTTGTCTAGAGGAAGAATGAGAATGACATTTGCAACTTGGCCATTGCTTATGGTTTCCATACCTGCCATGCTTTGGTTTAATTTACCAGAAAGAGAAGTAGTTTTGATGTAAATATTTCACTCTTGGAGAAGGAGCATGAGGCAGTTTCACCATCTGTTTCCATCTTGAGAGTTTTGAGAAGGTTGTAGCAATACTAGTTTTATGCCTTTGCTTTCAGATTCCTCAAGCGTTTCAGCAAAGGAGTTACCTATAAAAGCAAGCTCATCTCTCTCCAAAGCATTTTTGAAGTAAGTTAGGTCTACACCTTTGTTCACAAACTGAACCACAGATGTCTTACATGGACACAATGTCAGTTTCGAGAAAGCGTGCTTACCAGCTCCACAAATAATCCATAACTGTGTAACCAGCATCTCTCTACAGTGCTGCTCTGGCATCCATTCTGCTAAATTCTCTAGTGAAAAACAAGGAGGCCACAGGAGGGCTTCAAAATTACTGAACAGGTATTTAAACTCTGAAAAGTGTGAAATCCAGGAAGAAAGGCACAGGTGATGGTGGATTCAATTCCTCCATTGTCTTCCAGTTTGAGCACTGACTCAAAACTTCCAGGTACACTGCATGTTCACACAGTGTAAACCTATATTTCTATATGACACCTCACATTACTGAAGCTGGAGTCAATTTGGTCATGTGTGGAAGTAACTCGAGGTTTGCAGTATGGGTGGTCACATGCTGAAAGTACAGCATCACTTGTCCTGGATAAAATCAGAGCGCAGTGCTGATTCTTACATCAACTGAGAGTGACTATCCAGATACTAATGATCACTTAACTGTAATTTCCTTGAATTTTAGTTTATCCACTGTTAGGGAACCTAAACAAAATTAACTTTCAGCATGTTACTTTTGACAGAAATGTGTTAGCCTTACGTAAGAAAACCTTAAATAATACGTTGTTACAGATATTTACTGAATTCAGTAGATGTCTGCAAGGACAGACATGATCTCTTTGCTGCTATGAAGAAGTAAAAAAAAAAAAAAAGCTGGTCATTGACCTAATCTGACATTTTGCCTTAAAAAGCATGAAATGACAGAAAGAATAACTCTGAACCTGTCTCTGCCTTCTCTTTCTGACTGTAATGGTTCTTCAGGACAACTTTCAAAGTTTGATTGATCCGCTTCAAATGAAGCCCTTCCTCATCATGCGTCTAGAAACAGAGAAGAACAAGCACGTACTTATTAGCAGAGGTCAGATCTGTTACTGACAGCTATCTGTAATTCCCTACATGGGCCAGTCAGCTTTGGAGAGTGCAGAAACTTTTGCCTTTCCATTTCTGGCCCTTCTTTGCTCAGGGTAGCTACCAATAGTAATGTCTAAATTTTTCTGAAGAAAGAGTGACGCTTTTTGATTGTTTTGTCATTCACAGACAATTAGTAAATGAGTCAGCACCTTCTTGTAAAACAGTAGTAAGTTCAGAGTGCTGAATCACAGTTTCAAAGGTACTCTAAGGTTCTCATATCTGTACAGGCAACACATTTTCTGTTTGTTTCAGCAGGGAGGCTATTATTCTGAGGCTGAAAAAATGGTTTTGTGGTCTCATGTCTTGTTCTGAAATCAGCATTTAACTGTTTCAGTTCACTGCATCTGTAGCTGCACATAAGAGTTTTAATTCATTTTTCTAAGTGATGGTTAAAATCTTCCTGAGGAAAATGTACAGCCCACCCAAACTGCTAACTCCATGTTGTCATGGGTTTGGTTAATGAGTGTAGGTAGGGAAAGGTCATGTAAAAAAGAAACTGTGAAAAAGAAGCAGAATGTTTAGTTTAGATTAAAAAACAAAAAGAAGTTTTTGAGTATGAAGTATTGTTTCCTCTGGAATGAAATACCCCATTCTTCACATGCCCCACTTCTACAAACCCCAGCCCCCCATATGCCACCTTGACCTTCCTGTGTGCCTCTGCGTCATTCTTTCCTCCCCCTACTCTCTTCCCACATCCCTTGCACACTTAGCCAAGAGGGGGATGGTGTGCTCGGTGTCTGCCTCTGGATGACGTGTGTCAGCAGCCCAGCAATACATTCATGCTGGCTGGTCACCTGCCCTCTGCCATTAGGCTAGGCAGGGGCCAGCTTCTCTATGTTTTCTCTCAGTCCAGGCTTAAATTCTTTAGAAAGGCTGGAAGAAACTTAATATACTTGTGATCAAATTCAGCTGAAACTCACAAACCAGTCTGCCTGCTGCCTAAGGTCGTGTAACAGCACAGCCCCATAACCCTCATGTCTTTAAGAAGGACGGCAAGAAGAAAAAAAGATCAACTGTAAACTCTCTGCAGATGAGGAACATGGTGAACTTAGGTACTGGAAAAGTGAGAATAAAGTTCAATAAATGTGATAATTTTACATTGGCTTTACATTGGCTAAACATGCACCTCACAGTCTTTCTTCATTCCCTTGGTTTTCCTGAGAAGATAGGGGCACCATAGCTCTAGAGAAACCAAGAAGAATAAATGCTTAGGCTGTTTTCTCCTCCCTCTCCACAAACTGTCCTGTTCCAGTGAAAACAAACCCAGTTTTTTTCACCCCACGATGGGACTTCATTATATCACGATCTGCCCTTTCTGAGCCAAACCCTCCTTGTGTTGAAACCACTGGCAGGACTGACTTCACTGGGAGCAAGAGGTTCCTACATCCATGCTGCCAAGTGAGTTCAGAGTTGGGGCTGTGAAGTCATTCTCGACACCAGGGCTCATTTCCAAACTCATGAAATCAATCCTATGCAATTTTCTCACCAATCTCATGTGTGGAAAGAGCAAACATGTATTTCCCTGTAGAGGTAGAAGTATGTAATCACCCTATCTACTTTCAAGGTATAATAAATTTTGCACTTTAGCATTCATTCCATAGCCTAGTTCTTAGGTATTAATCATTTTATTGCTTGTTTTTTACTCAGGGATTACTTTGGTAAAACCTTCCTTCATATCCTCAAAGGAAACCGGAATAAACGATTGCCAAATGCCACATTTCCCATTGGGAAACAGCATTCTCAACCATCTGAACACTTGGTGTACCACCGAACAGCAAAGCTGTGCTACAGATAGTATTTATAGTACATTTTATGAGACCAAAAGTTGTCAGTTAAACCACTAGAAACTAATAAATAGGCCTAGTGTCACTTGAGTTGTCAACAGGATATAAGCTGATGTAAGGGGAACACCTACATTTTGTAGGCTTCTTTTGCACGAATAACTGTACAGTTGATAGTCATGCTTGACTTTGTAGGAATGTTTTGAGTAAGGAATAAAGTAATTTCCTCCACTGCAACAGTAATGATCATCGGATTGCTAAAAGACATTTGTTATATAGACATGCCTAATTCCTGAATATGGTGATGTCTAGTAACCTCTATTTTACAGTAAGCATTCTCATATATAGTTATTTAGTTGAGTGAGAGGGCTAACAATTGAAAAATCACAATATTGAAAACTGTCACTGTGCTGTAAAGGGTGGACCTTAAACACACAGAAGAGGGCAATATGATTTCATTTCATAAACAGGAAAACCTTTTGAATTAAATAACATTTCTTCAATGCATTAAAGCCATTGCATGAATTATCTGAAGAGCTTTGAAACTGCATTTATATATGTACATACAGGTTCAATAGCAAAGCCTTCTTTGTAGAAAAGAAATCAAATTCTCAACTGGTAAGATTCCATTCTTTGTTTTTTCACCCAATCATGTTCTGTGAGAGTAAGTATTTCAAACAGCTGCTCTGCACTGCAGAGGTACATCAGTATCAGAGACACAGGGTTTTATTGCCATTCTATCATAAACACAGAGCATCAAGAAACTCTGACTGAAACGTAAGTCTAACCAAAGACAGAGGCTTGACCACAAGGTTTGAATCTGCTAGATTCAGACCAAGTACTTCTATGTGTCAAGATATGAATCTATTTATTTTTTGATTCTAATGATTTCTAATGATAACATCTGGTTATCATTAATACTTCTTTATATGAAAAGAAAAAAAAAAAAGAAATCAAATCAAACTTGATTACAGACCCCCTAGGATAAAGTGCATGTAAGTGGAAAAATCTGAAATTTTCAGTGGCAGAACAGCCTGACACTCTTACATGTTAAAGTTTTGAAAGTTTAACACAAACATTTAAAGTGTATTGTTCTTGGAATTACAGGACAAAGCACAGATGGCACCCTGGAAGCATAAATTACAATCTCTTTAGAGAACATGTGCTTTTAAACAAAAGCAGAAATTTCTCTGGAAAAGGAGGCCAAGAAACTTGCCTGTGCAAACAGTTACCATGAAGAAACTGGTGCCATATTCTTTTCGGTGTGGAATAGGAAGTGTATGTGAAAAATATGGTGGGAATTTTTTTTTTTTTTAAATACTTTAGGTCATTTGAAAGAAGGAAGTAGTGAGAATCTCAAGTAGTAGTAGGATTTTGAAAGATTTCTACTATTAAAATTTACATAGGGTTGTGACAAAAGTCCCAGCGAACCTTTTAGCTATGTCTTTCCTCATTAATCCTCTTCTGTTCAATATATACAGAGAGAAAACACCACACTGTTCACTATGAACTCCAAATTTATGTCAAGTTGATCTTAAAAAAGGAGGCAGTTTGAGGAAATTTGTGTTTAAAACCTAGGAAGGACAAATTCGTTGTCAAGAGTTTCTATTCCTATGATTTACTAAGAACAAACACAGTGACAAAGAATACACATCTCAGAGATGAACCAAAAATTTTAGAGTTCTTCAACACTGAAATTGGGGTAATAAAAGAAAACATAAAGAGCACACTTCATTCTCATACAGCAATGTTTCCAGCACATCTAACATTTTGCAGTGCAGGCTCTGCCTTTGGTCAGATTTTGCTGGAGTATGGCTGGAAGGAACAACTGACATTAAGGCAGATCTGGTGGTATGAGTGAGCTCATCAGTCCTCTGAACAACTCACAGGCCATATTTGCATTTACAGATGGAGATACAACCCTCTACCATGGACTGACCTAACCAGGATAACTTGAGCCTAGCAGTGAAATAACAGCACAGACTTGCTCTGGCTGTCCCTGGGACTCCAGGCAGATCTGTACAGCCCACATCGATTGACATTTTGCTGACTTGGTTACGGTGGCATTGGGTACTTGATCTCAACTGAATTAAGGCAGAGCTAGACCTGTGATCACGCACAGCATGTCCCAAGTTCAGTGCACAAAGTCCATACAAGCTCCAAGTTTGACTGATTCTGCTAGTAGGGAGAAATCTTCTTTATACAGCATTTCTCATGCCATGGCCTTTCTTTTGCCAGACAGACAGTACAACAGAGCTACTTTGTTGGCTCCACTCCAATCTAGGATTCCTCTGGTGTGAAGGAGACTGCTGAGTTGCAGGCTTGCTTTGGTGGAAGGGTGCAAACCATCTTGGTATGATCCCTTCCTGCATCCTATGTGAAGGCAAGGTGTTTATGAAAACAGCTTCCTGGTAAGCCCTGTCAGTTTAGGTCATCTATAAAGCTGGATGGCCATGGGCATTTGTGCTTTGCATTAATATGTGATTTTTTTATAGACAAGTGAGATCAAATGGGTTATTGCTATTTATTTTTTCTTGTTATCTTATATTCTCTGATTCTCATTGTCTAGAATGAAACACATATGCCCTTATGCTAGTCAACTTGAAACTAGAAATATTCATTACTAGATATGAATGACTGACATTTAAAACTGCAGGCTACTCCTCATTTTATACCTAACTGTAATGAGTCACTATATGGGACGTTTATCCTACACCTGTAGTCTAGTTTTTATTTGAAATCTCCTAGGAAAGAATCGGGATCTCCCCAAAAAATATCCTATACCAAAATGTACTTCTTTCCCTAGATGGAGAATGAGGACATTGAAAAAAAAAAAAACTCCAAAGGCTATATTTGCAGAACAAAAGCATCAATACATTCACCTTGCAGTCTAGCAGAGCTTACTGCTCTGACTTGGGCTCTCAAAATCCCTACACAATACACGCAGAAAAGTTAAATGCTCAAACATGGGAGCCCACAAGAATCAGGAGCTCTCTAGAGCATGCAAAACCTGCCAAGAAGGTGAGTGCAGCTACAGCCCCAGCTAGAAGAGTATGAAGCATTTTTCCTACTAGGAGAAACCTCCTGCCCCAAGGATACACCACCTAGTTGTGAATTAGGGATCTAAGCCAAGCATCCCTGCAGAAGAGGAGCAACTTACTAGTAACTAAATGTTTATGGAACTCTTTCAGCATGTGGAAGTTTTCCTCATCTGTGAAGACTTGGACCTGCTTCTCTGGTGAAAGTCCCTGACTGATCAGACCATAGGTCAATTTGTATCTAAAGCTGTCTTAATCCCATGTTTCATTTTCAATGGACTAGGGAAATATTTATGGGTCAGAAGATATCTCCCCATCTTGGAGTCTTTGTCTCCAAGCTGGAGAGAAATCTCAGTGGCTAAATATAAATGATTAAATATTTGCTAGATCATTTGTTATCAAACTCTGAACTATTGACTTCATTTCCCACACAAGAAACCTTTCCTTGTTCTTTTAGGTTCTGCAAACAGAAGGTTAGGATGATTCATTTTAATTTCTTCACTTGCTGGAAATTTATTTGAAATTAAGACATCCAAGAACAGATATCACTGGAATAACAAATTGCTTAGAGAAGCAATGTAAGTGAGAAGCAATGTAAGCAATGAATGTAAGGGTGAGTGAATTCCCATATTAAACAGAAGTAGTAGAAGAAATAAAAGCAAGGAAAATTTTAGTACATTTTTTGTCCTTTACTTGGCTATGAAAATGGATTTACTTAAAAAATGACTGAGTTTTCCATGGAAGAACTTTCCTAAGCAGTTATCTGTCTATTCTCTATCACCTAGCTACCAATCCGCTGGTTTGATTCTTTTTCACCCACTCAGTATCAAAACACAGCACTTATTTGCACAGCTTGCAGCAGACTGCTCCAGGGATTTCTTTGTCTAAATTCTGTGACTAGCGCAAAACTAGCTGGGCAGTCTTCTTTATCAATTGGCATCATAGCATGATGTTATACCTTTGGCTTCAATTTCAATGCAGACATGTTTCAAGTATCTGATCTACTTGCCAGCAAACAGGTTTGTTCCAAGCCCTCTGAAGTGAGTAACAGTCTTTCTACTGGTTGGCCACATGGAAATTAACTAAAGATCTAATATAAATAAACCAGAATATTTAACTGGATGTAAGAATATTAAATGAGGATAGACTTTTCTTGAGCAGCTTTTTTAATCATAATTTTAAAGTCATGTCTTTGGAAGAATAACCATAGAACCATAGAATCAACTAGGTTGGAAAATATCTTTTTATCTTTGAGATCATCAAGTCCAACCATTACACCAGGACTGCCAAGATCACCATTAAACCATATCACTGAGGGCTTCATCTACACAGTTTTTTAACCCTTCTAGGGATGGCAATTCCACCACTTCTCTGGGCAGCCTGTTCCAATACCTGATTACCCTCTCTGTGAAGAAATTGTTCCTAATATCCACCAAAGCCTCCCCTGGCACAGCCTGAGGCCATTAATTCTTGTTCTATCACGTGTTATTTGGGAGAAGAGACCAACCCTCCCCTCACTACAATCTCCTTTCAGGTAGTTTTAAAGAGCAATAAGGTCCCCCCTCTGAGCGTTCTCCAGACTAAACAACCCCAGTTTCCTCAGCTGCTCCTCATAAGACTTATTCTCCAAACTCTTTACCAGCTTTGTGGCAGTTTTCTGGACCTGCTCCAGCACCTCAATGTCTTTCCTGTAGTGAGGGGCCCAAAACTGAACACAGTATTCAAGGTGCAGTCTCATCAGTGTTCAGTACAGGGGAATGATCACTTCACTGGCCCTGCTGGCCACACTATTTCTGATAGAGATCAGGATGCTGTTGGCTTTCTTGGCCACCTGAGCACAAGCTTGCTCATGTTCAGCTGGCCATCAATCAACACCCCCGGGTCCTTTTCCACCTAGCAGCCTTCAGTCATTCTTCCCCAAGCCTGCTGTGCTGCATGGTGGTTTTGTGGCCCGAATACAAGACCCAGCACTTCACCTTGTTGAACCTCATACCATTGGCCACAGCCCATTGATTCAACCTGTCCAGATCCCTCTGCAGAGCCTTCCTATCCTTCAGCAGATCAACAGTCTCAGCCCACTTGGTGTCATCCACAAATTAACTGAGGGTGCACTTGATCTCTTCATCCAGATCATTGATAAAGATATTAAACAACACTGGCTGCAGTATCGAGCCCTGGGAAACACCACTAGTAAACAGTCACCAACTAGATGTGCCACCATTTACCACTGCTCTTTGGGCTCGGCCACTCAGCCAGTTTCCAACCCAGTGAATAACCCACCTATCCAGGCCATGAGCACCCAATTTGTCCAGGAGAATGCTGTGGAGGACAGTGTCAAATGTTTTACTTAAGTCCAAACAGACAATGTCCACAGCCTTTCCCTCATCAACCAGGTGGGTCACCTTGTTGTAGAAGGAGATGAGGTTGGTCAAGCAGCACCCACCCTTCATGAACCCACTCTGACTGGCCTGATTCCTCCGTTTTCCCACATGTACTTTATGGTCTCACTCAGGATCATCTGCTCCATGACTTTTCCTAGCCCTGAGGTCAGGCTGACAGGACTTTAGTTGTCAGGGTCTTCTTTCCTGCCTTTTTTGTAGAGAAGCATCATGCTGGTCATCCTCCAAGCTTCAGGGACCTGCCCACTAGACCAGGACTGCTGATAGATGATGGAGAGTGGCTTAGCAAGCTCCTCTGCCAGCTCCTTCAGCACTATTGGATGTAACCCATCTGGCCCCATAGACTTATATACATCTAGGTAGAACAGGAGCTCGCTAGCCCTTTTTTCCTGAATTATGGGGACTTCAGCTCCCCACCTCTGCCTTCCAGCTCAGGAAACTGAATACCCTGAGGATGGCTTGTGTGACTATTAAAGACTGAGGCAAAGGCTGCATTAAGTATGTCAGCTTTTTCATCATTCTCAGTCACTAAGTTTCCCCTAGTATCCAGTAGAGGATGGAGGTTCTCCTTAGTCCTCCTTTTATTGCTAACGTATTTGTGAAAGTACTTTTTATTATCCGTTATGATAGTGGCCAGATTTAGCTCCATCTGTGCCTTTGCCTTTCTAATTTTCTCTCTACATAACCTAACAACATCTTCATACTTTTCATGGCTTGACTGTCCCTTCTTCCACAGGTGATAAATTCTCTTTCCGGTGTTCCAGCACTATCTCCCTGTTCAGTCAGGCTGGTGTCTTCCGTGCTGGCTTGATTTTTGGCACACTAGGACTGCCCACTCCTGTGCCTTAAGGATTTCATTCTTGAAGAGTGTCCAGCCTTCCTGGACCCCTCTGTCCTTCAGTAAGGTTTCCCAAGGAATTATGCCAACCAGCATCCTAAGTAGACCAAAGCCAGCCCTCCAGAAGTCTAAGGTGGAGGTTTTGCTGACTTTCTTCCTGACTTCTCCAAGGCTTGAAAATTCAATTATTTTGTGATCACTTTGCCCAAGATGGCTTCTAGCCATCACATCACCTACCAGTCCTCTGTTTGCGAACAGCAGATCTAGCCAGGCACCTCCCCTAGTCACTGATCAGCTGGATTAGGAATTTATCATCAGCACCGTCCAAGAACCTCCCGGATTGTCTCTTCTCTGCTGTGTTGTACTTCCAGCAGACATCTGATAAGTTGAAGTCCCCCATGAGAACAAGGGCAAGCGATCATGAAATTCTCCCAGTTGTTTGAAGAACACTTCATCTGTATCTTCATCCTGGCCAGGTGATCTGTAACAGACTCCTACCAGGATATCTGCTTGGTTGGCCTTACCCCAGATCTTCACGCACAAACATTCAGCCTTCTCACTCACAATTAGTTCAAGGCAGTCAATGGACACCCTGACATACAACTCAACCCCACCACCTCTTTTTCCTTGCCTATCTCTTCTGAAGACCCTATAGCCATTCACTGCAGCATTACAATCATGTGAATCATTCCACCACGTTTCTGTGATGTCATAATTTCTCTGCTGCAGAATGGCTTCCAGCTCCTCCTGTTTGTTGCCCATGCTGCAGGCATTGGCATTTAAGTTGCCCCATGGATCTGGACTCCAGCAGTGGCATGCTACCATGTGGCTCATTTCTAGCAAGCCCCCTTTAACCTAGTTTAAAGCCCTCTCTATAAGCCCAGCTAGCTCCTGGGCTAGGATCCTTTTCTCCCTTTGAGACAGGCATACCCCATCTGCCTCCAGCAGGCTTTTTGCTGTGTAGACTCACTGATGGTCAAAACCCACAAAATTCTGGCTCTGATACCAGTCATGGATCCAGGAATTAGTGAGATTTTTCTGATGTTACCATTGTCATTGATTGCGACTGGCAGGAGGGATGAGAACACTACTTGGGCTTCTGAACCAGTCCTTCCAAGGCCCTGAAGTGCTTCTTGAGTTCCCTCAGGCTTCTTGAAGAGATTTCCTCATTGCCCACCCGGAAGTCTAATAAGTCACAGGGCCATACCAAATGAGTGAGTTTTCTGGTGAAGTCCCTTACCCTGGCTTTAGAAGTATGGCTTTAAGCCACAGCAATTTAAGTCTACCTTACATCCAAGTACTAGTCATATGGTTTGTCTGAACAGTTCTTTTTTCCAGCTCTTAAATACAGTGCATGCCTGGAAGAAAAGACTACTCAGTCCCTAGAAGCCTTTGTTTTGATTTATGAAAAAGAACACTTAAAAATAGCAAGGGTAATCAAATAACCCACTGCTCATATCAGCAAGCAGATTTCAGAACAGTAAGCATATAAATTACTATAGATGTTCATACCAAACAGTATGGTGGTTTCTGGGACAGAAGCAGAGTCTTTTGCAGTTTTAGTTCCTAGATGTCTGATATTATTTTCCTCTACCTCTTGAGGTTAATGTCCAAAATGGAAAACAAACAAAACCCCCAAACCAGTTCCTGTGTCTAGCTTCATGACATGTCAAACAGTTTGGTGAAGTAGGGGTTGTTTTGGGGTTAGGGTATTTTTTTCTGTTTTGGTTTGGGGAGGGGGAGGTAGATGGCTCTTTTCTGCAAGCCCAAGACCATCTATTTATAAAGCAACGGAAATTTTGGCTTTGCCCTTAGTAGAAACAAACTTTTACCTATTACCCCCATACATTTATCCTTTCCTACCTGTTTACACACCTAGGCACTAGCTTCTCTGCTTTGACAAATAGATATTTGTACTCTGCCCCTTAAATCATGTACATCTCTGCACCTCTTCCTTTTATGGTTCCTCTGCTATCGCCAGCCATTTTATCCTCATCTCCATTTCTTCCTCCAGTCATTGCATTTTTCAACTGCATGCCCCTCTTTCCCAGAGTTGTTAAGGCTCACCACTTCCGTTGCAATCTTTCCCACACCATCAGCATGCTCATTTCCTGTCCTTCCCCAAAACTCGATCTTCCCCAACTGCTTCTTCCTCAAATAGGGAATTTGCAGACCAGTAATTATGATTCAAGGATGAAGGCTATGTCAAATGTGAGGCACAGCTGAATTTTCCATTCCGGGGGTCTTTCCTGGAGCAACTGTATGGAACGGGAAGGCTTGTCAGCCTGCCTGTGCTGATAATGTCATGGAGGAAAGCAGCAACAGGTCCCAGTCTTGAGCTTCCCCAGCACCTGGGTAAGTTCCCTTCCCTTAGGCAACCCTGCAGACTCCTTGCGGCCACCTCTCTCCCTCATCTGTTCCTCTCCAGCAAAGTCAAAATATCAGAAAAAGGATTTATCTAGCCAATTGCTAGCCTGCTTATGTATATATTTACTGGAATGAGCAACATTGTTGCAATTAACAGAAACCTCTGATGTGATGGTGCTAAGCACATGCATAATTATTCATAGAACGGGGGTTGGCAACTGCCACCTCTTTGGAAAATGGCAGCACTATCTTGCACTTCCCTGTCAGGATTGCTGCAGAAGGCTCCAGGAAAAACTCAGTGGTCACAGCTGAAGAAAAAACCCCAGCTTATCCTCTGTTATATTAGACAGCCTCAGCTATAATAAAACATAATTATTAAAACATAAGCCACAAAATCACTTACTTAATGACAAGAAAACCAGAATTGAAATGAATTTAACTCAGAGAAAGCCTTAAGGAAAAATCCGTTATAGGGTAATTATTTTTCTTTAAGAATATTAACTTTTTACAGAATCACAGAATCAAAGAATCGTTAGAGTTGGAAGGGACCTCTGGAGATTATCTAATTTCGAAAAGCAGGTTTGGAAATGGTGAGAAAGAGGTGCACAAGATTTAAGGGGCAGACGTCCCTCCAGAGGTGCCCCTGGCTGCCTGCAGTGTGCAGTGACAGGGTCTGCCTCACACAGCTCTAGCCAAGGAGTAACCATTGGGGTTTACTTTTGGATTGTCTCGTGAACTATATCCTGGTCAAGGCAGAGCCACCCAGAGCAGTTACACAAGAATGTGTTCAGGCAGGTTTTGAATGTCTCCAGAGAGGAAGATTCCACGACCACCCTGGGCAGTCTGTTCAGTGCTCTGCCACCTTTAGTTTATGGCCATTGCTCCTTGTCCTATCGCTGGGCACCACCGACAAGAGTCTGGCACCGTTCTGCTGGCACCCACCTTTGAGATATCTACATGCATTAAGGAAATCCCGCCCCCCCCAGCCTGCCCTTGACTATACAGGCCCAGCTCCTGCAGTCTTTCCTTGTAAGAAAGATGCCCCAGACCTTGATCGTCCGTGTGGCCCTCCTCTGGACCTTCTCCAGTAGCTCCTTGTCTGTCTTCTACACAGGAGCCCAAAACTGGACACAGTACTCCAGATGTGGCCTCATCAGGGTCGAGTAGAGAGGGAGTATCACCTCCATCAACCTGCTAGCTTCTCTCCCCCTGATGCACCCCAGGATGCTATTGGCCCTCCTGGCTGCAAGGGCACACTGCGGCTCATAATCAACCTATCATCTACCATAGGCAACCTTTTAGCAGCCCCACACTTTTAAAAATTAGCATAAAGCACATACCTTTGGACAGCTTGAAGATCTGTGCTGCCGGCAATGAAGCCTCCCACACTCTGCTTTCCAGTGCCACCACACTCGTGCAAGGATGGCAGGGACTTACCTGCCGCCCTCTGGACTGCGCCTTTCTTGCCTTTGCTCCACACCCAGGGCCTGATGGTGGCTGTGTCCAGCTCAGCTGGGTGCAGACTGTTGAGGAACACCCTGCTGGGGCCTGGTACCCTGCAGGTCTGAGCTCAGTGTGGAGCAGCAGCGCAGGGCAGACTGGGAACCTTCAATGGAGCCTGTGGGCAAAGGGGTGGGTGAAGGCCCCAGATGAGGCTGCTCATGGCCATTAAGACCCACTAGTGCTCTCTGGACCCTGCCATCGTTTTACAGTGATTGCTCTGCGGGGTCGGGGTCAGTGTCAGGACAGGAGTTGTGACTGCCGCAAAATGGCTACCCCCCAGAGCAGCAGGAGCACCCAGGTGGTCCTAGAGCTATCTTGTTGCCTTCTTAAAGAGAAGCAAGACGAGAAGCTGTCTGCTCTTCTGCCTGAGCGAGAAGCAACTCTCTTTCTCATTGGTTCCAAATCTGCTTCTCAAATCCATATTCCACTCAAAGCAGTGCTCCCTTCAGATGTGCCCCTGGCTGCCCACAGTGTGCAGTGACAGGCTCTGCCTCACGCGACTCTAGCCAAAGAGTAACCATGAGTTTTTACTTTTGGATTGTTATGTGAATGATATCCTGATGTCTTCTGAACACTAGGAGCCCAAGGTGAGACTCGGCTTTCCCAGAGAAATCCCTGGGAATGTGGTCCTTGCTCTGCACTGATGTAGGGTATTTCATCTTTCCTTCTCTGAGCTGCTCTGTGGAAAAGGACCTGGGATGCTGACTGATGGCTGGCTGAACATGAGCCAGCTTGTGCCCACGCAGACAAGAAGCCAACAGCATCCTGGCCTGTATCAGAAATAGTGTAGCCAACAGGGATCATCTCCTGTACTGGCCACTGGTGAGGTTGCACCTTGAATACTGTGTTCAGTTCTGGGCCCTCACTACAAGAGAGACATTGAGGTGCTGGAGCGTGTCCAGAGAAGGGCAACGAAGCTGGTGAAGGGTCTGGAGCACAAGTGTGATTGAGGAACAGCTGAGGGGACTGGGATTGTTGAATTTGGAGAACTCTCTTTCTGAGCAAAGACCTTATCACTCTCTACAACTACCTGGAAGGAGGTTGTGGTGAGGTGAGGATTGGTCTCTTTTCTCAAGTAAAGAGTGATAGGACAAGAGATAACAGCCTCAAGTTGTACCAGGGGAGATTTAGATTGGATATTAGGAAATTTTTTTTCACGGAAAGGGTTGTCAAGCATTGAAACAGGCTGCTCAGGGAAGTGGTCAGGTTATCATCCCTAGAGGTATTTAAAAGACAAGTAGATGGGGTGCTTAGGGACATAGTTTAGTGGTGGACTTGGCAATATTAGGTAAATGGTTGGACTTGATGATCTTAAAGGTATTTTCCAACTCAAAAGATTCTGTGATTCTGTGGCTGAAAAAAGTGACATCGAACTGCTCATTCTTTTGAAGGAAAAAAAAAAAAAAAAGAAGGAAGAAGACAAGGGCAATCAGCAACCACCATGTTAAAAAATGGTCTCTGGTTACCTTCCAGTGGAAGGTAGGGGTTTTGCTACATGCTGAAAGGGTACAGCATACCCCATTACATATTCTGATTATCAAACCAGTCTATTACAGGAATGGTATCCGTCTCTGTTAATGTTGTGCAATAATTTCCACTCTAGCCCACTCTTCTCGGTCACCCACCTAAATCTCTTGCTCAAGCTTTTACACTTCAGCTTAAAAATTTCCGCATTTGGCCTCTGCTTTAAGCTACAACTTTTTTTGGAAATGTGAGGTAAAACCGTCTCCTGAGTATAAGGGAAAAGGAAAACACACTTCTCTGTGTCAAAAAAAAACCCCAAAACCGAGTCAAAAAATGTCACTGCTTTTTCACAGCTCGCGGGATGGTCGGAGATGAAAAAAAAAAAGAAAGAAAACAATTGTAAAAAGAGTCTTGTAAAAAAGCAGGATATTTCCTAGGCTAGAAGGCTGCTGGGTTGGAGTTGACGACACGTGTCTGTGCATGCCTTAGTGAGTAGTTGTGAGTTTACATACTTTTTCATATGTACAGTATATAAAGTATATGCTTTTTACACTAAATATATTTTTATGTATCTGTTAAGGCATACATATATAGTAAAAAATGTATATGTGTAAGTGTGCACTGTCCTCCATACAGATACTGCGTATGTGTAAGTTTTTAAGGTACCTATAGAGAATCACATGTTGAGAGCAGGCAATGCGATACCCAGCAAAGGCACAGCTAGGGTGCCAAACCCACACACAGACTAAGTTAGAAAATGATTCAGAAAGTACAATTAGATACTGAATGAGGGCCCACTGAATTTCATAGTTTTTCGTATACTGATTTTGAAAGTTCTAGGACTGGGATTTCTTAAAGACTGCAAATACCTGCGGGAGGGAGGCCTTGGTGTGCTTGCACAGGTGATAAATATACCTCCCCCAACTGCTCATCTCCTAAGCTGCCAAGGGCCCCCTTTCTGAAGCATGGACAAGCCTAGCTTACTCTTTAGGCAAATAACTACCAGGCAGGATCTCTTCTCAGAGAAAGGGATTTCTATGTAAGCTGGTGGAGTTCTGGCAAACTACAGAAAGTGAAATAATTGCTTTTAAACTATGGCTTTTCTGTTTGTTTTAATTTCCTCAGAAATTCTGTAGAAGAATTTTGCTAGCAGAAGCCTGACCATGGTTAAAAGCTGAGGAGAAAATATCTTCCAGTGTAAGTGGTCTACTCACTTGGAAGAGAAATAACCTGAGCCAAGCACCACAGCAGGCAATGTCTGCTGTCTGCAGCTGATGATCCCTTTTGCTTCCTCCACCCCTGTTAGCCATCCCTTCCCAGGAAAGCCGTCACCTGGGAGAGATGTAGACGCCAGAGGCGTGCAGTCCCTTCAGGCTGTGTAAGGACACACTGTCATATCCTCTGTGCTTTCGCTGTTATTGATTGGCCCTTTTCTGCATTTGGGCATTCTTACAAGTGCAGCTCTTCTAAAAAGCAACTACTTCGAAGTGAGCACTGATGTCATTGCTGACATTATGCTCTTTCCATTTTACACATTGCATCTATGGTTGTAACTAAAAATGTCATGGTTTTACCTTGTATTTTAGAGATAATACTGAGTCATGTAATTCCTTTCTCCCATTTACAGTTTCTTAGCTTCACTTCAGCAAATACAAAAGCGTGCTTTTCACAATGCTGTTTAAAGAAAAGACAAACAGAAACTATTTTCAGGGACATTATCTGAGGCACCAACAGTTGGCCTTATTCTATCCCTACTGAAATAGTTCTTTGTTTTTAAAGTCTTTTATTTAAATAATAAAGAATAAGAGAAAACACCATCTGACCAGAAAGTTGTCTGTACAATTTAGAAATGGTTATTAGACCGTGGGTGGTCAGGAGTCGATGGGTTTTCTCCAGTTCCAGACTAAAGCAAAAACCTCCCTGTCCTGATTCTGCTCATAAAGGGGTTCTGGCCAGCATCATTTCCAGAGTGTCATGTGATAGGAGCTTCCTAACCTCGCAGAGGGCACTTTAATCCAGAATGAAAAACATGTCCTGAGAGAATATTTTAAATCAGCACTAGCTCTGTGCAACAGTCACAAGGATGAGGTAGCTGCAGATCCTATTCACATTCTATCGATAGATCCTGCAATTCACAGGTACTTGTCATACACTCTTGACTGTTTTTAGTTTTTGTTTTCTGACTGTACAGCCTCATGACAAATGGAAAGAAGGAAAAGTTGTCTTAAAGTCTTCACCAAAACTTCAAAAAAACATGAAGTAAAAAGAGCACAAAATTCCATTGCTCCAAACTTCTGGTTGAAATATCGATAAGGAAGTTCAGTGATCAAAGCAAAGCTTCTGGACGTCATAGAAGAAGGCTTTTCAGGATTTTAAAATTTTATTTTCCAAAAGGCCTAACCTTTTGGGCCTTCCTGGTTGTGCTTTGTGTGTTCTGCTTTCAAGGTATATATGCTGTAGGTTAGAAAGAATGCTTTCTCATGGAGAGTAAACATTTTTATAGTAATTAATTAAAATAATCTAATTCCAAATCCCATGGATTTCTCTTGAAGTAATCAAATGCCCCAAATTAAACAGAAGTTAATCACCTTGCTTAATTTGGAACTCAGCAACCTCTTAATGGTTTTATAATTTTTGAAACGTTATAAGCAATTTGTATTTGTGAATAGGACTAAAAAGGCTTTCCTGACTGATGGAGTTGAGGTGGAATCGGTTGATATAAAGGATCTATTAAAACATCATTGGAAAAAGCTCTATAGTTCATGCACTGGTTCGGTTAATCTCTATAGATTTTTTAATGCTATTGCTGGAAGGCTGGTTTTGGAGAGGAAGAATGCAACCTTCTTTTTTGTACTTCATGGATCCTTAACCCTTATTTAAAGAGGACTTTGGATTTTAGACCAAATAACTGTTCTTGTAAGTATATCAAACAGTTAAAAAAAAAAAAAAGCTAGTTAATGATGTTCAACATAAGTAATGATGTTAAATAGTGAAATTTAATTTCTTAAAAACTTAAATCCTCATATCTTTTGGAATGCATTGTACTGTAGGATGTCTGAGTAAATTAAATTCTCCCCTGCACACTAAAACATCAATTTCCTTATGGTAATTATCTGCTAGATTGGATCTGTCAGTAGCAGGGAAGCATGCCTGACATTATACCCTTTTTACAAAAAATGATTACAAAAAATTAAGACGAATGAGTAAAATTAAGGCTGTGGCTGGTAAGCCCATATAAAGCTCTCATAGATCACTTTACATAAGCTACCATTGTACTGGATACTAAGCTTTTAATGACTAGTTGCATAATGAGGTGAAGGCCATTAAAGAACAGCAGAGGTAACCGATCACAGAGATAAGAGCTAAAAAATGATTTTCAGCCAACTAGAAGCAATTTATTATACACAAAAAACACAGCTCTAACTGAAATGTCTGGATAGATGAGGAACTTTTGAAAGTTGACAGGATTTCCTTCCTGGGGAAGTTTTACAAATACGATGGGAGCCTGTCTCTGTCATATTAGATTCTTTTTCTCTGCTATTCAGTACTCCAGAATTGGTGTGGAGGGATTTTTTTCATGTTGTTTCTTAATATGGCTGGACTGAAGCACTGCATTTCATTAGCCCACTTGAAAGGTAAATTAGAGTGAGAAGTAGCTATTATAAAAGAAATTCTTAGCACATTGCCAGTGAGCAGTGTATGGAAATAGGTTAGTGATTGCAAGTCAATTGATACCCTATCCTGGGCTGAAAAATAGCATCCATGTTACAGAACTGCCTCTCGGGATGTGGGGTTTAGGGTTGCAAAGTAACATATTGCTCCCGGGCCAGTGTAGAAATGAATATGTAAGTAAATTCTCTTATAATGAGCAGCCACTCTGGGCCAAACCAGAAAAAGTGCCTTAAAGGTATCAGAGTCAAATGCTGAGGTATCCCCATTGCATAAGAGAAACCACATCCCTCATATAGACCAAGGGAATGTGGGAAAGAGTGCCTAAGGAGTGGCAGGAACTGCAGGTGCAGGTGAAAACCTGCAGCTGGGCTGTCTGAAATACTTGGTGTGTAGCCACCTTAACACAGCCAGTGGGAGATGCACACATGGGTATATAAACATGTATATAAACATACACACAGACACACACACATATACATCTAACATACAGATGCACACACATACTAGCATATTTACTGTGTCTATATAAACCCCTATTGTTTACTGAAAAGTATAATTTTCACAGCACTTTATAACAAAAAAACAGCCTGGGAAAGATACTTTATCTTCTTTTTTCCTTCTTTTCCACATCTCCTTTATGTGCTATTGAAGTTCAGTGGTGTCCTGGCTTACAGGATTCAACAAGGCTGGATAAACCATAAGCTGCTTGGAGATAGGGGAGGTTACTACAGACAAAGTAGGAGAGTGTCCAAAGGAGGGACACAGAGGTGGGTGTGGGGCTTGAAGCACGTCATCTAAGGACTAAGGAACTTTATCCTGAAGAAAAGGAGTCAGATGGGAGGATGTAACTGCAATCTTCAACTAACCAAAGGTTAGAACTTTGTAATGGAGTCCAGTGTTTCTGTGAGGTGCAATTGCCGAGTGACATCAGGCAACAGTCACAGACCCTAACAGAGACAACACAAAGAAAAGATGCTCACAGGGACAGTTGGGAAAGACTGGAATGTGATGCCCACACAAGTGTGGAGTCTCCATTCTTGGAGATTTTTCACAAGCCAGCTAGCTGTGCAAGACCCTGGGCGACATGCTTTGTCTTCACTTTTAAGGCCAGATTTTGAAGGGGGGGTTATATAGATAATGTCCAGAGCTCCACTACAAACTACATTTTTCTATGACTCCATGATTCTTTTCTGAAACTTATGGCCATCTTATTCCCATAGAAGTTGTGAATCCTACCCATATCGCTTCCTCACAAGAGCATATCCTAATTCCCAGGATAGGCTTCTTAGGGAACTGTACCTTTATTGGTACTGTTGTCTTCTGGAACTTTATCTAGCTTATGTATGCACTGTACCAGGTAATTCCGTGCAAACTCTGAAACAGATTTCTGCAACTGTGTCTGTGTGAGCAAATTAAACACCTCAGGGGACTGTTCTTTGCTATACAACTGAAACAGCTATGCTATTAGATTTTTAGCATGGTGCCTCACCTATTTTTGGTTCATGCTGAACAGTATTCTTCTCCACTGGCCCAAAAACATCTCAGACATAAATTCAGAAATTGGCAGGAGTTACCAATTCTTCTTACCAGTGGCACTCTTGTTTTGGAGTCTTGCCAAGTTAACAGTACAGACATTGGCTGTTACTTGACCCAAGTGCCATCAAGTGGCCCTTGATGTGTTCTATTTCATCAGTACAGACACAGCCTCAAAGTCTAGGCAACTTTCCAGTCAAAGGGTCAACTTCAGGATGCCATGGCAGTTGTGTACCTTGTGGGGAGGAGTATTAATCTCAGTTTTTGATTTGAGTAATTAAATCCCACCTGACTTCTGCTTTAGGGATATATTGCCCTCCGTGCACCAAATCTTTAGCCATCAGAAAGCTGCAGCCTGATTTACAAAGCACTGAAGTCAGTGGAAGCTTTTGCTTTTTTTTTAATATTTTATTTTTGCTTGGAGCTTGTCCAGTTTACTGATAGGGTGCATAGTTCAAGTTACCTTGCATTTAGGCAGCTTTATCAAGGCTGTCATTAATACTTCTCTTTTTTAATCACTTATCTTTATGATGTGGCTTGCCTTCTATGACATCTTCAGTCATTCCGGTCATTTCTCCTTTATCCTCTAATTATTTTAAGTGTAAATCAGTTTGATTTTCAGCCTGCTGACTATGTCATTATCTGAGATGTGTACACACTACCATATTTACTGTGTCAAGCTGCTGGTGGCTAACACAATTATATGCTTTTTTCACTGATATCTGATCTGCTAATTAACTGGAAAATATTTTGATTGGGGTGAATGCTTACCCAAATTATTTAATTGTCCCATTCAAGGGTGTCAGAAAAAAAAAATTAATAATGGAGATGAGCCTAGGAAGTTATGTGAGATTTCACACTAACAGCTTTTCAGGGTAGGGCTGGAATTAGACAAATAGAGGAATAGCAAGAGCAGCGTGGAGCCTGCAGTAAAAGAAATTAGCTCACATTTTAATTTCAATACAGAATAATAGTAAGAGAACTTAGGTTTTATCTATACCCTTTACAACTTTATTTTCTTACTTTCTTGACAAAGCAAAGTGCCCTGATCCCCATACTAAAAGAGTGTA
The DNA here is from genome assembly GCF_963264785.1 of Psittacula echo. Classification (NCBI taxonomy): domain Eukaryota; kingdom Metazoa; phylum Chordata; class Aves; order Psittaciformes; family Psittacidae; genus Psittacula; species Psittacula echo. Next base: position 87,727,541 of record NC_137737.1, on the reverse strand, counting down.
TATGTGGAGGAGATGAAGTTTAAGAGAACTGAGACCATAACACGGAGAAATTGGAAAGCCCTAACTCTGAGGTCTGTGCCGGCTTAAGAGGATTGGACTTCTTTAACAGTCGTGGGTGGCTTTTTAATCTGAATTGACTGGCAGTCACTGTTGGTGACATGGTAGAAAGCTGCAAGTAATTTTATCAGCAGTGAGTTTTTACTTTTACCCTGTGCAAAATACGTTGGACACTCTTTCTTCAAGAAGCATAGTGGTCCTGTAAGAAACTTTGTTTAGTTTTTAAGCAGAAAGTCTAAGAATTACTTTTTTTTACTAAAGGTAATGAACTCACTGAATACTCACAGGTTCTTGTTGAAGGAAATGTCTGGATTCAAAAGATACATCTCTGCTTTACTCAATAACTGCAGTATTTGTGTATTGTTAGATTTCTTATCTGCAATGAAATGGTTAACTACTTTAAGTGGTGTTGAGTGAGTGACCTATAGGTTTTTTAGTGGTCATTGATAGAAACAATAAGGTTTACACCACAGGATTCAGCAAGATATATGTTGTTCTAAAACTGAGAACCAGCGATGTGCTTGTGTTCAGTTTTGTCTGTAAGTACGTTGCTGTAAAGTGATTATTTCTTGAATCAAAGGCCCACATCAAAGATGAGAGAAGCTGCATAAATGCACTTTTATTCATGTGAATAGCTCCATTGAATTCCTTCATACAGCTACTTGTGTGGTTTAGATCTTTATTAAGAAGTCCTGGAAATTTCATTTTGCGTTTCAATTTTGAGAATGCTGAAGAAATACACGGCAAAATCCTAAACTAATGAGTTTACACGTAATTTATACATACAGATTTGTTTCATGCAGAGTAACAAGGAGCCATATAATGCCTATTATCTAAAGATGGAACCTGTTTGTTATCTTTTTAATAGCAGCAGAGATAGGACACTGTCAGAGGCTTGCAGTATAAGCCATGGTAAAAGGAAGAACACTTACCATAATGTTAGCCAGCTGCTGAGTTAGTGATGCTCCAATGTTGCACAGTCAGGCAAACAAAGTCATCAGTCAGTGGAACATGGATGCCTAAAGACCTTTGACTTTCAGGGCCTACATATATATAAATCATAAACTTACCATATATGCTCATTCCTAGACTAAGTAATGAGCACACAGCAACAGCAAATGCTTTGGTCCCATAAGCAGCTACACTTAGGCCTGATTTCTATTTCTCTGAAGAAACCCCCAATGAAAATCAAAGTTAGTAAATGAGGAGGTGATCTGGGCAGTTATTTTCATTCTCAGCCTTTACTGAGACACATTTCATCAGGCGTATCTCAGAGCTGCTGTTTTTCAGTGAAGATGTGAGGCATAGTCTTGACTTCTCACCATCCAGGAGGTACTCATTCCTTACTACAAAGCCAGCAATTGCAATTTTTAAATACAAATGGACCTGGATGAGACAACAAGCAGCTGTTCTGCCTCAGCACAAGATAGGTCAGTAGTTTGGGAGCAATCTCCTCTGGGATGGCTGGATACATCAGGACTGCTTTGTATTGCTGCACACTGGGGAAAACACAGAGTCCCGTGCTAAAGGGTAAACCAAGCCTCTTGACTCCTGCATTGCTGGGGGGAAAGAAAAGACTGCAGGGGCTGAGACATGCTGAGATTTGAAACAAGGAGCTTTTTTTAGCTATCAGTGGAGAGGGATACTCCACTTAAACTTTGTTTCCTCCTCTGCTCTGCCCAGGTTCTCCAATTAAATTGTACTTTATCTCTCAATTTCTGAAGGCCACACAAATTCTCTACTTGCTCATGATATTTTTCTAATTTCTTCATTAAACAAAAAATGTTTCCATCTACAGCAAAATGAAACAAAGTTTCCAGTTATTATACGCTTTTGGTTTCTGTCTCCTCTATAAGTACCTTATTTTCTCCAGTCATTTTCAAGATTTCAGGCTAGGATCACCACAGCCTCTTATATCGTATTATTTTCCTACCATGAAGTTGTTTATGTGTATTGTTTACCCAACAGACATTTCTCTTTCACTTGGTATATTCATTACTAAATAATTCTGTGAGAAGATACAGGCCACTGATTTTTTGCAATTTGCATCCCCATACTCTAAGCTATGTTGAAAGCAAAGCTTTTTGGTCCTCTTGCTTTGGAAGTATATTAATATTTCTATGACCTTTACTAGATGGCAGATGAGAAGCATTAGGAATAAAATAACAAACAAACCAAAAGCAACCAATTTTGTTAAAACACATATTTCTGAAAGGAGCAAGAGAAACAAGAATCTAGTCTAAAAAAATATAAACTTTAGCTAGTTATGCTAATTGTTCAGCTGTTGCCTACTTTTCCATTCCAAAATGTTTCTTTATGATCAATTTATTCAACATAACGTAAAAATGTATTTGAAAGGATTCAGTAGCTATGAATACAAAAATATATAGATAGTATTTAGAGACACTTAGAAAGAAATAGAATAGTTTAAGACGTGTTTATATATTGTGTATGTTGAAGTGATCATATTCAAAGCACGGTCACTGTGCTAACAACTACTTCACACAAAATTACTTAAATAATTTAATTTCCAAAGCCTGCTGCTTATAAAGAGAAATTCTGTGAAACAAGCTGCAGATGTAGTGACTTTTTGCGTGGTGCAAATGCTCTGCTTTAGAAGACTATACTTTCCAAAGCCTTTAGAAGACTGTAGAAGAAAAAACAACTAAATTCTACCCAGGAAACCATTTCTCTCACAGCAGCACTGTTTTTCAGTGGTTTTACTACACACCGGAAGCCAGCTCTGTTCCTGTTCATCTAGGTGTCGATGCCATAACTCAAAGGAACAGATCCAAAAATGAATTTTAATGACTTGAAATTTGACTGCTTTATGAACACTCTGTATGGATTAACAACATCTATGATTCAGCAAGGCATTTAACAGATAGAAAGCAGAAGTTGCCCCACGAACTTAAGTATTTCTTCACTGGTTTCCAACTGGAGGCAAAACTGGCATTTTTTAATAGCAATCCTCTTTCATATACTTTATATCATATACTTTCTATCATATGCCACACTAGCAACTAGGGGTGTGTGTCTGTGTTATTTCTCTTTAGGATAGTGCGGAAGAGTCAGAAAACTTTAAGATAGCAATAAACAGTTCACTATACCAGGAATCACATGAATCTAGAAGAGATCGGGTTAAATCAAGTGGTGCTATTTATAGGATTGACATGATGGGAAAAATCCCCTTTTATCTTCACTACCAAGAGCAATGCTATTACAACCAGTAAAAACAGGGATGGATAGGCCTTATATTGAATGTGTCACATACTTTTTTTTTTTTTTTTTATTAATACTTTCATAAGTTCTTCTCTTTCAATACATTAAAATTTTCCCTCGAGGTTTCAAGGAATAGTCTCTCATAATCTTGGAACTAAAATATAGATTCGTTAAAACCAATTAATTTTAAATGAAATGAGTCGTTGCTTGGACACAAGCATTTCCATTTCATTTGCAATTAAAGTCCAAGAGCTTCTTGATCTTTGTTCAAGTTTTCAGAGAAACTGAAAGTAACTAGAAACTGAGTTTAAAAACCTCCTTTCCTCCCCACTGTTTATTTTTTTCTACATTTCTTCAGCTTATTCTAGCAGTATAGAGAAGTGTAAATCATCCTTACATTTTTAACAGTTTTATCTAGAGGATTTCTAATACACAGCTTTCACTCATTAGATGCAGAGATTCTAGCTCTCAACTTAATCTGTAAAGTCAGAGAAAGCTATGCTGAGTTATCCGGCTAAGACCTGCTCCATTTTAAAAAATAGCTCCCATCTCCTTAGATTATTGTGCTTTAATTATACCATGTGTAAAATATTTTTATGCATAAAGCAGCCAATCAGAACTTAACTTAAGCGATGGCATCTGTCTTTGCAGTTAATGTTCTTAGCTCACTGCTGCTTTAAAATATAATCAGTTTTCATCTGCTAGTTTGAATGGAACTGAAGTTTCTGCTGAAGGTATAGCCTGTGATGCTACATTGCATTGCGCAAAGATAGTTCCTACATTCACACCCAAAGTCAGATCACTCTCCTTGCACTGCAGGGTAGGGGCTGTGAAAGATTTCATTGCAATCCTTTTCAACCATATAACAACATAGCCCTTATAAAAGATTTGTAAATGTTTTTATGTGGTACATAATTCCATATGACATGATAAAATAAATTTGCAAAATAGACTATGTTTTTATCTAAAATATTCACTGACTTGCATACATGCATAGCTCCAAAATGAACAAGCACAAAAGGCGAAGGCAGGTTGTGTGCTTTCTGTACCTATACACGAGCTTTAACTTTGCACATGTACGTGCAAATTCTAATTTAATGCATACAGAGAAACTGATTAGATGAGAGCATCTTTTTTTAAAAAATATGGCATCAGTGATTTGTGCACAATGAAAATACAGAAAGCTAGAAGTGCTACAGTTTCTTTGTTAGGTCAGACATTTCAAGAACTGGAATCATTCTGCTCCACTCTAGGATAAACAATCTGCTACAGTCTTATTAGGAGAAATGGCACACCTTAACATCAGTGCCTGCCTTGCTTAGCTGTCATCTCACATTCCAAGAGGCTTCTTTGTCCTCTACGACTGAAATTTGTACAGCAGTGTCAGGGATTTGGATGCTAGGTTTCCATTATTGTTGCTGAGGATCTTAACCCCTGTGTTGAGGGATGTTAGTTCTTTTTGTGGATTTGCTGTCTTCTGGGCCTGTGGTTTATGTTCCCCACCTTTCAGCACTTCCAATGAGTCTTCAGTCTGCTCTTAAAAAGGCCTGTTGCCACTGGTGCATTTTAAAATCATCCACAGAAAGCCTTTAAGTGGCTATGGGAAAGCTATTTCTTACAAACACGTTACACATATGTATCTCAAAAGCCTGGAGAAAGCCTGCACTGGAGAAAAGCAAGCAGTAGAGGTAACAGAGCAGGAATATAGATGATTTGGATAATACAAGAGACGTTAGGACAGAAATTTCTGAGCAAGTTGCCAGGCTGTCCAAATGAAATGATTTGGACTATGTTGGCTCCTGGAGCACAGGAGAACTCCCTGATCTAAAAATTTGCATTTGGTCTTCTCTTCCCCATGGGTGCAATACCCTCATGTTGTCTACATCAACACCAGAAATAAAACAGTGCCAAGACAGAGACTTAAGTCCCGGCCTTCCGTCTTCCCTATTTAATGTTTTCAGCTTAAGCATAACAGAATTAAAGCACGGATGCAAGCCACACAGTCTTAACTAGCCTCCAGACCAGAGATCATAACCTGTCTCCTTTTATTCACTACACACAAAGCCAGAGATTAAAATCTCTGAGGTTAAAATCTCTAAGATTAAAATATCACTCTGTGACATTTAACCATCTTTGTAAGGCATGCTTATGACAGCTGAGGAGAAGGGCTACTGCTCTGTAATGATTTCTTAGTTAGTAATATATTTACATATGTATGTCCACATGTGTATATATATATGTATGTATACACACAGAATATTTACGTAAACAGATGAAACAGCTGCCACATCATTTTCAACCTTAGTTAAGAAGGCAATCCAGTACAGAGAACAAGTTTCAAGCCTTTGACTTATGATTCCTTTTGTTTTTAATATGGTTTTAACTGTCAATGCTAGAAAGTCATAAATATGAGACTAATGCAATAAGAACTACCACAAACACCCACTTCTATGTTATTTTATTTTTGTTCCCTACTCAAAGTATCCACACATCTTCACAGATTTCCTTCCTCCTCACTATCAGACACTGAGGCTCTCAGTTATGCAGGTAAAAAGGACTGACACTTTCTAAACTGTAAGTTTGTTGCAAGAATTATAAAGACTAACTGGAATCACCCTTTGAGAAAAATGTTTTGGTGACTATACTGACATGAACTTCCATGTTTTGCTATGTATCTGCAGTCACAGAGAAAGAAAGACTTTCAAAATGTGTTCTTACATTCCTAAACGTGCCCTCTCTTACCTTCTCACTGCTTTCTTCATAAACAGTTACGCCCATTTGCCTCAGAGAATATTAACAATTTACAGTATTTTATAGTATTAGGGTCAGCTCCCCCAAAAACAATGGTGGGAAATCTTCATAAGAGTTTTAAATCTTATTTTAAATCTCACTTTCTGGTTATATGTAATGTGCTGAAAGACAGATTCCTACAGCAACTATAACAGCGGTATGCTCTCTGCCTCTTGCCTCTTTTCAGACTTTCTTGGACACACAAGCTTGTGTCACAACTAACCTGCACTGCATATTTGAAGAACAGCCATGTAACACCTCTGCTATGAAACACCTAAAAGAAAAGCAAGGCTGCTTTTTCTTTAGGTGTTTTGTCGGTTCTGTGCTTTTCTGACACAGAACTGACCACAGAATCTTATGTTCACTCACTCCCCAAACATAAAATACTTTCTTTTGACTTAAATCCCTTTTGAAATCTCCAAAGCAACTTGCTGAAAGGGTGCAACCTTTCTCTCAAAAATCAATTACTAAATTAATCTTACATTAACTATGATGATGCCAGTGAATTTCCATACAACTCAATGAAAATGAATTTGTGTTTTCTAGGTGGCAATGGGCAGTTCATTTAAATACAAATCAAAACAAAACATAAAATGTTGCTTCCTATGCAAAAGCTAAACAAAGAATTTGATTGCACTAAAGGACTTTGAAACCTAATATGTTGACTTTACCTTGGGATTTCCTGGAAATAAAAATACAATAAAAATACATCAATAAACTTGACATATAAAAATACTACTCATATTTGAAGATGAAGAAACCGTGTTTCTTCTGTGCTATATCCTATACAGTCCTGTTGATTTCAGAATGCTTAAAACAGGGTATAATGGATTTTGTCCCACACACTGTGGAAGCTCCATGCAATAGAAACATAGTGCAGAAGTGTTTGCGTGCTGCCTGGTCTATCTGGTATTGCTGATACTTTTGACAGGAACATTTATTAGATCATGTTAGCAGTAGACAAGAGACTCCCTCTGATACCCATAATTGTCTTCAGAAGACTGACCGTATATTGTAGACGTGTCAAATAAAGCAGCTATAAAAGCATCCACCACATGCAGTCACTTGCTACTTTCTGAGAAATTATTACAGTCATGGCTTGAGTGTGAAGTGTCCCTGCCCATGGCAGGGGGGTTGGAACTAGGTGATCTTAAGGTCCTTTCCAACCCTAACTATTCTATGATTCTATGATCAAAGGGTGAAAAAAAAAGGGTTACCATTTTAAAAACAGTAAGAATGAGATCACGTCATCCATGAAAAGCATGTGGAGGTGAATTGGGGTAGTCTGACCCCAGATTCCAGGAGTAAACTCTTGTCTCTTCACCTCTCCACTACAGTATAGCTTGACCTGTGTCCACTGAAATCAGAAGGAATTTTTATCATTTATTTCACAAAGGGAAGGAATCAAATGTTAAGCATCCCTCTTTTATTGGCATCAATGTCTAATGCTGGGGGGAGATTCCCAGAATCCCTAATGGTATTACATAACAGTTTCAAAGAGGGCTATGATCCCCCATCTTAGGTCAGTGGACACTATCTTAGACCACAAGTAGGTCCAGAGAAAGTAAAATAGGACTGTTAAAATTCTGCAGCTGCAGGTACTAACCTGGGGAAATGTACCACTCAGCCTAGAAAAAGGCTGGTAAAACCTGCCCTACAATGTCTGCATATGAATGTGCTTGCCGTATGTTTCCTACACATGCTTTTTCAAAACATCAGGGATTAATTCCTGGTTATGGAAAGTATCCGTCAGCACAGAACGAGAACCCTGTTCTTGATATCTACTGAAAACTAAGAAAATTCACTATGAACTACACCCACAGTAACATCTGCGTAAAGTAAAGGGAAGTAACAAATGTGTTTTCCTTTCTTAGACCCCAGTGGTGCCTACTTTTTTGCTCTTGAAGTTTAGTATCTGTATGGAGTCTGTCAATGATCTTTGCCAAGACGCATATGTCTTTTTGCCTGTGACATTTACAAGCAAGTTAGTCTTGCATCAGGATGCTCTGGGTTCAGCTTTATTAGCCTATAGAGGCTCAGGACTCTCTTGCATCGTTTCATTCCCTGTCAACAGCAAACTGCAACTACAGATGGCTGCCTATTGTCTCAGTATAGCCACAAGAGAAAAAGAACAGAGGTGAATGAATGTAGGGCAGCAAAAATGGAAGTCAGTGCATTTTGCATGGTGCTGAAACACTTGACAAGGTGAATTCTGTAAAATCCAGGCAGTTCCTCAAGACTTTTCTGGATACTTTTCACTGGCAGTGCTGAAAAAGAAGGATGATGTGTTGTGAACAGAATTCTAAGGCAAATTAAACAGTTTAATGGAAGATAAATATTTCAGCAAAACATGGGAACTTGGGATAACATCACAGCATTCTAGATTATTATGGATAAAGAGAAATCAGAATCATAACGGAGAGACAGGAAACAAATAGTTATTAAGCTATTCTGAAGCTACTGGGAGAAAGGCTAGGTTGGTCCTTTGCTGGTGTCAGAAAAGTGCTAACAAAAGGAAAAGGGTTTTTCAGCTGTTCTGAAGTGTCCATCTCCTTTGAAACTAACAAGAGTTAGACACTTAAATACAACATACTGGCCCATAGTTTTAACAAGCCTTGCATGAGAGAGCAAGAGAGAATAGAAATTACTGATTCACTTCATGAGGCAGCCACAACTGTGATGTGGGGCTGTGATGATTTCATAGTCACAGGGTTCTGGGCTGCATCGGTGTGGGGCCATGGCATGATTTTGCCTCTTATTGCCTTCTAAGTAAACCCACTCATTTTTAACAACTATTTTTGTATAGCAAATACACATTTTATATATCTGCCAGCACCAATTTGGAAATACAATATCACACAGTTTTCTTTTGGGAATTTTAAAGTTTGACATTCATAGGTCTCTTTCAAAACACACACAGATCAATGCATCAGGAAAAAAAAAGTAACTTAAATCATGACTTAGCAACTGTAGCTAAAGCAAAATTTCTCAGTGTAGAAATAACCCACATTTTCAAATCATGATCTACCTCAGTGTTAAGGTACCTCCCCCGTACATACCTTCCAATGTTCCAGAAAAAAATCTAAAACCTCAAAAAGACTTCAGATTAGCATGACAATAATATGATGTGATCCAACACCGACTGTTCAGTATTTTTTAAGCCAATGGAATGTCATGCTTAACATTTAATTGTTCTTTAACTAAATAAATGCAATTAGGATTTTCCCTGTAATCTTTCTGAACAAGCTGAGAAATATGTCTCATACCTACCCATGCATTCGTGCAATTATTGATGGGGTTGCTGATGGAAGATTAGAATTTGCTGGGTGAGTTGCTGACCAATGAACCTTGCCAGTGTATCCAGGGATATTTGGAGTGCTAAAGGAAAATTGGAGAAAGGTTAAATTAAATGACTATAGGCTTGAAATATGACTTACAGATCAGTTCTAAAATAGCAGTGCTTATCAAAGATAGATGGGGTAAAAACTCTTTATAATATGATCCATAGTCCTTAGAATGTATGAATTGGCACAGCTTCTTTAAGATCAGCGAAACAACTTTATGATGATAACAATGGATAAACAACTAGCTGATGATCTGACCTAAAATCTTTACTTAGACATGGCAAAAGCGAATCCTTTAGTGACTTTTCCTTTTTCGTTTTCTCCGCTTTAGGTTGAATATCTGTGTGATATTCATGATTACAAGCAACACTGAATCTCAAAGAAAAAAGGGGTCATGGGATTTGCATAGAGCACAGAAAGCAAAGAATTACTCTTCTAAAATGTGATAGGATTTAGCTCATATTTAGGTTCCAGCTTCAAATATGTAATTTAGGTAGCAGGTTTTAGGCCAACAGGTGTGATTTCTCACAGCCTAAATCACAAATAATTTCCCAAATGATTCTGAGTTTCACTAAATCTCCCCTAGAGTTCACTAAAAGTGTATTTACATATATAGGTAATATAATTAACACAGCTTAGACACATCAACCTAAATTCTAGCCCAAGTACACTGGTGGACTGAGACAGTATGGGCTACATCTTGGAAGACTAAAGCCTTTTGTTAATTCCAATGCTAAATTTTAATGTCAAATACAAACTAAAAGAAATTGAGAAAAGAATTCTACTTCTCTGAGGGAGTACAAAAGAAAATTCTGATAGCAATTGCGGCAAGATGAAGCAGAGATGGACAAAATTAAAGAAAGGTGTACAAATAAGAATTCAGAGAGATAATCCTGAAAATTAAATCTGCGAAGATAATTCATGAAGATAATCCATGAAGATTAAAGATTAAAACTCTAAGCCCCTAATAAAATAGCTTTTTTCAACACAAAGTTATTCAGAGAGTATCATCAGTACTGTTCTATATTGACAGCTCAAAATAGGACACGGCTGAATTATACATATATCCAGCCTGCCCATACGCATGAAGGAAAGAGTGCATGACAAGCTGTGTCATCCCCTGAATCAGCTAAATACTTGGGATTGTAACCTTTACCTCCATTAGACCTTCGTAGGTCTTCAGATCACAAGAATGATAGATAGCAGTGCCTCCTTTAAAATATCACCAAGGTATTTTTTTGTTTCCCCTGTACTGGATAAAAATAAACAGTTCCTTTAATTATAAAGTGCATACAGGTACTGGATTCAATACAGCCGATCAGCTACTTCTCTGAAACTAAGTTCAGCCAAAGATGCAAAACTGGACATATGTGCCAAATGTGGTTTATCAGAAAATTCATTGACTTGTGCACTAGGAAACTTGGATCTTGAATTCTTAACCAGAATAGCAGAGATAATGACAAAATGCTGTATCTACTTACCGCAGTTATAACAAAGGACTGCAACTGAACTATACTTGCCACAGGAGCATTGGCAATATATGTTGCAGTCTTTGTATCCATAGTTAGCAGAAAGACCATCTAGTTCTTTGTCTTATTTTGGAGTAACCTTGCACTAACCCATACATTCTTACACTGTTATATTCCCTGGGCCATGCTACAGTACAGACCCTCCAGAGAAGATGGCTTTGTAGAATCAGTACAACAGTTCTGCAGCATTTGAGAAGTTGCTACCTATAGTAAATCACCAAGGTGTTGGCTAAGCAAGTAACAAATCTGCTCTCTGTCTTGACAGCAGCCATGCAGGGATAACAAGTAGACCTGAAAACCTGCTCAGCAGTAGAATGTATTTTCTGAATTAGCCAAAATGTCTTGCAGACAAGTTTGATTTTTTGTGTCAAAGTAGACAAGGTTTAGGTTACATGTGGATTAGGTAAGTGTCGAAAATTTAATCTGCATATGCAGAGATCACACTGAGGGACACAATGGACATCAGGTGTGTGCAAGTACATTCATCTAAACCTGAAAATGTGATATCACTTTGAAGGAATCAGTCAGACCGTCAGCAGAGTTTTATCACTGTGGTGGTGTGCTACATATCAAGATGCATCTCCCACATGCAATAAAGAAATTCCATTGAATTCCTTAAAATTGTATGAGCATCACAGAGGAGGCGATAACAACAAGAAGCCCTGTATTAACTTGCAACATTTGAATAACCTATTTGGAGTTAACTGACATAATAACTGTGCAATTGTGGAGATATTAGAATACATTATCCACTGTGAGGCACTTGATTGATAAAATCTGACCTTAAAACCTACAAAACTAGAAGAGAAAAAGGCATCAGAAATGGCCAAATGTGACCCAAAAATGAAACCTGAGAGATGGCTCAAGATGACTTGTTTTAGACTTGTTAGAAAGGATTGACAGGAATTGATATATTCATAGTATGTTGGAAGGATATAGCTCTGAAAGAGAAGAGGAACGGACAAAGAGAAGCTAAAAGAACCAGGATAGTAAGAAAGCTCATACTGCAGTAAAGCAGCTGCTCTCCTGGAAACCTGCAAAGAAGATGCAAAAAATGAGCTGCAGTTATGTATGTGATAAAGCAGAAGAAACTGAGGTTAAAAAAATACCCTTTTGGTTTTTTTTTGTTTTTGGATCATGGTGTCTAGCTCCTGTGTGTGTTCTCTGATGATCTGCTAAATCAGATTGCTGCTGCTAAAGAAAACAATCAAGTGGCAGGCTATCACTGGGCAACATGCAAAATTTCTCTGTGGTTATGCTGTCGTCATCAAGCTTTCTTGCTGTAACCATGACATCTCTCTTGTTCATACACTTCCTTGTAATCATACTAGCAGCTCTTAGTCCCAACAGTAAGAAACATACAGTGTTGACAGTTGAATCTGTGCAAGCTCTAAGATTTTTCAAGTGGAATGTAGTGATTCTGAGTGTGTCTGCTTTGGTGTGCCTCTGTTTTGTATACCCACATCAGGATATCTTTGAAGATTTTTATTTCCTGGTAGTGGTCAGGAAAATAGTGTAGAATCAATTGAGTTGGCAACCCATGCTGACGTTTAGAGGTATTTGATATGCCTTAAGGCATCTCAGATAAGCCCCCATAGCACATGACCCGAAGGAGATCCATGCTGTCCTGAAGCAGCAGCTGGAAGTGATGGTCTAGGGTGACTCCAGGGCATTAGATGCCCAGGTTTGCCATGTCAATTCCATATCACCTCTTTTTATGGGAGCAGAATCAGGATTCCCCCAAATAATTTTTATAATTCTTGAAAACCTTGGATCTAGCATTTTAGCTTGAATGACTGAGGTAGCCAAGTTCTGTGTGCAAAAATTCTGTCTAGTGAAAGCAATCTGGTAGATTCTTACCTTGAGCTTAAAAACAAAGATCTCCTGGCATCTTACCCTTTCTTAGAAACACTGTTGTATAAATCTCATATAACTAAATCACCAGATTACGTCATTAACTAGCTCTTCTTGTTACTAAAATTATAATAAAATAGGCCTCTCGGGTCTCACTCACAGCACGTAAGACTCACAACTGTCCTCCACCTCAAATTCCCTTCCAGGAAGACTTAAATGTCACATGCCACATTTGTGTCCCTTCTTCTATTCCATGATTCTATTTGCTCAGAAGAATAACCTCTGGCAAAAATGCCTTAGACATGATCCTATGTCAGGAAACTTGGTGCAGAGCGTCTCTTGTGTTAGGAAAGAATATATCTGAGAGAACTTGTGAAGTCAAAACAAGGTGCTCCAAGCAGAGCAAAGAATGGAACTGACAGGGTTTTTGAAAGAACATTCTGGGTTGCATTTGAAACTCTTCTCCCTAAGCCATCAAAGTAGGATAGGGAATGAGTATTTACAAATAGATTTGGAGCTTCTTTTTCTTTGAAAGAATAAAACCATCAAAATGGTAATACCCCAGAAATATTTTGAATCATGCTGAACTGAAACATTTTGTTTCTACAGTTTCAAACAGTTTTACTCTGCTTTCACCCTTTTCACACCCACCCTCTTTCCCCCCACACCCCCACCTTACCCCCACCCCTCAAGCTAGCCATAAAATCTCAATTAGAAAATGTCAAAATAGGATATTTCAGCATTCCCCACCATTCATCCCATGCATGACTCAAACAGGAAAATCACTAACAAGGCATACATGGTGGACAAACTGTCACTTTCTGACGAAAAAATACAAGATGGGAAAATTCTTAGGCAGCTGAAGAAAATGACTACACAAGGTGCAAGGTGACAGAGGGTCCTGTCCCTATCTAGTTGTGATCTGTGAGGTTTCTGTGGTAACTTGAAATTATAACGGATGCTTGGACAGTCAGTTGGAAGCTGACTGCACTGAAAAAATATGACCGAAGTCACTGCAGATACACTAATGTAGTAGCATTTTGCTCAATATCCTTGAGGATCCAAGGATAAAGAGTAGTTTCAGAGTACATCTTTGTGCAAGAACTGCAGGACTTGAAACACTTATGACTTTGTCTTCCTAGAAACTGCATGTATTAAGTTCCCATTTCAATCAACTGCTTCCAGAAATGGATTTTGGTCAGATCCTGTCCTCTCTCTCTGACACACACAACCTCTTTGGCCTTGGACAACTCACTTCAGTCTTCTTAGTCTTCATCTTTCAAAAACTAATACTATCATCTACTTTACCAGTGTTATGGTAATGAATTAGTCAATGCTTCGAAAGTGCTGCTAAGTAAATAACACTTGATTAGAATGCATATGTATTGTGTAAGCACTGCCCTCTACTGAGTCTTATGAGAGCTGATGAATTCTGAGTAGCAAGCTTTAAAATGTTAATGATTGACAGGTTTTTACTTAATTGTGGAGGACAGGCTTTTCTCGTGGAACAAGAAAACATAATCTATGTTCTAACTGCTTTTGTCAAATTTCAAGGGGCAGGTTCCAGTAAGTAGCACAGTGAAAATCAGGAACACACAAAAAAGAGAAGAGCACAAGTCAGATATAACACTTGATAGATATGAACTGCTGCTGCGTATGCTGGAATGCACTAAACGTGCTACAATACTACTGCACTAAGTACTGCTAACTCACTGAGTGTAAGGGAGTTCTAACAATGCCAAGGAGGTGAGTTATTTTTTTGTCTCGCTGAGCATTTACCAGAGCCCTGCCCATGAATGCTACAGAGGAAATCCCCATCAACACTGTGGGAAGCTTTTTTTCCATTGACCCTTAAAACACCTGCAGCACTAAAATACCACATAAAGCATAACCTTGTTTCAGTAGCTGATTGAGGAAGAGGTCAACAAAGGAAAACGCTAGTGACTAGGGGTGGAGGAGAGCTATACAAAATTACATTCCTATAAACATGTTAGCAAAAAAGAGGACAGCAGATCACTATGTTGGGAATCCATATGGCGCAGTAAAACTAGTTTCTCTATGGTTTTCAAAATTATTAGGTTCAAAATGCAATTCTGAATAAGAAAAACTTTTTCAAAGTTGTTGCTAATTACAAGAAAGAATGAATTGTGTCATCACTTATTTTCACTTATTAATAACAGGGAACCTCTCAAAAGTGCCCAGAGAATTTAGCAGTCTGAGTCCTCCTGGAGGTCACTGTAGCTGTCCTATGAAGTTTCCTCTTCTGTGTAACTTGCCCAAATGAGCTGAAAATACAGTTTCATCAGAATTCAGATCATCCTCTTCTTCCTTCATACCCATTTGGGCTGGAGCAGCAGTTACACACAGGGCATCAGATTTTTAAAAGTGCACAGCACCTAAAAGCTTCATCGTAGTGTTTGTGGTCAGATTTTTGCAGGAGCTTAACAGTCAACATGCACCCAGAATGTGAGCTCTTTCAGAGTTCTGGGTTTCATGTGTGGTTGCTGAGCTATTTTTGAAAGCCTGGCTGGCTGCATAAAACATACTCTGTAGCTCTCAGTTGCTTCCCTACCTAGTATATGATTAGCTATGTGACATATAACCCCAAATGCATTATTAACTTTCCAGAAATAAACAAATGTTATAAGCAAATAATTAATAATCAAATTGGTAAGAAACAAAGAAAATTTAATCAAGGAAAACAGGTATAATTAACTCAGAGTTCAAAGTCCTCTAAAACAAATTGCAGAGGTCTCAGTTCCACAAAACATATGAAGAGATATCCAATTCTATCCCTGTTCAGGAGATCTTGTTAAGCATATACCTTTAACTCATTGATTCCAATGGAATCTACACTTCATGGGTTTGAAAGAAAAGAAATGAAATATAAGAAGAGAGTTTCAAGTAGGCAGACAATTACAGAAAGTGGAGGGGGAGAAAGAAAAAATAAGAAAATATGAAGCAAACACAAAAATCAGTAATTTAAAAACACAACAAAAAACACTTGAGCCACTGGAAAATTGCTGTCCAGGATACCTAACAAAAGCACACAAGCAACATACAATGAAAATACAAAAGCAAAAGCATCAAAGGATTCAATTTGGAACCTCACTAGTTAGTGACATAAAAAATGAGAATCAAGCCAATTCTTGTGCTCTGACCCTGTAGTCCACTCAATGGTGTGCTGAGCTGTGAGACAAGATCGTAACTTCTAGGAAAGACTTTTGGAGATCTGCTGGCAAAAACGTACCACATTAGAAATATATTTTCAGGGCTCTCTTTCACAAAAACTTCCTAAGATTTTCACTGGATCTTTAAAAACAGCCAGTAACGGATCTTTGCCCTTGGCAAAGAAATGATAGAAGATTCCAGGTTTTAGGCATACATTGCAACATAACCAAGGATGAAAGAGAGGAACAAGTTCATGGGGCTGTTCAGCCTGGAGAAGAGAAGGCTGCGTGGAGACCTCATAGCAGCCTTCCAGTATCTGAAGGGGGCCTACAAGGATGCTGGGGAGGGACTATTCATTAGGAACTAGTGAAAGGACAAGGGGTAACGGGTTAAAACTTAGGGGAAGTTTAGATTGGATATAAGGGAGAAATTCTTTACTGTGAGGGTGGTGAGGCACTGGAATGGGTTGCCCAGGGAGGTTGTGAATGCTCCATCCCTGGTGGTGTTCAAGGCCAGGTTGGACGAAGCCTTGGGTGACATGGTTTAGTGTGAAGAGTCCCTGCCTATGGCAGAGGGGTTGGAACTAGATGATCTTAAGGTCCTTTCCAACCCTAACTATTCTGTGATTCTGTGATTCTGTGATCTTAAATCAAAGTCAGGAATGCATACACTAACCAAGGATATTAAGAATGCAACATTCCAGGGCTGGAACAGACCTCAAGAGATAATGCAATTGATCCCTTTCCCCAACACAGACTTTAATGAAAGCCTGGAAGAGAATGAGAGGAACTGAACTACCATCCAGTCTGACCTGAAAAAAACAGCTTCACAGCTCCATTAAGGAAATTCCCACTGATCATCCTAGACTGCCACCAGATCACACAGTTTTGATTAATAAGTTCAGATTCATAAATTTAGCACTTCTAGATGAATCACAACACTTATGACATGGCTTTTTACATGTGGTGGAGGTTCCCACAGCTATTCCGTGTCTGAATCACAGAGGAAAAACTGAATAAAATATTGCCTAGATTCCTAACTCTTCACTTGTGACTCATCCTAACTTTCAAGAACTATGGCCATCACTTGTGCTAATAATTATTTTTTAAAACCAAGTTTTAGCAAAGCACCATTTCAATAGCTTAAAGTGCAGAGTTTGGTCAAAAAAAAGCGTAGGCTAGGGCTCAGGATACATGAAGTTTGATACTAGCTGTACTGTAGATTCCCAATGGTATTTGTCAAATCACTTAATTACACTGCACCTGGATTCCCATCTGTAAAACTTCCAAATTGCATGGCAAGGACTTCAGAGCATTATCTACAGTGTCAGGTATGGGCACAACAGCTGTTCACAACACTAATCGTATATGAGGAGTTTTTAGGCTCAACTGCAGCATAAGTCATGCCTTTTATCTTTTTTCTAATTCCTTAAGAATAAAAGCAGAAAAACAGAAGATGGTTTCCTGTTCTGCCAAAAGGAAGAGAGGGTGGGTGCAAGGGTAACATACAAAGCATGCCCAGGTTCACCACTCTTCCTGTTTGTCTCTGCAAAACTACATGGCAGATGACTCTTAGCTAGTTTCAGCTTTGCTAATAATTTGAATGGCAACCACTTCCTTGCATGGTCCGGGGAAGAACAGTGTCTCACTCCAGAGTTATGCCCAAGTGACAGTGCTGTTGCCCAAGTGCTAGAGGCAGGAAGTGCAACTGCTAGTACATGAAAGAGTGAAAGTGACTATTTACAAAGAGATTTTTACATCTTACAGGCGTACAAAGAATATTTATGCTTCTAAATCCAAAGCATGTATCTCATTTCTCAAGTATTTTGGTAGCAGTATAGTAGCGTCAACACCTTTACACATCTTTCCAGAACTATTGGCAAACACACAAAACAAAACAAAAATTCTAGGGATCAATTGTATGAATTTTTCCCGGATTCTTCCTTTCTTCTGCTTCAAATCATAGAAATCCTGATGTCTGACACTCACAGACAAAGAATAAATATGGAAAATGTAACAGATCTTTTCAGATGGGATTGAGTTTTTCGCAACTTGGAGATGTCAGAGTCTTTTAGGTCTCAGAGATCTTGGTCTCCTGGTTGCCAGAAATCAATGAAATCCATAGCCTCATCCACTAAAAAAAATTAAAAATGAAAATGACATGGAGAATCCTAGAGAAGGTAATATAGAACCTGTTGCTCGAACTTACAAATCTGCTATGATACCATACATTGCAAATAGCTACAGACAAGATGTCTGTCTGTTTGAAAGACAGTGTACACATCAGCTTCTATTGTTCAAAGCTCTACAGCAATAACAGTATGATGTGGCAGAACTAAGGGTTAATAGCTCTGCTAACTTCCCTACAACTCAGAAATCTCTGTTCAACACTATACTGTATGCTGTGTGCTGTATTTTTAGAGCATATTTCTCAGTAACCATTTTACACTATTTTATGTTCTAATTCAAGCAGAAGTTAAAAGTTAGATGAAGGCTGTGAGAAATTAGATGACTTGTGCAGGAGGTGAGATAAAACAAGCAGAATGGTGCATTATGTACGTAAAAACTTGGTAATAACAGGTTTGGTGGAGTAATATAGGCTAAATTTGAGCACTTTACAATGCTCAGCACCTTACTTTGCCTGTGAACCTACTGCTGTAATGAACAAGGCTGTGTGAAGAATGATGCACTCTTCCCCACACGTGTGACAGCATGTGACGCATTACAAAGGCTATTCTCCCTGAAACTGATGCAAGAAACAGAAATGAACAGATCTAAGATGGAGCTTAGAAATCCCAGCTACTTCCAAGGCAGCTCCCAGCGACTAGGAATGTTTAGCACATACTCTGCCTCATGTAAGGACCAGAATTATGCTTTTTTTTCAGAACAGAGTGGGCAGTATTTTTACAGCCCCTCTCCATCTGCTTTGCCCAGTGAAGTATCCCTTCTGTAGTGGCCTCACAAATGCCGACTGTGCAAGACCACTGAAAGGAAAGGCCTATGCAAAGACAAAATCTGATTATGTGAAAAGACCAGTATCTTTCCTCTTTTCTTTGATAATTTTTAGTTCCTACCATTAAGTCATTACTTTTACCATTTTACTTTCTCAGAAGTTTGCAAATAAATGCCTAACTGCCAGTCCAAGCTACTGAAGACAACTTTACTGAAGACAACTTAAAGCAAAAACCTTTGAATCTCAAACTTTGTGATCTATCTAAAAAAAAAAAAGTGAAAGCGCTCCTAATAGTATTCAGGGCACTTTTGCAAACTCAAAGGCCATCTAGTGACTAAAGGTAGAAATCACACATTTTTAATATGGCATTATTCATCGTACTACCCATCAAAAAACGGCATGTGCATTTCTACCTACCAGACTTGTTCATTAATAATAAAGAACAAGAAGCCTTTAAAGTATGAAAGTATGGCATAGTTTGAAAATAAACATAGGTTTTTTTGGAATTAAGGACTCTTCAGAATGGCATCAGCAGAAATTCCTGTTGCACACTAAGCTCAAACCCTTCTTTTCCATGTACTCCTCACCTGAGCCTTGCATGTAACATGAATCTATTTCCTGATGGTGGGCATTTACAAGAATGCCTGTGTTAAGTAGTCTCAGCGTTATTAGGAACCACAAGTCAGGTGTTTGAGGGTATGATCTAGCAGATGTGCTCAGTTTAGCTCCACATGCAACCTTTCTCAATTCAGAGAAATGGAAAGGTGCTTGCCAAGTTCTTAAAACTTGGTTGTGCAAGAGTTTAGCAAGGTTAAGAGCAGGAAAGAGGAGATGCTCTGATTTCCATCCCAGACTAGGTCAGAGGCTGCAGATCATGAAGAGTTCATTATACCATGACAGTATATTGCATTGGTGTTTACCACAGGCAAATTTAGCTCCCAGGGTGAGCACTCTAAGGGTAGCTTTTAGGCTGACAGTCAGTTATTGCCAATCCATTATCACCATTCTGTACTAGATGATGGCAGGGTCACTTGGGTCACAGAGCAGTTCCTGGACAGAAGAAACCCTAATCAACATTTCTGGTTTAAAAGTGTGATGCACAGTGTTAAGAGCCTAATTTCCCAGAAACTGTAACATTAATGTAACACAATAAAGAATCGGGCCATAATGTTCTATAACAAATTCATACTTGGTCAAAACAGGTTGACTTAAGCTTACCATAACACAAGCAGACGGATAAAATTGTTATACCATCACCTCAGTAGTCTGCTAATTTTTTATCAGCTTCCTTTGTAGATCTGGGCTGAATGGTCACTTAGATTTACACAGACCTACATGGTAGACAGCTACCACTGTAGGCCATTTACTACTGATTCAGCTGTTAGAAAGGGCTCTTCAAGTTCACCCTTGACTCTGAAAGGTCGCTGTGATTCCTGTGTTGACAGAACTCATTCAAGTTATTAAAAAGAATAAGGAGTGTTCCCTCCAATTTTTTTTTTTTCTTTTCACCCAAGACCAGATAACTACTTTCCCCCTTCCCAAGTAACAAGAATTCAAGAGGCAGTACCAAAACCATGCTAATGAGGAAAGATACTCTGCAGTGCTTGTGAAGTGAGGCTTTGAAGCTTGCACATGGCTAAGTGGTATTAAGTCTACACTGGCATTGACAATGTCTTCAGAATTTCCTGCACCAACACAGCCACTGTTTGGATAGAAAAGAAATCAAAGATGTGTACATTATTCATTAGACAGCTGGTGGAGGCAGCTGAACCACACAGTACATGCTCCAATGTTCTATTTATTTATTAAAACGGTTCACAGGAAAAAACATGGAGATGAACTGTCCTGTGTGCTTGGCATGTCCCAAGATGAAGACAATTATGTGCTCAACTTGCAGCACATAACAAGTGACAGCTCTAGAACATATGCGCATAGAGGAGGCTTGGGAAGGATAGAAATAAGATAGAAATGTGTAATCTCTTGTTATTTTGGTTATGTCCATAATGAGACTGGGATATTCTTCCAAAAAGGACATAATGGATATTAATTTCTAGTTTACAGGTAACAGGCTGGAGTCACCGGCAGGCAGAGGAGACTCAGCACACATTCTCCCTTGGTACCACAAAACATTTTAAGATTAGATAACACAGTCAGCTACAACTCTTGCTTCAGAAAATGAGAGATGGATTGCTTGGGCTTAATCAAAAATGTAGAAACTACCCAGGGATATTGTGCTTACGTATACAAAGGGATATGACAGATTCAAGGCCTTCAGCTTACACTGTTAAAGACAAAATAGATCAATTACATTTTTTTTCACCAGACAAAATATTCTGATAGAATATTTATGAGGTCCCAAAAGAGAGGTGGTGACAAGTCAAAGTTTTGCTCATGGAATGATGCAATGCTCATTTGAATTGCGTAAAAGACCATGGTAAATTATTAGGTTAGCATATATGCTAAGTGACCCCATTCAGCAGGCAGAATCTTTTACTCTCCATCTTCAGATACTGGGACTTATTCAATTTCCTAGGATATTATAAGCAAGTCTTTGAAAAATAACTGCTTCCCTACTTGCAAAAATTCTTTCATTCATTTCTTGAGAATATAGGAAAACTAAATATCAGGTTTAATTTTCTCTCTTGGTCTGTTCCTGAAAGCTGCTTTCACTGTCCACATTTGTATTTCTTGGAAAGAGCAACATTCAAGAAACCATAATGACAGATATTTTTATCCCACTTCCACCCTGCAGAGATACCTGGCTCTCCCATTGTATGCCTGATTGTGCCCCATAGCACACCCCTCCAATGAGTTTGCCTGAACAAACCTGATGGCTCATGGCCTGGAAAGGAGGCTCGAGTTTTCCTGTCTTTCTCTGACCAATCTTTCTTTCCCCTTCTCTACCTGGCTCTCACCTGAGCCCTTCTGAAACTCCTGTCACCCTTTCCTGGGCTCATCTAAAATGTTCTACTCTGAGATACAATAAATGAAATACAGAGTGAAGAAAAGACATCAATGCACAAGTGATTGCTTTATATTCTACAGATAGCAGATAAAACCTTGAGTTTGTACATGTGTTTGACTATCACGGTATTTTCATAAATGACATGTCTTAATAAAAACATCAGATGTATGGAATCTCTACACTCACGTCACAAATTTTTCTGTTCTACATTTTACACCTAACTCCCTCACAGGAAAAGCATGTTAGAGTGTACTTTTCAAATATTTATTGACTTAATATCTTAACTTCTCCAGTTATAGAACATTGCTGAATTTAGTCTATTGAAACAATTAACTCTACACAGACTTCATCAGAAGGGTTCAGAGGACCCTGATATTCCCAAAAAAAAAAGAAAATTAGTAATCAACTGGTCTCTGTGGAGAGGTAAAAGATCTTGTTTGAAATCTGTCCCAGAAGCCTCCAATGACTTAAAATCATAATTAGATGTTTCTTGTAAGGCAATGTTGCTTAATAAATTTGGCTTAATAGATTTTCATGCAGCAATCAGAACCAATTGCAGGACTGGGTTTGAGTTTAGTAAAAATAATGATCATTACAGTTAATAATCACAAGCAAACTAACTTAATGTGAGATCTGTTATGGTACAGCATCATTCCTGTCAACCAGTTTTTCACCAATATCCTTGTCCTCTTTCTTGGTACTGTGCACACACATCTTCTGCACCAATTTACAGGAGAGGAAGAGGTAAAAAATATGAAATCATTTGAGGTAACTTCTGGAGTGTGCTATGACCTGAATTGCTCACTTGGTACTGTTTTTATTTGAAAACATTGCTGTGTCTGACCTACACAAAATTTAGGCTAAATTTCATTAGCAAAATGTAAAACCAGTTGGCAAGAAATTGTTCACTGACTTGGCTTGTTTTAGGTTCAGGATTGTATCTCTGTTCTGGGAAAGAGGGTCAGCCAACACTTCCACTTTGATTCTGGAGGCGGGATTTTGCGAGGTAACATATTATCCCAAGGAACTTCTTCATAAACTCTAGATGAACAACAAAAAAGAAGATAGAAAAGTTCCCATATAATCATTATTGAATAACACTGGTAGCTAGATAATAACGAATTATGTGACAAAGAAGGATGTAAAAAGTAACAAAGGTGTGCATTTCTAGTTTAAGAGGAAATTCAAAGCCTAGAATTATATGTGGCTTGTTGGGGAACAAGTAGTTATGGTACAGTTTCACAGGCTTATCTTCTTTAAAACTGTCTCACTAATTGAAAGAGGTAGCTTATCTGCCAATAAGCTTACAATGATGATGGGATTCATTTTGTCTAAATTTGAATAATCAGTTAAGTGAGATGAGACATAAATAGAGATTAGACACTAGTCATATCATGCCTGTGTCAGGCGTTGAAGACAGATGTACTGAATGCCCTTCTGGAAACCCCAGTTTCTCTTCATTGCCTATAGAGAAAGGCACAGATTGGATGCAAGCTTTTAGGTGACTAATATTCATGAGATGAATCCTATGCTAAATGCTGATAAAATACCACAAGTTCTGAGTGATATAAAAATTGTTTGTAGTCTTGTATGTCCTGCTGCCTAAAGGTGCATATTAGCAAAAAGATGAAAAAAATGAAGCAAAGCACAAGCAAAACCTGTTTTTAAAAGAAACTCACTTTTAATACTTGATTTGTAGAAATAGTCCCTTGTTTTTTTTTGTTCTCCATCTTGTAGAAGGATCACCTGATTCCTCAGCAGTCTCACAAGCTTCACTGCATCTCACTGTCATTCCAAAACTGTGCAGTTTTTGACCTCTTATATTTTAAAATTAGTAGAAGTATTGATTGCAGTGGGCCCAGCAAGAGACCATAATGCCAAATGAAAGGTTTACAGATAACTGTCGCAGATTTTTTTTGTTAGTTCTTTGGTTAATTAATGTACTTTATATATGGAAAATAAATATAACACATTACTTTCTCTTTTATCACTTTGAAAGAAAGGGTTACAAATCATCCCCTGAAAACTAACTATAAATAAGCATAAACCTCATGAGTTTATATTGGAAAGATATGTAAGACATGCACAACAAAAGAAGCGAAACAAAAAGAAGAAAGTCTTTGAAAAAAAGAATCACTCTGCTTTTGGGCAAGTGAAAAAACAAACACACAGTGAAATATATAACTGCAAGGATGATAAATAATCAAATCCATAGCAAAACCACAGTTGCTTTATTCAATGGCACTCAGCTCTCCAGAGATTATTCTGAGTTTTTCTGCATTATTTCCAGATGACCTACTAGCTTATTAGGCACTGTAGTATTACACAATTAATTGTGTTATGGGCAATTATTTTATAGCACAGATATTCTCAAGCCTACTGTAGGCTGTTTTTCATTCTTAGTTGATTGTTTCTATGCTATAATAGTTATGAGTGTCGTTGAATTGTTAATTTGATGTTTTTCAAGTTGCACAGTTTTTGCTCTTTCCTTTCCATGTTTTTGCCTCTAACTTTTCTTTTATCTCCTTCTGCAGGTTTAAGTGAAAGGTTTTATCTCACTAAGTACCTGTGTTACAAACTGGGGCTGCACCAGCATTGCCTACAGTCATTTTCTATCATTATTTAAAAGGTAGGAGAGGCTGGAATCTTACTTTGATATGCCTCACACTCAGTGTGCTGCTTAATCCTGGACTACTCCTGGATGATTATTTCTCCAAAGCAATGATTACTCTGGATAAACTACTTCTTGCTTCAGGACAGGAAGCACTGAGAAAGGAACTCTTCCTATACAAAGGCCATTGGATGATTAGTATAATGCAACTATAATTAGTTAAACTAGTTCTGCATAAAATTCTTCAACAGCCTCTTAAAGTAACAATGGAATAAAGATAAGATCTTCACATGGATAAATAGTTGATTAGAAGATCAGAGAAGGAGGGAAAGGGGTAAATGATCAATTCTCCAGGTAGATGGAAATCACTGGTAGAGAGACCTGGAGGTAACCCATCTGGGCTTAGAACTTTGTTGCTTAACATATTCATGAATTACCTGGAAAAAGGGTGTTGAAAGTTGAGTAATGGGTTCAAAAAGCAGATGGATATGTTCATGAAGGCAAATCTGTGAATCCATGACTACTAAATAAAAACACACCAGCTCCTGGTCATGAATCCCTGGTCAACAAATCATTACATGATATGAAAATATGCAGGGGAAGTATGATGACATCTTATGTTAATTATCCACAGTCTTGGATAGAACACTGGACTAGTTGGGCTTTTGGACAAATCCAAATATGGCCACTCTACTAGCAGCATGAGTTAACTGCTTATTTCTTTTAGAAAAGGGTTACTATCAAGTCCAGAGGTAAACTCTATAGTGTTTCTCATTCCCAGTTTTCAGAGAAAACTGTGTCTACAGCTGTGTTAGCTTCCAGCAGGGGCAAGAAGTCACCTCTGCTCCTCATCAGACTTATCAAATACGCTGGTTCCTTCTGCAATCCCCATGCCCATCTCTGTGTTCAGCCATACAAAATAGAATAATAACTACAAACTGGATATGACGGCCTTGTCACCAGGTTTCCAGGTACAAATGTACCTGCACAGTCAAATTTTGAGTGAGAGAATTCTACAGGCAAACACTGCCAACTTCCTAAAGAACTTGTTTTCTAGCACTGAGCACCTTCACTACACCGAGCAAGAATACATGAAGAATAGCACTTCAGCTGTTTCCCTTCCCTGGCAGGCTCTGATGCTTCAGTTTTAGAACAACCTTCTTTTTCAGCTTCTTTGGTTTGTTATCACAGATTCTCACTGTTCAATAAACTTGCTCCACTCAGTAGATGCAAACGACTGCTGGGGAAGTTCAAAGTAACACTGTTGACTGCCCAAGTCATAGCACTACATCTTCTCACAACAGAGAACCTCCTGTCTACTGCAGATGTTTTTAATACCTTTGCTCATCCATGTCAAAGGCTGCTTCTTGTCTGCTTTTTTTTTGTTATATTTTCCATTCATCCGTGACACAGTGGAGAAAGTGACTGTAGAATTTGCTTGCAAAATGCCTGACTGATCTCACTTTCAGCACAGCTTCCCCAAACAACTTAGCTGTGGAATGTCTTGGGACTGATATCTAGAAAGATTAGCAACTTTTATCACATCACATGCCTGAGGGGTTTGGTAGTTGGACTCTGAATCATATAGCTGAAATTTGGCATTTGTTTATGCAGTCTCATTAAAAATAGTAGCTTAAAACTCAACTACTTTTTATATCTCTACACATTTGCAGTTAATACCTCAGCATCACAGGAAAACTTGTAAATGAATACTAGGTTTGGAAGAACATTTACACAGCTTTCTTTAATAAATTTATGCTGGACTATACGTTTCAAGGTTTGCCCCTGAGTTAGGTTTGACTTTATCTGACAGCTTCAGCGGAGTCAGTATTTCACTCTAACAGCAAACTTTACCTAACCAAATATCACCAGAAAGCCGCTGGATAGTTTCTGTCTGGTTTGTGGAACAACTCTCCATTTAAGACCACTTTCTTAACTGTAACTCAGGTTAAGTGATGGAACACCTTATCCTTGATGCCATCTTAAGGCATGTCAAGGATAAGAGGGTTATGAGGGGCAGTCAACATGGCTTTACCAAGGGGAAGTCATGCTTGACCAACCTCCTAGCCTTTTATGAGGAAATAACATGGTGGATGGATGATGGCAGAGCGGTGGACGTGGTCTACCTTGACTTCAGCAAAGCATTTGACACAGTCTCCCACAGCATCCTCATAGCTAAACTGAGGAAGTGTGGTCTGGATGATCAGGTAGTGAGGTGGACTGCAAACTGGCTGAAGGACAGAAGCCAGAGAGTTTTAGTCTATGGGGCGGAGTCTAGTTGGAGGCCTGTATCTAGCGGAGTGCCTCAAGGGTCAGTACTGGGACCAGTATTATTTAATATATTCATCAATGATTTAGATGAGGGAATTGAGTGTACTGTCAGCAAGTTTGCTGATGACACTAAGCTGGGAGGAGTGGCTGACACACCAGAAGGCTGTGCTGCCATCCAGCGGGACCTGGACAGGCTGGAGAGTTGGGCAGGGAGAAACTTGATGAAATATAACAAGGGAAAGTGTAGAGTCCTGCATCTGGGCAGGAACAACCCCAGGTTCCAGTATAGGTTGGGGAACGACCTGTTAGAGAGTAGTGTAGGGGAGAGGGACCTGGGGGTCCTAGTGGATGGCAGGATGACCATGAGCCAACACTGTGCCCTTGTGGCCAAGAAGGTCAATGGCATCCTGGGGTGTATTAGAAGGGGGGTGGTCAGTAGGTCGAGAGAGGTCCTCCTTCCCCTCTACTCTGCCCTGGTGAGACCGCATCTGGAATATTGTGTCCAGCTCTGGGCCCCTCAGTTCAAGAAGGACAGGGACCTGCTGGAGAGAGTCCAGCGCAGGGCAACTAAGATGATTAAGGGAGTGGAGCATCTCCCTTATGAGGAAAGGCTGAGGGAGCTGGGTCTCTATAGTTTGGAGAAGAGGAGACTGCGGGGGGACCTTATTAGTGTATATAAATATATAAAGGGGGAGTGTCATGAGGATGGAGCCAGGCTCTTCTCAATGGCAAACAATGATAGGACAAGGGGTAATGGGTACAAACTGGAACACAAGAGGTTCCACTTAAACTTGAGAAGAAACTTCTTCTCAGTGAGGGTGACAGAACACTGGAACAGGCTGCCCAGGGAGGTTGTGGAGTCTCCTTCTCTGGAGACATTCAAAACCCGCCTGGACACACTCCTGTGTAACCTTATCTAGGTGTTCCTGCTCTGGCAGGGGGATTGGACTAGATGGTCTTTTGAGGTCCCTTCCAATCTCTAACATACTGTGATACTGTGATGCTGTGATATTGACTTGATGATATTCTATTTCAGATATTGTCTGTGTTCTTTTCCTGTTTATCTTTGCCAGAATATCTCTATCTCTGTCTGCTTTTCTCTACATTGGAAAAATTAGTGGTCAGATAGAACTGCATATCTCAACTCTTCTTTCCCTTTCACTTTTCCAGCAGCTTGCAGAAAAAACCCAGCTGATCAGCTCTGCTTGATGTCTGAGGTCTGATTTCATATGTACATGGAGAACACAGCAATTGAGAAATAAGAGTGAAAATAATATGGGATGAGCAAGAAGGGAGAAAAAAGAAAATCATAAAGTATATTTTTTTGATCCCTTGTGGTTACTTGGGCTCTTTTGGGTTCTGTTATATGACTGCAGTAAGCTTGAAGTGATTTAAAGCGCAAAGTTCAAAGACAGAAACAAGGAACCAAAACCTTTGCTTGAATTTATGGCATGTAGACACTTTATGGTGACAATAATGAGGCCAAAGGATATCTAACCGTGAAGTGAGTGTTAGCTGTATAGTAAAATGGAACAAGGAGCTTATTCACATTCCTTTACCATGTTC
The DNA here is from genome assembly GCF_963264785.1 of Psittacula echo. Taxonomy (NCBI): domain Eukaryota; kingdom Metazoa; phylum Chordata; class Aves; order Psittaciformes; family Psittacidae; genus Psittacula; species Psittacula echo. Next base: position 87,699,209 of record NC_137737.1, on the reverse strand, counting down.
TAAGAAATGGCTTCCCTAATCTCTAAGTATGTTGCCTGAATTCCCATAAAATTTTGTTCGAGCTGTAATGAGTTATGAAAATTACTAGAGTTGGCTTAATCTGAGCAGAGATATACTAAAGACACATCATCCCTATTGGAGGGGTGAACGGATGGAACTTTAGGAAAGAGTTGCTGTTTTTCTCTTCAAAGCTGGCAAAGCCATGTCTGTTCTCCGGACCTGTCACAGCGGGCAAGCATGTCTCTAACAGGCTTAGATACTATTGGAGATCCATCTTGTGAGCTGGTTCAACTGACAAGATAGACTTAAAAGCACTTACATGCCTTCCTTTCAGCTCCAAGGGAATACACTGTTATTCTCTTCTATTGTCCTTATGTGGTAGCAAACTTAAAAGAGTCTGCTTGTTCCTGTTTCTCCATATTCCTGAAGTCCTAGCCAACAAACAACAGTGAAAAGAAAGGTCATCCTCCAGAACATCAGTGCATAGAAAACATGAAGATCAATGCAGTGGTTTAAATAGTGAATTCTCTCCTGAAAAGCCATTTATCAAGTATGGTACAAAAGACCAGAGCCATTGAGTGAGCGGAGAGGTTTGAGTTACGTTTCTTCTTGGCAACAATGGAAACCACCTCACAATGAAATATCTCCTCGTGTGAAACATGGTTCATGCGTAACACAGTAATCTAGTCCTTCAAGGGGACACACATAGCAACTTGAAATGGCACTACAAATTACTTATTCGTCTAGTAGAGAGAAAATGAAGTTTTCGGTCTCACTAAGAATTATATGGTGTTTTTATTTAAGTATTTTGAAATAAGCTGTTCTGTTGGTATCTAGATCACAAACATGAATTAAATTGAAACACAGATTTAACAGCAACAAAATTTAACAAATACAACTGCAAACAAATGCAAACCTGGAAATTTTACAATTATTACTTGGAATAAGTAAATCATACTGACATCAGAGTTTTCCATGCAGCTTAATTACCTCCAGAGTTTTGCCATTTGTTCTATCAGGTTGGCAAACCCATTGCCAAATCCACCTCAGCTCAGAATATGCAGCACTCATCTCCTGATCCCAAACTCGATGGTATTCATTTATCAATGTAAACAAAAGCAGTCTGATTTATAGAGGTCCTCTCTGCATAATTTCAGTGCCATCTGCAAAGGCCTGACTTCAGAAAAATCAAACTACTTTTGTTTGGACAGCTCAATTCACACACAGGACTTTGTTTTGTGGCCTTGTCAGAAAAAAATTCGGGCACAGAGCCTGATCATTCTCTCTGTTATGTTAGTCTCACACAGATGCAACTTCCCTGAATTCCTAACTTGCTCTAGATTAACAGGAAATCAGATATGGGCCTAACACTTATTACAATAGAGGTTTATAGTAATAAAAAGATGTGTTCCACAATGCAGAATCATGGTGTGGGTTTTTTGGAGAAGTTTGCTGATGGAGCAGGAAAAAAAACCAACTTCCTTCTTTATTAAGACAGCTTTCTTATATAGGTCACAAGAACTAAAATGGGTAAGAAGTGACAGCTGAGAACATTGTATATGCAGTACTAGTACTATAAGGCTAAGCCAACACTATGAAAACTCAGAACTCTTTGCCTGTCACATCTTGTGTCCACTTCCTATTGTGCTCACACACTGAAGTCAGTGAAAAGATATTTCCAAAATTTTACTTCTGCCAGTAACAAGCCTTTTAAATGCCATACTGGTGTCTGTATTTACTGACACTCGGTTATCTCCATACCAAATATAATCAGCTTTACACTAGAATAACATTCAGTGCTGCAAACTGACCTGTTCACTCACTGTTTACCTTCTGGAAAGCTTTAGACAGAGATGGCAGGAGAGGTGAAGACACAGGACCGAGGTAAGGCACAGGATGGAAGACATTGCAAGGATGGCTCATGGTTTTTTGCATTCATTTTGCAGAGTGAAATACAATTAAAGCTTTATCTTGGATTTTGTTGTCAGGGATTCTGTCCAGGTCATCCTGGCAAGTAAATTTGCCATGTAAGGCTGAATCATTTCAAGTGTTTTAAAGAAGCACATGGATGAGCTAGTTATATGCCTAAGCTAGTCCTCTCTACTAGATGTCCACCTTCTAGTTTGCTTCAGGATTCCTGCAGAACAGTGTTTTTGGTTCTCTGGCACAGTAACATCATACCAAATCTTCCACACTGTGATTTTTTCCTGCCAAACTTCATCCACTTTCCAGATAACTCATCCCCTCTCCTGCCCATTCTTTCAAAAGATCTTTCTCTACCAAAAGCAAATTAATCTGATGCCACGGAAACATGCAAATATCCTGGTATACCCAGACTTTCTTAACCGCCTTTATGCAGGAGCACAACGAAGACCGAGCAGCACAACTGTCAGTGCTCGCTTTTTTGACTAGATCACCCTAGTCCTTTAGTTTGCTATGAGAACTTCCTTGCTCCCTCCTGGTTTTGGGAACAACGCACTGACCTGAGGCCGGCACCGCACACCTCGGACCGGCCCCAGGCTCAGGCCACACCTCCATACGCCCGGCTGTTCCACCAAGAGCTGCCCCTGTAGAGCGTGTGCCTTAATGAATTGGGGTTAATTGCGTATAACCCGGCGGCCGGACGATTAAGGGTTTGCGGATGTGAAAGCCTATTCCCTTCTCCTGTCTTTCGCCAGAGATGCCGGCGGGGAGCCTGGCACTGTAGCAGGGGACAGGCCAAAGGCAGTGGGGCCGCCACCTTCCCTTCCGTGGCTCGCACCGCCCGCGTCGGCCCCGGCGCCGTTGCGAGGGGTAACGGCTGCCGTGCTGTCTGAGGAGGCGCTGTGGGCTCTGGCGATGTGGTGTGCGGAGCGGGGAACGGCGCGGAGCTGCAGCCGGCAAGCCGCCGATACCGCCGGCCGCCTCGTGACCCGCCGCTTCCTCCTGCTGCTGCTGTTGCTCGTCCTGCTGCCCGCAGGTAGCGTCCCGGGCCGGCGACACACGGAGCTCAGGCAGGGACCGGGACGGCGGGGTGGAGCGGCGGGTGGAGCGGCGGGCTGCCCCTTTCTCGCGGGGCTTGGCAGTGGTGGCGGCTCCGAAACCTGATTGCTTCCCGTCCCGGCCCCGCCTGGTGTGAGTTCTGTCGGTTTTATCGAGTTCGCTCCCTGCCTGTGCTTTGTCCTTGCCCTCATGCATTTATTTACACTGTAAATAAAAGCAGGTGTGTGTCACTGCATATGTGACCCTCTTTGCAGGCTGTTACGTCTGTGTTACTGTTCCATAATGCAGGAGCTGTGCCCTTTAACATCCAGCTTTCATCCCGTGGGTTCTGTTTCACCCCTGCTACTTCTCTTCCCATCCACACACACCATATGCACCGGTGGAATAAAACTTTCTTTCCACATGTGAAGGTGGGGATAGATGCAGGAAAGCTAAAGGATTATCTAAGTAATCTCTTTTTTCCTCAAAAGTGAGTGTTGAGGAAAGGGGTGTTTCTTCTTCCAAAGAAGCCTCATGCCTGAGTTGGGGGGTAACACCCCAGGCGAGTTGCATGGGGAGTGTGTAGCTGGTAACAGCAGTACTCAGCTAAAACAGCTGCATCACTTTGTGAAAGGCTCCAAGTTAGTTAATAGCTAGGCTCTTAGTTAATAGTTAGGCTCTAAGTTAGAAATAGTTATGGGTAGGATGCCAAGATGTACATATCTGGTGTACTAGTGCTGATTTTGTGTCCACTGTGTGCATAATTGGAGCTATCAGGTGTCACTGGCTGGCAAATTCTGGTGACAGCCTCTCAACTCTTAAGACTCAGAATAGCCTGAAAAGACAGTCTCTGCTTCCTGGTGAGGCTTTGAAATTTGAACATAGGAAATCATTTAGGCTTTCTGATTATTAGATTAGTATTAAATTATTTAATTTATACATTAGTGTGTATATATGCTAGATCTTCTTATTCAATGATCTGGTTATGACTGAGTTTCACTTTAGAAAATCAAGGTCTTCTCCAGGATCAAGATCAGAGGTGAAGTTCAAAGTTGTTCTGCTCTCTGACAAAACCAGGAAAACTATGCAGGAAAACTATGTGCAGTATTTCAGTATATATTCACTGAAATGTCTGTCTGGTTTTAGTAGGCATAAGAGACACTGTCAATTAAAAAAAAGTCACTTATTTCAGTTTTATTGCACTGTTGTGTTATTAATATAGTCTGAATTCAGACTGATGTAAAGAATATGAACATCTTTGAGGATTTTGTTTGTTTTGTTGGTTGGGTTGGTTTGTTTGCTTACTAATGCTGACAGTTTTGGCTTATGTGTTTTTCCTTAAGTGAAGAATTAAACTTTTTGAGGACAATGTGGAGCATGGTTCTTAAAATGTCTTAATTACGTTTGACTTTTCTGAGCCATCTGTAGGAAGTGTCCATCTTACTGAAAAGGTACATTTTTAATTTTGGCTTGCTGTATGAGAAGGAAAAAAAAGTTCCCTTTTTGACTTACTGTCATGGTTTAACCCCAGCTGGCAACTAAGTACCGTGCAGCCACTCGCTCACAAACACACCTCCCCAGTGAGAAGGGGAGGAGAATCAGAAAAAGGGTAAAAACCTGTGTGCTGAGATAAAAACAATTTACTAATTAAAATAAGTACAATGTAGTACTAATACGAATGAAAAGCGAAATAACAGAGAGAGAGGTAAAACTCAAAGAAAAAAAAAACCAAGTGATGCACAACTCAATTGCTCACTACCTGCTGACCAATACCCAGCTTGTGATGAGCAGTGATCTGCCCTTCTGTGTCACTTCCCCAGTTTATATACTTGGCATGATGTGCTGTGGTATGGAATACCCCTATGGTTAGTTTGGGTCAGGTGTCTTGTCTGTGCTCCTTCCTGGCTTCTTGTGCCCCTCCTCACTGGCAGAGCTGAAAAGTCCTTGATCAGAGTGAGCACTGCTCAGCAACAACTAAACCATGGGTGTGTTATCAGCATTATTCTTAGACTAAAGCCGAAACACAGCACTGCACCAGCTACTGGAAGAAAAATGACTGGTACAGCTGAACCCAGGACACTTGTGAAGTGTGTTAATACTGTAATTGTCAGAAAGGAAATGTGAAAGCCTACTTGAAAAACAATATAGTTCATGTCTTGCAGGTTAAACTTAACTGAGACAGGTTAGAAACTGTGGTTTGTTTTCTCCTATATGACTTTTATATGACTAGTAATAGAAATGGTAATATTTCTGCACAGCACTTGCCATCAATAGGCAGCTTAGAAATGCCAGCTGTAATTAAAGTACTTGGATATAGAAAAACACTTGACTATTAGCATAATTGAGCAAAAATAATTTTAAGTCACGTTGCTATTTATATACTCTTGGTGCAGAAATCTCTTTACAAAAATTATCTCAAAACATAATTGAAAAAACTTTCAGCAACTACCGTAACTTAAATAAATCTTTTCCTATCATTTCATGGAACTTTCATTTCTAAATAAATGAGTTGAAGCTAGGCCAATTGAACATTCAAGTAATACAGTATTTAATTCATGAATAAATTGATTGTTTAATTATTTAAGGCTCATTTTAAACTCTGTTTCCTGCTACTACAATTTTTAGACCAAATTTAATTTTCTGGTGAATTATTGTGAAGCGATTAGTTTTACAGCTGTAATGCTCATTTTAAGACTAAGACATTCAGAATAAAATGTTTTATGAAATAGTAGAATATACTTTATGTGAGATTCGGGTGAATGGCATTTCCTTTCACCTCAGTGGGCTTAGGAATGAATGCTCATGCAGTCAGTGCTCACCTCAGGTTCCTTATTTGCACAGGAACTGGAGAAGGACTCCACTTTACCTGACCAAGGAGGAGCAGGGGGGTTGTCTGTGCAGGTACAATCCACCTGCTACTTCTGGTCTTGAATTGAGACTTTTCCTCCTAGAGGCAAAACCCCTTACAAATACATGAGCTCAATTGCTTTGTGTTTGGGAGAATATCAACCAAGTAGATTTTAAATACATCAAACAGGGTGTTAATGTTTTATACTTAAATCTAACTTACTGCAGGATCTTTGGCCTGTGTCAGTTGCATAAATCAGTAGTAAAGCTGTTGAATTTAACTCCATCAGGTTTGAAAGTCACCCGATGAATCTTCAAGTAGCATAGAGACTTTATATGGCAAGCATACTGTTGAATTCCAGTGGTGGGGAATGGGAATGGCTTTTCAGGCAGCTGAGAAGTTTGAATCACCCTGGGCTTGGGGGTGAATTACCCCAAACTTTCATGTGTCTGATAGTGATGTAAAGCTATTTTTCTTCATCTGTGTTCTTCTGCAAAAGGAACTGTTGCTCACACCTTGTATTATGCCTGTAAAAAGTACAATTAGGAATCACCTCTACATATTTCTAGTGCATTGGGCTGCTTAAAAAACTTAATTTGTGGAATTAATTCAGACATCTCATTTATTTTTCTCAAAAATGGGTGGAACAGCTTTTGCCACTGCTTGTTAAGTGCAGGTTAGATTGAAGGGATGGAATAAAATATTTAATAACTTTAAAATGTAGTTTAAACAGATCATTTATCTGTTACTGTTTTTTTGTAGCTCTTTCTGTGGGACTTAATGACCTCTTGATACATTTTGTTTTCCTAGGAAAAGCATCTTTCTAACCTAATCACACACACACTTTTAAAATTGAGAGTGAGAATACAAAGATCATTTGTGCTAGAGACTGCTACAGAAAGCTCTATTTAATGCCAGGTGGTTAGGAGGAAAATAAAGGAATTCAAGTAGGAAACCTGAAAAAAGGCTTGAAAAAAACCTAAAAGGCAGTGTCGAAAGTGAGGGACAGAGTATATGAGAGTTCGGATTCATATATGGACAGAAACATTTACTTACTGAAATGGCTGCTGTGCAAGTGAATTGTGTATACACATGAAAGAGCATTTAAGATGACTTTCTCAAAATTTAGCATGCAATGTCACTGAAGATAACAGAAAAGTAATTCCAGATGTTTTACAGTACCTTCCTTCAGTAACTATGTTGCTTCCACTTTTTTTAGTTCTTTTAAAATAAACAGTTCAAGAGCTCCATCTTTGGGTTTACGTTATTATTGTAAAAAAAAAAAAAAAAAACCAAAACAAAAAACCACAAAACTACTTTCCTTTTGCATTGATTTAGTAGTGCTTATACATCTTACAAGTTAGCTGTATTTGCTCATACTTTGTCAGTTTGCAATGCTCAGCTTTTCTAGATGCATTTGTTCAGTTGGCTTATGATAAACTTTGAATACTTTCTGTATAAGGTTGGTTTTTTCAGTTTTTCATTAATTTATTTGGTTTTGGTGGATTATGTTTTTCCTTTCCAATTACAATACATAAATCAACTTGTCAGTTCATAAAATATTTATGATGTACACAGATAATAGTTGCAGAAGGAATTTTAAAACAGATTGGATTTCAGGTAGGAATTATAATTTGCTGTGAATTAATATGCTTTTATTAAACTCAAAGCATATGCTGATATTTTTTTTGTCAATGGAGAATCCAGTCGAATTCTTTTGGGAGCTGAATTTCAGAGAAAAATGAGTTTTGTTTCTGCCAGTGCAGCAGAATTCTGAAAAACTTAACCTAAATGTTCCAGTGAGAAAATGTTAATCTATTTTGTTTTTCAATAAAATCCCTCCAATCCTTCTAGGAGGTCTTTGGGGAAAATTAAGTTATTTGGAAAACTTTGCTTCTCAAATGAAGTTGTGGAAGTGATACATAGTGAAGTAATATTGCAAAGTAAATTAAACTGTTAATCATGGAAATCCACCATATATAAGACTGCTTTTATGATTATCTTCTCTCAGTTGTTTTTTGGTTTTGTTTTTCTGAAGCAAGGTTTGATTTCTTCCTCCTTTCTAAGTATTTTAAGCTGTGTACTCTGCTCACATTCTGAAATGACAAGTACAGATAATTCTTTTAATTTACCTTGATTATCTTATCCTGATAGCTGGAGAATCTGCCTTGCTTCTGTTTTGCATAAGAACACTGTTGAGAAGTACAATTACCATTTGTATAATCGATGGGGTGAATTGATAATTTCTCATTATTGCTTAAATCAAGATAAATCAAAACAAAGATGGGACTCGACCCCATTTCTCTCATTGTCCCCAGATGCCTTCATCTATAACCAGTTTACCAGAGTATTTACTGTTGCTTTTAGTTTTTTAATATTGAACCTAAGTTAGCAACCAGCACTGATCTGGTGCCACATAATTCTTTAGCTCGTCTTAATAAAATAATTGCTACTGATGAGATGTTTGGTATTTTATTGCTTTCTTGTGTATTCAAGACTTTCTATTCATTTATTATTTACTTTGCTTCCCAGATTCCCCAAAAGAATTAGAAATCACAGGCATATTTTAACTCCCAGTAACCCACATTCCTTCCAAGCAGGAGGTGGAGACAAAGAACACAAAATCCTGAGAGGTCTAACTGCCGTCGTCATCTTTTCACTGGCTTCAGTTCCACATCTCTAGAAACTCCTTTAAAAGAAAGTTATATCTGACTAGTACTAGAATACCCACCTGAAAGACACTTCATTTTTCTTTCAGAAGCCTTGCATATCTTGCAAAGCTTTACAATCTTTATGAACGTGTTTGTAATTTCTATTTAAAATAGAATAAATGCAAATGAAAATAGCCATTAAAGACCTTATTTCATGGCAAAATTAAGAAAATCATTAATGGTCAGTCAATCAATGAATAAATACATTTATTGACATCCCGACTGAGGTATCATAATAATGCTGCTAAATTTTATCCTCATTTGTAGAGTGCCTATTCACACTTTCTCCATTATGGACAATCTTAGTTTAAAATGTGACAGTTCTTTTGTAAAACGTGAATATTTTTTAAATTTAATCTAAATTTAAGTGCCATTTAGAATAAGGATGCTTTTTCTGGTATCAGGCCTTTACCACTGTTTTTTGTTGCCTAATGACAGTCATGCGTTGTATAAGACATTAGACAGATATTAACCTAATATCCATTGAAGAACAAGTCTATTAATGAATGTAGATTAGCCTAAAGTATGCTGCTTGCTTTCTCAGATGAATTAAATGGTTGCATTAATGTCATTGTTTCATCTTTTAACAGTTCAACCTTCAAGGAGATTTTTAAGAAGTGCAGGGCCAAAGAATGACAACTTAAAAATAGTGGGATCTGTCATATTTCCAGGTATTTTTCTTTAAATATAATTTAACAATTTTTAGGGAGAATATTTGTTTTACCAAGGAAAGGCCCTTCTTTATCATACTGCTTGTTGTTGAATTGTTTAGGATTAAGTGGTTTAATTAATTACAGTTCTGTACTGACATATGTATACGTAATAGGCCATCCCACAGAATGTATTTCTGTTATTGGTATTTATTTTTATAGTCATTTTATACTTATAATTCTTATGAAACCAAGATAAGTATTTTTCTTTAATTGTTATAACAATAACAATATTCTGTGCACTGGCTGTAGGACTCTTGCTCTGAAATACTGCTTTCTTCCACTGTAGGTATTCCTATTTGGTCTTACTCGTTATGTACACAGAACCTGGAGCTTGAAGTTTATGTTATATTCTACAACAAGAAATAAGTAGAGTTAAGAATGAATTTCTTCCTAAGTTAAATCAATCTAACAAGTATATAATATTATGAGTTTCTTTTCTCATTAAACAATTATTGGAAAATCTGAAAATTAAATTATAGACCCCACTGTCCCTCACTGCCATATATTTATTCATGTTGCTTTTTCTCTGAATGCACATTACTGGCTTGGTTTTAGTAATACTCTTTCCAATAGATTTCTCCATGTGTGTTTTCCAGTAACAGTAGCATAACTAACTAGTAGCATATCCAGAAGTAATATTTCTGTTGTTGGGGAAAAGCTAAAAGACAGTATTTTTTGCCTTTTTTTTTTTTGGTACAAATTCTTAGACATGTGAATTTTTGTCCAAAGGTAAAACAATTCTGGGATTTTTTTTTTTTTTTTTAAGGTTTCTCTTAATAGTTTATCTTATAATACTATTTAATGTTAAATTATGGCTCTAAGTAGTCTCAAGATTCATCCTATTAGTATACTTTTCCTCTCTGTCTATAAACATGGTTACTACTTGAATGGCAGAGGGCAATTCAAAAGTTAGAAGACAGTATTAACATGATTTATCCCAACTCTCTTTCTGAACAATTTGGTATTAATAAAGAATGTTTCCACCTACTTTGGAATAGATTATTGTGAATATACTAGATTTGGCTCCAGTGTTCTTTTGAGATGCTGAGTGACATCTCTATTTTTTTTGTCGTTTTTTTTTTTTTTTTCCCACCAAAATTTTATTAGATTTAATTCTGCATTTTTAAAATCCTGCAGTTTTAGAATATCTCACATATATGTTCTTTTTTTTTTTTTTTGTCACTGTCTAAAATAAATATTTTTAGAATGGTGAGAATATGAACAAATAATAAAATCAGCAAAGAATTTTAATTAAAAGAGTAAGACTTTATTTTGAAGTGCAGAGGAATAAGGTTATACCTGTTAGATATTTTTTTCAGCCATTATTTTCTATCAGATGCCCTTGTGTATCCTATGGTACATGCTTACAAAACTGTCATGGAAATTTACAGTCGTGGGACAGAGTTTTCTATCTTCACAGGTTATGATAATAATAACACCATAATTTTGTTACTTTTTATGATGGGTATGTAATTATTCTTTTTTATATTGCCATGAGACAGAACAAAGCAACCTTGAGGAAATAAAAAAAAAAAAGTGGGAGACATATGCAATGTATACAATTTTGCCTCAATAGTCTACTACTAAAGCCAGCTGATTAGTAAATTTTGAGAAAAAGTATTAAGGATTTGCAATGGAAGAAGACTAATCATATTGACAGTTGCATTAACATGTAGAATTTGTATTGATTTTCATGCTTCACGGTTAAAAACTGAAACACTACCTGTAAAAGACATTAATTTCCATGATATACTGTTGTACAATTGAAAATATATACTTTGCTATTTTCTGCAGTGTAAGCTACTGTAAAAAAATTACTAGCTGGGATGGACATACCTACTGATCTTAAGACTATCAAATACCTAAAGTTGTTCTTATTTATTAAATGTTATAACTAAGTCTTTATTCTCTTTAAACAACCTCATACTTTAATGTGAATGTAAGTAGGTTTTCATATTTTGGTGAAAGCAAACAATCATACCTGGAGAGGAAAGAAAGTTGTGGTAGCACTACTGCCAGTTGCCATAATGGGAAAGTGACAACTTTTTTTGAACATTAATCCATTCCTGTAGCAAATAACTTCAGTTGTTTTCCACTTGCAGGAAATCTGAAATAGTCAATGGTAAGATAAAATATGGTAATTTGCTTATTTGATTCAGTTTAAATTATTAGTCAGTTTTATCAAATCACAGATGTTGTAGTAGTTGTAATGGTTTATACTAGTAGTAGCTTTTCAGTGGCATGAAGGTAGCCTGATGTAGAGCATGGTATACTAAAGTACACATTTGCTGAAATGTAAATACCTAGCCTCAGACTTCTGAAGAGGATAAATGCTTTGCAGAATGTCAGTAGGAAAGAAAATACAACAAATTGTACACACTGAACTCCTGCATATTATGGAAGTGATTATGACTACACCAATTGTAGTTTTTAGAAAGAGTTGCAAGATCTAGAAGCACCTGTACACTACAAACTGCATACAAGACAAGCATACCTGCTCTACTGTGGGAAAATACAAAGTAAATCCTTACCTTACTCAGTTTGCTTCCTATCTCATTATCCCTGAATTAAACCATAGGAAGCTCACCATTTAGTGAGCTACAACATTAAACCCTTTAAAACAAATACATTATGCAGTGGTAAAAGGCAGTACTATTAGCACTGTTAATAGAATGGAAACAGCAGTCTTTCAAGTCTGAGTATCCTGGACCAACACACTGCAACTTCACTCTCTCCATGTGTGTGTTGGACTCCAGTTGAGACAGCAAGCTGTGGAAGTCTGTGCTTGTGAGAACCCACTAAATGATATAATCCATTCAGGAGGATGTTAACAGTGCACTGTGGTTCTTGTTTACATGAGATAGGACTAGAACTAGAAAGAATTCTCTTAGTTTTATTTTCTGGGGAAAACAAACCTTTTGGTAGAGAGATAACAGAACAAGTCCCAGAATCAGAACTCCATTCAAGATCATTGTTGAACCACTGTCATGAAATTTATATAGCTCACTGTTAGGATACCATTGATAAATACTTGATGCTAATGATATATTTTTTTTTTTCAGTCAAAGTTTATGTCAAGCTGAATCACAGCAGTCCACGTATTTTATGTCTGACAAATCATCTGCGAAACTTAGAACTGATTGATCCCATATTCCAGTGGACTGGACCAGGTGGTGGTCTTTCTTCAGGTAAGGGTTTATGTTCTTACATGTCCCCTGGCACCTTCTCACTTTCTTCCCCGCACCCACAAAGAAGCATGAGGGTGGGAATGTAACTGAGGGTACATTGTGAGAGTGCTTGTATGTATAGCATATAAATTAACTTTCACTTTTCAGAAAGACAGGGGTGGGATAACCAAACTAAAACACTTCTCCAGTCTCTGTAGAGAATGGTGTCAACTCTAAAAAGTGCTAGGTGGAACAGAGCATGTTGGATGCAACAGAGGCTGAGGTTGAGCGCTCTTTGTGGCACTGAGACACATCTGGCAGTGTTTTGCAAGGACAGAATAATAGGATGATGGGTCATGTGATCTAGCCCAACTTCCTGCTCAGTGGCAAGCGACCATCATATACGAAGCTGCTTGAGCACTTGAGTTTGGGGAATCTGTACCCTGGGAGATTTTGTGCCTTTTCTGTGCAACCTGTTCGTGGTTTTTTCTTATTTTCAATCATAATTTCCCTTACCGTAACTTGTCATCATTGCTGCATGTCCTTTTGTGGTGCACCTCTTAAAAAATATGGGTTATTCTTCCCTGTATCTCCCCTTGGGTAGTGAAGGACTGGAATTCCTTCCTTAAAATTTTCTAGGATAAAAATTCCAGTTTCCTTTGCCTCTTGTCCTATGCATCAACTCCTTAATCATCTCAGAAAGCTGCTTGTTGACTTCCACTTTGTTATTATCAGTCTTGTCAAAACTGGGCACAGTATTCCAGAGAGCTCAAATGAGTGCTAAGTAGGGACAGAATAATAACTTAGCAGGGAACCTGAGTTCTGGTTTTTGTTTCGTTCTGTGCATCTCATTTGCCCTTTAGTCTAATTTAATTTTGAAAAAGAACAATAAGCATTGTGATGAATTTATAAACCTGTTTAATCTCTTATTTTAGTTTACAATTTAGGTTATGAATCATTCATCCTTTTATAATGGTAGTGTTTCCAAAAACTATTTGCTTTCCTCTTAGTCTGCACTAGTGTTTATCAGAACTCTGTCTTTGGTCTTATACTTTCCTGCTACACAATCTGAAATACCATTTACATCACAGCGATTCTTCATTCTTAATCCTCTATATGCCAGCCTTCATAGTAGAGCATTTCATATTTATATGATATCTAACACAGTTAGATATATTCAGAGTTTTTGCTCTGTATCTAGTAGCAGACTTCACCCTCAGAGTTTTTATCATTCTTTGCCTCAAAGTGCTATAGGTGGTTTTGCTTGTACTTAAGCCTGTGGGCTATGTTGTTTTACATGCAACTGCTGATCTCCCTTGGTATAGATACATACTGGTTAGCTGAATGTCCTGCATTGTAACATGTATTTTGATGCCTAGTCTGTGATGCATGACAAACACAATTTCAGATATGTCATGTGTTTAAGTACTGAGTAGTTAAACTGAGTCTGATTAGAAAGGAGACAATCTACTAATTCACAATTAATAACAATGGCTTGTTTCACCTCTCTGGCTTCTGTTTACTGAAACTGCAGTTTAGAACAGTTGAGAACAGAAAAACATGGAGACCTCAGACTTCTAGTTGACAGGTTTAAATCTCTTTGGGCAGATTGCTTCAGTAGTATCTGAAGTTGCTATGCCAACATTGGTTAACTAGCTAGAAAAGCTATGGTGGCAGGGGTTCTTGGCTTTGTGGCAACTTCAGGTATACTAGAATCAGCAGCAGACGGGCAAACATTATGGTAAGAGAAGAAAACTTGTGTTTGACATAACTTTCTAGAGGGATGAGAGAGGCTTTAGAAAAATTATTTTTAAAAGCAGTAATGAGAGGACTTCAGCCTCAGCCATCACAACTTTGGGTAAATACCACAAAGATATATTAGTCTCTTAGGGCTGTTGTCAGGTTATTGGTTTTTTTTTACTCAAAGAAAGTATAAATAGACAAAAAGCTATTTAAAGTTTTTAGTTCCTGAAGTGTTTGCTATATAAAAGTATTTTATCACTTGGCCTCCATTTAGGATGGGTGTATCTGTAATGGATAAATATTATCTGGGTTTTGGTGTGACTAGTTAGTCTTCTAATACTTATTGTAGCAAATCTCCACAATAGTGGGAAATTAGGTTTCCTAAACCTTGCTTAATACTTTATTTAATACTTTTTCAGTGTGATTGTAGGAAAGAAAAGAATAATTTTAGTGTAAACGTAGAACTGTAAATTGAGTTTCAGGAAAGACTAACAATACTGCTTCTTGGAATGCTTCAAAATAAATGCAAATATTTAAGCATAAAGACTGAAAGAGGAGAGCCTATCTTTCAATGTACTATCTGTCATAGTAGAAAAATCAGATTCTTTTTCAGGCACATTGGCCTTTGACACACAGCTATATGCATCAGACATCATGACTACAATAAAAGCTCACAAAGAGCAGTAAACACTTTTCTTTCTGTAGCCTTAAAAACCAGTTCTGTTCTTTGAACAAGCAGCTTTGTTCGGGTAGTTCCAGTCGACTTCTGTGTGCTTGAAAGAGTAATAAAAAATTAAGCACTGCACAGAATGTAATTTAAAATCATTACAATTTCAAAATTAGCAAGTCATTTTTCTTCACTTAGCATAGTGACTCTTTTTTACTAAGATCTGGAAATTGTACTTGGAAATTTTTAAACAGCTTTTGGGCTGGTTGAGAATAAGAGCTTTTTCAAAATATGTTTTAAGTGGAGGATAAAACCTTCAAAATAATTGCTTATGTTCTGGATCTTAAAGTTTTTCTGCATAAACCAGCAATTTTGATGGTGTTCTGAACAGCTAAGTAGAACAGAAAACAAAGCATTTTGATCTTTTATTTCCAAATGCAAACATTAGAATAGGCCTATTCTAGTTTGCACCTAGGAATTTGGATTTACGGGAAAGTTACTGGTTTTCATACACTCTGACACCTAATATACGGGTAGAAGGAATATTTGTTGTTGGAAGATTGTGACTCTGACAGGACTGAAAAAAGTGTGTACTATAGTTTTGTAGAACAAAGCAACTGACAAATTAAATACCTGCACCCAACTTCTCAACTGCAGGCTGAACCCCAGATATTCTAAAACCTGCTATTGGTATATCAACCAGGTATTCTATGGACAGGCAAGGAAAGAGAATGAGAAGAAATATGAAACTTCTTTTAATAGGTGTGTATATCTGTATACTCATGCCATCCTTATAACTGATATATGACTTATACATGTTTCCTGAGAGACAGTCGGAGTCCTGTCTGGTCTGCAAAACAGAGTGTGTTTCATTCCTAAAAAGCTTTTCAGGTGAACTCAAGTTTATTATATAGGGTATTAGCTTTTGTTCTGGTACGTCTATAATTAATCACTGAATTTACCTATTTGGACATTCTCAGATATTGCATATTTAAATCTGAACATGCACATTTTTTTTTTAATCTGAAGGTTAGAATTTAGGATCTGGATTGATAGTTGTTTCTGAGTGTCTGAAAAATCTGTTTCTGAAAAGCCCATTGGCCTGATTCTGCTGTCATTTGCTTGTAT
This sequence comes from Psittacula echo, assembly GCF_963264785.1. NCBI lineage: Eukaryota > Metazoa > Chordata > Aves > Psittaciformes > Psittacidae > Psittacula > Psittacula echo. Next base: position 87,683,271 of record NC_137737.1, on the reverse strand, counting down.
TCTTAACATACAATTTCAAAATACGGAAGTTGCTCTACTATAAAACTGGCCTGATTGGGTGGACGATGGGAAGTAACTTTATTTTTTTTGCACTGAAAGCACTGGAAGGAGTATCAATCTGTTGGGTTGAAGTTTAGTAAACAGAGAAACTAAAACGTAGGAACACTTAGTTTCAAATATAATTCTACAAATGCATGGACACTTACAGGACTTAGTTTTCATAACATAATTCTCACAGGAATAGCTCTATTTTGCATCCTTCTAATTCCTGAAGATCCTGGAAAATGGTCTAGCTTCCTTTTTTAGCATGAATTAAAAAGAACTTATTTTCTATTTTAAGTTATTCTGGTTTTCACTGACTCCAGGGAACCTCTGAATTGATCACATTGCTTTTTGTCCATCAGGCATGTAAAATGCCTCCTGTGTAATACAGGCATATTAAATCATATAATGTAATTTGCATCACAAAATGTGAGGTGAAATCCTAGTCACCTGTCTTATTGAACCTGCTGTAAAGGAACAACATGGAAAAAAGATATTAGATTTAAGAACAGGGTGAATAGTTTAATTACTTTCAAAATTTTGTTTTATGGCTAACGGTCTGTTTTGTGACCCAAACTCATCTGAGAGGTAGTATTTATCCAGATAATCCCATGGAGGAAGGCATTTTAAATGTGATATCTTTTATAACACTAGGGGAAAAAAAAAAAACCAAACCAGGCTCTTAATTCCATGATCCAAAAGGACATTCTTTATACACAGATACACCATTAAAGTAATTAATAGTTAAGATGTAAAAATTGTGATATTTTCTGGTATATAAAACATTCATTGTTCAAGGTAGGATAAAATTCTGTAATAAAGATCTGTGACTCAGTCCATCAGAGGAACACTTTTCCATTTTTGCAGAAATTATTTGTGACCAGATCTCTTCACTGGATTTCCAAGCTTTGTGTGTTGCAGACTTCTTGTCATCTTTGCAGTTCAGTAATGCATTTTATAAATATAGCAAAGCTGTCTGTGATATATCTTAAACATTTTCCAGCTATCCAGTCAACTAACAGTGATGATGTTTCTGGCCTGCACAGGGCAGTTGCATATGCCAAAGATGAGAACTATAGTTCTTAAATCTATTCTCTTTTTTTCTGATAGTATTAATCTGATAGCTATTCCAGCATACAGTAGCAAATGACACCCTAGTTTATAGACTTAGCATCCTGAGTAGGTCATCATCAGATTAAAAACCTCTTCATCATCCAAAAAATGGAAGACAGTGTGCCATTAATTTGAGAGTCTAGGTTGATATGGAATCCCAAACCATTTTTGTCAAAGAATTTGCTCTTTCAGTCTTTTTTATAGTACAGTTTTGGGTTTTTTTTCCTTTTTTACCAGCATTTGAATTTATTTTTTTTTAACAGAGTGATATATATGAAAAAAATAAGTTAATTAAAAGCTTAAGCGGTTTATTGAGGAACAAAGTTGTCCTACATCCTCCTGCCAAGTATGTTAAAAGATACACTTCAATAAGGCTATTTTTTTCCAGTATCTTTTTTAAAATCACACAGCAGGAAAGTCACTGTGCATCTACAGTAACATGTTAGTTTGAATAGAAGTGTGGCTTTGAAGTAAATTGCTTGATTTTACACATTTACCATGTTTTGTTTGGATCATGGTGTTGTCTTTGAGTGCACAAAGTAGATCCATTTTGGGTGAAGCTAATTGTAAAGGTTTTATTTGAAAAATAATTGCATGCTCAATCTGTAAAACCAGCTTAGGACTGGTCTGAAGTAAATGCCATAAGATGTATGCGGTATAAATCTCATGTCCTTAGCACTGATTTTTTCAGTTTGAAAATACACTGCTCTTGCACCACACACATTGACTAAGCTTCCCTTGTCTACATAAAAATTCTAAATTATTTAGGATGTTAAAAAGATTGGGAGGGGGGCATCTGAAAATGGAAACAAAAATTTATTCTCAATATTTTACTAAAGTGAGTATTTTACCTTGAAACCTATTAGAATCAACTCTAATCTAGTGGCTCCCAAGGTTTTCTTTGACAGCAAGATGGGCTGCATATTACTATTTTACAAAGTCATTATCTATATGCTACTGCCTGAGGACTTCTCAAATCAGGAAAGGACTCATCAACTATCATCATTTAACCCACATGCAGGCTACATGGCTCATTATCAGTGCCCAAATCTGACCTTAAGCAGTGCTTTTCTTTCTCTTTAAAAACTTAGTTAAAGAGCCATGCTCATTATTTGCCCTGTGAAGTAGGATCATGCTTCACCTCTGCAATTTGTTAAGACTTTGGCCACTGTAACAGTGCTTATCTTTCCATACAGAAGGATTATTTTACAATCTTAAACATAGATGATTCTCATTTTGGCATATACATATAATTCTTTTTGGTATGTCTTTTATACACTACTTGCTTAACTTGACCTTCCTGCCTACTGTGAAGTTTACTGCAGGTTAAACACTACCAGCAGCTAATTCATCAGGCAGTTCCTGAAGACTGAAAGGTTAGTAATCAGTTTCACTATATATAGAGGTATAAAAAGATATTATTTGTCCACTTTGTGCTTTTTTTCTTTGAGCTTTTTGCCCTTGGAAGTAGTTATTTGAGAGAGCAATAGATGTCTAAGATCAAACAAAAACAGGTTTCCAGGACAGCTTTGCTAACCCAGTACTTAAAAACACAGGAGCAATAAGGTGTGTTTGAGTAATGCTGAACTGAGTGACACCCAATCAGCTTCAATTCCTGAGTCCTGTGCATTCAGCTGAATCCGTAATATTAGTATTTTGTGCACAGTTTAACATTAAATAGCCATTTTGATCCTTGTTTTCTACATTTTTTCATGATGACAACTAAATTATTTCATTATTGTATTTATTAGAAAATAGCAGTGTGAAAATATCACCATCAGGAACTTTAATATTGAGACACTTCAATCAGAGTGGACTTTACACTTGTTCCATTGTTTATAAACTAACAGCAATGCAACCTGTTGAACACGTCATAATAAAATACCTTATTTATGGTAAGTTATGAATGCATGTGTGTCATTCCTAATTTTAAATAAGTAGGTTTATTTAGAATTTAATTTTCAGATATTCTGTTTCTCTGGAAAATTGTTTTTAATATTAGTTTCTACCAGGCAGTTCATTTAATGTCATTTACAGAGCCTTAAATGAAGCTCAGTGGCTGACTGAGAAACTGATGAATACAGTTCTTTTTAAAAAAAGAAACATAAAATGTAATGAAATGTAACAAATTGTACAGGCAGTAATCTTTAATAACATTAAAATAGTATAATTTTAAACTGAATTATTCTTTATGAGATTGATTTTGGCACAGCCATATTTTTTTTCACACATGTTAATGCCTTAATTATTACCTGCTTGTGCTTTGTAAGTACGTATCATTTAATAATGTAATATTTGTAGTTTATTCTTTCCTGTTCTGATTACATTTCCTTCTGTCAGGGGGTAAAAAGTCTTTGCTAAAGTGAAAGATTGTAAAGGCAATGTCAGTTATTCATTATGAGCTCTCCTTTAAAGGATATTTTATTCTTGTGGAGATGTGGGCAAGAACTTCTCTTGCCTTCACACCAAGAACTATGTCTGATCTTGAATTTAAAAGGCGAATCAGTGCTGATTTAGAAACACGGTAGAGCACAATAACCTAAATTAACCTTTGATGTAAATTAATTTTACTTTGGCACAGTAACCTTCATACAGAATAGCCCTGACTTTTAGCTGCTAGCTTGCTTGACAGAACTGCAAAGGAAGAAGTTTCTTTGAACCTGCTTTAATGGAAAAGGTTACAGTTTTCAGTAATGCAGAATTATGTCCTTATTGAATAAGGATCAAATCTGACTGTTAGTATACAAAATTCAAGTTTTATGCATATATATGTAAAGGAATATGCAGCAGCAAGCGAAAGGAAATTGGGGGAGTCAAAAGCAAGGTGGAGGATCTAATGAGCTGTCTTAATTAGGTACCATATTTTGGATTTTTTTGCTGCTTCTTTTAGCTGGTTTGGTTTCTATTCCTTTGTTCTTTATTCCCTGCCACCCTCATTACTGTGATTATACCCACACCATGATCCCTGTTCTTCATTCTTTTATATTCTATTTAACATTGTGCTCTGTTGATTTTCAGCTTTGGGCAAGTAGAGTTGTTATTATGAAATAACTAGAAACATGCATTTTATGGTACATTGGCTTAGTTGTAAAAGATGTCCAGGTGTGCATTTAGCTTTCCAGTAAAGGTGGAATAATTTGTGCTCACAGGGCAGAAATTCCTGTTCATTGTACTAGTTCATCTTCTGTTGATCTATGGGGAAGAGAATTGAGGTTTTCAGCCTTTTAAAATAATTTGTGATAATTGACTAAAAATATTTAACATATCACTATAACTGGCCATAATGTGTAAGATTAAATACTGTGCTACATACTAAAGGATATTTTGTATATTTTTAACCTTACCATTCATAGTCCTGATCCTTTTACTGTAATCTCTTGTTGTTTTAAAAATGAAAAAAAATCAGTAATAAAGAGGCCTGTGGATGTCAATAAGAATGTTGACTTGTAAAAATCTCTTAAGTGTTTCCAGGTGGCCCAGCATATACTATTTTATCATTAGAAGTTCTCTGGCGGTGCAAAATAAGCTTTGTTTATAAATTATTGATTTTTTTTTTCCAAATAAACAAATTACTTTTTTTTTCTTTTTACTTCATAAATGTTCATTATCATCTTCCACATTTTTTCCCTGCAGCTTATTCTGATCCTAAAAATTACTATGAGTTCACAGCCCGGTATCACACAGCCCCCTGCAACAGTTCTGAGAATGCTTATTTTGAGAAAGCATTGCTTCAGATACTAAGCAATCTTGTTGCTGAACTTTCCTGTGAGGTTACGTTAATTAAGTCAGAATGCCATCATGTAAAAATGCAGAGAGGAGGTCTACAGAATGAAAACTTCTTTACATTTTCAGGTAAAAATCTGCCTTGCTTTTAAAGTAAATAATACAATTCCTTGTCATTAGAATTTACAAAATAAATGGCAGTTCCCATAAAAGATTTAAGTATACCAAAACTGAGACATAGACATGTAGTACCTATGAAGATAAGCTCTTATTTCTTTAAATCATTGACAGTCAGACATCTGAAATATTTTAAAAAGTCCTAAATACTTGCATCAGAACTAACTAGAATCTTAAATCAGTTAATTAAAGAAATAACTGTTGATTTCATTGACTTTGTTCTTTTATAAACAGATTATGTTTTGTTACAGTTACTTCCTTAGACAGAGAAAACCACAGACTATGTCAGCAAAGAGATTGTGATGCATTTTATAGACTAAACAAGGTACAGTAGCTAACGTAATGCAGGAACTACCATAAGCTATTCTCACAATAAAGTATAACAACATCAGAAATAAAACATCTTTTGTTTAGAAAATTAATAAATCAATATAAGAGTTTAAGTGCATATAATTTTTTTTTCCATTAAAATTGCTAATATTCTAGTGCTGATATGGATAATGCAGGTTATGCTACCAGATTTAAAGGCAGTATATTAAGAGTATAAAAAGTGGCAAGACAATTGGGGAAACTTTGAAGATGTGCTGTCTTACAAATATCAAATGTTGTTTTACAATGGGATTCCCTTTCCATCACTTCAGAGTGATTTTATTATTGATCTGGTAGAATTTTAGCTGTTTGAAGGTGTTTGGCTTTTACAGTAGAGAGCCAGAAGCCAGAGTTAGGTTGTCAATTTAGAGGTTCTTAAATGGGAGAGGAGAAAAGGAAGGGAAGTACAGGAGGAATACTAAGATATAGCAGGTATGCAAATTGTGCTTTGTGATTCCAGCAGAGGGATGAGGGAGTCTAAAATAACATTGAACTCATTAAGCAGCTTCCTTCCTGTCCACTGTAAAAAGCCCTAAATTTGTGGGGAAAGCTCATGATGAAAGTCCATCTTTTTCACACAGAAAAAGAGGATCAAATTAAGAGAGCATGAATAAATTTGGTTTTGTGAATTGGTGTGTATACTGAATCGTGCCAGCCTATTAAAGGTTGTTTTTTTCCTTTTTTTCTTTAGCTTTATATATAAATATATATATATATATATACACACTTAATCCCTTAATTTGTATGCAAATGAAGCACTGTCTGGAAATGAAGCATTAATACTTTTTTACTGTTAAGTCTTTGTCAGATTGCTAATGGATCTATGTGTTTGTTATATTTTACAGTTAGAAGTCACATTTTGAGATTTAACTACAATAACTTAAAATCTTTAATATTCCGGTGGAAGACACTTTATAAAAAATGATCCAAAATTCCAGAGAAAATAAAGGATTTTAAAAAATAAATATTGCCTTTGGCTAGGGAGATGGAATAGATGAGATGGAATAGAGCTCCCTTGTATCCTAACATTTCTGTGATTCTGTGCTGCTGGTTCTGAGCTGATTGAAAGGAATGCTTTTCCTATCTAGGACTGTATTTGTGCAAAACTTTTTGAGTAAAGGAATTAGTCTTCCATGATACGGTATTAATAATCCCCTTATTTAACTTGGCTTCAAAAGAAGTTTGGCATTTTCTTTTTGTTGAGCAGAAATTGCTAACAAAGGTGGAAATTACGTCTAGTATATAAGTGAACCTAAACTACAATACCTATATAGATGGGAAAGCTGCACTTCTCTTGATGTTGAGCTACAGATGTCTAATGTAAGAAAAATTGCCATGGATTAGATTTTAAAATTCCATTTATATAATCATTAACACTTTCAAAGACTTTGCATTAGCTGATCAAGGTTTATCTAAATTAAACCCAACATATTCAGAAGTATCAGACTGCCCTTTTTCCATTTAGCTACAATCAAAAGATTTAGTGGTACGTCCTTTAAAACTCATACTCACTGTTTTTGTCTTTTCTTGTATTCTGACCTCTTCCATCAAAGATTCTGATACAGTATTGTTTGTTTCAATTTAGGCAAAACACCTTATAGAGAGATTTTTTAAGCAACAAGTGGAAATTATCAGGAAAAGTTCTGAACCATTGCCTAAAATATACTACATTGACAGTACTCTGCAAATGGTATGGGTTGATCGCTGCTCTCCAGGGTATGGAATGAATGCTCAAACGCATCCAGAATGTCCTGGGTGTTGTGGTAAGTGACAAATTAATTTATTGTACAAAGTATTAAATACTAGTACAGTGGTTTTTGCTCTGATGGAACTCAGTACTTTGTTATTTAACTTTGTAAAAATGTTATGACATAATATAACAGGCTGTGATCCTCTCAAGTCTATCAAGGTAACCTGTACTAGATCAGGTTAGTACTTGGGTATAATTTTCTTGAGACCTTGTTGATTTAGATTTTAAGCTAGATCTGCAGTTTCTGTGGATTGATTTAAATAAAAATAAGTAAGATTAATTTCAGACCTCTAGATAGCAGTGGAGCTTTCTGGAATTATCATAAAAATCTATAATCTGACATGGTATCTTTCAAGGTTGGTTTTTTTTTTATGATGAGGTAAGGCAATTATTTTTGTTCTTAAACTTTTAAAAGGTTACATAATAATGCAATTACTTTAATTACATGCTACACTCCAGATATGTTTAGCATAATAGTTTTCTTATCTACTGTGCACCTCCTATACTAGACAGAAACACTACATAGTCCTACACTAGTGTCAAGATCTCTGTTGAGCCTGAATCATAACAGACGGTGCTTTGGCAGATACAGGGGCAAGCTTTCACATCTGAGGTACCCAAGAATCTGAAACAGTCCTGAATCTTGACTGATTACTACCTCCCATAGTGGAGGATATTATTCCCGTAGCATGCTCAAACATTCACTGTTTTCCTTAGTTGACTTCTTTGTAGAATTAGTCATTTCTTTTCCCAGAATCCAAACCACTGTATCATAGGCAGTAAAATGGAAACAGTCCTCTGCTTATCATTCTACCTCAAGGGAAGATATGAGCTTCAGTTATTTCTAACATATGTATCCTGCATAATCTTTAAAACCTCAGAAGACTACGCAGACTCCCAAGGAAATAAAACTTAGTACTGCATATCCTCACCATTGGAAGGCTTTTTTTCTAAGATATTTATGTAATTTCACTTTATGTAGTTCACACTTGTTCTGTCTCACTAAATCTGGAAACAACTCTGTTAACCTTATCTTTGAAGTAGCTATTGTATATCTTAGAAGACTCTGACCATTTATTTTTTATCTGATATTGTCTTTGTTGAACTAAATCACCTCAACTTCTGTCTTTCTGGTTGTGTTTGACTGGCCTCGGTTCAGCCTGATTACTGTCCACTCTGACTTCCCTACATTAGTTTTCAGTGCCTCAGACATGATGCAGTAGTTCTAAGAAGATCATGTTAACATGAGAGGATTAGTTGTGATTTGCTAAAATCCCTGGATCTGTTACTTAAATACAAAATAAAATATTTTCCCCATATCTTTGTTAGTGGGTGAGCTTTTTCCAAAACATAGTTACTCATAGAAATATTTTGAAAAACACATTTCCACTGAATTACAGCAGAGTTCAGTTTCTTGGGTTATGCAACAATTTCCCTTGTAGATGCAGAAACCAGGTTCTGTAAACCAGATAAAACAATTTTAAGGCTCATTTTAGAACTGTTTGAGAGTTTTGGTCTCTTTAGCTACCCTTGTTTTGTTGTTAGAAGATCAAGCTTTCAGACTAAATTAATGCATTTAATTAATTCATTCGTTTGTCCTAATGGGGAGAATGCCCTTTAGCTTAAGTAGATTTTGGGTTTTTTTGTCTCCTGTTTTATAATCAAAACAAGCCAAGTACTTGCTTTTGTAAGAGCTTTCATTCAGTAATCCTATATGTCACATGCCTTATTTTGAATTTTGAGATCTTAGCAGTGCCTTTGACATCATCAGCGCTTTTCTTTCGGTCCTAAGAACCTCTCTCTCACATGATGTAACAGTTCCATGCTTCTCCTTCCCATGGACTGATTGTGCTTAACTGTTTTTATTCTTTAATCAAACAAATATACAGACCTTTCTAATTCTTTTATTTCTTCCTGCCTATTTAAATCTTGTCCTTATTCACAGCTTCTCCCAGTTTTGTTGTCAGCATAGTTCATTGGGACTTCTTCTAATTATCTTGTTAGTAGAAATATTTAGTAAAATGTGTCTTAAGACTGTCTCATAAGTTATCCCTTTAGCAATTCCTGGTTTTTTAAGCAACATTTGGTACTCTTTTTAAATTTTCTTCTAATCATAGTCTTCTGTAGTTTATTACATTTGTATGTGCTGCCATATCAGCTGCTTTAAAATTAATTACAGGTTGTCTTACAATGAAGATAAACATCAAATTGTATTACTTTCTGCTTACCTGCATGTGTTTCAGTGTTTATTCCTGAAATCTTTACATAGTATAGAAGTCTCATCAGCTGTTCTGTGGTTTCTGCGATTCTTTTTCCTTTTCTGCAAAATTTGTAATACATTTCTTACTAGTCATAGGTTAGCATCAGTCCTAGGGTATCATGGCAGATACATTGAAAACCTCACGTTATCATCTGTGTTACCCTTCTGCAGGCCGGTTCTATTCTGGAACATGATAAAAGATGTTACTCAAACTTTCTCATTTTAAGTACATTAAACGTTGAACAGTGTTACTGTTTCTAGTCTCCAGGTCTTGATAAGGATATGACAGAATGGAAGAGGTTACAGACTAGGCCCAAGAACATGGAGAAATAAGACAGTATGCATATCCTCTGCAAGTTGCATAAACAAACCTACTCTACTTTTACTTCTTATACAGCAAAATAGCTAGATACTCAGTTACACCTGTTCTCTCTCCTCTATAATTTTTAGAATAACTAGGTTTATGTAGTCCTGTAGTAGTTTTGGTTCCTCCATGCTGTTGTGCAGTGCTCTGTGAACAGTGCATCATTTATTTCACACTACCATCACGCAATTTGTGCACTAAGCATAACCCTTTCACTTACTGCATGATCTACCAATCTGAACCTCCTGTATTAGAGCTTCATTCATTTTCTTCCCTATGCTTCAATCTCATGTTCTTTTGTATCATAGTGTATCATCATTCATCTTTCCACCCTCTACTTTTATATTAAAATGGCATTAAATATTGAGCTATTGCCTCACCTTCTACTCCCATTTTGTAGTCTAAATCTCTTTCTGAATTAGTCAATCAATCAAACATGTTAACCTGATTAGTCCCTGGGTGATGTATCTATTTTTAGAGAATCTTTTTGGCAGAAGACACTGGTGGTAAAACATATCAAAATTTTGTTCATCAGGTACCATATAAGCCTCAGGCACAACTCCTGTGTAAGTTTGTAGAGGCAGTGACTTAAAGAGTCACTGCTGATTAATAATCATTACTGCTGATTAATAATTCCATTCTGCCCCTGTAAAGCAGTCTTGAATAAACAGAATTGATGAGTACAAACATCTTAGAAATTATTTTACATGATTTTATCTTAATGCTAATGTTTGTCTGCTTTTAAAGCCCTATTTTATGTTAAATAAAGCACGTTATTCCAGGATAAGTTAATTAAATATTTTGGTAACAGCCACAAGGTATGATCAACCATTACCTTTTATTTAATGTAGGCAATTGAGTCACTTTCATGTCATCAAAACTTCTAAATACAATTTTTCTGCTTTATAAATCTATTTTTCTGGTTAAGTTTTTTTTGTTTGTTTGGGTTTTGTTTTTAATCAGATGCAGCTGTGAGGTTAATACAGTACAAAATGTCGTATGTTTCTTAAGGCTTCTCTGGAGACATAATTTGATACCATACCCTGTACTAGCTTGATTAAATATTTTTTGTCCTGTATTATTATTCTGCAAAGCTTGATTTATGTGGTATTTTTAGTACATTAGATACTGAATAGTCAGTTCTAATTTGGTTTTCTTCAGTTGTTTCTCACAGCATGGTGATTATTTATCTTACTGAAACACAGTAACTTGAAAGTTCAAAAGGAAATATATTTTTCTAGAGAATATTGAAATAGTCCTAAAAATCAGGAAAGAGTGCAAAATACTTAGCTTATAGGATACAAGAACAAAATAAGACAACATGCATATCAGTTTGTGAGGTGTGTAGTGTCAAGTATGTAATATACACTGTAAAGATGGAATATTTTTCTAAGATGTTTATACTTTCAAAGTGAAAGTATACCAATGGGAGTTTTCCACTAGTGAAAAGGTTGAAACAAGTTATCAGTTAAAGAAACCTTCTAGAAGCTGGCTAAATTATCTACAAGTCCCTACTTCAGATTCCTTTCTCTTTTTCACGCTTTCTGCTAGACAGCAAACATGATACTTCTGAGAAAGAAACTTTTTATCCCATTGTAAGGGAATCATAGAATCATAGACTAGTTAGGGTTGGAAAGGACCTTAAGATCATCTAGTTCCAACCCCCCTGCCATGGGCAGGGACACCTCACACTAAACCATGCCACCCAAGGCCTCGGAAGTCTAACTTGCTTTATTTAAATAAACTGAAAATTCTGAAGGACCGCAACTGTGCCTATATTCTTCAATAAAAAGAGGAAAATTATTCCTCTGGTACCCAAGATGATTGATTTTCCAGACTAGGCCCCTCACTACAGGAAATACATTGAGGTGCTGGAGCAGGTCCAGAGAAAGGCAATGAAGCTGGTGAAGGGTCTGGAGAATAAGTCTCATGAGGAATGGCTGAGGGAACTGGGGTAGTTTAGTCTGGAGAAGAGAAGGCTCAGGGGGACCTTATTGCTCTCTACAACTACCTGAAAGGAGGTTGTAGTGAAGTGGGGGTCAGTCTGTTCTCCCAAGTAACAAGCAACAGGACAAGAGGTAATGGCCTCACACTGCACCAGGGGAGGCTGGATATTCGGAACAATTTCCTCACAGAGAGGGTGATCAGGTATTGGAACAGGCTGCCCAGGGAACTGGTGGAACCACCATCCCTGGAAGTGTTCACAAACCATGTAGATGAGGCCCTCAGTGATATGCTTTAGTGGCGGTCTTGGCAGTCCTGGGGTAATGATTGGATTTGATGATCTTAAAGGTCTTTTCCAACCTAGTTGATGATTCTATGATTCTATGAAAATGCCTTTAGTTACATGCATTTGTAAAGCTCTCTCTTTCCCATAAAGCCACCTTGGTCTGCCTACTGTAATGTACAAAAAAGGCAAGGTTTTGATGTCATCTGCAGAAGACTCCTTCTCTTTTCCTTTCTTAAGACCTCTAAAACCCTCTTTAGCCAATAGCAGTGGCAAAATTGCCAGGCTAAGCTAGTAACAGCTACTGGGGATCAAGTGAATCCTGCCAGCCTCAACAAAAAACCAAACCAAATACTGAAAATCCTGCTGAAGGTTTATGCAATAGTGACTAAGAAGTCATTAACCCAAGCAAACCCCAATACCCAGGTAAGCATTGACTCTGCAAAAGCAAGGAAGCTCTTAATTACCTTTGCATAGTGAATACTAATGCCATTATTTAAAAATCTATCCTAAAGAAAGACTACTATTGCCAAAGAGAAGTATGATACAGGCTAGTCATAACCAAATAGCTCAAATTCTGCTTTTTTCTGCCAAAGCATAATGGTGAGTTGTCTTTTGTGATGAAGTCATTCTGCAAATGACTGTACACATGTCAATAAAAGGCATGATCCAACAGGAAAAAATGTTTCATCCAGAACACTTGTTCTGCATCATACACTGATTTTGGGTTTGATATTTTATTTTTGCACTACTTCTTAATAATTATGAGAGCTTACACTTCAGCTTTATTTTGTCTTGTGTTACTTTTACAAGCAGCTAAAGCAGTTTATTTAAAACACTGTTGAATATAGGCCATATTAAAATGTAATTGATGGACACATCCCCTGTAAGTAGATGGAGTGGAAAGTGATGAAGAGAAAAATATGGTGTAATAAACAGACGATGCATAAAATGTATACAATTTTTTCATCATCAGCTAGCAGAATGCTGGAAAAAATCTGATCTTTTTTCAAATAGATGAAGATGCAATCTAAACATTTCAAATGTAAATATTTTGTAGTTATCATTTAAATTCCACATTTTTCCTTGTTTTTCTTTTCCATAGTTGTATGCAGCCCAGGATCGTACAATCCTAGTAATGGAAATCACTGTCTTCAGTGCGACAGAAGTTTGATATATGGAGCAACAAAGTGCTAATGGCTGAGGGATTTACACTCTTGCAATACCTCATGTATTTTAACGTGGTAGTATTAATAAATATTTTTAAAGTATGTACAGTTTGTTTTGCATACATCAATAAAATACACTTTTTTTTTAAGAAATAATGATCCATCAGCATACTGATGAAATGTTTTTGGTCATATCACTTAGGGATACTTCATTTGTAAGGTCTTCAGAACATCTGCTAGGTTAATACCAATGGAAAAGTAACTCAATCACAAGAAGTAAATACAAAGGTAGATATTTTGTACACTTAGTGCTTTGTTGATAGACCTCAGCTCCTCTTGACATGGAGTGAAGTAAGGCATCTATATTTTAGTTTTATCTACCTGTCCATTTAGTCGTCGGTTAGGAGGATTATAGTAAACAGCCCATAGTGTACCTCCAGCACTGAAATGTCATGAATGTTGTAATGCAGCCTCAAATGCAAGAACATCCTAAAAACTTACTTTCAAGATAAATTATAATACCACTACTGACCAGTTAGTAACTTCTTCCCAAAGAATGTAAAATTCTGCTTGGGTCAGTTATCTATTCCACCTTTAAAGATACCACATTGAGCTCTCACCTGAAGAAAACAAACACCAACACAAAATATGGTGGTACTTTTTATGACATTCATCTTCTTTACTTTTGTAAGACTGTTGAGAATTACTAAGCAGTTAGGTCAATGCATTCCTTGTATTCGTTATTCATTAATAGTCTTATTTAAATTGGTATTCAGTAAACAGAATCCTGTTTAAAATCCTATTTGTTTTGTATTCGCAAATAATACCCCATGCAAATTGCAAAATTTTTAATGAATATTCCAGATTTTATACCCTTTTTCTCCTTAGCTCTTCGTTCTATTTAGTTCATGTATAAAAATTAGCTAGTTGGGAAGGTAATTTTTAGCTCTTTGTCATGTCTGGAAAAAGGGGATTGCAGGCTCTAGTTTTTCTCAAGCATAGATACGGAGCACAGGTTTGAATATGTATATCTTCAGGAACCATACTCTGAAAAAAGGAATAAAAAGAAATTCTGTGCTACATCTAAGAAGTAATATTTGAATACGTTGTATTATCATGAGATGCTATACTATAAGTATCCCACTAATATACTGTTTATGTGGCAGAGCCTGAAGCCCCAAATATATTATGTTTTGATGTGAAGGACACGAAAAATGAAAACAGGACATCTGAAAGTAACTAGTGAGACCGTATGATTTCCCTTTCCGGTCTGAATGAATTTTTATGCAAAAAATACTCAACTAAGGCATTTGAAAAAACTAGAAAATAAGTGTTAGCATTCTACAGAGTGACACTGTTCATTGCTCAAACTCTAGTATAAACACCATAACTAGCAGAATATATAAAATAGCTCTTTTTATCAAATGCCATTTGAAAATAAATATTTGGGAAACAGCTTGTTAAATGTTTAGCAGTTAAGAAATTAAACTCTATTTAACTGTAATCAATAGAATGACTAAAGGCTATCTAGTCCTTATTTTTGTGTGGTAAATAGAAATGAACAGACCACTGGGTTGCTACATTAGGCTGAAGCACTGCACATCCATATGTTGTGTTTCCATAATTTCCTACTCACAATAGTATTAAAGTAGTTAGCATTACTTTGAATTATTAATGGCTAAAGAGAGACTAGGATGCAGGATTGTCTTTGTGAACATACAGACTTTGTTTCTGCTTAAAAAATCACCATACCAAGTAATACCAGCACATGGAACTCCCTACAGTATGGATAACAAATAAATTTGAGAATTGCCTTCTGAAATGAATGCAGCTTTTAAGGCAATAGCAATATAGATTAAGGAGCAGTTTGACATTTTTATATATTCACCTTCCCATTGCACATCAGAAACAGAAAGCTCTGGTTGGCAGACCATTTCATCAATTAAAGGCATTTATAGAATTGTCTCTATACTTTGAGGGAGAATAATAAAGCTGATGTGGTTTTCGCAGGCATACGATACACACTAGAATATTGACTTTCTTCTCCATGAATACATTTTTGTGTTTTAGCAGAATACAGAAATTATGTTTTTGAGTCCTCCTGACAGGTGTAATTCATTTTTAATTCACAAAGTTTGTACACTGTTTAAGGCTCACTGGAAAAAGGAAATTAAGCAGCCATAAAGGTTTGTCTTTAATTCTGCTAACTATGAAAAAAAAAGCACTTTATATGAGTATTTGTTAGTGTTCTCTCTCATTCACTCTTTGCAGTCAAGTATAAATGCTCTATTACAAGAGCAATCTGTGGAAGAAATCTTGATCTCAGTTAACAGTGTACATGTGGGCTTCTAAATTACTCTTCATTTATGCTGGCTTCACCAAGAAAAGAATTCTCATTTGCATAGATGCTGTACATATATACATCTCTCATTACTAAAATATTGTAGGTTTACTCTCTTGTGTGGTTAAGAGAGCCAGAAGTAATTCCTTTGTGAATAGAAACATGGAAGTAAGTCTTCCTTTTTCATCTGTTCCCCAAAATAATCTCATGTTGAACTTGCTCTCATTTCCTCATGCTACATCTGGTATGTGTTTTCTATTTTTCCACATTGTGTGTGAACTGATACTTGCATTCCTATTTTCACCATTTTTCATAAATTCACCTCTTTGCCACAAGGTAAAATCTATGCACAGAAACACTCAGCACATACATATATATACATATTCAGCAAGTAACTTGCTATTCTGCTTCTATAGTCTGCCTCTTCAATAATAGCTTTAGTTACGCTGTCTGGTTCTTAAAAGCAATTATCTTTTTAAAAGTAGAAAACAGTGAAGTGTTACAGAAATAGCATTACTATTCACTAACATCCCCAAATGAACCTAATACGAACAATGTTAACAAATATTTCTGGCAAGTTGAGAGCTGTTTTTAAACATCAGCTTCGAGCTGCTGATTATATCAGTGTTTTCCTATTACTACTTAATTAATATTACATATCAGTATTTCCACATAGCCTCAACAGGTAAACAATAAAATTTCTGACTGCTCTGATGACTGGTAACTGACATACAGATTTGGAGTTTTCCTGTGTTTGTTTTAAAAGCATATAAAATGCATAAGGCACATATCATATATGAGCAACTGGAAAAATATGCTAGGTTGTGTTTGTTTTTTCTTTGCTATGGGAGTTGTTTAATGTGACATTTCAAAAGACTGAAAACTTACATTGTCGGTGTGGTTGAGCAGAAGTATTTTTTTTAGAGCAAAAAGGATGCTGGGAAGGAGTGTCTGTCTCTCACAACTGAACAAGTTATAAACTTGCTGGTAGTACTTAACTTTTATTCCAAAATTTGACTTTTTGGATAGCCAGAAAAATAGTCTGTGGTATTCAGTTTAATGCTGTCTCCTCAGTTTTTAATGCAGCATGAATATAGGGCAGGTGGTGTATTTTTGCAGCAGAAAACCCATGGAACCCAGGCTGTGAAGAAAATTCATTGCCTGATAAAGGGAATAAATGGAGCGTTTAGCTGGACTGTATTAGAGTCTTAAATATGTGCCTTTCAAAGCCTCCTATGCACTATGGAGCTATCATAGTTTAGATGACATTAAAATTACCATAAAAAGTAACATTGAATACTTTACAATCATGACAATATTGTTTATATTACACCATATGAGAACAAAAGAGATTGTTTTCCAAAGTGAGGGAACCTTTCATCATACCTTTTTCTTTCTTATTTTTACTATAGACTTTAATTCAATGTCACTTAAATCGGGATTTCAATTTTACACTTCTGGAGATCATCCAGTCCAATACCTCACTGAATGCAGACTGAGTTCTAGCAGGCTGCTCAGGGCCATGTCCAGTCAGGTTTTGACCATGCTCAAGGATGGAGACTCCATGACATGTCTGGGCAACATCCTCTAGTATTCAATCACTTCTACTGTGTGGTTTTTGTTTTGTTTTGTTTTCTCTTCTCTTCTCATCTCCAACTAGAATTTCTGTATTTCAATTTGTGCACAAATATATTTCTCATTTACTTATTATTTTCTTTGAAAATCTCCCTATGAAATACCTGTATGACATTGTAACCAGTTTTCTTGTATTGAATATTCCTACCGTAAATCTTCACTCCTCTGTTTCGTATCTTGTATCTTTCCTTTTTCCCCTTTTCCCTTTCAAATCTCACATTATTTAAGTGAATACCAGCACTTCCATTTTTGTGGTTTAAATGAGTAGTATAAAGAATTCTACTGCACACTAACTGAGATTTTCTAATTACCTAAAACCACCTAGAATACAGTCTCTTCAGGCACCTACTTGCACAGGTTCGAAGCCAAATCCATGTATATTTCAATCCTACAAAAATGGGTGAGGCCAAACCAAAAGTTAATGTCTTGATTTCAGCTAGGAAATAAGCAGAAGCAAGTGAAGTAGAAGCAAAAAATCTCATATCCATGCCAATGCATCTACATAACAACATGGGAGAAGAACATTCATTATCCAAGCAACAGACCTTCAAATACAGAATCATTCATGAGCTATCAGTGTGCCTGGATACACAGCTTTTATAGACACAACCCACCTGCAAAGCTGAAGAGCTCCTCATATGCAGGATGCATAATGCTGTTTGCACTGAAGCAAGAACCAGCTGAGTGCCTAGGCTTCAGTGGGGAAGTCAATATTACCTAGAATTTGGTTCATTGGAAATGATGCAGATGGCTCTTTTATTTTCTTAAGGTAAACTATGAACAGGTATATTACATGCCCAAATCATAATATTTAGGTAAGTACATGTGGCCACCATGGCAGTTCTTTTTTTGCTTAGAGATTAAATTAAAGGCAAATAGTTTCCAACTGCATTCCACAATGGCTGTTTTTAGAACTTTTATTTTCCACATTTTCATTTTCCAGTCTTAGAAAGGAAGTTTTCTGGTTTAAGCCTTTGTCTCTGTGAAGTGACATGACACAGCAGGCTGCAAGTGTCAGCTGCCCAACTCCATTGCCAAAGACTTATGCTTGGTTCCATCACCTCTTGGAAATTGGCTTTCAGGGTCTTTCAGTGTGTTCCTTTCTGTGCTGGGGTTTCTGATGGTATCACCTTGTAGTGTGGCTGGGTGGGATTCTTCACAATAGGTGGTATAGTGCTCTTAGATTTTTGACCAAACAAGGCTGGTGACACACCACCAGTATTTTGGCTATTGCTGAACAATGTGTGTGCACAGTGTCAAGGTCTTCTTTGTTCCTTATCCAACCCCAACAAGTAGAGTGGGGCTGCACCAGAGCCTGGGAGGAGATGCAACCAGGCAGGTGACCTGAACTAACCAAAGAGGTATTCCATGCCATATCATGTCCTGCCCAGCAGTAAAATGGAGAGGAGCGAGGAGGTAAGGTTAGCTTTCTTTTGCATGTGAGCTGGCTGTCAACTGGTCTGCACATGGGAAGTGGTGAGTGATTACTACTGCATCTTTTTTTTTTTTCTTTTTTCACTTTTTTGCTTATTAGATCATTTTCATCTTAACCGGTGAGTTTTCTTACTCTTCCTTTCTTTTCCCCTGTCCCACTGGGGTGGATGGTGGAGAAGTAAGTAAGCAGCTGTGTGGTGTTTAGCTACCTACCAGGGTTAACCCATAACATACTGCGTGCCAGCTGTGGTTCCACAACTGGGCGAGGCTGTTGAGAGCTGCCCAAGAAGAGTCACTCAACTCATTTCCCCATCTCTGGGACAACCAAAGAGCGCTCATATGGTAATACCTGCCCAGAGAATCTGTGACTGTGTTCAAGGCCAGGCTGGATGGGGCTTTGATCAACCTGGTCTAGTGGAAGGTGTCCCTGCCCATGGCAGGGGTTTAGAACTAGATGATCTGTAAGGTTCTTCCAACCCAAACCAGTCTGGGATTCTGTGATTTTACTACTGGCCAAAACTGCATGTGGCCAGTGATCTTAGAATAAAGGAGTTCCAAAGCCCATTATGACTTCTACCTTACTACATAAAAAAGAAAAACAGAAAAAGGATCTCAAAAGATGTCTGCTAGGAATTCCAGCTACTGGAGAACAGCATTTCCAGTACATTTACATATGTGCACATCCATTTCAGGGTTACTTGGTTTTTGTGTGATTAGAAACTATTTAAATCAAATAATGCCTTTCCCTCTCTTGTCCTTGTAACTGGACAAATACTATGCGTGTCTTTGCCACAGGACAGACTGTGCAAGAGAGAGCTCCTTGATTTTGGATTCTGTCACTCCTCTTCCTCTCCTGTACCATCATAGGGGAAAACAACTCCCAGTGACAGACAGACACATGCTCAAAATACAGATGTAAGGTAATAACTGGGATCCACTGAAGTCACTGGCAAAAGTTCCATGGTCTTTAGAAGTATGAGAAAATCATACTTCATATGGCTGCAGACTGGCTAACCAGGTTACACCCTAGAATTAACTAGCAAAGAGTAGGTGGGAATTTAAGCAACAGTTTTCTGTTTTCAGCTAATGATTCATTAAGTCCTCTCTCTAGCAAGAGATTAAAGGTAAGCACATGTTTAAGTGTCTTCTTCAGCCTTAAGAGGTACTCAAATCACATGCAATGCAGGAGTTGGTGACAAGCTAAACTAAACCCAAAATGCATCCAAGCAAAGGCTGTTGGTGGCTGAAGCAGAGAGATGTGATTCACCTCACAAATAGTCAGGGTCAGCTTCTGTGCTAGAAACCCTTTTATGGTTTCAAAGACTTGGTTCTAAACCTGTGTCCTCAACATAGTGTTACACACCTCGTACAGACTGCCAGAGAGAACCCAAAAGTTGAAGCTGCATGAGCAAGGTGGCAAGAGCAAGGCCTAGGGAACAGTGCAGCTACTAACCAGCTTTCCTGCCTGTGGATTAACAACATGGAGCTGCACCACTGGAGGCTTGTTTGGCTGCTCTAGCCCTTCCACACTGCACTGCCCCACATTCATTATGCATTACATTAATAATGCTACGTGATTACTTACCATAATTTCCATCAGCTATATTGTTTATGTCATAGAGAAGTCTGTCCTGCTGAAATATGTTATGTTTGAACTGAATATTAGGTAATGATATTGTCGGATTAAATTTTTATAACAGCAGCTATGAGAGACCAGTTTCCTATTACCTACTGCTCCAAGTTATCTTGCTGATGGACCAGTAGGTATGCACCAGTGGAACTGAAAGAAGGAGCTGACCCAGCTCTACACTACAGCAATATTCTCTGAAAGCATATTCTGCTCCATTCTCTTCAAAAGCAAGAATGTCATTCTTGCTTTTGAAGCACATTTTTGTCATATGCTGCTTCTTTCCTGGCCCACTATACTGAAAATAAGCAAAAAAACCCCCAAACCCAAAACAAAACAAAAAACCTCAGAGAAAACCCTTACATGATGAAACTAGAATAGAAACGCAATGTTTTAGCCATGGCGCATATATACAACAGAACAGGCAATGATACAGTACTTTAATCAGTATTGTCTATATAAAACATTTATTTTTAAGCTCTATAATGATATTATAGAAATACATAGAATATTTTATACAGTGTATTTTAGTGTACTCACTGTGAAAATAACACATTTATTAAGACAGGTATTCTTATGTCCAAACGTTTTAAACAGATGCACTTCTTTGCCTTGCAGTATTATGTTACTTTGAAAAAGAAAATATCAGCATTTTATTCTTTGCTCCTCACCAGAATCTTCCCATTCAGATTTCCCTGGGTCATCTAGGGTGCTCACTGCTGTGAGATATTTTATAAAAACCACAAAAAGTACTTAGATTTGTAGATTTCCTATATTTGCTTGCATTCATGTCTAGTGCACATAGCTTGCCGTTCAATTCTCCAAGTGCCTTCTTCATAAGTACAGTGACATATAGTGCATTCATCAGTTTTCACCTCCCGGCCTGCTGGAATGACAGTGGTTTCTGCAAAGCAGTTCGGGCCTAAAAAAAAAGGAAACAGTTTATTATGTGACACCGACAGCACACTGTAATACAGCATAGTTCACTTTTAGTCTGAAGCATGGAAAACCTAACACAAGGTGAGTAATGCCAGGCACATTAAACAAGAATGAGCATCATGCCCGAGGCTGTCCTGCCCTGCACAGGGGAAGGCGCACTAAAGGCTTTCTGTGAAACATGGAACTGTGACGGTGACCTCGGCACAAACTGACAATGCAGACGAATACAGATTTACGCTAGCGAAAATGCCAGCTACTGGTAATGCAACAGTGTGACTGTAGGTTACTGGAGAGCTGATTGTAAGTGTTATTACTTTTTTCCCACGGGAAACAAGCATTGTATTTCATGTGGTAATCAAAATACCAGATTAGTTTATTTTCCATTTCATGAGAAAACAGTCATTTTCCAGTCAAATGGAATAGTTCTAGCCTCTTCTGAATGGAGATGCTTTTTGTGCATAAAATGCAATATTCCATTTTATGTTAAGTCAGCAAGTCTACAAACTCCCCTTTTCAAAGTACACCAAGGACATGACAGGAGAACAACTCACAAGCACAATGTTCACAAGACAATCTAGTTCTTTCAGAAGGTGACATCCTCCCTCTGCTGCAGGAGGCTGTGAGCATTGTATTATCTACAGTCCTGTTAAAAAGAAGTCTATTTCTGCACGGAAAATTCACATGCACTTGTAAAGCAGCATTAAATCCTACCAATCATCTATCTGTACACTGTCACATCCTCAGGGGAATTCATCCCTTCCATTCACTAGGCACACACAAGAGCTGCTCAGGCAGAATCTGGCCACTCAACAGCACTTTGGTGGGACTATCCATCACAGTAGGATGGGCCATAATGGCCAACATATATTGACATGATACTGCTGAAACTCTTGAATGAATATGGGTGTGCAAAACATTTATCAACTGCCAACCTGTTTGCCATACAAGTAAATAAATTACAGATGAGGCTCTGTCTTCCATTGCCAGGGTGTACTCCGAGACCAAAGCCAAACAGTATGACTGCTTCTATTTTTTAAAGTGCTTCCTCTGAAAACCAAAGATAGGGGCACGCTGCACATTCTAAGGCACAAACAGCAGCAGATCAACTTCAGTAGTTATCTCTTCAGATCATGTTATGTATTTGGGTACCAACACAGCAGCCTGAGAATTAGATGCCGAATTCACAGTAATGAAGGCCTTTCCTCTGTGAAGGGCGACCCTCTAAGAGAGACCTGCAAGACTTGCAGAAATTTGCTTCACCAAGTCGTACCATTAATCCTCTGAATATTTAAGCTGGTATTTATTCTGACTATCTCTAACATGTGGCTTCTTTGATAGTTTTGAGTGGCTTCTTGTCCAGTCAAGGCTTTGGACGCACAACAGATAGCGAAATACAGCGTATCTCATGTAAAATCACCTGCTTTACTAACCTAATGTTACTGTGATACTTTTGTGTTTGCAGCCCCCTCAGTCTTTCCATGCAAGGTATCACTGAGCTGGACAACCCAGGAAGGAGGACTCTGGCGCGGCAGGCACGCTCCTGGGTCCCACCGCATGCTGGGAGGTGCCCCAGCTTTCACCTGAGACGAAGCAGTGTTGTTAACAATGCTCTCCTCAGTGGAACTTTACAAGATTTCAACTCTAATCTATGAAATTCTGTTTCATTTAAATACAGAATTCTTCTTGCACTTGATGAACTTTCATTCCAAGATGGGTTTGTCTGCACATTAGGTAAAGAAACCTGAATGTTTTGCATGCCGGCCTGTAATGGCCCCATGTTTTACAACGCTGTATGATATAAAGAGTTAAAATACTAAAAGCAGAATCTACTTTCCGCGGTGAATTCGTATGAAACCTACAAGACCACCTGAAATTTAAACACTATGTAAAAGGCACAAGAGAAACACCAGTGATGTCAATCCCCTGTGCAGGATTTATTTCATTCAGGGAAAGTAAATGTTACAGGCTATGCCTGGTTACAAAAACCAGCCAGGGAATGAAGTAAAAACAGTGCAACACACATAATATAATTCACTAGCATTCCAAATGTAAATGCCTCCATTCACAATTAGCAGCACCTTAATGCAATGTGTACAAGTCCTTCTTACGTCAGAAAGTTATTACATGTAAAGATACAAGTTAGCCCTCAGTAGTTAAACTATTTTAGATGGGGAAAGTCACTGCTTGGGTAAAGCTAAATAAAGAAGAGCAATAACCATCTACTTGAGAAAGGGACCCACAAAAATAAATGACAGCAACAAATATTTTTTTAGTATCATGCAACTTTTCTACAGAAAATTGCCTATTTTCTGGTTCTGCATTTGCACCCATCATCACTGTAACTGCAAATCCAATATAGAACTTAGACTGGCAATAACCAACTGGTATCCTTGCCTCATCTTTCTCTTTGCAATACTGTGTGCACACAATATTGTGGTTAATGTTACAGAAAAGGTCATCAATGAAAAGGATGAACTGACTATATTACTGCAACACCCTGCACATAAATGTCAGTATAATATAGTGTCCAAACAAGGGAAAATAATTCCATCGCTCTCCTTTGATCATTTCTCCAAACCCTCAGACCTCTTCTAGGGAAAAAACCAACCAACCAAACAACTGAGCTTCACCCCAAACCTCATTCAGTTTTGGACCTGTATGAGCTAGCCCTGGCTCTTGGTGTCTTGTGGCTCCTTTCCACCAGGCACGAGACGCTCATCCCTTTCCTTTTCCTCTGAGGAGCAGTCACAGAAACCAGACTGGATAGAGGCAACCAGTCTGCAGTGATGAAGAATGCATGGGGTGGCAGTGGCAGGACCTGCCTGCAGCTGCACCTCCAGCAGTCCTTCCCGGGCCCTGCCAGTCAGATGGATGATGCTGATGAAGCAGCTAATGATCCAATTCTGTCTGCCTAAAAGCACAGTGGGGAAACTGAGGAATCAACAACTTTAAGAAGACAGAGTAGGCAGAGCAGGCACACAAAAGCTGGTGTTAGGGTCGAGCGTTATTTCCTCACTGTTTCTTAGCAGAGGGAGGCAGAAGCATGTGTCTCCTCTACATTCAAACTGGATAAGCTGCCCTGAAGGCGTAGCATTTGCCAAAACTACTGCCTTCCTTGAAACTGGGCAGTTTATATTGAATTAGCAAGAACTTCAGATTTCCATCATAAGGGGCACACCATTTTTTAGGTTTTTTTAAATGTTTGCAAAATTATCTGACTTAACACATGAAAAGCATTTCAAAGTGAACTGGGGCCGTTCCAGCTCCAAAGCCACGGTGGTCTTTCTGACTGTATGTTGCTGTTGCAGGAATAGTGGATCTCTTCTCCTTGGTATACAAAGCTGCCTTCTGAGCTCCTCCTTGGTGACACTAAACTGCCCAGTCTCATCACTCGGTGCTCATGCAGTGCAGCAGTGGCTTGTTTGAGCTTGTTTATCTATAGCATAAACCTCCTAGGCCCCATCCCCAACTGCATACACATAGCTCTAAGGAAGCCAGCAGTGCTGCATGTTTTCACAGCACATGAAGATCTTGCCATATCACTCTTAAATCTGGCAGAAAATTCCATATGACATATTGTATCAATTCCAAGTGCAGCTTGAAATCTAACACGACATCATTTGTTTTCCTAAAGTATGTACTGGCGCTGTCAGACTCCACTTGAGCCATATCATGCTCGTATCAGCAGAGGTTTCTTTCCTAGGGCTAAGGCACAGTTGCTGCTGTCTCAGTGAAGTCTTCAAGCAGATAGTTCAGTGCAAATCCTCAGTTCTCATGCTGAGCACTAGACTGGCATGCAGCTCTCAGCTTCCCTGCATCTGAAATAGTGAGCCTTAACTTCCAAAAGTAACATTTATACTGGGACCTAAGGAACTAGGAAGACATATTGGTGGTTGATTCATTGGGAGTTTATAATGGGATTTATTGATTTGGGTTCAAACTTAAACACAGGAAATTTAGGTTGGATATAAGGAAGAAATTCTTTACTCTGAGAGTGGTGAGGCACTGGAACAGGTTGCCCAAGGAAGCTGTGGCTGCCCCATCCCTGGCAGTGCTCAAGGCCAGGCTGGACAGGTCTTTGAGCAATCTGGTTTAGTGGAAGGTGTCCCAGCTTTTGGCAGTGGGGTTGGAAATGGATGATCTTAATGTGTCTTCCAAGCCAAACCACTCTATGATTATACGATTCTATGAATGGCATCCTCACCTTTTAAACGCTTAAAAAGTAAAAAGTATAAAAATACAACTGGGGAGACTGCTGCTATTGAGAGTTTTTTCAAAGGCTTTACGCTGGTCCTGTGAAAAGCTTCCAATGACTTGTGCATTATGCTTCAGAGTTGACAAATGCAACAACCTAATTAAAATGCAAATTTCGTTATCTCGGAAGAAAACAGCCGATACCAATTGTCGGCAGAGAATGCCCAAGCCACTCACCTACAGAAGCAACAGCACCTGTAACCTTGACAACCTCACAAGAGGCTCTCTGAAGCTTCTCCTCCTCCTCCTCTCCTTCCACAAAACCACAGCTGTACACTACAGAGTTGTGCCTATTTCCTCTGCAGCCTGCCCTTGCTTTTGCATGGGCACATGTTCCCATCAGTTCCAAAATGTAAGATACAGTAATTTGGTAAATTGTATTTTAATCAACTGTTTTCATCATGTGTTAAACCAAATTATGGACAAAGAAATCTGTTTGACTGCGAGTTAATGTGTTTGCCTGGAGAGTAAGTCATGGCAAATTTCCGCCTATTAGAGCTACAGTGACAAACTCTGTAATGTAACACTTTGATGTAGGACTGCTTTGGGCTCTGCATTGTACTTACTCCCTAATAGCTTCTCTTTGAACAGCTCCTTGCAACAGTCAAACAGGTCACTTCCAAGGTACCTGACAGCAGTCCCATCTACCCTGAGAGTTTTAATGGTATTCATCACTGAAGTATTAGCACACTTTGTAAATGACATAACCTCAACATGTAGCTTAGCCCCAATTTGTTTCTAATTTACTTTACTTTCAAACTTCAGGGAGAGATTTCCAACAGTTACATGAAAAGACAGATCCTACACTTTGCCCTGGAAGTCGAGAACTATGACATTACACAAGAAACACCTGTGCTGGTTGAGATTGGAGGTCCACCTCCAGCAGCCAAAAGGAGATGCCTGGGGAAGTATATGGGGACAGAGCAAGCATACCTGCTCAGCTTCCAGCACTTTCTGAATCAGAGAATGTAAATGGCTCCAGTGCTTAGTTAACAGAGTTAATGGATAGAGTTGAATACTTTTCTTTATGATGAACCTCTCCAACGTCCTGCTGAACCCATATAAACAGCACTTGGTGGCAAGGAGGTCCAAAGCTCTGGTGCACAGGGTAGAAGAATGCCCAATGCTTTCCACTCACCACCTAAAGTTGGTATTCCCAAATCCTCATAGTGGAAGAGGCAGTAACAACCACCCCCTTTGCTTATAGATCTGCATGACACTTCCCTCCCATCACCTCACCTGCAGCCTGAGGAGGCTGGTTCTGGGCTCTCACCATCCTTGCTGACTTCCCCACACCTCTCTCTCTGTTCTGTTACCTCTGTTTTGGGCTGAGGACCAGACTTGCGCACCACAAGCAAGTTGTAGAAACAGCACAACAGACTTACACAGTAGCACAGTGGTATTCCCTGTTTTGTTTTTCATTTCCCTCCTACTCCCTGACATTTACCTTTCTGTTGTGACCACTGATTGAAAACTTGAGCTGGCGTTTTCATGACACTGAATTTTATACCAGATAGAAATCATATAGAAATAAACATTCCATTACATCAAGTCAAATCTGCTGCTGCCTTTCTGCATTACAGAAAAACTTCACTTTCCAAGCAATGCTACTTGACAATCTTCCATGTTCAGTAAGAGTGTTCAGTCATTTCAGTAACACACCAGGGAAAGTGAGACCTTCCCCCCACCTTTCAGACACTTCTTTCTGATGTTAAGACTTCCCCCAGGAAGTTTACTGCAGATGCCAGTAAAACTGATGACACACCAAGCTGGAAGAAGAGATGTAAACGATCTCCTCACCTGCATTTCAAGCTGTCTGCTGCAGATGACCTGAAATGCAACAGCACAAACCCAAGGACTCTTCTGCACTCCAGCTGGAAGTTACACGGGGGAGGTGGGACAGCCAAGGACCAAGCCATGGATAAAGGGTAGCTATACCTGTCTCCCTTATGTACCTGCTGAGATGCTTGAGGTGTATTTCAAAATGTGCTAATGCAGCATGGGGAGACAAAATAAAGCTGCTTTGCCATGCAGCACTGAAGCAGCAAGATTTCTGAGATGCAGGCATTACCTCCCTCATCCCTCTCAAATCTAATCACTTCCTCAAGAGATGGTATTGGTACCTACTTTGTGCCCTTGTAATCCCTCATCTCTTCTTAAGGGTCTGTATCTCCCTGACCCGATTTTGTTTCCCTCTCATGCGGAGATATATAAATACATCTAACTCCTGCGAAACGTCAACTCAGAAGATAAAGCACAAAAAGCATCTGGCATAAGTCGCCTGTGACTAGGATTACAGCAGACTCTCATTCTCTCACAAAAATAAGTTCATCACCCCTGTTGCTGTCACGATTCTGACTGCTTCCAACCCAGCGCAACCTTTTACTTGCCTCAGTACCTTTGGATGCTACTGAACCGAGTCCAGAAGAGAGTTTTCAATTACAGAAGAAGGATTCATGGAGACCCAATTTTAAGAGCAATTTGGGACCCTGAAGAACCATATATTATTTCTGTAGTTTATCAATGCCTTAAGACAATGGCTGCCAGAGAACCATGACAATAGCTCTGAATAGTACTGAAAGTCTATTAGACTTTCAGTAAACCTGTATACAAATGACAGGGAGAACAAAAATAAAGGTATTCATGCATTTGGTGATTCTACCTAGCTGCTATGGGAAGTAACAAAAAGGCAGTGTTTGCAATGTGCTATCTTTCATGAAAGTGGTGTTTTGCTTATGCTAGAGGCTTGGTGCTTTTAAGAATAATAAAACTCCTCCCTGTGTTAGGGTGTCCTGGGTTCAGCAGTAGCAGTCATTTTTCTCCTTCTTAGTAGTTGGTGCAGTGCTGTGTTTTTGATTTTTGAGCCTGGGAACAGCTCTGATAACACTGATGTTTTCAGTTGCTGCTCAATGATGTTTACTCTGACCAAGGACTTTCTGAGTCTCATGCTCTGCCAGGGAAGAGGGGAAGCCATAAGGAAGCAGAAACAGGACACCTGACCCAAACTAGCCAAAGAGGTATTCCATACCACAGCATGCCATGCCCACTATAGAAACTGGGGGCAGTTACCCGGAAGGGCTAGATCACTGTTCGGTCGGGCTGGGTATCGGTCAGCAGGTGGTGAGGTGTTGTATTCTCTTCCCTTGTTATTTCTCTTATCATTATTATTATTGGTGGCAGCAGCAGTGATTTGTGTTATACCTTAGTTACTGGACTGTTCTTATCTCAACCCGTGGGCGTTACATTCTTTTGGTTCTCCTCCCCATCCCTCCGGGAGTGGGGGGGGAGGGGGGGGAAGGAGGGGGAGTGAGTGAGCGGCTGCCTGGTTCTGGGTGGCTGGCTGGGCTTAAACCACGACATACAGTCATGCTTTGTTAGAAGCACAGGGGACTGACAGATTGAAAGAAAGTCTGTCATGGGCAAAACAATTAAAAATAAGATTTTGCCACTTAATTTAGAGGGATGGGTACAGCAGCATCTGCTGTGAGTGGACAGACAGAAGGGAGCTCAGTGAAGTTCTCCAATAACTAGATGGGCGGTTATATCCTCAATGGCACTGCTTTGGCAAAGTGGATAGCAAAGCTCCAGCTGTTGCTGTAGTCCAAGTGTACCCCTGCGTGTGTGTGTGTGTGCATTTTCTTTAATGCAATAGAACAAGCTATAATCCTACTTGGAGTTGGGATTTAATATTCTGCTTATAAGACTCACAAGACCTATTTATGATTAAGTTCTATTGCTTTACTTTTTCATTTATCATGCTTGGCTGCACTATTGATCAACATTTAGTTCCATCCCTAGTCCTAGAAACTGAAGAAGTGTCCTAATTTCCTCTGGGACACGACACAAAAAGCCACCATGGCCACTAGACAGATCCTTTCCAGCAGTGATTCTTTCCAGCTCTGATTCTCCATTCACTTGCACTTTGTGGTGATGTTAGTATCCCTGGAATGACAATGCAAAATGCTACCAAAACCAGGGCTGCACAGTTATCTCTGCACAGACAGAAATTGCTTGCAGGTAGGGAATGGTCCATAACCCTGCCACTGCTGCTGGTCCCTTGGATTTTCATGTGTATTCAAAGAGCAGAATTTGAGACGCCTGCTTTTTGTGTATTGAACAAAAAGAAGCAAAGGAACATCGACCACTACACAGTCCAATTCTGCATGAGCCAAACAGAAAGCCTCAGAGCATAAAAGGTACCAATTAAACAGGTGGCTTGAGTGCCATAAAAATAAACTCCATCAAACAACTTCCTTTATCAGAGAAAATATAGAAAGACTTGAATGCTCTACTTAAAATGATTTTCAGAAGTCCTGCAACTTGTAAAGAGATATTGTGTTCCACACAGAAATGGCACCAATTAGACATGAGCTGAACATCGTGTGTATCTTTCAGAAAATAAACACATAGAAGCCAGCAAGCCGTGCATCAATTCTGAGCTCAGCTTTCTTGCAGCGCAGGCACCACCCAGACGATTAGGAAACTAGAGACACGGGGCTCAAATGCAGCATGAAAACTCATGTCAGATGCCTCCTTAGATAACAGAAACACTCAGGAGCTGGCACTGCTCACCTGCAGCTCACTGCTGAACCTGTCTGCTGGGAACAGGTTTTCACCGATGTTATGCTTGCAGGGACTACCTGCCTGTGCTCCCCAAAGTTCTCTGCTCCCTGTTTCACTGGCCAGGCTAGACTGTGAACTAGCCTGGATTACAGTTGTCCTGGAAGACAGGTGTCCTGGTTTAGCAGTAGCAGTCATTTTTTCTACTGGTGCAGTGCTGTGTTTTGACTTTTGGCCTGGGAATAATACTGATAAAGCTGATGTTTTCAGTTGCTGGTCAGAATGTTTACCCTGACCAAGGACTTTGTGAGTCTCATGCTCTGCCAGGGAGGAGGAGAAGCCGGGAGGAAGCAGGGACAGGACACCTGACCCAAACTAGCCAAAGAGGTATTCCATACCACAGCACGTCATGCCCAGGATGTAGAACTGAGAGTCCCCGGAAGGGCTGGATCATGGCAGGGTGGGGGTGAGGTACCGGTTGGTGAGCGGTTGTATTCTCTTCCTTGTTATTTCCTTTATCATTATTACTATTAGTGGTAGCAGTAGTGATTTGTGTTATATCTTAGTTATTAAACTGTTCTTATCTCAACCCGTGGGAGCTGCATTCTTTTGATTCTCCTCCCCGTCCCTCCAGAAGCGGAGGGAAGAAAGGTGGGGGGGGGGAAGTGGACTTCGTGGTTCTGATTTATGGCCTGGGCTTAAACCACGACAGTTCTTTTTGGCGCCCAACGTGGGGCACGAAGGGTTGAGATAACGACAGATCTGACCGAGGCACAATGCTGATTTATTGGCTCTCAAAGTTGTTCTTTTCGATATCACAGTTTCAGTATGCTGTAGCTTACTTAGAGCCGGTATTTGCTGTGTTAGTGTTTATCAAGTGTGGGCCTTGGGCTAAGGTTCTTGTTTCATTGTATTTTATGGTAATGGCTTGTAATACGGGGGGGCTCCGGCAGCAGGGCGGGATGGACGTGGCCGTGGACTTGTACCTGGCCGTCCCGCTGCTCTTCACTGTCCTGGCCCTCGTCCTCGCGTCCGTCTTTGTGAGGCTGCGGGGAGCTGAGGGGGAGCGGCCCCGGGAGCCGGCGGCGGCCGAAGCGGCCCGGGAGAGCGGCTCCGGCGATCAAGCGGCGGCGGGAGCGGGGCCGGAGGCCGGGAAGGAGGCGGCTGCCGAGCAGCGGGAGGAGGCGGCGGAGGAGCCGAGCCCCACAGCTGAGCCCAGCCCCGCGGCGGCCGAGAGCATCCCCCAGCAGCCGTCTGCCGAGCCCCGTGAGCCTGAGCCGCAGGAGGATGCAGGAGACCACGCAGCATTTCCCAGCAAGGCAGAGGAGGAAGATCTGGACTCGGAAAAAGAGAAGCTGGTGGTGAGGGGGCCTTCAAGCACAGCAGCTACACCAGGCCCAGTGACAAGTACAGCAGCAGCATTTGAGAGTTTTGAAGGTTTTGAATGGCCTTTGGGTACCCTTGGGACCTGCCTGCTGATTGTGATGGGGATCACCGTGTTGGCACACACACAAAGTGTGTTCTACCCACGACCATTTTGTCTGATCCCGAGAGTTAAGCAGAGTCAGGTTTGGGTCTTGTCTGGGTTTAGACAATACAGGGGGACCGAGAGGTTTTCCCCAAGGCTGGACAGTCATGTGTGTTACGGTGCGTGGGACAGTATGGGCGAGTATCCAATCCACTGGGCCCCTCCAGTGCTTTGGAAGCGTCGGAGATGGAAGGCAGCTGTGTGGAGTCCCCGACAACAAGTTGCAGAGACTGCTACAGGGGAGGGTGAATTATTTTAAGCCTGATGGGCCCATCCATCAGGGCGGAGATGCAACACAGAGATGGACTCATGATCGAGGGGTGGACTTTGCAATGGGCCTCACCTGTTCTGAAAGACTGTTACAAGAGATGGAGCCCACCATCATGGACCAAATGGACTCAGCAGCTTTATAGGGATTGGTCCGTGCACTAAGATAAGAGTGCACTGAAATGAGAGTGAGGGTATATGGATAATGTGGGATCTGAGCATGACGTGAATGGTATGGAATAAGGGGTGGATACTGTCCTGGTTTAGCAGTAGCAGTCATTTTTTCTACTGGTGCAGTGCTGTGTTTTGACTTTTGGCCTGGGAATAATACTGATAAAGCCGATGTTTTCAGTTGCTGGTCAGAATGTTTACCCTGACCAAGGACTTTGTGAGTCTCATGCTCTGCCAGGGAGGAGGAGAAGCCGGGAGGAAGCAGGGACGAAACACCTGACCCAAACTAGCCAAAGAGGTATTCCATACCACAGCACGTCATGCCCACGAGGTAGAACGGAGAGTCCCCGGAAGGGCTGGATCATGGCAGGGTGGGGGTGAGGTACCGGTTGGTGAGCGGTTGTATTCTCTTCCTTGTTATTTCCTTTATCATTATTACTATTAGTGGTAGCAGTAGTGATTTGTGTTATACCTTAGTTATTAAACTGTTCTTATCTCAACCCGTGGGAGCTGCATTCTTTTGATTCTCCTCCCCGTCCCTCCAGAAGCGGAGGGAAGAAAGGTGGGGGGGGGGGAAGTGGACTTCGTGGTTCTGATTTACGGCCTGGGCTTAAACCACGACAACAGGAGGGCTGGTTTTGGTCCAGGATATGATCTGCAGCGCAGCATCCTGCACAGATGCTCGCAGTGAAGTGGGCGTACGCAGCAAAAACACGAGCTACTTGCTTAGAAAACTATTTCTGAAGCCCAGAGAGGGCAGTCACATCTAAGACACCAGTCTGATGAATTGCTAAGTTTTCCCTTAGTTACAGAAGCTGCTGCAGCATTGCCAGGCACTGTGGGGACAGACTGCCAGTGGTGGTGGGATGTTGTGTGGGTTGCAGTGAGTGAGCTGCTGCTTGCCCCAGCACTCATAGCATGGGGGCTTAAAAGCTCTGCTGCTGAGGTTAATGCATGGGGGCTAATCCTTCCCTTTCTTAAGCTGTTTATTCATCCCAGTGACCCTGCCTGGGGGCCTGGTAGAAGCCCTACTTAGCACTAAGACATCTTCTTCGCACTGGGAAACATCAGTTGACTCTTCAGACTAAGCAAGCCATGTGAAATGTCTTTGCTGAAAGATCCTCAACAAGTTACCCTAAAAACTATTATGTAAATTTAAATAGACTCAGCACTTCTAGAAGCACACACTACAGGCCAGTAATTTAATGCATCAGAGATCTGCTACAAATCCTAAAAAGTACATTTTAATTAGCCAAAACACAGTAGCACTGGTGGGCTGCAGCATCTATCAAGCAGGTTAGTTAGGTTGCTGAGAAGTGTACAGCAGCTTAGGCGGTGATGTGCAGGATTGTATGTGTCAGGAAACACACACTAAATGCAGGACGGTAATGAAGGAAGAGATTTTGAGAATTATTATGGAAAAATCCCTAAAGACTTCAACTAAATTGAAAGTTAAAGTGGTACCAAAGCATAGTATAATGCTGCTTTGGCAATGAAGTGGAATCTACATCAGAGTAATTTTCCAGTCACTATAAAGCACAGGGTAGTGAGAATATAAGGATGGCCAGTCGCTACCTACTGCTACAAGGAGTTATTCAATGAAATTAACAAAACATTATCAGCCAAGCATCAGCCATTTTCTCACCACATTTTAGAATAAATAGAGAGAATACAGTTAAATCAGGGGTTAACTTTCTTACTGAGATGATTTATTTATGTACTTACGATCTTCAGTATTACTCAGTACTGAGGATGATTTATATCAAAATACTGAATGTAGTGTCATTCAATTCCAGAACGACTGTCACAGCAGACAGTAACAGCTCTCCCAATTAAATAGTTCCCTTGCAAAATTAAGTATTTTATAAGGCGTTGGTTTGGCTTTTTTGTTGTTATTTTAGGTTCTGTCATCATAACCAAAGCTTTGGGTTTTTGTTTTAATTATGACTTTAGCGGCTTGCCTACACAGACAGATTCTAGCCCCTCATCCAAATTCACTAGAGGTGGTTTGCTGTGACTGTAGTTGTACAGATGTACTTAATGTGTCTCTCTCTAGATAATCCGCTGCTGAAATGATACACAGTAACCTAGAAATAGGCATCATCACTGAAGGAGCAGTGGTTTGGGGTCTCGGACTCCCGTGTGACCCTCTCATACAGGCAAGCTGCGAGCAATGTAGTCAGCTGCTCGAAAAGGTAATAGAAGTTGAGACTGAAAGGGAATAAAGTTAGTGCAATAACAGAAGTAAGTGGTCCATCACATCTGAACTGCTCAGCTTCATACCCGGAGACTGTTCCTGTGGCAGTTTCTGGACTGCATCTGTGACGTTTGGCTCATTTTATCCATTTTCTTTGAGTTACATGACAAAAAGTAAGAACCCAGCAGAGATCGATCCCAGTGCAACTGTTATTTAAAACATTAAAAAACACAGTTCCACAAAGGTCTTTCTTTACTATATATATTGAAGTCTGACCGCATTCTCTCCCCCTTCCACCTTTCCTACTTAGAATGTTTCAGAAAATCTGCCTTCTAAAAACAGATAAATGGTGCCCTTTACGACAGGGATAGAAGTCACAGTGATCTATGCTGAAAAATGAATTATAATTGTCAGCGTGTCATACATCACTTTAAAATACGACTTCTAACAACATCCTTTGCCATGCATTGTTAGCTTCATTGACTGAAATAAAAAGCTGTACTTCAAAAAACAGGTGTAGTGCATTGTAATCAGAATGGAAACTGAAGAAGCTGTTTCCTCACCAGTCCTAATGAATTGCTACTATCTTTAGGTGTGAAAAGTTATAAAGTATGCAGTTATAATGCTGGCGGTTTTAACATGTTACTAATATTATGTGAAAATACCTGTAAAGAACTTTTAGCTTTTAGCTTTATTTAGCTTTATTTTAGCTTTACATTTCATTAAGCTGTACATGAAAGGCACAAAGGTAAACCAGTCAACAAAAGCTGAAGTATCTGAGAGTCCGGTACGATACGTCTAATCAAGTGCAAACATTTAGAAAGGAAGTAACAAAATTAAAGTAAGGAGAAAATGCATATCAAATGAAATGGCTTTCATATCTGCCTGATTCCACTGGTGTTAGCCTTCATCAGGCCTAGTTGCTATGTGCAGCTTTATTGAAAACACTCAGTTCCTTTGAGTTCCATTGTTTTGTCTGATCTGTGATATTAAAATCAGACAAATGTAATCTTAAATTATAGCTATGTGTCTGTACTACAAACCACACTTTTTAGTGGTTTTAAAACCACACTTTTTAGTGTGGTTTGTAGAGAACAGGTATTTTTGCCTAAGAAAACAATATCAACTCTAAGATGCACCCAAGTTGCTCCACAACTGAGAAAAATCACAGTACTTGCATGAGCAAAAGATAGACTATGCTTTGCCCTCCATGCTGCTGAATCAATAATTCTACCTTTTCTTGCCCTTTAATGATTTTCCTCTGGTGGTTATGAAGCACAGCACTGAGACAGCTTGCTTTTGAAAGACTGTATTTTGTGCCTGTTCAGCAAGCCAAAGAGAAAGTATCTGGAAAACACTGCTGTGAGAGCATGCCCTTCCTGCCCCTCTTACCCTGAGCTGCTCTGTTCCCGTGCTCCACCAGGATGTGACCCAGAGAAAGCCTGGCTTTGGTACCTACACCAGCACACTCCTGGACAGCCCTGGGAACAAGTCACTCAGCACCCAACTTTGCCACCTAAACCCAAGGGATCTGGTCCGAGCCAGCCGTCTGTCTATGGAGGTAAAGGAAGAGTCACCTCCAGGGGCAAGTCACTGCACCCCCTTCAGCCATGTGCTGCAACAATGGTTCACAAGCCTGGTCTGCAGGTTGTTCCCCTCACCAGCATGCAGATATCCTCCTCATGGTTCAGCCCAAGTTCTGACATGGGCTTGTACTGCTTGCTTATCTCATAGAGCTCTTGCTCTGCACGCCAGGTGCCCAACAAAGCTGTTCTACCACTGCCCTCCTCAACTGGACAGAGGAGAGAAAATATAATGAAGGCCTTGTGGGTTGGGATAAGGACAAGGAGAGATTGCTCACCAATTACTGCCATGGGCAAAACAGACTGGACTTGGGAAATTAGTTTAATTTATTACCAATCAAATCAGAGGAAGATAGTGAGAAATAAAACTAAATCTGAAAAACACCTGCCTCCCACCCCTCCCATCCTCCTGGGCTTAACTGCACTCCCAAATTCTCTACCCTCTCCTCCTCAGTGGCACAGGGGGATGGGGAATGGGGCTTGTGGTCAATGCATCTTACACTGTCTCTGCTGCTGCTTCCTCCTCAGGAAAGGACTCCTCACACTCTTTCACTGCCACAATGTGGGATTCCTCCCATGGGAGACAGTCCTCCACCAACTTCTCCAATGTGAGTCTTTCCCATGGAATGCAGCTCTTCATGAACTGCTTCAACAGTTGCAACACAAAAATTCATCACTATCAGAAGTCAATTCCCTCTCATTTGTGTCTGCTTCACCATTACACGACTCATGAATCAACAATTGGCTAACAGAGGTCCTTTGGGGTAGGAAGAGTGAAAAACCAGAAGACGGAAGGGTGATTCATTGCAAAGGCAAAAGAGGAGGAAGACACTAGTGTTGGAAGAAACCAAATTAGTGGGATTCCAAGCAGGAAAGAAAAAGGCAGGAAAGCAGGCCAGGTGACTGGCAGAATTACTTTAAGGGTTCATCTCTTTGTGGAGATGGAAAGAAAGGTGATTTAAAGTGTGAGACACGAATTATGAAAGATACGGGAAGTGGTTTTGTTAAATGCAAAAGATTGCCTCTGTGAGTTACGCAAATACTTTCATCTTGAGAGAAGTGCAGCAGCACAGAAATTGCATGTCACTCACAGGGGCAGACATAAAAGGATATCACTACCCAAATGAAATCTTCCAGAGAGTATCACTCGACTTCGTATCTGGTGTCTGAACCCAGCATTTATTTTCCCATGTAGTTATTAGCACACATTTTCTTTCCATTACACAGGCGTGTGAAATTGGGAAGGGCACAACAAAGGAGTCAATCACCTTAGAGGAGACAGATTTGTATATACATGGATGCAAGTTAGCTGGGTCAGGGTCTAGTGAAAGAAACATAAAATCATGATGGTAAATTGCATGTTTCCTTTCATGTTCCCACTGCAACATCGCTCACTTAGAGACCCCCGTTTTTAGCCAATGCCATCTCATAATCTAAGCATCCAAAATTCATATAATGAAGGTTGCAAAGATGTCTGCTCCTCTGAGAAGGAAGAGACAAGATATTCCCAGACAGCAGCTGAACTATTTAAATGTCCTGTCGCTTAGCCAAAAGCTCTGGAGGATGCAAGCACTACCAGCATTACTGAAGCCCCTGTTCACAGGAGTAGCCACCAAAGAAGCTCTGGGGAAAGTAAGAAATCAGAACAGGCCTTTTGTTAAATTAACAGTCCAGAAAGCTCTGTCTTCACAAAAACCAGACTGGCTTCCAGGCAATGGCCCCCAGGATGGCCAAGCTGGCACTGGGAGCCTGGGCTGCTTCTTAGATCTCTCTTTTTCTTTTCCAACACGTTAGACCTCTGGAGCAGTTATTGAGGCATGAAAGCTAGTCTTTGTATTTACAGTAACAGAATCATTGTAAACCTACTCTTAAATATTTCCACATATTATATATTTCTTCTTGTAAAATTTTCCCCAAAGGCAAACATTATGGAAATAAAAATTCTGGGGGAAAGACAGCTGGTGCTTTAATGTTTATCTGAAAGCTATGTTTGTTTTCTCCTAGGCAAAACCAGAGCCATATGAAATTGTAAATGATTCCCGAGACACTCTGAACTGTTTTTTGTAAGATTTAGATTAGCGAACTAAAAAAAGAGTAGCAAATAAAATGAAAGCAGCAAAACTAAAAATTACATTTTACTTTTCTAATGACGTTATTAATCCAAAATGTCCTACAACCAACAATTAAGCACTCAATTTACAATGTTAGCTACTCCATTTTGTCTTTGGGGTATTCTTCTATTCTACAGTGATAAAAAGGATCACTGCACACCTGCTGCATACAAGGCATAAGCTTAAGGGAGACCTGGGAAGCTGCTGTGGAATATGTCATTAGTTTACAGAAACCCCTTAGAAGGCAAAACTAAATTAAAAGAAGGAGCTCTTAATTACAGAGTGGACCAAAGTGTTGCAAAATACATGGGATTCAGAGACATGGAAAGGGGATGTTTCCTGGAGAAAGCCAATGTCACAGCAAAGGGGGAGTATCAGCCCAAGAGGAAAAAAACACCAACTCCTCTTGATTCATTCTCTTGCACAAAGTGTGGTTTATTTCTGGCTTGCTCAGGGGCTTAACTTCCAAACATTCCTTTTGAACTGATACCAGAAGCTTTAGTAGCACAATATGTACTTGTAAAGTCTACAACCACTAATGGATTAGTAATTTCTTTTCCCATTCTTTATTCCAAGTATGTGTGTAATTTATGCATGTCATTGAAATCTGTGTATTAATGTGCATAAAAAATGAGTTCTGTAAGGAATCTCTGCGGAATGCAGAGATTTGGATGGGTTTTCAAGAGTGGCTGGAGAAAAAGGGAGGAGGAGTTTTAAGCAGTCTCATTTCTACTAGAGAATGCAAGAAGACTGGAGGACAGAAGATCCAGTCCACAAACAGCTGAAGAGTTATACGATATCTACACTGATTTCCTTCCCTTTATATTTGTACCTTTTCTTGCTTATTGCATTGTAAACTCTTCAGCGCTGAGGCTCTTTCTTGCAAGATTTGGGGTTGTTTTTGCATAGGACCTTGCAAGCTAGATCATCGATCCTAATTTGGAAAATAATTACAGTAATTATGATGAACATTTTTCTTTCTATAGTACCTTTTAGGGCTTTGCCTGATAGTCCAAATACTAAGTGTTAGTTATTTGACACAGCTACTAAATACTGAAGTAACAAATCTCATTGAACAGTAAGGAAAAGTTCAGACTTAAATGAATTATCTCACAGGTGTGTTAGAAAAGAAGGAAACAAAAAACGGCCACAGTCAGAAGAGTTTCCAGGACTCTAATATTAGTAAAACAGATGTACACACACATGGTAATACCCCAAAATTAACAAGGCGGTTCTGCAGTGACTGAGTTGCATATGTACCTATATCCACCAAACACTAAAAAGCCACTCATAGTGCTGTGGAAGTTGGCAAATATTATGCCTCTGCAGACTCCATGACTCTATAAACCTTGTCCACATGTCCCCTCCTCCATCTTCTTTGCAAAAGGAAGAGTGGCATCCTTTTCAGTCTCTTCCTGTCAGCCAGCCCCATGCCCTCCAGCATGCTAGCTGCTCATCTTTGCACCTTCTTTCCGTCTGCTACAGCCTTTTTCAGGTGCAGAGACCAGGACAGCACACAGTGCTCATGCATGGGTGTGACAGTGGGGAAAAAAAATGGACCATCTATCTTACTCTCATGATCCTTCCTGATTATGGACAGTATTTCCAATTAAGGGCAGTATTTCACCGGCTTTGTAACCTTCTACCACATATCAAGCCGGTGATTTCAGAAACCTCTCTGTAACCGCTCCTGAGCTGCAACAGCCACTTCCCAGCCTAGCAGAGAGGCACCGTCTAGATTATTTACCCTATGGGCATTGCTGTACACTGAACCCTGTCTGTCATCTTTTTACACACTCATTTTGTGAGCTACTTTTGGAGATGTTTGCCACTGGCGTAGCATCTGATTATCCAAGAGTTTTGTACCATCCAAACCATAGAAATCAAGTGCCTGCTCCCTGCTGAAGATGTCGACTCCCTCAGGAATCAAGGCAGGAATGCCTTGACCCTCATGCCCCTAGCATCTTGTTCTATTGGACTCTCTTTCTGTGAATGTATCTGACTATTTTTCAAATCCATACAAACTCCTGACAGCCAAGGGAAACTGTGGCAATGACTTCCAGTCTCACTCTAACTTGTAAAAAAAACACTTACATCCCTTTGCTTAGTTTGAGCCTTCACATAATAATTTCACTGCGCTAGACTAGTTCTTTTAATGTGAGAGACAGCAGAGGTGTTATTCTGAGGATGAACAGTTGAAGTTCTTGATAATACGGATGTTCTCCTTTATGATACTTTCCAGCCAAGGATTGCAAACCCTATCTTGGGACTTACATGCTGTAAGATTAGCCAGATGTCTATGAATTTATAGTTTGAGGATCTGTTCACTTTCTTAAGCAAGAGAAAAGCAATGATTTTTAATACAGTTTTCTCATTATATTTTGAAAAAGAGAAAATCACCTACATCCTTTAGATGAAAGTGACCATTTTTCTTAAAACTGCAGCACAGAGACACCAACCAATTTCTAACAACCATTAAATATACTCTTGCTATCTAATGAGACAAGGGGGGCACAAAATTACAAAATGGAATATATAAACCTTTAGAATCAGTTTTAAGTAATGTTAAGTTTGATGGCTTTGTACAGTAGCAATGGAAAATTACTGAGGTGCATGATACACAGAAAAAAAAAGAGTACAGTTAGAGAACATATTGAGAATTCTTGTACAAGATAAATCGTTATAGTTGACACAGTTTTAAGAAAAATAGTCTAGAATAACAGGACATAGGGATAAGGAGTATCCGGGAATGGCAGGTGTCCAGGATGGGCTGCAGTTAAACTAACTGATAAGTAGAAGGATAGGAGGATTATTATGTCTTTGGTGCTAATGATCCAGTTAAGCTGGTATGAGCATCTACTGCGCGTGCTTCAAAGGCTGCCAGAAGTGATGAAGACTGCTGGAAGAAGTGAACGACCCCCACAGACCCCTACCACAATTTTGTACGCATGCGGGGAACTTTCTGGAAAATAATGTAATCCATACGTAGCCTCATGAATATGTATGTATGCCCAGGGACTATATAAGGGCGGCGTGAGTAGCAATACAGAGACACACTTTAGGAGGAGCTATCCCTCGTGTCTCCCGGAGCCGCAATAAAGAATACCTGCTTGTCAACTTGAAGACTTCGTTGGCAAGTTTGTTCCTGGAGTTTTCTCCGAATCACTAATGTGCATATGGAAATAAGGTTTGCAGTATTACTGTTTTACAGGCTAACAAGGGATCATTTTATTTCTAAATTGCAGCACAAAAAACCCCAACAACAATAACAACAACAACAACAAAAACAAACAACAAAAAACCCCCAACCAAACAAAAAAAAAGAACAAACCCCAAACCCCCCTCCCAAAAACCCTAAACCTGAAAATAATTTTTAAGGGAAGTCTTTACCATAATGCTGTGAGAATAAGACCTCTTTAATGCTTTCAAATAGACTAAAGCACTTTGGAATGGAAACTTCTATACAGAATTTTGCATAATTCTAGGCAAATTACATCAAGGAATAAAATACATCAGGGAGTCAATTCCCTGAGGCGTGAGTGTCAGTTGATTTCTACTTTATTAAGAACACCGCTCCAGGTAAAAATATCCCAGCAGCAGGGCAAAATAATCCAGTTGCAAAGATAAGATTCCCTGAGGGAATCATATGCGAACAGAGGCAACGGCTCTTCAAAATGCCAGCAATAGAAAATGCAGTAAAACACACCTTCATCTTTGGCTAGTGCTGCAAACGCCAGAACTGTGAAAGGATACTGGACTAGGTAAGTCAAAATACCCTAATCACAGTTAAATAATCAGACTCATAAATTCAGATTTCTGATTTTAAGCCTCCTTGGCATGTTGTGTCATTTTTCCTGGACACAAAGTCTTAGCAAACAAAACACCTGTACAAATGTAATTATGAGACTTGTATTTTAGGTAACTATGCATATTTACACATATTAAGTAAGACTTTGTTGAAAAGTAATGACTGAATACAGATAAGTCAGAAAGGGGTAAATTCTTAAAATAGGATAAAATGTCAGATATAATGGAAGACAGAAAGAAAAACTGCTTTTTAACTCTGGCACTTTCTCTTCTTAGTTTTCGTTTCTTTTCAAAGGGGAACTTTTAAAAGTCGTACTCAGTCACTTATTCTTCCCAATAACTAATCTATCGCATGTTCTTCCTGCACACAACATTGCTTTTAAAAGACCATTTCAAACACTGGTTTCTGGTTAAAAGCCAGATTTCATTTCCAGGCTGTTAAAAAGTGAGAAAAGAACATCTAAAGGAGAAAGCCATACTTGACCACATTTGACTCCCATTACAGACAGACTTCCTATGGCTTGTTATCTTATTTGTTTGCTTTCTATTAAAAGAGATTTAAAGAAAAGCTTCCACTCCAGACACATTTATTTTTTTCCCCTTAAGATGCTCCTCTGCCCTGTGTTCAGTTTTCAAATGTGAGCTCCGTGAGAAGACTGCAGGAAGACTGTGGAGGGCATTCAACCATATATACACTTAGGAGAACAGAGCACCTTGGCCACATGGCAATAAAGGATGAACGGGGACGGTAAAAGAACTTGCGGAAAAATAAGAGCGAGGGAATTACACCAGCAAGGTTCCCACACTGAAACGTGCATGTCTTTATGCTCAGAAAACCAGGCCCAAGGCATTAGAAAGATTTCAAAACACTATAAATCAAACTTAAAGAGTACCCTTTCTTCCTCCAGCTATCAAAGCATGAGCACCTCGCATCTAAATGAGCTTTTCCAAATCTACCCCACTGCCAAGTCTACGTGCACTGCACTAGTACCTGTATGTTTCAAAACAGACAAACCTCTGAGGCCCTGGATTTATTATTACAATTATTTCCTGCAAAAACATGTTTGCTGTTTTTTTTTAAAGAATGCCCCTCCAAACTCACTCCCCTCTCCCCATCAGAGCTTTACACTGCCTGCAGAAATTACATTAATTAGCACTAGCTTCTACAAAGACAGACAGGAGTTCAGGGGAAAAGCAGTAATCACTCAGTACCTTATCTCTGGACATGCTGGACTACACTTACATTTGTTTCTCAGCGCCTACTCTCTCTGTAGGTGATGCGAATAGGCACAGATGCCAGACCACTGAAGCAGTGGACTATGAACAAGAAATGCGTTTTGAAAATATGTTTGTCTGAAGGATAAAAGACAAAGATTCTTTGAAGGATTACAAGACAAACAGGAGCAAGTCTGAAACAGTGTCACATCCCTTCAGCTGCATGAGTCCAGGGACTTTTAAAACTTGAGGGAAGATTTACCAAGCTAGAGGTGTAATTAAACATGCCTGGAAAGCACACCTAAAAAGCACCTCAAGGATTGCTCTTGGCTCTATCAGTTTTGTCCATCTTGCTCA
This sequence comes from Psittacula echo, assembly GCF_963264785.1. NCBI lineage: Eukaryota > Metazoa > Chordata > Aves > Psittaciformes > Psittacidae > Psittacula > Psittacula echo. The sequence goes on along the minus strand of NC_137737.1, from coordinate 87,640,051 downwards.
AAACATGGAACTTGTCCAAGCACTTTCAGGAAAACGCAATCAGCGATCAGCCTGCTCCTCACTCCCAGCTGGCACTCGTGGGTCTCTTCCTCAGTGTGCCAGCCTGGAACTTCCTGAATCACCACTCCGTGCTGGAACACACTTTCACAACAGAAATACACATAGTGAAGTCCCTTGCAGTGGAAACCAGCTTGTTCTGAAAGCTAACAGCCCTTGGCCTCAAGCTCTTCCACAGATACCTAAGTACTTGGTCCTGCTACCATTGCACAGGCTAATAAGAATGGAAGAATATGCCTGTGTCTGGGGCAAAAGACTTTTTATTGAAGAGATTTACAGAAAGCAACAGATTGTTGTAACAAAAGCACATAAAAGATAACTGATGTGAGAACAGAGTCCATCAGTTAAGATACCCCGTTCTCATTTACTGGAGAATAGATTACTCTGCATGGATGTCTTACCTTTGCAAAATCAGGTATTACTGGTTCATTCATTATGAGGCAATTCTAGGAGATTATTACAGGAGAAATTCCAAAATAAGTTCTTTTAAAAAAAAAACAAACGACAAAACAAGCAATAAAAGACAAGTACTGATTCCATCAAAATCATTGGAAGCTTTGACCAGCCCACAGTCACAGTGGCAACAGTATTTAAAATATAGTAACAAGAGTACAGAAATCAACCACAATCAATATTGTCAGCAGTATGATGACAACCCCACTTGTTCTCCCACTGAGTAGCATAAACTCCATGTGATAGCCACACACTTACTCCATGTCTCCATCCCTCAGTCATGGAGGAGAGAGGAATTGTTACAATCTGAGCTGGAAAATCTAAATCAGGCAAGTTTAAGTTGTACAGCAGAATTTTCTTTCTATACAGGACTGATTTGCCACAAGGGCACCTTTTCAAGGTGGCTACCATGATGAAAGTTGAATGCTGCGGTGTCAATTTTGTTTCTCAGTTTTGTTTGTACTTCAGTTAGTACCAGTCCACAGGGTGCTGGAAAGTTTTTGTGCTGTTAAAAAAAACCCCACCTGCTTGAAAGTGCATCTCATATTTGTTCTGCAGCTACATTCTCAACAAATTTTCCCAGCAGAGCAGTACAAGGCACACTGCAGAAGATGCAAGTTTCCGCTGCTGTCACCACAGCACATACATACCTTCATGGACTATTCTCCTGTAAGCTGCACAGATCTGCATGTAAAGTACAATTGAAAAAATCTTGAATTAAGGTGAAATACTAGTGAATAAGGATGCTGGTATTACCTTGGGAATTCACATAGCTGTATCACAGGTTTTCGGTTGTCAAAGCACTTATCAAAGACTGATGAGGGAAACACTGTAGCTGAACAATACTAAAGGACAGACACAACTTGAGCAGATGTTTAGTATCTGCAAAGATCACTCAGCTATTGAAGCCTTTTTTGAGTAGTTCTTAAACACTCTGGCAAAAAACCAACAAACGCTGCTGGAGCAGGCCCTGTTTGTCTGTTGATACATCAATAAGCTCCACCAGATGTTGCTGGTGATACACTGGCTACACAAAGTAGAAAGGCAAACGTTCAATAACTTCACAAAGAATCACTTTGAAAGCCATTTTCCTTCCCTTCAATGTCCTGATCAGATGTCCTAGTGAAAAATAATTCTGCTTTGCTCTGAAAATGTATGTCTGCAGAGATCTCAAGAAATTAATTCAGACCTGCTTTTAACACTCAAACCAGAAAGAGCTGGACTCAAGAAGGTCTCTGACACACTTGCCTTGGCCCCTTTCCTACTGCGCTGCTAACAGTAGCTAGGACTACAGAAAAAAAAACCCAAACCATACAAACCAGGCAATTTTATTTAGAAGAACAGTGCAGCACAAGCCCTACTGAAAACCTTCTAAGGCCATCTACCTAAATTATTGATAAATGGAACACGGTCCAAAGAATTGATGGTGCAAACAAAACATCTATAAAGTTTCTGGAATGTGTTCAACAGTAATAAAGGACAAAAAATTCTCTGAACTTATATCATGCTTTTATTAAAAGGATATTTCCAAAAATGCCCTAACATAAAATATGGGATGGAACAAAAGCATTCCTTTGGAGCAAACAGTTGCAGGTTAAAAAAAACCAGGAAAAATCCTTATCATCTCATCCACATTTACTGAAGGCCCATGAACCTGTGGGTCAATGAAAGATAGCCTAACCTACCTAATAACAGAGAGGAGCTACAGAACAAGTTTCTCCATGCCTCTGATGAGTTCTTCCAGCTGACCAAAGACCCCTGCAAGAAAATCCCTCTTCTCAAATCACCTCTACGCCACAAACAGCTTTGTTTGTGCTTCATCCCACACACAACAGGCCCAAGTCAGTCCTAATACTGGTGCTACATGCATACATGTGGCATTCTGCTTGGGCTCTGCAATGGTGTAGCATGTCCATTATAAGAGAAATTTAAAATGTGCAACACAAATTAACCAAAGATTAATCACGTTGTTAATATGGGCTCAAAATCTGCAAGCACTGACAGATCAAAATGCCTTTTCAGTGTGGTAATTGATGAGTGAACTTGCAGGCATGGAAAACTGGGAAATGTACATAATTGGACACGTATTTGCTGGAAAATGCACTCCTTTTTGTGTGTGCAAATGTACACCATGCTTTCTTCTGCAGAAACTGCAGCAATTCATATGCCACCTCCACATCCCCAAAGGCACAATGACAGTCATCAATAAACACTACCACAAACTTTCCTTTGCCAAAACAAAACCTTATTCACTCTCTCCTCATCCAGCATTTAAGAGAAGGAAAGGAGACAGCTCCTGCAATGCAAATGTCTCCTGCCGGAACCAACAAGTAATGGATGGATAGCCAATACTAAAAGGAAGACTGGAGATTCAGTAGATCCCAAAGTAGCCGGGAGCTTTTGAAATGAGTTTGCATGAGTTTGCAAGACAGGCTTGTCAAATCAGGAATAGAATTATTTAGTTCCCCTCTAGTATTTTAAAGTTGTCATCCATGGATAGTTTCATATGATAGATCTTTTATATTTAAATTAAAAAATGTTTAAATTAAAATGTCTATAATGCATATATATATATATACACACACACACACACATATATGTGTGTGTGGGGGTGCCATCATTAAGAATGCATTCATCCTGCCTAGGCTACCACCGAGAAGTGGTCATCAAGGCCAAAACAGAACCTAGAAACAGGCAAAAACCAACCCAAAACTTGTCAACTCAGGCTGTAAAAAGTTGAAATATCTGATTACAGCTCAATGACTAAAACATATTGGTGGAGAACATCTACCCTTTTAGAAGCATGGGCCAAAATATATTTACCATGTATTGCAGCAGCCTTTCAGTAGCATTTTCTGCTCAGGAAAGCTAGAAGATAGATTAAAGCAATTACAGAATACATATCAGGGGACATCACTAATGGGACTGAGTTGTGATCCTGCCTTGTTATATATAGATGATTTTATATACAATTTATATGCTGCCCTTGCCAATGAGGTATTGAGATTACACCAAAAATCAGTGTAGGAACAGGGTTTTCAAAATTAAGACTATGTATATGCACACATATATGTACCTATATATACACATATATACACACAACTATGCTGTATTATACAGTACATTATTATATAATGTACATTACATACTGTACTGTATGTCCACAATGCAGAAAGTGTAGAGAATGACAGTATTATATGCATATGGTTAAAATATTAGAAATATATTAGCAATATTGTCATTGTCAGAAGACTGCCAATGGCAATAATTTCTTCTTTTACATTCTTGGCAAGACCTGGGTTTGCTGTACCAGGCTTTTTTAGATACAACTCAAATCTTTTCTAACACTAAAGCAGTGTACAAGTTGCAGGGATGTACATGTGCTCTTGCTGTCTGCTGATGAGTCTGAAAAGAGGAACACCAAAGCCTGTGGGAAGGGCATTCAGGGCACTGGCTCTCCATGGTTCACTTTAAAGCTGTTACAGCAAAAGAGCTCAGCTCTGCCAGTGTTCACCAGTCAACGGTGGAAGCTGAATACTTGGTCCTGGGAGTAAAAAGCATTGGTCCATTCGGCATGAAAACTCAGAGTAAAGGAAAGCAGAAACAGACTGGAAAAATCTTTGTTCTGCAAGCTGAAATTGAGAGTTATAGGCTTAATCATGACTTACAGGGTTTGTTTGTTTTGTTATTTAGGAAACACCTTCCTATCCAGAAAACACCAAATGAGAGCTCAGCCTCCCTTACAAAACAAAATAAATGAGCATACAAGCCCAGAATTATTTTTCCACAGAGCTAGCACAGACCTCGCTCACTCACACTGGGTCTGGTATCTGTTTCGACAGTGGTGTACTGGAGCAAAACAAACCGCACACAAGAGAACAGGCGGACAACTTAGAGGAACTCAGTTCTTTAGCCACTTCTCTTGAACCTTTGCCTAGAAGAGAAACTGCAGCTGTTTTAAGGAGCAGCAAGTCCACATGCTTCAAGAGATAGGTCTGACTGAGGATCAGGAAGGACTTTCTTGGGTTGTCATGCCAGGCAGCCAGGAGTAGTAATGGAGTCTGATCCCTGCAATCAATACGGTTGCTTGCTACTCGAAACTCAAAAAAGGGATCATAGAATCACAGAATGGTTTGGGTTGGAAGGGAACTTAAAGCTCATCCAGTTACAACCCCTTGCCATGGGCAGGGACACCTTCCACTAGACCAGGTTGCTCCAAACCCCATCCAACCTGGCCTTGAACACTGCCAGGGATGGGGCAGCCACAACTACTCTGGGCACCCTGTGCCAATGCCTCACCACACTCATAGTGAAGAATTTTTGCCTACTATCTAAACTAAACCTCCCCTCTGTCAGTTGAAAACCATTCCCCCCTGTCCTATCATTACATGCCCTCGTAAAAAGTCCATCTCCAGATTCTTGTAGGCCCCCTTCAGATACTGGAAGGCTGCTATGAGGTCTCCACGCAGTCTTCTCCAGGCTGAACAGCCCCAACTTTCTCAGCCTGTCTTCACAGGAGAGGTGCTCCAGCCCCTGATCATCTTCATGGCTTCCTCTGGACTTGCTCAAGCAGGCGCATGTCCCTCTTGTGTTGGGCTTACCAGAACTGCACAGAGTACTCCAGGTGGGGCCACACAGGAGCAGAGTAGAGGGGGAGAATCACCTCCCTGCAGGCCACCTTCTTTTAATGCATAGAGCTGGCCTTCTGGCCTGCAAGCCACTGTCAATACAACCATTAACCCCAAGTCCTTCTCTGCAGGGCTGCTCTGAATCCATTCTCTGCCCAGCCTGTATTTGTGCCTGTGATTGCTCTGACCCAGGTGTGGGACCTTGCACTTGGCATGGTTAAACTTCATAGAGCTGGCACTGTCCCACCTCTCAAGCATGTCAAGGTCCCTCTGAATGGCATCCCTTTCCCTCCAGTGTGTCTACTGCACCACACAGCTTGGTGTCACCAGGAAACTTGCTGAGGGTGCACCCGATCCCACTGCCCATATCACCAAGAAAGATGTTGAACAGTGCTGGTTGCAAATCCGATCCCTGAGGAACACCACTTGTCACTGGTCTCCACTTGGACATTGAGTGCGACCATACAGCCAATTCCTTATCCACCGAGTGGTCCACTCATCAAATCCATGCCTCTCTAGTTCAGAGACAAGGATAACCTATTTCAGAGTATTATTACTACTATTGGGCATGTGCTTGTGGGCAATTATTTCAGTGGAAATGATCTCTCTAAAAGAAGAGTTTGTGGTCATCTTACACTGATTATAAAATATCCATTTTAAGGATGTAATCAGAAACTCTAACAATAAAATTAAAGAAAATAAAGAATATTGCAACTGTGCCTGCATTCCTGTATAGGAAAACACCAGTTTGTGGTTTCTTGCCTTTGAAAGACTGAAAACTATTCACTGATTTTTAAACCACCTTAACCACAGCTTTCACACAGGATTTGAACATAATAATGCCATTCAAAGAAACTGCAAGGAAAGAAGTAATTACTCACAGGCTTCAAATTTTAATTAATGCTTCCTGTTGTAACAAGAATAGGGTATGTTAAAGGGTGCCTGGCCAATGGAGTTTCAGACGGCACGCTTATTTCTTACAGTAGCTTTTACCAAGTTGTAAAACTGAAATCATTAATTTAAAACCTTAAAATATCAACATGATATGTTTACTACCAAGTCTTAAAAATAATTGGGTCATTATCATTAAAAGCTCCTTAACTGACTGCAACTTGAAAGTGCTTGCAGTGGTGGAGATATGATGTATAAAATGAAGATGTTTTTAATCCCAGTTTTAATGCTATGTGATCTAAACAACCAAGACATCAAAGTCAGCACGCTATCTAACACAGGGTTTTTCAGTTTAATGACATCCAGTTTTCCATTGCACTCTCCTCTTTGCCCCACAACCTTCAACTTTCCCATTTATTTTAAATTACATTAAACCTGCATCAAAGATGCACAATCCTAAACCTACAGCTGGGTGAACAATACCTGCAGTGACAGCCCCCTGTTTGAAGAAGTCAGCATCAACTTGCTCAGAGGTCACTATTTCCCTTTCAAATGATCATTAGCTTCGAAGCACAGGAAAATGAGCCAACATATCCTCTAAATATCAGTAACTCAAAGATGACTTCCAGAGAAAACGAATGACAACCCTGATGCACCAACTCTCCACTGCTGGTTTTGTCCTGATTCCCACTGGAGCTTAACAAAGTTGTCACCAACCAGTTTGACAGCACACCTGACTACCACACTGCTGCATGCTAACATACATCCTTTAAATCACAAGACAGTTTAAAGACAATTTGCTTCTACCCCGCACCACTGATGGCAGCCTCCTGGTGCCTCAGCTGTTCCTTGGCGAGCTCCTGCCTTCAGCTTCAGCCATATGTGCAAACACCTTCTGCAGTCCTATTGGATTTATCTAGGGCGCTGCCTTCTCCATTTCCAGTTGTCCCAGCAGCTTGTATAGCATGAAACTAAGGTTTACCCCATTTTGCTAGCTGAGACATCTGGAAGCCAGAAGAGGAGGTAGCAGCATCCACATGTGAAGGAGCTGAAAGGAAGGGGGCTCCTGCCCCGAAACCCACTACTTCTTTGTGGGTAGCAGGAGGGTGGGAATTGCAGAAAACTGCAGGCCAAAAACAGGAAACAGAGAGGCCTGAACGTCTTGGAGAAGACCTGGCAGCATCATAGGGAACCTGAATCCTTGCTTGAAGGAAGGGTAGAAGAACCTCTCTACAGTTAAACCCTTCCAAGCCATCCACATTGCAGCTTGGGGGACACCGCTGTAGAGATGCAGCTATCTCCTCTCATCAGTCAGCTGTTGACACATATTGTACCAGCTTGATAAACTCAAAGGTTGCAGAGGTAAACAAGAGATCTTTCCAAAAGTTCAATACCTTGATTACCTTCAGCAAGAACTACTGAGTTTCAAAGCACCTTCACACGCCAAGACTGTGTGTGCAAACTCAGTGCCACCCTCTTCCTTCTTCCATTCTCCTTGTGCTGGCACAATTACTTATTTAAGATGCAAGCTGTTCAAAACAGAGCCTGTCTGCTTCCTCACCTCACAGCTGCCTTTCTGTTAACAACAAACACAAAATAACACAACTCTGGTGCTTTGTTCCTGGTGGTGTTTGGTTGTTTTTTCCTTTTTCTCCAGAAATAAGTTTAGAAAACAGTCTATCCTGATTTCAGTCCGTTAGGACTGTGTGACCACAAGTCGTGCAACACAGTCAAATCAGATCCCATAACTCAAAGCTCTATGATTGAATCTACATGTCTATATACAGGACAAGGAAGTCCTTCTTTGTAGTTGTATTAAATAAAATCTTTAAAATCATTACAATGGCAATCTGAATTCTCCTGTTCTGCACAACTGAACATAGCAGAAGCCCACAAGAAACATTTATAAGTGTCCACACAACTCAACACCTGTACTGTCGATTTTGAAAACACTATAAATAGACAATGACCCAAATCTAACCTGGCTACATTCCAAGCCAGCAAGTCAGAAGGCTGGCAATTAAAATTATACTAACCAAGAAAACAACCCCAAGAGACACTTCACCTTTGTTTGAATGTAAACCCCTATCTAAGAATACCTCTTATACTTTTTTCTTTTCCCCACATAAACCAGGCAGTATTGATGGCACTAACAAATACCTGAGTACACACAGTCTTAATGAATAGATTGGACAAAGAAGTGGAAAGTTCCTCATTTGCTTAAAGATTTACACTTTCTTTGTAGCTTAATGAAAGCAATTAAAGAAACAGAAGTCAGGGTCAAATAAGTAAGCTTATAAAACTGGAATAAGCATGATAATGAATAATAATTATGTTTAAAGGTGTCCTGAAGGTTCTTTACTTTGTTCACTGGCCAAGTATCCAGATTAATGATTGAAGCTATTCTGTACTTTTTCCATACTTTCAAACTTCATGTTGGCACAGGATTTTCAATATACTTTACTGAATTGTCCCATTCATGAATAATAATGATAATGATCAGATTTTTTTACTCCATACTTAATACATACCCTTCAGTGCTAGCCAAATGCTAGCCTATGTTTTGTGGCTGTAAAAGGCTATGTGTCATGGTAAGAAGACCACTGTCTGTACAGAACTGGCAGTTGATAGTTTAGGAATTGACAGTTTGGAGACTGTGGCATTAATAATTGTATTTACAACATATTCCTTACGACAAATATGCATTTAGGCTGGAAGCTTGCTAAAGCAGGGAGTTATTTTTTATTCTTCACTCACATAATACTTACTAATTGATCTAGCCATGGTTCACAGATTCAGAATCTTTAGTACTATTGCAACACAAACAAGACAATCACAAATTTAATGAAAGCTGCCTCAAGACTGGAAGTTTCTCTAAGCAAAAGACTCTTTTGACCATGTGGTCCAAGGAAGGAGGCATTGAGATGCCATGATACGTTGCTTAATCTGGTCAAGAAATCTATGCTACAAATCCTTTTTAAGGTAATTCTGCTGGCAAACATAAACCCAAGCAAAGGCAGCTGTGAGGGAGACATTTTATACAAGCAATGATCTATTATCACTGCCAAAAACTTCACGAGCTACAAGTGTCACCAGACAGATCAGAAATGCTCATTTCAGCACTTCCCATTTGAAATGGATGTAATCTCCTTAAAATGAAAGAGGAAGAAAACGAAATTCATATTCCAAACAGCCAATATTTTATTCCAGATGATGACATCTGTGACATTTACAAACAGAACAGAACATCCTGGTCTTCCCTCAAACAACAGTGTTGGGATGTCATGGACTCATACTGGATGAGACACTCTTAGGTCCTCATTCCCTGAGTTTCTCATGCTCAGGATGCTTACCCTAGACACTGAAAATCTGGGAGTTTATAAAGTACATCACACAGAGTTTGTGCGATGTTAAACTTAAGAGGACACTTTGCGCGCAGGGCTGCATCTTACAGCTTCTCCTCTTTCCTCTGCTTGCCTAAAAAAAAACCCAACAATTTTCCCTGTAATTTTTTTGTGCTTGCAAGAGACCAAAGGTATCTTTACAACCTGCAGCACTGAAACCTTTTGCCAACAATGAAAAACATCATCTCTGTTTACCCAGTGAAAACAACTCAGAAGTGAAATCACTGAATCTTTCCTTAAGTTCCTCTGCTGCCCACTGCTAGTTCCAAGGTCATGAAAAATCTATTATGACTAAAGGCAACAACTAATTTAAAACCCAAACAAAAGCCCCTCTGAATTTTCGGCTAATAGTTCTATTTCTTGAAAACCCCAGTGCCTCGACCCCAGTGCCTCGACTGACTACAGATTTCTGTCACTAACTTCCCTTTTTAATAAACATTTAGCTGTGCCAAGCCCCCCCTTTGTTTTATACATTTTAGATAAAATTCTCCTGCCAAAGCAACAGAACCGTGCTGTGATGAAAGCCACAGTCAGACACATACAAAATCTCAATAAGCTCATCAATAAAATGGCTGCTTAGCTCCTATCCTAGGAGGAAAGTTTTAAGATGCTGATGGATGACTTTGCTGAGGATGATTAAAACAATGAAATAAATCTCGTGCTTGCAGCAGTACAGGACAGATTCAGGGAAGACAGAGACACAAGCAGTTTGCTCCTGTCTGCCTTGCAGGGTTAAAGCCAGCCAGGCAGATGCAGAATATACAACCATCACAGCTCTGCTTTCCATGCCTCATGCTCCCTAATTCTTCACGTGCAAACATTCGGACTTGACCCTGTGGCAGAGGATATTCTTCTCCTCCAGACACAGATAACAAGAACATACATCAAACTGCAAGGAAGGGTGCCTCTTGCCTACCTCAGTATGGGTACCCAACCTTTTTCTTCTAGAGTGCCATAGTCTTATTCTACCTCTCCCATCTTCCTTGACTTCTTCTCTACCCTTTCTTCTTCTTCATTCTTTTCTCTCATTTTTTCCTCATTCCCATACTTTCCATCTCCATTCCTAATGTCGTGGTTTAAGCCCAGGCCGTAAATTAGAACCATGCAGTCTACTCCCCCCAGCCTTTCTTCCCCTCGCTCCTGGAGGGACGGGGAGGAGAATCGAAAGAATGCAACTCCCACGGGTTGAGATAAGAACAGTTTAGTAACTAAGGTATAACACAAATCACTACTGCTACCACCAATAATAATAATGATAAAGGAAATAACAAGGGAAGAGAATACAACCGCTCACCGACCGGTACCTTGTCCCCATCCCGCAGTGATCCAGCCCTTCCGGGCGACTCTCCGTTACATCCTGGGCATGACGTGCTGTGGTATGGAATACCTCTTTGGTTAGTTTGGGTCAGGTGTCCTGTCCCTGCTTCCTCCTGGCTTCCCTTCCTCCCTGGCAGAGCATGAGACTCACAAAGTCCTTGGTCAGGGTAAACATTCTGACCAGCAACTGAAAACATCGGCTTTATCAGTATTATTCCCAGGCCGAAAGTCAAAACTGCAGCGCTGCACCAGCTACTAAGAAGGAGAAAAACTGACTGCTGCTGCTGAACCCAGGACACCTAACATCACTTAAACACTCTTTGAACTACAATGCTGGCAGAATTAAAGATCAGCTTAGATGACCAAGAAATATCTGCAACTATAATTTCTTCAAGCAATTGTAATTGCTTACTGTACCAGTGTACCAAATCAAATTTATCAGAAAAGGAAACAGTGTTACTTTGTTGCATAAAGCAAATGTATCCCAGACTTTTTCCAAGTTATTTTCCAAGCAAAGGGATGATAAGGTTTTTGTCAAAACTTTTCGCATTTCAATAATTATACTAGAAAAGGCACCCACACTTCCATTGCAGAACCAGAGAGACGGGTTTATGCTCTCTGCAAGTCTGCATGTTTACAAACACAGACATAACAAGAGCTGGCAAATTCTGGTTTACTCATTTACAAAATGATTCTAGACAGGGGTGGGGAAAAGAAAAAAAAGCAACCTTTTCCTATGAGTTTTCCCTCCTTTCTTATAGGCTTTTTTTCAAAACCTCTATGTATCAGCATGTTCCTGGGATACAATAATATTTTGTTTTCTTTTATCATTCTGGTGCATACAATCTTTATCTCAGTTTGGTACGGCTTTGCTCTGTGTCTCCACTAATAGTTCAAATTCATACTAGAGGGAAAACGGCTAGTGACAGAATTCAAGCTGCAAACCTGATAGCTACAGACCTATCTCAATCCCGTCAGCGGTCTCAAAGCTCATGGAGAAAATACATAGACTGCACACCTGTTCCTGGTTAAACAAAGAAAATTGGATTTTTATCAGTCTGCCTGTCACCTTTTACACAGCACTGTTTTGTCAAGAGCTACTAACGAAAGAGCTTAGCAGCAGATAAAGGACATATAGCTTTGACCGAATTCATAGATTTATCTAAAACATTTTCCAGCAAGACTTACATTATATTCTTTTCAGTGCTTAAATAGGATTACAAAGCATAGAAATGGATGTCGTAAAACATGTATCTGCATTACCACATATGACTGAGAGGCTTCATTAATAATGATGTCTTTGAAGATTTCCGTTTTGCACATAGTCTTGGAGAAAGTTCAAATATACCTTCTATAATCTATATTAATTTTGGCTGGCATTTTGAATGGCAGCCCTAGGTAAAAACAGAGGGATTTTAGCAGTTTGTATGCTAAGATATAACCTAAGAGTTAACATGTTCATTTCCTTCTCTTGCCCATGTCTCAAGGACACAGTACGTGCTTCACTAGTGTTCTTCTCCAACACTACTTCTATGGTTACAGAGGCACCATGTGGCTGAATTGTGTTGGAGATGGCTGGGCTGACTATGTACTGTGCTCATGGAGGTCTATACTGTATAAAGACTTAAAATAGACAATGTTGGCTGTATGATGCTGCAGCTTGAAGACCTGGAGGTCTTTCTGAAAAGCCCACCTAACAATTGAGTGGTACCAAAAGAATGAAAGACACTGCTGAAAAATTGAAAAAAAAAACATAACATAACAAAACAAAAAAGCCACAAAGCAACACACAGCTTTTAACTGTCCTCTGAAACCACTAAAAGAGTAAGTTAAAAAACAACAGAATGAAAACAAGTAGCAGACCAGTAGAAGAAGCTCTCCCCATACAGCTGGAGATGCAAACTCGAGTCCTCTCCCAGAGCCATATTTCAGGCTACCCTGAGCAATGCAGTTCCTAGCAAATACCCTTCCATTCAGCTGAGGAGTCAAAGCTGAATAAATAACATGCTAACCACATCATTTCTTTGTGCACATGAACTGCAGGAAACTTATGAGCCTCAAGCACACTCACCAGATGGGATAATTAGGCTCAGACAGATCACTGACCTTCCTAATAAAATACCCTGGGAATCGAGGTTGACAGGAATGGAGCCGAATAAATCTGTGTCATGTTATCACACTGTCAAACAATCCATGGAAACCCATCTATACCGATTCATCCAGCAGCTCTGTATTCCTGTGGGTGCATCTTGTGAGGGCTGAAACCACTGGATTTTGAGTATTCTTAAGTATTCTTCGAATTTTCTTTATGGAAAATAGGGATCAAGAGTTCACTGCTGGGAACTACTCAGCTGTCTTTCCATGAAAACGATCAAAGCGCTTATATATGCATTTATGCTAAGCTATTCTCTCTTTAATTGTCACTGAGGCTGGTTTGTCACACTAGAACAATTTGGGGGAAGTCAAGGCTTTGAGAAAGCGCATAATGCAAATGCTGTTTCACCTTCCATAAACGGAAGGCATGACACCCATTTAAATAACACTATTTTATCTGGAATTATATAAGTAAATATAATCAAATAATATTATGCTTGTAAATAAATTCATTATCTTAGAGTTACAAAGCCCACATGAGACACTGCGCTCTCCCTGAAATCACAGAGGTTTCCATCCTTTCCCCATAAAGTCTATTTTTCCTTCCTCGATACGCACCATGATGTTCAAACGCATACTGATGAATAATCACATTCACACAAGGCTACTCTGCTATTTTCCAGGCACTGTCATGTCATGTAATTCTTTCACATGCCAGTATGCCCTAAACCAGAAAGGATTAGACACAGTGCCAATTATTGCTCAGCACAATCTTCTATGAACAAAACACACACTGCAACCCCAAAAGACAAGCAACTACGGAAGTTCACGTGTAGAAGACAACAGCAACTCCTCAAGAGTTTCATCACTCCCATGGAGGTTAGGGCTGGCTCAGTGAGCCGCAGCAACTGGCAACATCTTTTCCTGTACCCCTGTGGCCTGCCATTCTCAGGAAGCCATAGATTTAGTTTATCCGAAAGCTTTCTATGAGTGCAGACTACAAACATGTTATATACCCCAACACAGACATGCAGCTCCGCTTGGCCATACACTGGACATTCTTGCATGAATGGATTCATGGCAGGGGGGCTGGAACTAGATGATCTTAAGGTTCTTTCCAACACAAACTATTCTATGACTCTGTAATTTAAGACTTGCATCTGTATACATTACTTGCACAAGGAAAAATCTGGCATCAAAAGCTAGCCGCTATTTTAACAAAACACACATATTCCAAAAATTAAACTAACTAAATATTCGAATTCAACTTGCAGCCAGATCTGCCTTTTATGTACAAGTTCTTTTGCTAGGATATTCAAAGGTGATTGAAATGACCTATGCCAGCATTAGAGACAGGGCTTTGGTGGGGAAGTTGTATGTCTCTGACTCCACATGATGCACTCCTACACACTTCCTATATATCCAGCTGTCCATGTGCAAAAACCGGTGAATCACAACAGAACTGTAACAGTATCAGTGTATCTAACTTCTCCTCCCAACCCCCAGCTCAAAATCATTTTAACAGCTATTCAGTTGAAACTCTGCTAATGAACTAAGCCATAAATTTTAAAAGGAATGCATATTTTTAATTATAAAGCAGGCAAGTAAGCAGGGAGGGAAATCAAAAGATAATGGATCAAATCATCATGTCATTTATCCGTAAGTAAATTAGCAGCCAGTCCAGCAAAACAAGAGGGGTTAGAAGAATATATGAAATGAATCAACCCAACCATTCAAGCTCAGTATTTTACCCATTTCATACAAGTGCCGCCTGTGCCACAACTACCCACAGCCTGAATTTACAATCCACTACATGAGAAGAGATTTGACTCTAAAATTACTTTAACACTGACCTCTAGGGACAATAGGTGGGACTGTACCTTTTTATGGGGCTGCCCAGTTGAGAACACACCTTCAGGCTGGACTCGCTATGGAGGCTGCCCTTGCATCTCCAATCCACAGCTAATCCCACTGCAAGGGTCATGCAGCCAGAGTGGGACCTCCAACTTGAGCGCATTAGCTACAGTCATGTGTGAATTATGGGTCTGTAGAAATTTTATTATTAAATCCAAACCTGTTTTTGCTTCTTAAGAAGAGGAAAAGGCAACAATCCCAAAATACAACACTAGATTTTGAGTCTTGTAACAGTAACAAATGTATTGCAGCATAAGCTAGGCACAGCTAATGACATGAGAACTGTTCACATCTTCAGGCAGTCAATCAAAACATCATCTTCCAACTCAGGCGTTGTAATACCGAGACAACCTTTTCTCCTGTAATGCTCTGTAGCAAAAATAGCCATGCAGCTCTTGGTACAGTACTCTAGCAGCCTTCTCTTCAGAAGGAGGGTGCACCCATGGGAGCAGGTATTTTGCCCATGGATCCATCACAACATAGCCCAGATGGAAGGATGAGCATGTTACACCAAGTTGCCAACCACCCTGTCTCAGGAAAGTAGTGAGGAAGCTACAGCTGCCACTCCAGTACACAGCCCACCTTTCTGTCTTTGCATGCAGAATCACAGAATCATAGCATAGTTCACGTTGCAAGGGACCTCTAAAGGTCATCTAGTCCAACCCCCTCTGCAATGAGCATGGACATCTTCAACTAGACCAGGTTGCTCAGAGCCCTGTCCAACCTGACCCTGAACACTTCCAATGATGGAGCATCAACAGCTTCTCTGGGCAGCAGGTTTGAGCGCCTCACCAACCTCATTCCAAAAAATGTCTTCCTTCTATCTAGTCTAAATCTACCCTCTTTCAGTTTAAAAACATTATCCCTTGCACTACTGCAATAGGCCCTACTAAAAAGTTTGTCCCCAGTGTCTGTGAAGTGAAACAAGAGGGTAATGGCCATGGCCCACTGCATGAAACTATTTCAAGAAGGAATTTCCAAAGTGGGAAGTGCTTTCAACTAAGCATGGTGTCTGACGACACCTGCAGCATATGTATAGATACGTATATATGTGTATACACATATAAATAACATGCTTACTCAGGAGGCTCTAAATCTGTCAGATGGATCTCAAAGAGCAAGGACCATCTTTGGAGCTGATCCCACCTTGGCGCAGATATGAGTGGGTTTTATAAAATCTGAATTGAAAAAGTTCCCTTTGCATTGTCCAGAGGTTGTAATCTCTGTATTTCATTTAGACTAACATGACTTGCGTCAGGGGAGATTTCCATTTTCTGCCAATTATCCACCCCGAACATTTGTCTCTGGTAGCAGACCTCAAAACCAGAGCCCAGAAAACTTCTCCTGCCCTCCCCAGAATTTGCTTCAGGGACTGAAAGGTTTCCAGACTGCTCATCCAATTAGCTAGTACCACAGGGGTTTTCATGGAAACATCTTCCCATGCACAGCCCTAGCCAGGCGACAGGACAGACAGGGGAGAACACCAGGGCCCTGAGGGACAGTGCACCACCACAGACCTCAGAGCTAGAGGCTAACCAGTCATACCTAGGCGCACACACACACACAAACCCATGTATTTCAAGATAATTGACTTGACTCTGCAGTCATTTTGACTGGAGAGAATTGGCTGTCAGAACAAACTTAACTAAGAAGACTGAAGATTAAACACTCGACTGATGCGAAATTAAGAAGTCCTCTCATACTGACAAATGCATTACCTGCTCATAATGAAAACTGTGCAACGGACAAAACTTCTCTGCTGAATGAGCTGCCAGCAAGAAAAATCAAGGAAGTGGTTATTTTTCAGCACCACAGGCATATAAATGGTACAATTGATGAACGTCTCCTTACTAGGAAGCCAGACAGCCTTTAGCAACACACCTGGACCTTGCTTCCCTCAGTGCTTGGACCTGACAATACTTCCACATTTTAGCAGCTTACCTAACGACAGCAAAACGTGTCAGCCACAGAAGGAAAACATACCTTATATAAATACACTGAAATCAAAACCAGTCTGAGGGTTTAATTTTTAGGCTACAAACTAGGTAATGAGACTTCCTCATGTATTCCAGCTGTATATATGAACGCTTAGGGATGTACATGGATAACTAGAATTAAATATCTCTGGAAAAGGAGAAAGAGAGATATATACTAAATAATGGTTGCAAAATTGCCTCTAAGTTGTCATAATCATTATCTGGCTTGGACCTCAGCATCAACATGAACTGGTCTTAAAAACAATCACTTGTTCATGTTAGCGGCTGCCAAACCTCCATCTAATCCTTTCATTAACAATATATCAGGTTAGCAAGCTGCCATGGCAGGAAAATAATTAGCTTTCCATTGTGGGGTGGCACATTCTCTATTGCACTGACATAACAAATAACTCCATAAACTGCTATAATTTATTTGCATCTGAGCCTTTTTTTTTCCTCAATTAGCCCTTCAGAATATTGTATTAAATATACATGAACTGTAACTGTAGAAAGTCTTTTGACCAATCTCCAAAGTCTAAGACAGTATGGATAGCTATTACACAAGCAACTTATGGGTGACCTACCTTTAGGTCATTTAAATAAAGCTTGACAGAATAGCTGAAAGCAGACCATGCCAAAAGGCATCCTCATTAGGTGTCCTTTCCATCATCTGCACGTACTGAGTAACATGCTGTTGTGTCCCAGCACACACACAGTGATTGTACAACCGTTATGTGGGAAAACAAAAAAAAAACAACTGCTGCTGTTTTAAAGATCTCTTAATTAGGTCTGTCTTCTTGCCTTACCAAGAAGGTACATGTACTTCTAGGATGGGTTTGGCTGGGCCAAAGTCAAGATAGCCTAACCATTTTTCTGCAAAGTGCTTTAAAACAGGCAGTTCAAAAAAGAAATTCTAAGATGTGGACAGTAGGAAACAATGTCACATTTCTGCTCATGTGAAAATTAACTCCTATAAGCAGGTTTCAGCAAGGCTTTAAAGCATTTCACCCACGCAGTTTTACTGCAGCTAACTCAAGGTGGTTTTATTTCTTCTATTAAAGATATAATCTTTATTTTAATCCTAGGAAACTGCATGTCAGAACTATCTTCTGCAGTGTGCTCATGGGTTAAGTACACAATGCATTAAGGACCATATTATGTACAATGCCTTTTGATTTTCTTGCTTCTCCCTTGACTTTGTACTGTGAGCACAGAGATTTTCACTGGCAGTATCCTCCTCCCACGGCAGCATGCTTTATCATGTGATTTTTTATTCATGTGCTATCACTACTAAAGACCTCATCTATTCTCACAGAGGAACATTCAGCTTTCTTGCTGCTCTTCTCTGTACTTCTGTAACCTCTTCTTGCTGAGTGCTCAGCAGACACAGATTACACAAATCAGGTGGGAGGAACCAGTCTTTATATAATAGCATACTTCTAATAAATGCAAGCCTTTCTTAATGAATCCTGACAGATGTTTACATACAGCATTTCACATTGATATTTATCTAAAACCACTTGGCAAAAATCTTAACAAATGGTCATCAAGATATCCAAGCAACTTCTTTCACTACCTGACACAATGGTTTTGCTGAATTTCATTTACCATTATGCTGTCTTGTTACTTGGCTTCATAAGATATCACTAACAGCCACTACTCCTTCTTTCTCTTCTGTCTTTAATAGGACTCACTAACTGTCTATCTCCCTCAAAATTGCCCAGCTTACCCAGTGATTTCCCTCTTAACCTCAAAATGTTCAAGGGAGTTTGAGATCATACTACCAGAAAGGAATAGAACTATTTTGGCATAAGAAGTAATACCTTTACTTTTTCTGGGAAAAGCAATTAACACCATACTCCTGTGAAACTACCTTTGTGAAAGGAGAGAACATTGCAAGCATTTCAAATGCAAGAGGCGAAAAAGCAATTGCCTGGATATGGACCTTCTTTATTCAATGCTGTTCATTAAATAGTATTTTGAGTCCTGATACAACGCATTATTTGTTCTTTTCTTCTTGCCACTGTTCCATCTGATCAACTCCATTGGAAAAGAAAAAAATTTAAATCACTCACTGGGTTAGCACGCACTGAAGTTACAGCTGTCTTTTCCATGGGTGATAAACAGCGTGCATCTTGCTGCTTGCAAAGAAAAGTTGTCAGCAACCAGGGCGCAACAGCAATGGTTGCAACAAGACAAGAAATGATGCAGGAGAAAAACGCTCCTCATCTATAAGACTGCAAGGTCAGTTGCATTTACCTGTGCAACTTTTCAATAGGCTCCCCCACCCAAGGGCTACTGGCACAGAAACAAGCAAACAGAGCTGAAGACTCAGCAAAAAAACAGGGCACTTAGAAGAAAGTGATGTTTTCCAGTAGGAAGTCATTCCTCTAATGAAAATTTAACTAGCACCAGTGTAGGCAGGAAAAAAACACCCCACAAACAAAAAAACCCCAAACAACCAACCAAAAAAAGCCAAACAAAAACCAACCAACATTATAGGGTTTTCCTAAATGAAAACAGAGAAGGTTTTGGTGCCTATCAGCTTTGTAATGATATTCTGGTAACTGTGAAGGTAAGGAATTACTTAAAAACTGCTGGGGATTGGTTGGTTGGTTTGGTTTGGGTTTTTTCTTTTTTTAATCACTGCTGTACAGCTGAACATGCTCAATGAAGCAAAACTGCATGGATAATTACCCCCATGGAAGCAATCCAAAGGTTCACGAAATAAAAGCTGCTTCCAATTTAAAGATCAAGGTTTTAAATTAGGAAAGTACTTGAATCTCCAGCTGATAAAGATGTTTTACCTGCTGGGCAAAGGTAATGGTCAGGGACTTAATTCAGGACTCCCACAGCACACAGCGTAGGGGAGTTCCCCTGTGCAGCAGTTTGAAACAGTCAGATACCACTTAAAGAGGCAAGAAAAACAAGCACTGCCATTTTACAAATATGAATAAAAAATACCAGAGGCTTTTAGGCTCTCCCCTAAGAACCTGTCACTCCCCTTCCTCCAGAACCACCAGAGGAGTACAAGTCAGTCCCTAGTGAAACTGATGTCAGGAAAGGAAACAGTTTTCCTCTTCATCATATCTGTACTTCATTTACAATACAGTTCACACAGGACTGAAAGAAAACTTCTGCAATTGCTGTCATGCTAATGTGAGACCTAAGACATAACCCAGAGAATGAAGCGTAACAACGAGTTAAGGCAGACCTTGCATTAGCAATGCTGCACTGCATGGAAAGGCCATTGTGGTTGCAAAGCACAAACCATAGAAGAGCACACTGTTAAGAAATGAAGTTTAATGGAATCAGCCAATTCCCTGCTCCCATCAATCAGTAAGTCACATGGATCAATTCACATCTTCCTTAATGCCTAAACCTGAACTTCCTGTGAAAAATAAGCAGAGAAAAATTACACTGCACTCAGAAGTTAAAGGAGATTTTTGAATACATCATTTATCATCAGAGGGATACTATGAGTATTATCAGAGGAATATACTAACATACCACGACACTTTAGTATAAACCTCCACCTCCCCTCAAAGCCAAGCAAACTCTTGGATGCCTCCTTTAACACAATGGAATAGCAATGAAAAAAACCCCAAAAGAATGCAAAGCAACACACATAAGGTATATATCTTCATTATTCCTTTTGATCACACTACAAAATGCTAATCAGACACATAGTCCTATTACTGTACTACTGTAGCACCTAGCTAGTAAATAATTTCTATTTGCAAACACGATTATCTGCAGAGAATACAACTGAGAACTTACATGGAGTTACAGTGGCTCAGCTAACACTGGGTAATGCATTAACCTATGGTAACTCAGTTAGGAGCAACACACGGCTTCAGAGTTTAACAGCTCATAATTAAACCAAATAGCCAGTGTTCTACTGATAGGGAATATTATTCCAAGGATATAGTATACAGTGAGATGCACTTGACAAGTATTTCATACCTTGGAATCTTAAATGCTCCCAAATTTTTGCCATAATTTCAATTAGTGACAATACAAAATTGAAATAAACATCAAATAGCAGAATGGGGGAACAAAATCAACACTGGGAATACTTTCTCTAATTAGCACAGCATAGAGAACAAGACTTGACACAGGAAAAACTTCAACTGCCTCAACGTTGTTTTTCTGAATTTTGAACTGCAAAGAATGAACACTAGGGGCAGTGTCTGGAGGAGAAAGTGGGACAATATGAGCTCCGTGATTATTTTCACTTCTTTTTTCACCGTCTCCATATTTCACTATCGCCATATACATGTGTAACTAAAACTGCAAATCAAACTCAAAAAATTCTTGTATTAAGAACCTAAAAACCAAAACAAACACTCAAAGCAACTGATTACTTCATTTTGACGAGCACTGGTTATCTGTTTCACTAGAAAACAAGCAAATCCACAAATGCATGTCTATGTAAGAGAGAAGCTGTCAGGAAAGACAAACCAAGCAATAGCACACTGTTTACTAAAATACTTTGGTGGTTAATAGCATGAAGGCACTTTCATGTCTGACCCAGAACCAGCACCCATGACTACACAGGAAGGCAGAATACATGAAACTGCCTTGGTGAACAGTGTAAGGCACATGACATCTCTCTCTTATTGCGTGTGTGTGTGTGTGTTTTGGTTTTTTCTTGTTTTCTTTAAGAAAGTACATGAAAGTTGGCAGAAAAGTTGTTATTCTTCTCCCCGCATCCACTCAGAGTTTCTTCTTTTTCTATGAGCATAGAGCATTTTCACCTTTCTGCTCCTGGAGCTGAAGCAAAGAACCCAGGAGCCATGACACGCTGCAGTTGTGACTACACCACGAGGAGCTGGCAGCTTGTTTCCCACAGTCACCTGTGACCGTCACTGCTAAACAACTGTTTGGGGCACATCATCATCAACTTGTGCTTCAACCCACAGTAAAGTGATACCCCCTGCAAGCCGTTGCCATGAAAGTGACTGATACAGCAGAATTCAGCTGTGATATACAAGTTAAGCCTGCAGTACCAGGTAAGAGGAGAAAAACTGCCTTCCAAAGAAACACTTCTCAGGCTCACTGTAGCAGCCTACTGCAGAGTGAGGTAATAGACTCTTCTACATCCTCCTATTTAAGTATAAAGTACTACTTTAAATACTGAATACTAGTATAACTTCTGATTGCCCTCATAAGTTTGAGCAAAATGAGAGGATTCTATACACTTGGGGAGGACACTTACTGCTGCCTTTTGCCTGCAGAAGTCCCAAGTGAAAGCATTTTGGCTTCTTGGTGAAAAAAAAAATAGAAAAAAAGTATATATGTATATGAAATAAATAAATACCTACCTATACACTATATAAAATACATATACACTATACAAATAGATTTGCCCTGGTAACCAATTTCAGCTCAGTATAACTGGATACTTCTGCATGTCTTCAGACAGATCCTTCTCATCCTCTGACAGCTCACTATCATGAGAAAAGAAAAACCCATATATCCTGGAACTCACTTGTAAACTAAATACCCTCAGAGGCAATAGCACCACTTACCGCTACTTAGCCGCTCAACATGAAAATACCAAGTCAACATTGGATCCCACAACTGTGTACATGTATGCACATGCGAGTTGGAAACGACAAGTCCTATATGGTTTTGGCACAAGCTTTTGCTCAGCCCAATTTGCAGCTGCAATCCATGCACATTTAAACAGGTTCTGATCTAAGTGGAAAAAAGCCCTAAGAAGAAAATTCTGTGATTTCTGCATAGGAAGCACACACAGCTTGCGTAGCCACCAGCTTTCCCAGAGCGGAGAGAGGAAGTGAGAGTGGTGAGCAGAGAGATGAAATGGGGTTAAAGAAATTCCTTGTGTTAGGGTGACACAGACTGAACTTCCTCACAACTTCATAAACAGCAGAAACTACTGAAAGTTGTTTACTGATTTCATCTACCAGCTTTGGTAGCCACTTTAAATGCCCAATGTGGCCAAAAAAGAAGCAAGTCTGATATTTCTTCCTTCCAATAGAGCTGCTACAGTTTTTCAACCTACCTGCATGTTCAGTAGGCAATTTTAATCATACACAACTTTTCATGCAACTTTAATGGTGCTTTTCCCCCTGAAACATTCAGTCCCCCTGAAACATTAATATTTCCTGGCTAACAGTCCAATATGATAAATCATGTTGTGAAATAAAGCCTATTAAGTGGAAGTTTTATGCAGATTTTTTTCTAAGTGACTCATGCACACAGAAACAAATACTACACTGCAAACACAGGCATTTAAATGCCAGAGCTAAACACATCAGAAGGGAAAAAATCACATTGGCACACACAGTATGGGTGAAACTGGGATTAGTTCAAAAGGATTTCTTGTTCATTAGGTTATTATTTTTAATGCACATTCATTTTTTTCTTATAAATTCTGTTTCAATCTTATAAACTAGATTTTACAATAATTTTATGATTCCTGTATTTTACATCTAGAAAAGATCACCATAACCACCTGATTTGATGCCTTCCTTAACGAAGGCTTAAGAACCACTCTCAGGCTTTAAAACTTCTGGGTCTTCTTTGCTATATATTAACTGCCACAGCATGACTGAAAAAGGTATTTAAAATGAAAGTAAAAGGAGGAATACAACACTTAAATTCCTGATGTTTGCAATAGTCCTGCCTTGACCTCTACCTGGACAGCATTATGGTACTTTCTTCATTGCTGAGATTGAGGCATATACGGTTGAGGGCATATCATATTTTATTTAAACACACCACAGAAGGACATTAAATTTTACAGGTCAGATTCTCCAAGGTGCTTGAGCAAAGCTGGGGCTGCAGGGAAGAGCAAACAGCCAGCTCATGTGAGAGCTGCCAATGTACAGCTTCCCTTCCTCTGCCCAGAATAAACATCCTTCAGCCTTGTTTCTGCCGAACAAGTCCCTTGGCCCAACACAATCCCTTCTCCACCTGGATTTTAGAGGGACAACAGCTCACAGGTGGTATGATACCGCCTCAACCAACACCATTTTTTTTTTAACAGACTGGAGACCCACAATGAAGCAAAGTCCCATTGTACAGTCAGTTGCAAAAGGGGCTGGAAGTCTGCCAGCATTTGGCCCCCTTGAAAAATCCTTCGTACAGATGTAGGTCCCCACTTGCCAGTTCAGAGGCACTCTCAAGTCACCTCATGCCTAAACACTGTAATTCTACATAAAGGTACTAATGCAAGTTTCAATGAGTCAACCCCACAGTATGGGTATACAAAACCATGATCATTTACCTGATCAGGCCATATCATGTTAGACCTGCACTTTACTAGCAGCAACCGTTTCAACCACAACACATATATTTCAACTGTAACTATGAATCTAAATATGAAATGATGTCCTGATTCATCCCGCCTAAGGCACTTGAGATGACTGCATCCAGAGTAAAGTCTCCCTAGTGCATGCCCAGTGAGAATAGACAAGGCATCCGTGAACATTCCAGTCCCGAGAAAACACAGGACTCCTTGGGCATCAGCACTTCTATACATAGCTATGAGCCTTCGTTGACAGGGAAGCTCAGCTCTACCTGCTGCAGACATAGCAACCCTGATGCACAGATAGATAAATGCTAAGAAGGCACGTCATCAGCTTAATCTTATCCAGGGCAATCTTTCAGCCATATAATGAAATTAAAATCTCTCAGGGACCTTAGAACAAAATGTTTTTTCACCCTCCAGGCTCCATGTGGATTGCAGGTTTAACCTCATCCTCCTGCAACAACACTGTCAGGAGCAGCACCACCCCTGACTCCATCGACTGCTCTATCGCTTCATGCTTCAGGCAAAGCAGCATTCAGCTGTGTATACGTATTAGGGCCCTAATACTGGAAATAGAAGTGGAACAGACAACCAAAGGAATTTAATCTACCAAGGTAATTCACTTCCAGTATGACCCCCACCCCCTTCCCACAGCCCCAAATGAATCAGTGTCAAGTGCCCAGCCTTAGCTCCCCCTAATGGAAAGGGAATTGTATGCCTATTATCTTTACCCTTCACTCCATACAAACTGTGAAAAGGTCTGTACCCCATACTAGGCTTACCGATATTGCTGTTAACAGGGACATCTTCCACAGAAGTACTACACTGCTAATACCATGAAGTAGGACAGAGATCTGAATTGGGCACCTGTTACTTAATGCAACTCTCTGAAGTCACATTTAACTTTCTGGATGCTTTTTCTTGTTGTTGCTGCTGCTGTTGGCTACCAAAACCATGAAGCTCAACCTGTCAACCCACACAAGAAGAAAACCCTCCATCTCCACCCTGCTTCCTTGCAGGGCATGTACATAAGATAAACACAAACCGGCTCCCTTAGCTGTAGGGACTTAGGACACAAAATGCAGGAAAATTCACTTCACTCCAACATTTTCTCAGTGATGTATCACCTTTTATCCCTTCTATACACTACTTTTCAGTGAGATACTTCCTCAAAGTACTCCCTTGTGCCCACTCACAAAGAAGAAAATACTATCTTCAACTACGGAAGTATCTAGGCTCCTCCTAGGAATTTGTGATGTGATAGAAAATGCTACTAAATCTTACACATAAGGCTGTTCTTCACTCTGTAAGTTTTCCATTCATTACTTCTTACATGCAAAGTAAGTCTGTACCTACACTAGCGCACAGTCGCGTAAGCCCAATGTGCAGTTACCTATCCCTCATCTGAAAGATTGCCAGCACATTTCTGGAATCAATCTGGGGGAATCAACTAACCCCCCTCATTCCCACAAGGGATAACACACAGCGTCTCACACCTGCCAAGAGGCTGAATTCCTTAATTTTTAATAATGGCAGGCTTTCACTAGATTTCCATAATTCTTAATCAGGCATTTGTATGTGGTATTATCAGTGACAGATGCAGTTGCTTAGCTCTCACTCTGTTGGTTCACTGCCAGCAATCCACAGCCCAGGCAAGTTGGGAAACTGTTACGTATTATGATGTGCCAGGAAAGGGAGGGAAAACAGTTGGATTAACACATAAAAGTTAGTAAATATAGAGAACCCAAACTTCACCTCCCACCCCTTCCTGCTCTACCAAAGGCAGGATACAAATCATGACAGCAGCTACCTTGCTTGTACACTCTCCACGGCTCCACCTTTCCCACCGCACAGGTTATGCAGCAGAGCTCCCTATACATCACCCAAGCTCTTCTGGGTCACTAACGCAATGTGGTTGACATCATCGCTGTGACAATCAACCCTGAAGCACAATGTGATGATTGCTTCCCCAACTCACATTCACAGTGCATTTGTTCCATCAGGCTTGAAAATGAGGGGATGAGGCTGGCTAGGTTTTCCTGCTCAGTAGGTTTTTGCACCAATCTAATTAAAAACATTCAGCAATTCACTGAGGTTCCCTGCAAAATGCACGTGTCCCATACTTAAAAATACACTCTGAAAGCAAACAGCCTGGTTTGGGTTTTTTCTTCATGCACTTCCCAGATGGAGAGGATTCCTCAGAAATTTCTTTGTGATACCATACTGAAGCTGCTGAACCAGAAAAGTTGAGCTTCTTCTGACCTATATTGGTTTTGTTATTGTTAATGGCTTTTTTCCTCTTCTAAAAGCTAACAAGGAAAGCCACTCTTGGTTCTCTGACATGCAGAGAAGTGACAGTACAGCTCACTGGAAACAGACAGCTCTGGTCACCTTGGTCTGAAACTGGGTCAGGGATGCCAGCTTGTGGTTATAGCCAAGGAATATGCAAGTAATGCTTGGAACTCAGACACTGAGGACAAGAGCAGCCTTCTCCTGCAGGCAGAACTAGGGTAATTAAGTATTAGCACTCAGAGAAGGCAGCCTCCTCACAATTAAGGCATGTTTTATGTACAGTTTTTAAACAAAGGCTCCATTTCTGGGAAGTGTGTTAGGGTATCCATGCAAGCAGCCAAGCCAAGCCCTACACTGCCATACCACCTTAATCCAAAGGTAAGCCACTGCTGGGAGACGGCCACCGCAGTGCATTATGTTGATGCTTGTGGGAGAACATGCACCCATGAAGTCAATCCAGCTCCAGCGTTAACACTGTTGGAGAAATTCAGTGGGAAAGACTACACAGATTTAATGTGTTATATTTGTGACTCCATCCCCAATACCGAAAAGAGACCTTTTGCCTGCCAAGAGCCACTCTGACCTGGGGAACTGCAGCAGAGCATGGCACACACAAAAAACCTGTGAGCACATCAGGAAAGCTCCTGCCATCAAACAAGTGCTAAAGGATGCTCTGCACTGGCTAACTATCGCATCACCAGCTCCTAAATTCAGCCTGCCTCAGAAACTGTCCCTGAATGTTTCAAAAAATGCCTATCCTCATCTCCAAAAGCAGAGTGCCCTCAAGCTGTACAGCCAAGAACAAATTCCTTCAGGGCTGTAACAACCAATTAAGGGATGTGAAGCAATTACTTTTATACCCATACAAATGAAACTCCTCCAATGCAATTAACTATCCCTTATCATCTACTGTTAAATTTGTGGAAAGCATATGCTGTACACTCTCTCCTCCCCTAGCTTTTCCACAATTTTAATCAATCAGTTTGGTTTAGCTAATGTAACTGAACCCACCTATTTTAGAGAAATAATATGGCTGCAAATTATCTGAATATTTGTGAATGTCTTTTTTTTCATTTAAAATATAATTTCATTTGAGATTTTGCAGCTTTCATTTCTATTAATAAATTATCATTTCTTCTTTATAAGCGACGAGCTAGTGTGTCATGTAATTTCTTCCTCTAAATAGACCAAGACTTTGATCTAATGCAAGCCCTTGCTGGGAGTAGAGAGACTTTCTGTCTAATTTAGTTACAAAAAATATTCAATTAAACTTGGGAGTTTAATTCATTTAGTTATGAAAATTAAATGAGCTCAGTAAGGTACATTTTATTTGCCTCAGGAAAAAAAAATGAAAAAAGAAAAGAAGAACCTCTGAAAGGGGAACAAATAAGAAGGGAGAACAAAAGTAACTTTTCCTGCTCACGCTGAAAAGGATAACACGAAGAGCTCTGAGTTCTGCTTTGTGTGCCTATTTCAAACATGTTCACACAATGAGTTCATGCAAAATTATACCCAGAAGCCACATGACTGACTGCTATTAATACCCTAATTGTCTCCTGGGTAATAAAAAATCCCTATAGGTCATAATCAAGTCCATCCCAGTCAAGGGAGGATCTGACTCCTCACACCAGAAGACACGATCCATGCACAACTCTTCTCCATCTCCATTTGGGGGGAAAAAGAAAAATACTGGAATTATTTTCAAACCCAGAACATCAAAACATGGATATATCCGACAGAAGCCCTCTTCTCATCGTACAGACATCACTTACCATTTTTACAGATAGGACAGCACTGATCGGGCTCATACACAGGATCCACGCACTCAGTCTGGGGGCAAGCAGAGACAGTGCACAGCACTTCGCCATTGCCTTCACAGCGACACTTCTCACATGGAGAAACCTGAAACACAAATCCAGACACCTTTTATCTATTTCACTTAATGCCCTCCTGAAGCATGCAATGCCTACCTTCCCAGCTGCGAAATTAAGGAACCACAGCAGAAGAAAACACAGTCTCTTCTCTGAACCTGCACACCAAATGGGAAAGTCAAAGGGATCTTGTGAACAAGAACTCTAGACTTTCAACACAAATAAAGCAATAATTTTCCTACCACATTGCTAATCCAGAAAAATTAATAATAAAAAATTATCTGATTCCAGCAAATTAAATTCATAACTTAGATGAATTCTGGTTTAATTCTACTACAGGTTCAAAAAGTAATTTAGCAAAAAATATTGTATTTAAAGAAGAGAAATTTTGCAAAATTAAATATGAGCCTTCTTTTGATGGAAATCCTAACTGCAATTTTTCCAGGTTTTAAAGTTTTTTGGTAGCAGGAAGTTGCATTTTATTGAAAATTACCAAAGAGAAGTCAGGAAAAAAACACCCTCTGAATTCAGGTGTTTCCCTTAGGTTAGTTGTATTTGGACCATTCTTGTAATACTTGCAACGTTCTGAAGAGAAACTGAAATTCAGAGAAAGGGGTAAAGCAAAATACAGGTCATCCTTTTTACCTACTGAAATGTTACCGGTTTTGAATAACCCTACAGAATAGGAGTACCATGAGATAATTACTTGAATGACCTACTTCAATGAAATTAATTCCAAACAAAACAGCATCAAGGCCCCATTTAGTAAAAAACAGACTTTCAAATGTCTGCATTTGCCACATGTACAATTCTAGCTGTCCTCTTCAGTGTTCCTGATCAGGTGCTGTACACTGTATACAATGAGGTCCTCATATCACACAAGGAGCTGGTGGTAGAAGGAAGCAAGGGTGCTGAAGAACAATAAATGGAATAGTTTAAATCTCGTTGCTGAACTCCAAAAAAACCACGTCGTCATCCATGCTCAGAGCGCAGGATGAAAATGCAGCTGAATGTTATTTTTAGTGATCCTCTAAATCTATAATCTGAGCAAATTCTTGGTTTACTTAAGCATGAGGTTGCTTTTTATGGGCCCTTTTCAATCCGGATTCCAGCTGATGCAAGCCACCACCTGTCACATTTTTCCAACAAAAGCAGGACAACTTCAAATCTAAAATCTCATTTCTCTCCGTGAAGAATCATCTGGATGTCCACTTGCAGATCATCTGTTTATTTTCCCTGTTTCTCTGGCAGCCCATCACATTTTTTTTTTGTCAAATCCCCTCTCTTGCTTGCTTGCCTCTTTCACATCCATCTCACTACCAGAGTTGAAACATGTTGATGCTTGCACAGCATCATATCCAACTAAATGCTCATTCATGCTTTGCCACTTCTCTTCCCACCTGCCAGGGCTGTTCTTTGCTTATGCACTTGCATAGCTTTCATGCCGTCTCCTCTGTTTAGAAAGCCTAAATACGGTCTCTTGCAGTGTTGTGGTTTTATTGCTACTTATTTCAGGCTTCCTTTGCTAGCTACTCACTTCCAGTTTCTTCTCTACCTAGGGTAACATCACATTATACAAAACATACACCATACACAACGCTACAAGGAGGCTGACAGCCTAGTACTGCACATTTTTATTGCAGGCTTTGGGACAAGAACTTTGTCCTGCAATTGTTTATAAACTGTCACATTCCCTTGCACAGCGGAGTGTTACCATTTGAGGAGGTTCCTGATCCAGTGTTCAGTCGAGAGGCTCAGGTATCCCAGGTAGTCACCTAAACCGCACATGACATTTTGAGCGTTTGGCAAACCTGAGCTCCTAACTATCAGCAAGTCAATAGTAAGACTACATCCCCTCTGAGTTACATCCAGAGACAATACTTACTAAATTATGAAAGCATGCCTTTTAAGGAAGACTGATTTTTTAATTGTTATTATTTTTAAGGCATCCTACTTGGTTGAAGCTAGTAGAATTCAATTCCAAGGATCAGGCTCAACAAGGCAAACCCATAGCTTTCAATCAGTTTTAACATTTTTTTTTTGCCATGACTTGAAAAACATGCAAATTTGCCAATCAGAGTTCGACGAGACAAAGTAACTACTACAACAGATATTCCCTCTCCCAGGACACTGCTTAGTAGCGGTGCCATTCAATATTAGAAGTGATGTGAAAACTAGAATATCTGGTGATAAGCAAGAAACAAGACAGCACACAGATGTTATTCCTAAAGTCTCTCATCTGTAAAATTTAAACATATTCTAATTAAGTAGGTTGTTTACTAGAATTCCAAATTTGACAGAAGCCTAAAATTCTTAGAACAAGAAGCCATTTCATGAAGCACTGAAAATACTACTGAACAAGAAACAAAACTGATCTAATCTTTAATAATGATGATTCAGAATAACTCACTTCCATTCTATACAGCACATACACTTGAAGACTACATCTTTCATGAATGCAGTACACTGTTAATGTGATACTGCAGTCATGAATAACCGTCCTGTGTAATAGATCATGGGATTTCAGGGCAATACACACCTTTAGTAAGTACTGTCATCCATACAACCCACCAATATCAGTAATGGTAGCAAAGTTAACGAAGGTCTCCATGTGTTTATTTCTCTAAAGCTCTTTTCAGGCACGTAAGTGAACAACAGTGGCTGCTAAAATGAAATTGGTGTCAACCTTTATCTGTTCATCTTTGGACTAAACAGTAGTGCATTGCTTTTTGTGTATCAGAATGTAGCAGGAACTGTAGAAAAAAACCACTACTTTCTGCATCTTAATGGCAGATTGATATTTGGAGCCATAATCATCTCGAGAGAGAGAGAGACAATAAGACTGTGCGTATATGTAACAACAACTGAATAAATCAGAATGAAAAGACACATTTGGTCCTTCATTTCCTCTCTTGTACTCTTATAACATTAGCGCATTCCCTGCAGCACAGTTTCTAGTGGCAGCCAATGCAACAAGCATCGCACTTGTTCATCTGGGAAACAACCAGCCCAGCAGCATTCATGCTTAACACATCTGACATAACCAGGCTGGACTGGAAATAATACCACCTATCAACTCCTCTCTGAGGACTAATGATACCACAACTCCATGGTCTACAGATGAAGCTATTAACTCTATAGCATCAATAGTTCTGCCTATGCAAAAACTATGGGAAGACAATAAGAGGCACAGAAGTTTTACGTATTCACTAGGCAGCCATAAACCCTGTAGAAAATAGAGTACAGATGGCAAAAAAAAAACCCAACGCCACTTCTTTAGAACTGTTTGGAGGGAAGTTTATGAGCAGATGTATAAATGGGGTTGCAGACGTTGTAAAAAAGCAAACACACCACTGTGTAAACAGGTAAATTTCCCACTAGTGGGGCACGAAGAAAACTGGAGCTTAGTGAGGGTAGTAAGTTTATCCAGCAACTTAGTGTAAATTGTGGTAATTAAGAAATGACAAATTCTTCGCACTCATTGAAGTTCTGGTCCAAAGCAATTTGAGCCTTCTCCTCTCCCTCTCCACATGCCAAACTTTAATTAAAAACAAAAGAATACAAAATCAAGCCAACAAAACATATGAATTAAATATATATACATATACTCTACAGTTGGTTCCTTGAGCTTTGAAAGCATCCAAGTTAAAAAAATAACATCACTCATAATCCCAAAATTATTTGCTATTGCGTTGGAATTCTTATTAATATTTCCTTGTTACATAACTTAGGAGAACATCAGTGGGGTTAGGCTGACAAGAATAAGCATATCAGCCTTGGTTTTACTTCTCTGTGCCTTCACAATACGACAGATGTTTCAAAAGCCATTTGGGTTTGCCGACTTCGAGATTTATTCACAAAGAAACACAATTTGGGGTAGCAGAGAAATTCTAAAAAAGACACACAATGCAACAACTTTCAGCAACGTCAGTCTTTCCCAAATGTTACACTTCTAAAGATAATTTATGGTCCTTGAAGGGCATGACTTTGAAAGTCAGCTTACATTTTCTAATCTCACTTTGAGACTGAAAAGCGTCTAGTGGAACACATGCTCAGCTATCTCCAGCTCCAGTGCAGAATTTTATCCTCATTGCATTTCATCAGCTAAATCTTTTGCTCCCAGTTTCACTCATACGGATGCTGTGGTCCCTCTGCCATCCTGCCTCATGATATACACAGGGGAGTAGAGTAGTGCTGATGGAAACAGCTTTATGAAACCTCATCCTTCCCCCATGGCTGTGTTGTCTTTTGTGTCGACATCCATGTCCTTTTTGGAAAGAGAAAAATGTGTTTGTACATACACACACACACACAAGCAAAGTGTGCATGAAGGACTATGAACCAAAGAAGAAATGCATGAAACCCCCCATTTCCTGGCACACTCAGCTTCCGAGTTAGCATTGGCTCTGGTCAGGGCAGATTTTTGTCATGCCAAGTCATACAGGAATTTTATATAGCAAACTCCCAAACCTGCGTGCATGTTTACATATCTATACATAAATGCTTTTGCAAGTAGCATCGCTTAAAAGTTAGGAGATAAACTTTTTCTTTGATGTCTGGTACTCTTTGCCACAAACAGTAGGTGCAGACACAGAAAAAAAATCAGATCACTGTCCATTTATAGCTCCTTCCTTGACCTTAATGAAGAGATAGCATATTAGTAACCTCTCCAAGCCCATCAACTTTAAACTCGCAAAATGACCTTTGAAGCCATCTGCAATTACTTGCATTTACAATGGCTTCCACTTAGCAGCATCAATGTGACTACATCTGTACCTTACCTCTCCAGACATCTCCACTGCTTGCAGTGGCACAAACATCTGCATTTACAGTTTTGTACTCACAATACTGGGACCAGTGTTGAAACTCAAGTAAAATCCAAGGTCTTCACATATCAAAATAAACAGGCTGCAGTTCCACTGCCTAACTGTGTCAGTAACTTGCCTTGTGTATTCCAAGCAGGCATCCCTTCTCACTCATGTTTTCAAAGCTGCCTAACACAAAGTGGTAAGGGAATTGATGCTTCATTACAGGAAGGTATCAACACAAGAGCTGAAGGCTGAATGAGGTTAAAAAGAAAGCTGAAAGCCGAAGTCTTTTCAGAACATCTCTGTAAATGTCCGCGTTCAGCACTCCCTTCCTACCAAGGCTGCCAGCCATGCTCAAATGTGAGAGAGAGCTCTACGGTTTTATTCTCTCACTAGACACTTAACAGAATATAGTATTTTAAGCTTGCTTTACAGCCATTAATATGTCATCTTTGTAGAAAAAGACAAAGAAATGCAACTTGTTAGAAGAGTGTGAAGGAAGTCTGGGGAGAAGCCTTTAAAACTGACCTACGAGAGAACATGTGCAGCAGCATCACTGTTTGGGCCACCCCTCAGAATTAACTTTGCTGGCAAAGGAAGGATCTCACAATCCATCTCTGAAAAGGTCACACCAACTAGCCACTGCTAAAAGTGGCTACCTTCTCCCTCCTAAAGTAGAAAACTGCCATCCTGAAGCTGATTGCGACCCTTGAGGGTTACATGGGAGAATAGAGGATGTTATGATGTCTTCTGCCATGCTTTGAAACCCACCAGTGCTCTACACATTACTGCAGAGAGCAATGGAAACACCTTGGTTTATTCCGGAGAGGGTAATTCTGCTCCTTCAATTATTTATTTTTCAGTAAGTCAAAGAACATGAAAAGACATTATGAATCAAAGTTATGTTTCCAAAACCAGGCAAATACCACAGGGAGCAGAGGTGGCAACTTATTTACAGCCTTCACAAACACATTTTCTCTATCCCAAGAGGGGTTCAAGCTTCCAGAGCCCTGAACTAGATTTTGTACTCCCCTCAACATATTCATCTCAAAAATCTCTGGTGTGCTCAGAAATGGGTTTTGGACCAGCCCTGTGTCTAACAGTCATTTACAGCAAATTCCGCCTTTTCTGCCTGCTCACAGATCTCAGCCACAATAAAATACTAAAGGGAAAAGGACAAAGTAAGCAACCTGTGAAACTTTTCAGCACACTTTAATAAATTTCATTTTCAATGATAACGACCTCGCACAACAATGCTGAAAAGGCCCTAGTCTAAAAGGATTTCCCTAAACATGAAGCTTTTCAAGTCCTTTGCTTAGGTATCTTCTGTAATCCAGACTGCGAAACATTGCTCCTATCAGAAAGGTGGCCCACAGTCATTCTGAGAAAGCAAACATTATGCAACCTTGGCAGGGCAGTTTAAATGGTTAAGAAGAGAAAGAGAAATGTCTGTTTCCAAAAAGGTACCATCACAGCCTGACTACTAGGAACAGAAGCCAGCTCACAAAACCCTGTTCTTCCCCATGCAAAGCAGCAGTTTCACAATTAACAGTTAAATAAGAAAATTAATTTCTTGCTGAAAATTTTCATCAAATCCGTACCACCATCGAGTAGCATCCTTTCAAATAGCACTTTTTACTGTAAATACCAAAGGAATTAACGAAGATCAACCCCCTCATTTAAAAATGTTACAGTACCACAGAGCAAGAAAGGTCATGTTTAAGGGGAATATTTTGCAGCACTGCAGAAGTAGTATCAACACAGAAATGAAAAAGGGAGGGAGGGAGGGAGAGAGAGAGAGAACAGCCCCCGAGAAACCACCTGAGGAACATAACACCGCTTTAAACGACAGAAGGACCCACAAAACGACTTCCGGTTTCAGTCCTTACCATGAACTCCTCCAGGGACTGGTAGGTTTTCCCTCGGAACTCGCAGTAGTTCTTCCTCTCCTTGCACTGCGGGCAGCACTGCGTGGTGTCCACCTGGATGCACCGCGGGTGCAGCCGGGGGCACTCGGGCTGTATGCACAGCGGGCCCTCTTCAGTGCACAGGCAGGGGCAGGCAGAGGGGCCCGGCGCAAACTTCTCCCCGATGGCATAGACGAAGCCGCTCTCGTCCACGCACCCTTTCCCTCGGTAGTCCGGGTAGGCGTACTCCTCCGGGGGTTCAGGAGTTACACTCGCAACAGCTTCTGGGAGAGATGAATCTTCAGCCACCTGAGGTTCCTCAGGAGCAGCGTCCCTCTGCTCTTGCACTGCAGCGCTCCCGGATTTACTGCCTGTCCCCTGGCTGTTCCAAGCCTGCTTTTGCTTAGTCCAAGACTCCTTGTTCGAGTAGTTCCTGTTCCCTTTGCTCTTCCAGTCCCTGTTCCCCTCCTCCCTCCCGCTCCTGCTGATCTCATTCATTTTCCCCGGGCCTGTCTGGCTGTCCCTTGTAGACGTGTGATCCCTCTTTTCCTGGCTTGCCTTTATCTCCTGTTTGTCTTGAGCCTTGGCCAGTTTTTGTACAGGTATGGTGGAGCTACAGAGAGCAACCATGAGGCAGCAGGTTACGAGAAGAGAACTAGAGAGAGCTCCAATTGCCATTGCAGTAGAGCTGGGCATCACCTACTGCATCCCACAGGGGACACTGCATTCACATCGGAGGGAAGCGCTTCACAGATCCACAGTCCCTAGGAAGAAAAGGATTAGGAACACTTCAGCTTCTGCACTTCTCCCGCCCCCCCACTGCCTCCACTGATTCAACATCTCCAACAATATGCAACCTGTCTCAGTAGTTTATGCAAAAGGCAAACAACAGCCTGGTGCTGCATCTCTCCTCCTCCTCCCCCACTCTGCCAAGTCTTATAAATAGCAGACCTCTGGGCACGGACCGGGCGCCTTCGGCTCTGTGAGAGCACCACGCAGAAGTCTGGGGCGTTCGGATCCGCAAAGCCAGATGCATGCAAAACCCAGAACATTTGAGGGTTATTTTCCTTCTAAATGACAACACGTGAAGAGAACGCAGGCTGAATTTAACAGCTCCCCAAAACACAGGAGAGTTCGGAACAGAAATCACCCGAGTGAATCCTATTCGCTGACTGCACGCACGCTGGTTGTCATTAACCTCTTATTCAGTCTCAAGTCTGCTGTCGGTTTGGGGTTGTTTATTTATTTACCTACCAGTGAGCACATTTCTGTTAAAGACAACCTAAACGAAGTACATTAAAGCGCGTACAGCCAGACTGTCTCTCCTCCGAACTACCTAAACAAGCACACACCACCCCTTTCTCCCCCTGTCTTAAAGGCAAAGCGGAGCCGTTCAGAGTTTCCGCAGCAGAGGCTCATTTAACCCACAACCTCCGGTAGCTCAGCGCCGCTCCCGGCTCCCGTCCTGAAACCGCGGCACACGAAATTGGAGAAAACCAACCCAGAATGCGTACGCTCCTCTGGCCGCGATGAGCGTCGGCACTCCAGGCTCGCGGCACGGCCCCACCTCCGAGGTACGGCTCCCTAAACCCATGTAAAGCCTCCCGCTCTGCCCGCCCGCCTCCCCCGACCCTCACCGAGGGGCAGCGCGCTCCGCCTGCTGCCCAAACTTTCCGTCGGGACGGGCAGCACCGCCTGACCCCCTTTCGGGGGGGGTGGTGAGGAGCCGGGTTCAACCCCTTCACCAGCCCGGCACCCTCCCCCAGGTGCCCGGCCGGGCGCGTTCCTACCTGCGCTGGAGCCGGGCTCAGCCCCGCCGGAGGCTCGGAGCTGCAAGCCTCTGCCCGCGCCTGGCTCCCATGGCGGGGCTGCGGGCGGCCGGCCGGCCGGCGTCGGCTTATTGCAGCCCGCCTGCCGCCGCGGTCCTGCAACGCCTGCAGCGCAGCGCGGCACGGCACGGCGGCCAGCCGATCCAGCCCCGCCGCCCCAGGGGCGGGATCCGCCGCGGCACCCGTTCCTCTCACATCGCGGCTGTGCGCCCCCCTCCCCGGGGGCGGCGGCAATGGAGCAAGACGGGGCGCTCCGCACTGCCCGCCCGTCCTCTCTCCGTCGCCGGGCCGGGCGCAGGGCGGGGACTCGCCGCTCGCCAGGGGGGCGGTGGCGCCTGGTGCGGCCGCACAGCGCCCCTGCCCGCCCAGCCCTACCGGTGGGGGGGGGAAGGCGGTACGGAGCTGCTGACCCGGTTGCACAGCTGAGCCCCGCTGGGGTGATGAAGGCGTCAGAGGGGGGGGGGGGTCTCCCCCAGCGGGAGATCGAGCGGGTGCTGGGGGTCGGGGGAAGCGGGGCAGCGCGGGCTCGTCCGGGGCCGGCCCCGCACACCGATGGATGAAACTTTTGCCGGTGTGAAGGTGTCAGCTCGGGATGGAAGCTTCGCGGAGCCTGCGGCGGGGCAGAAATGGGCGCACTTTCCGCCGTGCGAGGCGCGTACCGGCTGCCGAGGTGGTGGCCGATGCGGAGGCAAACCTGCGGTACAGCCGGGCCCGGGGCGTTGGCAGCGTTTAGCCGGGGCAGCGCCGGCGGTGTCTGCCTCTGGTGCCAGTGCTGCAGCATCAGATCCCCCGCTTTAGCTGTCTCCTGCTAGCCTTCGCTAGCGATGGAGCGGTACACGATTTGCTAGCTGAAATATTCACCCATGCTCGTGGATGGTTGATGGACACTTAAATATAATTGCGTTTTTCTCCTTTATGCTTCTTGATAGAGAGAAAGGGACAGAGCTGTCTATTACAAATGTGATGGCTGAAACACAAACTGTTGGGACAGAAATGCAGAAGAAATGCTAGAGGTGCTTTTGTTCTGGAGCTGAGCAAGGGCTTGGAACCCAAAAGGTTATTTATTTACGTATTTGTTTCTTTTTAAACCGCATTAGATGACATACCAGTGTAATCTTCTAATGAGCTTTGCTTTACAGATGTTCCAGAGCAGTCCCAGCTGCACTAACCCTCTTCCCCTTGTAGTTCTTTAGCAGCCTTCTGTGTTCTACTCATGGCTGGGGCTGCATTTCCCAAAGTGCTTGGCACTGTAACTGAAATTTTTAGGCTATGTAAAATTTTCAGATTATTTTTCTTTAAGATGGGAGCACTGCAGTATGAGTACTCAGGAGAGCAATGAAAATCTGCTGGATACTAATGTTTCACTGGTAAGTACCTTCATGAGTGCCGGTTATTTGTGAGAACCCAGACACTTAAACTCCTCCACAGGAGGATGCAGGTGCTAAACTCTTTTAGCTGTTAGGTTCTTGTTATAAACATCTATGAGTCCTGCCTAGTTTACAAAATTAGTTCTATTGACACCATCTCATGTGTCCCAGTCAGATATTCCCCAGCTAAATAGTGGCTTAATCTTCTGAAACTTTAAAAAACAAGACTAAAGTTTTGAAGGATACAAGAAGTCAAATGTTTCTGTAGGCTGCAGGAATTCTAGATTGCCATGGGGGTTTTCTAGACGAAGTCTTACAGGGTTAAGCTACACCTTTCTCATTACCTGATTGATAATCTTTAAGAAGTATTTGCCTTCGAATTATTGTCTTGTTACCTCTGAATAAAGAATTAAATCTTTGCCTTTTCTAAAAACAGTAGTTTTACGTCTTATATAGCTTAAACCCTGCCATGGGGTGATCAACCAGTATGCAACACCGCTAATTCTAGAACAACTTGAATGACCATCCTTACCTTGTGTTCACAAGCTTGTAAGCTTTGCTGTCAAGCAGCAGCTAGTTGTGGCTAAAGCAGGACAGAAGGAAATGGGGACTTGGAAAGGCAATGCTACATCTGTGATAAAGAGGAGAGAGAAGCCATTTTAAGGTTCTGACATTTTCACATGTTCCCAGGTGAATCTTTGGCACAAAATCTGGGATCAGCATACAGCCCTCTCTCTGTAAGAGCTCTGCCTCTGCCAGATGGATCAGCCAGGGCTGGAGGTTCAAGATGCTGCTGTGTAACAAGAAAGGCAAAACTTTAGAGAATTTTCAGAGTGACAACTGCAGCTCATCCTAGCTTTCTTGGCAAAGAAAGAGGTAAATACCCTCATTGCTTTTCCTGAAAGATTTCTCATTGGATTTAAGCCTCTGTTTATTCAGATTCATAGATAACGTTAAGTGATGGATTGTACCTGGCACTAGGACCCTTGCAGAAGTGCTTTGTTATAGTATCAAATTGCAATATATTATAGCAATATGCAATATATTGTAGTCCAAGTGCTCAAACAGCAGATATGTAAGAAGTACTTGGTGTTTTCTTGAGTGTGAATTTTGGACTAGAAGAAGAGAGAAACATGAAAATCTGTTATTTGAAAGCCACTTTTAACAATGTCTTTAATGTGAGTTTTATACTTCTGGTATAACATATAAGGCTGTGGAGACTGAAGTCCTTCTGTTTATGCACAAGATAAACATGGCATAAAACCACAGATCCAAGCTCCCCCACTCTGCTCTCCCCCTAGGCAACAGTAACAAGGACAACTGTGTCTCTGGATAAGAATCAAATTCTGCATCCCGTTCAAGACGCTTTCCCTTCTGCTGGATCTTGTCTGCGTGATGAAAACTTTGCATTAGCCACAACAGAGCTGTCATGGGCACAAAATTATCTATTCTGATTTTAGCTTAATTTTACTAGGAATTAGCGTATTTTTACTAGGAAGCAGTTGAATAGAATGGAACTTGGTAGCTGAAACAAAAATGGTGCTGGAGAGGAATGACTGAAGTTAAACTGGTGTGATGACAATCTCCGTTAGACCAGGCTCAAGGCAGTGAGTGTGGACATCCAGGCTGAACGCAGGCTGGCTATTTGAAAAGCTTAATGAAACATCTACTTCATGGGATTAGGGGGATTGAAATTTTGCACAATATATATTTTTTTTTTTTTTTTAAGTATGGCCTTAGTGTGAATGACAGGAACCCAAATGTAGGATGTATCTTATGCCAAGTTAAAAATGGTTGTCTGCCTCGTTAATAACAATATAAAACTAAACCCTCATAGCTATGCACACATTTTGTCTAGACATCTAAGAACAGTAAGACAACCACTTTTAGCCTAATACATGGATAAAGAAAGGCCCAGGATATGGGCATATGCGTGCAGCTCCCCCACACCAGGTGGTCACTCAACACATCTATCCCTTCACATGGTCTCACGCAGGGGGCATGCTCCATTTTTCCTATTTAATAAGTGTCCCCTGGTGGCCCCTGTCTTCAGCCAAGAAGACAGAGAGAGAAAAGAGGAGAGAGTTCCATGAGGGCCTGTGGAGCTGGGCAGGGCACGGCAGCAGAAGAGAAACCTCAGTGCAACTGAGGGGGGAGGATGAGGAGGGTAAGTTTAGAAAACCCCACGCAACAGTGAGGTTGGCTTTGGTGACAGATTGCCTTCTGAGCCCTTGGAGGTGACAGGGTGTGCCCAGGGGGAAGAGTATAGCAGAAGATGTAGTCTGTGCATGCCCATCTCAGCTCAGAGGCTCTGAAACAAACTCCGGAAGCTGAGAGGGGAGAAGGCGTTCCCAAGGCAGGACTCCTCTGGGAAAATGGATAGTCATGTCTTTTTATTTTCTTTCATTTCATTATTTCTCCTGAAAGGAAAAGAGTTGTTATAAGAAAGGTATTTTTTATTGTGGTGCTAAAGTGGCAGTTGTTCAGGCAGGCTCACATTGCAGCCTTCGAAAGGTAGCAATTTGTGCAACAATATTAGTCCAGCCATATAAAATAAGGCCTTCAAATAGCAGTCAGTCTGAAGGCAGAAAGAGAGAGACAAAGCCAAGGTACATATTACTCTAACAAATGATGTGTATTTGAAAAATTCTATTATAAATAAGCAGTTTAAGCAACTCTTAAAAAAACCCAAGCAAACAAACAAGCTTCCATAACTATTTTTAAACTAGGTTAGCTTTCATCTTTTTATTTCTTCTATTTTCTTTATGCCACCTGGCAAAGGATACTGAACACGTACTGCTCCAGTTCTTTCTTTTTTTATGAGTCTGATACATAGTTGTTGAAGAAGTATTACACAAGCTGTAGTTACAGTTGTGTCTTCATTAATTGTTTTTAAATTATTAATTTTTTCACAGATAATGATGTTACAACATTTTTCTTCTGCTTTGCATGCATGAAACCAAAACTTAAGAACCCCCTCTGTCATTTAGAGCTTAGGATCTTCAGTAAAAGGACTCTCTTTACATTTCTGTAAATCACAGTTTGCCTGGTGGGAAATAAACAATGATTTTATTTTAAATTTTGCTTTTTACTTTACCCCAACTGACCCAAGGGATATTCCACACCTCATGACATCATGCTCAACATCAATGGATATCTCAGAATCATAGAAGGGTATGGGCTGGAAGGGACCTTAAAGCTCATCCAGTTCCAACCTGCTGACGTGGGTAGGAACACCTTCCACTAGATCAGTGGAACATGGTCTTGAACACTTTCTTGAACACAGAATCATAAAATCGTTTAGGTTGGAAAAGACCTTTAAGATCGTCGACTAACCATTAACCAGTTTTCATTCCAGTTTCTGATTCCAGATTCATTCCCAATGTCAATTTCAATCCAGTTGGTGGCAGCAACAGAAAATGGCAACACAGCTTAGCATGATATGAGAGGTGGGATCAGGCTCCACGTAGGACTAGTTTTGTATGTTCCTAATGTGAAACCTAAGAAATATTTGTGATATGGAAGGTCCATCTTATCAGGCTGTCCAAACAGATTAAAATGAAAACCAAACAGCCGCTCCAAGTGACTGTCAAATTCTGGTTGTAAATTCTCAACCAAAACCAGGAAATCTTAAATTTCTTCTGTGAAGTCAGCTATACAGAACATTTGTAATAATTTCTTTTTATTTCAGATCCCAAGTTAAATAAAACCTGTATTATTTGCTATGACTAAACACGAATAACTGCCAGATATTTAGAAAAAAACATATCCTATTCCATATCTGTTATGCTTGGCATATAAAGCTGGGGGAAGAAGAAGGAAAGGGGAGACATTCAGAGTGATGATATTTGTCTTCCCAAGTAACCATTACATATGATGGAGCCCTGCTTTCCTGGGTATGGTTGAACACCTGTGTTCCTGTGGGAAGCAGTGAATGAATTCCTTGTTTTGCTTTGCTTTTGCGTACGTCTCTTGCTTTACCTATTACACTGCCTTTATCTCAACCCATGAGTTTTCTCACCTCTCTGATTTTCTTCCCCACCCCACCAGGAGGGGTGAGCGAGCAGCTGCATGGTGTTCATTTGCTAGCTGGGGTTAAACCATGACAGTCCTTTTTGGCTCCCAGTGTGGGGCTTGAAGGGTTTGGGAGAACAACAGGTTTGACTGGAATGTGCTAGATTGAATTTATAGCTGTTATTGCTGTATAGGGACTAATTGACAGATTCCTGTGATTGCCGTGGGGCTTGCTTCCCTTACTGTACATAGTGCTCATTACCAGCGGCTTTTTGCTTTCGCTGCTCACTGTACTGCTGTATTGCTGATCATCTTACTGTGCTGTGCCTGGGAACA
Source organism: Psittacula echo (assembly GCF_963264785.1). Lineage (NCBI taxonomy): Eukaryota > Metazoa > Chordata > Aves > Psittaciformes > Psittacidae > Psittacula > Psittacula echo. Next base: position 87,597,611 of record NC_137737.1, on the reverse strand, counting down.
TTTTGATAATGGCAATGGCGATGCGCCTGGGCTGGCAGATGGCCAGGGTATCACTGCTGTTTCTGTGCTGCTGTACTAGACAGGCTGGAACTCCAACGTGAACTCGAGTCAAAGGGACTGTGATCTGTGGATGGGTCCACGCAGGAGGATGACACCCTGAAGTGTCTGGGGCTGTGGATAAGCCCATGCTAGTGCAGATACATCTCAAAGTATCTTTTCTGATTCTGTTCCCCACCCCACCAGGGGTGGTGAGCAAGTGGCTCTGTGGTGCTTAACTGCTGACAGGGGTTAAACCACAACAAATAGAAATAAAATAATAAATATTTTTTTAACTTAAAATATCCTAATTTAAAGTCTTCATAACGAGGCTTGTTCCAAAATGTGAGATAGAAGACTGGCTTTGTTTAAGAGAACTCAGAAAACCTCTCTGTCTGTGACGTGATCTATTTCTCTGCCCCGTAAGCTCTGAGGAGACTCTAATGCAAGTATTCAACCTCAGTCTGTGATTCTCTTCTAGGTCCATGAAAGAGAGAGGGAAATACATGCTGCCTTTGTGTGCACAAGATGTCCACAGGTTCTGCTGCTTTCAGTCACTTTTCTATTCTTACATGCCTGTTGCATCTCTAATGGACTTTTTGCCATTATAAACTTCAGAAAAGTGTTATTATGATCTTAACCACAATAATTGGCTAATATTAAATATTGCATAGTGAAAACTTGGGAGAGAGGGGAGGATTCAATTTGGGACCTCTGTGTGTGGGCTCATTCTGAGGAAAAAATAATTGTCTGTTCAAAGCACAGTATTTTGTGCTTGTAATTACAAGACACGAGAGTGATTATAAATGGATTTTGATGCACCTATTTTCACCACATTTCAGTAGCCTGGGCAAATTGGATGTTAATCATAGCTCACAATGTTATTTGATATTTGTGCGTTTTTGCTTGAAAACAGGGAACAAAACATTTTTTTGCGTGTACATATGCATGGACATGCAGAGAATAACATAAAACCTTTAATACACCATCTTTCATATAAACAAGTCCTAATACTATACCTTGTTTTTCCCTTTTGCAAAGCTAAAGGATGCACTATGAACATTTTCAGTTTTACATTGTCATTGTGTTGGAAAACTGAACAAAGTATTTCTTAAGCTTGTGTTTAGATCTCTTCACAGAGAATCTGAAATTTGGTTGAAAGTACAAATCAGCATTACTTCTCCCTTTATTATTTATAATTTCATTCTTGCTCTATTTATAATATTTAAGTTTCTTTAGATACATTTGTGTTTACAGTAACTTTCTTCAATAAAGGCAACATCAACTATTACAAGGTTTGCAGGAAAAAATAATCTCTTCCTGTACTGTTCCACATTTTAAGTTAATATATCTCATCCTTTCACTGCTTTTTAATATTACTGAAAGAAAACCCACTCCCAAAAAACAAAACCCCAGCTTTGCTCTCTCTTTGATTTTTACAGGATTTCTTTACTTTCATCATATTAAAAACTGAACTAAACTTAAAGAGTAGATGGAATTGAAATAAAGAAATGTCTTATATACCTTACAGGAAGATAGGGGAAAATAAAAGCTATTGTTGTCAAAACCAATTTAGCACTGTAACTCATGCCAATATTTGCTTCCATTCTCTAACTTGCTTTAAAACTTCCATGACAAGAACTGTACTGTTTAGAATTAGGTTTTTATTTAAATTATTTGAAAAACAGCGTAGGTTGTTTTCTGGATGATCTGTGTATATGAAATATAACTGTTTTAAAAGACATTGTTCTAATTCAAATACCCTGCTAATATTAGTGTAGTCAAACATTCACTGTATGGTTGGTAGCTGCAAACTTGTCTTCCACGAAGACAAGCCATGAAAAATATTTTCTTAAATGTCTTCTAAAGTTTCTGCATTACGAAATGTGTAAAATGCTTTCTATTACAACTGAACCATTTAAAATTATTTTTTTAATTTTTGTTGGAGAAGCAGATGAAACATATGCTGAAATTAAGTTTTCCAAGTCAAGAATTCGAAAATTAAGGAATTCACAGTATGTGTGCAAAAGTCTGTGTTCTTCCCATGGTTTGTAGAATTAACCACCTGTAATATAACTGTTTGCAGACTCCGAGAACCATCAGGCCTCTTAGGAGGTATTCTCCAAAATTTGCAGGAATACGAGGCCTTCAGTGATACGCTTTCCCAAATACATCTTTGAACTTTTCATGTTCTTTGCCCTGCTTTTCTCTCATTGTTACTATCCAGTCAGTAAAAATTGAAGCTTTTGCAATGACACTCGGTGCATAATGCATGCAATGCATGCACATCTTACCCTGCTGTTTTCCTTACGTTTTAAACCTGCTGGCGAAGTTCAAACAAATCTATGAAGTGATTGAATCCTTAAAGCTTCACAAAAAGAGGATTCGTGGAGAAGAGCAGCCTTACACTGGTTGTCACTGAAGGTGTGCTGTGACCTCATGCCTCGTTACAAACCAGCAACCCCGTATGTGACGGTACTCATATAAATGCCCAGACTATACAGACACATAGAGGTTACAGCTTGGATGCTGGAGTTAACTGATTTAAATACACCAATCAATAAGAAAATTCTGCTAATTCTGGTGTTGAAATCTTATTGCTTTCCTGTCTACAGGAAGCCTTATCCTTTTACATTACTGTAGAAGTCCCTGTGTCCCTTAGCAAGTGCCTCTGATGTAGTACCAGGTAAGCAATGGATTATTTTGTTGCTCTTTTTAAATTAAAAGCCCAGTGAGGCTTTTAAATGAATTCATATACATTTGATAATGTCATCATTTTTAAAACTGGACAGATTATGATTTATAACATATTGAAAGTTCCATGAATTGCAGATTCCCAAGAGTTCTGTCTTTAGATCTAATTACTGGAGATTATTATGTTCAGGACCTTCTGCAATCACAGTGGCTGGTGATGCAGTTTTCTCTCTAATGAAAGTTACATGGCACAGAAATCATGATTTAGGCTATGAGCTGTCAGAGCAAAGCAGAAAAAAAAAAAAACCAAAAGTCAGAGAAAACAATCTTTGGGCAAGAACTTGAGTTGGGAAAGAAACAATTATTTTTCTGTGTTTGCACACAGGACCTGAACAACCCAGATGTAACAGGGTCCCCCTTACATAGGCAGTGCACAAATGTTTAATGAATTGGCTGATATCCCTGGAATTGTACATCCTCCAGTGACCAGAAAAGAAGGGAAAGGAGAGCAGAAACGAGTGGTTTGAAGTCATACAGCAGGTCAGTAGCTGAGCTGAGAGGTTAATGTAAAGTTCCTGTTTCTCTCTCATCTTCCCTTTTCAATGCACCATTTACTAGTTCATGTTGACTTTATTCCCTAGTAAGATACTGAGTGCATCATTGAATAGCCGGTGTCCTATGTCCTTTATATGTGTATAAAAATTTAGGTGCTCATTCATGCAAAAAAACTTGGTGCCTCGCTCAGTTGTTGCCACCAGGCTTTGATGTACTGATCTCCTTAGGACCACTGGAGCAAGCAGAGTGCTCAAGCACCATGGTACAAGGTCTAACGTAAAAGAAATAGGATTGTTCTGTAGTTGTGATAATGAATGCAAGTTGGTCATGCTGGTTGAGTTTACTATTTGTTGGAAGAAGATAACGGGAAACAATGCAATGCCCATGGCTACCCACAGTATAGCCTGAGAATTATTACAGGCAGAGCCTGGTAGAGAATTGACTTTTCAGATTAGGTGCTTGCAAGTTCAATGAAGAAACTGACAGCTTAGGTGCTCACAAAAACTCCCCTGTGACAGTAGTGACCAGTAAATCAGGGACCAAACACCATACAGAGCTACGAGTTTCCTCCCTCCCCTGCCTGAGTACATTTAACCCCATAGTCCTACCATCCCTAAGCACCAGGCTACCGCCGATTACATTCTCACTTAATACTGTTTTGACTTATACGTATGAAGCATTTTGTTGGAGAAGAAACCAGGTCTCAGTTATCACCTCTGTCAGGGCAGAACAACTCCAGCAGGAAAATGTAGCAAACCTCATCTGAAAATGGTCTACAGCTTGTCTCAGAGCGCAGAAATGGATTGGATTTGAGGCATGTTTTCTTCTAGTAGTTCTGTGAAATCTAACTCTAACCAGAAAATATTCCATAAACTGAACCCAAATAAATTTTCATGTGAATGGGGTCCTATGCTCTAAGGTGTCAGTCCTTACGTCTGAAAACCTGTTGAACTTCTGAAAGCCTGTTGAACTTGTTTCTAGAGCAGAAGTCATAGACCAAGAGCTGCCAAAAACTCTGGCTAACAAGAACAAAAATTTGCATCCTGTTCTAAGGGTAAAATAGTTGTTGAAGACATACAAGGATATTAAACCAAATCAACCATAAATTGGCTTCCCTGAACCAACCATCCCTAACTGCGTAATCATCACAGTGTTAAAATCTTGCCTTCAAAGGATTTCAGAATGCATCCCTCCTTCCTCCATAATTAAAATTTATGTGCTTTAACATGATTACTAACTCTGGAAGCAGATTCAGGCTGCTGAACCAATGTGGTAATTTCAGAGAGAGCTATACCTCAGCTTCTGCCTAAGAACAGCAGCAGCAGTACAGAAGAAAAGGAAGATCAATGCACATGGTACCTTCCAGACTCAGAAAGCATTTCCACAGTCATAGCTAGCCAAGCAAGTAACTGCAATAACAAGGAACCAGTTTGTCAAATGACCTCAGCCTACCAGGCACTGAACTGCTCTGAAAAATGTGGCTATTAGTATCATAGTGGAAACAGAAGAATGTCCAGGACTTCTGAAAATCTAGCACTTATCGTGCCCTAAAACCATTGCCCAGTTCTTTTACTTAGTTTCCAACCACAGATCAGTGCTCATCGCTGCTTTCTACAAAACAGCTAACACCTGAGAAAACAATCTATGTGTTGACATTGAAATGAGTTTTGTTTCACTAGCTGTTTGATTTCTGAAACTTAGGCAAATACAATTTTTTTTTCTCCATGTAATCTTTTGCCTTCTCTTTATTACAAGGCTCCACTTAAATTTCATTTTCCTGACAAATTCAAGAACAGGTTTGTATTTGCACATCTGCAGTTTTCATAGACTATTGGAATGAATTCTAGAACTCTTATTCAAGAAATTAGTTTTTGTTTCACACCAGTAACTTCTTCATACAGATCATTCAAATAACTGGGAACCTGAGTTATTCCCTAGCACTAAAGCTGTCATACCATTCATTCTTTTATGCCTGATATTCTGTTGGAGTTTCATTTTCCTCCTGTATCTGCTGGAAATCAATCACTTCCAATTGTAGGTTTGTTTTTGTATTTAATTAAGGAGACTAACAATTGATATGAGTTGTAGCCACAACAGCAGATGCCCTTGCCTCTACTCCATCAAATGCTGGCTGGGGCCTTTGGGGATATCCTTACATAGCAGCTTGCAACCACCCTAACGAGTCACATTTCTCTCTGTAAATTAAATTTCTTTTAAAAGTCTCCTTTTATCCTGAGGCTGAATTTCTGTTCCAGTAAATTCTGATCTACAGAGACATCTACTTCCCATTGAAGTTGATCAGAGCTGCAGGTGACCGGTGCCTCTATAGCTCAGCCCCCCAGGCTGGGTTTCTCCCAGAGTATGAATATGTTATTAATATGAGCTAGCTCACTATTGTGCTCACAAAAGTGAGATGGTTGATTATGGCGCAGACTCCCAACTCTCCTTGTCAAAAGTTTTTGCATGGAGTTTATTTTTAAAAATTTTTTCTTTTTTTTTTTTTTTTTTACTATTGTGAAGCCTTAAGTAAGGTGTAAACACATGGAAACAGGTTCCCAGACCTTTTCCACTTTTTCAATTAAACAAAATTGAATGATATAAAGAAAAAAAGACACAACCAAACAACCCTTCTTTCTCCAATGCTTTTTTCTCAGTTGGGATTAATTTTTCTTTCAAAAAAAATAGAGGTTATAACTGCTTTTGGAAAAAAAAATATCAGGCACACTGAGGTTTTAAACAAACAGTTCGTGCTATTAAACAAATCCATGGTGAATGGTAGATGGAAGAAGAATCCCTGAAGCAGAAGCAAAAATCCAGAAGTAGTTCAGCAGGTCTGTACCTAGGCTCTTGCTTTGGTACTAGTGGGATTTCTTTGATAGGTTGACTCAGGCTTTTGATAGAAGCAAGATTTAATGAGAATATGTTCACAGCTTCCTTTGCTGCCTTAGTTCATATGTTTGGTTTCCAGGTTTGGTGTTATACATTGCTGTTTAGAGTCTGCATTGCACAGACCACAGCTGTAATTTAATTTCACTGCTCTTTTGTGCTGCAGTGCTCAGATTACACAAGAAAAGGCTGCTCTGTTTTGATGTGTACCTGACAGAGATTAATTTGCCAGGAAGTTGCGTTCAAATTAAAGAATATCATTTTGCCCTTATTCTTGGCAACTCAAGACTGCCAGACATACCACAGGATAAAAGAAGCAGCGTGGATAGATATGTTACTCTTTTTGCCAGTTGGCAGCTGGACAAGCAAGGGCTCTTCAGTTATTAAAAATGTTTTATTATTTTGTTGTTGAGTTATAGCAAATGGGTCCCACAATTCTTCTTCATCTTAAACAGAGGTTTCAATAAGTGATTCAGGAAGAAAACTGCTTTAGATGATCCATTAAGTTCTTGTCTACCAGAGAGAAATTTAGTGTTGTGCTGGTGTAAGAAGACCTCAGTCTCCAGGGTTAATTGATACAACTGCTGAAAAGGGCTGTCAAAGCCAAACAGTCAATTATATCAAGGCTGTAGAAGCTTGATGACAAGCCTCAGGTCAAATCTCTCAGCACAGATGTACGCAATATTTTGTCAGCTGTATTGATGCTGCATCAAGAAGAGAAAGAAGTAGTAATACAGGCAAAACTAGAGTGATTTGTCCAACTTGCTGGGGCATCATAGCTTGGATTTTTCATACTCAGAATAGAACTAGCATAAAGAAATAATGAATTATTTTAGTTCTAGACATCTAAGAAGAATTTGGAAAATAGACCTGAAAATGTCATCCTAGAATTGCACACTTTAAACATTATAACAAACAGAAAACTCACAAACCCCATAATCCCTCCCCCCGCAAAAAAATCCTTTTCCTTCCTCCAATTTTTTCCCTCCTTCCCAGTAAAACATCACTGGAACTAAAAATAAAAGATATCTCAGGGACGGTAATCCGGTTTCATAGGGAGGGTTGGACTGGAATTCAGCATCATCACAGTCTGTTTGCAAAAGCCTTTGATTTTTGACAGGTAATTCATAGCAAAGTATGGTTAGAAAGTTTACAGAACTAGCCCAGTCTTCTGGTTTACTGTCTCTATTTACAGTTTTGTCTGAGATCATCACACTATGAAAGGTAGAATTTGAAAGGATGTGTTCAGGAAGGAGAATATATCTGAGAGAGACTTCTGCAGTGGTTTTAGATCACTAGTGATCTAAAAAGTGATTTCCCACTTTTTTTAAGAAGTAGAAAGTTTGGGTTTGATCAAATGACAGAATTCATATTAAATTGTATTTGGTGATGAGGGCTGAATGTCACCGCAGAGTATCTAATTTTCATTCTCAAAAGGCAGTTACTAACACTCTCAGTGCTGCACCTTCAGATTGTCCATCTATGATTTATAGATCTCAATGTCTCTCTCCAAATCAAGGGTTATTTACATAACCGTGGAGAAAGATACATATGCAACAAAGATTATGCAACAAAGATCATGCAACAAAGATCACCCACTGGGATCAACTGACCAGCAATTTGCAAGGGCCTTTTAAAGCATAAACATGAAGATTTCCTGCATCTTATGCAATTGCCCCAACCTCTGAGTAGCAGTTATTCTACTGCCACCCAAATACCTCCTGATGAAAATCCCAGTGAAGCAGCTACACTTCCATGGCTGCGTTCAGTCTGACAGTCAATGAGGACTGTTTGACAGAAACCTCATTAAAAGATCTCCTTCCAGCAGACTGCAAAACTCTATTGAACTCTCTCTCTTTTATTTGCGGGAGAAAAGAATCGTTTCTGTTTCTTACTTTCACTTATAGCTCAAGATAGACCTACTAGACCTTTTCTCTTTCTCTGTCAGAGCTTAGTTACAGTACTGGTTTTATTTAGGTGCTTCAACAGATTTACTCCTGTTTGCATGTAAAGTAAGAATAGAATGAATCTTCCCACCTTTCCCATTTATACCATACACCTTTCTCCAAAGTATCCGAATGTAGGTATAACCCAAGAATGCATATGTATGCCAGTGCATGTATGTTCTTGGTACTGATCATAACAGGATGAGCCAGCATATTCTATTCCTTGATTCCTCTCACTGGGGAATAAAATATTTTAGTTTTGCAAACCTAGACATCTTTTATGAACAAACTACATTGGGAGCTCTTAGAGGAAATAATTCTATAACAGAGAAGTTAATTTTTCTTTTCTGTTCACTGTGGGAGATTCTTTCTTTACAGTGGTGCATCAAAGGGTATATCTCAAACTGAAGATATCAGGACAAAGTTGATATAAAGTACATCAACCATTTCTCAGGATTCAGCCAAGAATTCTGGCCTAATACTGAACTGTAACAGCAATGTGCAATTTCTCACATCACCCTTTGTATCAGAAGAAAATAATGTGAACTTCTTTAAGGGTTTTGTGGGGTTCCAGACATAGTACTTGCCAGAAAAGCCTGGCATAATGTGGAAACCTTTAGAAGAAAATCTAATTTATATACTGGCTAAAACAATACTGAAGAATAAAAATAGTAGGCATATAAGCAAAACAGTATAGGAGAGTCAAGCAGGATATTTGTCTCATGTATCTGTTGGCATTCTTTGAGGAAATTAAGAAGGGTGTAGGTGAATGTGATCCAGCTGATAATGTTAATCTGTAGGGGAGAAAGATTTTAAGAGTCTTTCCCAAGACTTTAACTAAGATCTGTAGAAAGGAAGGCATTTTCATGAAATAATAACAGACAAAAGCATAGCAAAAAAGGGCAGGAATAGTGCATTCACAATGGAAGGAAATAGGCATCTGTACTGGGGCCTATTCAATCTACCGTATTCATAAATGATCTAGAAAAGTGATTGGATAGGAAGAAAGTAAGTAATCTGAGGGGTAAGAAGCTGACAGAAGCCATTGCAGAGGATGTCTTATACTGAAAAAAATCACCAATAAAATGGCAGATGAAATTCTGCATCAGTAAAGCCAAGTATGAGGGGAAAAAATTAAAGAAAAAATAATTCCAGATAGTCCATAACAAACCGTTAAGTAGCTACTACCACTAAGGAAAAAGATTTTGCAGTTATAATAGATAGCTCTAAGAAGATATCACCTTGATGCTAATCAAAAAGGGATTAGGATGTTAGGTGTTATTTTGAAAAGTATGGAGAGCTGCCATACATGCAGTTTTTTATTCCCATCATCTCCTAATGAATACAGTTGGCTGAGGAAAGGAACAGAAAAATGTGACAAGCATGAACAAAGAACTCAGCCAGCAAGGAAAGACTGCATATACCAAGACTCCTCAACCTATAAAAGAAATAACTTCATGAAAAATGATAGACTGACATGAAAAAGCTGAATAGAGAATGATGATGCATCCTTTTTCACAATATCAGAATTAGAAGAAAGCAAATGAAGACATATTTTGACCACACTTTCCATGCTGAACAGTGCAATTGATTGCCAAAAGATCTTGTGGATTGAAATGCGTTCAAGAAACAAACTCACTTAGATGCAGATAAAGAATCATAGAATCACTGAATAGTTAGGGTTGGAAAGGACCTTAAGATCATCTAGATCCAACCCCCCCTGCCATGGGCACGGACACCTCACACTAAACCCTGTCACCCAAGGCTCTGTCCAGCCTGGCCTTGAACACCGCCAGGGATGGAGCATTCACAACTTCCCTGGGCAACCCATTCCAGTGCCTCACCACCCTTACAGTAAAAATTTCTTTATATCCAATCTAAACTTCCCCTGTTTAAGTTTGAACCCATTGCCCTTTGTCCTACCACTACAGTCCCTAATGAAGGGTCTCTCCCCAGCATCCTTGTAGTCCCCCTTCAGACACTGGAAGGCTGCTATGAGGTCTCCACGCAGCCTTCTCTTCTCCAGGCTCAACAGCCCCAACTTTCTCAGCCTGTCTCCATACGGGAGGTGCTCCAGTCCCCTGATCATCCTCGTGGCCCTCCTCTGGACTTGTTCCAACAGTTCCATGTCCTTTTTATGTTAAGGACATCAGAACTGCACACAATACTCTAAGTGAGGTCTGACAAGAACAGTTCTCATATAGAACAGTACAGTGTGCTAGCTCTGCTGTCCCCTTGTCATTCCTGCTATCTACATTCCGAGGAAAGATACTCAACTTTGGAGATTCAATCTAGCAGAGAGCAGCTGATTTTGTGTCATTTACTACACTAGCAGGGAGTTCTGTATCCTCCACCTCCTCTGGGAAGCCAGTGAAATGCTATTTCAGGAATTATTCTGCATTTTCTGAACTCCTTTCCTAACAGTGGCTAGTTCCTTTGAAGTTAATCTTATGTTCAGAGTGATGGGAGACTTCCAGTTTCAATGCAACATCTGGCACAATGCAGTATTTCACCTCCATTTTTCTAGAGGATACTGCCTTGTCATATTTTGTGTGGTTTATGATTTTAAGATTGTGTCACAAATGCTTACAGTGTTGGGCCACATAGTAATGTTTATTATTGCAATTTTTCTAACCATTTTTGAAAATTAATTTCGTGCTTATAAGCGAGCAACTTTAGCCTATCTAAATTTGGAGACAGGTTATGATAGATTGCTGAGAAGAATGATATACTTCTTAGGACTGTTTTTACTAAATATAGGAAAGAAAAAAAGAACAAGGTGGAGTGGAGCAAAAGGATTCAAATAAACCATGAGAGAATTGGGAGATATTGACCATACAGAATCATTATGTATTAAAATTCCATACATATATGCAATAAGAATTTACAAAAGGAAAATTTAATCCCAAACCACACGGAACCTGGTAAATGTGTATCTGACAATGATCCACTCTGTTACTAGTCGAAAAATATCCACTACATAACATTTAGGTTCAAAAAGGAATTACTCCAAAAGCTATGAGAAAAGCATTGGAAAGCATAAAATTCTTTCAGGTATCAGGAAGACTGTTTTGTTGGTGAAGTCACCTTGTTGGTGGCCCGGACTAAATCAAGGTTGCCTATCAAGAAGAAATTACTACATGTTGTGGTTTAAACCCAGCCACGCAGCTCATTCACTCACTGCCCCCCATTCCTCCCACCGCTCCCATAGAGATGGGAAGGCGAATCAAAAGAATGTAACTCCCACGGGTTGAGATAAGGACAGTTTAATAACTAAGGTATAACACAAATCACTACTGCTACCACCAATAATAATAATGATAAAGGAAATAACAAGGGAAGAGAATACAACACCTCACCACCCACCGACTGATAATACCCAGCCCCCAGCAGTTCTCTAGCCCTTCCAGGTAATTCCCAGTTTACATCCTGGCCATGACGTGCTGTGGTATGGAATACCTCTTTGGCTAGTTTGGGTCAGGTGTCCTGTTTCTGCTTCCTCCCGGTTTCCCCTCCTCCCTGGCAGAGCATAAGACTCACAAAGTCCTTGGTCAGACTAAACATTTGAGCAGTAACTAAAAACATTGGTGTTATCAGCACTGTTCCCAGGCCGAAAGTCAAAACCACAGCACTGCACCAGCTACTAAGAAGGAGAAAAAATGACTGCTACTGCTGAACCCAGGACACTACAATAACAAGAAAAAGGTGGCATAGTTTTAATAGCAAAATAGAGGAGGTTACCAGAATTAGTAGACTACTTCAAAGTTTGAAACAGTGTTCAAATGAAGGAAATATGGAACTGGTGGTATATATGTAGAACTTCAATAAAATATTAAACTGTATTGTATGCAATACTGAATGTATGATAAGGGTATATTAACACAATATGTTTATATTATACATATAAAGAGATTTTATAAAAATACAAAACCTCAAGTTAAATGTAAACCCAGAACATGATAGACCAAAAAAAGAATTTTTGAGGAAGACTTGGTAAAACAATTAAAATCTGTTAAGAACTTTTTCCAAAACATTAGAAATGAGAAAGCCAGTAAAATGCCAAATAGAAAATGAGATACAGTAGGAGAAGTCAGGGGGCATAAGTCTCTGGGGAAAAAAATCAAAGTAATCTTTTTTATTGCCATGAAACAGACAACCTTAAGTAGATTTCTGTGCCAGAATCCTCATTTACAGGATGCTAGTTTATGAACCTATGGCCAAAACTGAAATATCAGCAAATGATCCTTTACAACAAATGAATAAAATTCTAATAAACCATAAGAACAGAGTTCTAAGATTTCCAATATAATTCCAGGAATTCCAGAGAAATTTAAATATTAAATTTGCAACATTTAACTGTATTGTGCAATGTACCACTTATATTGGCCTCGGTGTCAGAGAAATAGAAAGATTTTTATGATACCAGTTCCATATTTTTTTAAAAGGCATCCAAAAGTACTTATGTATCAGCAATTCTGATTTGTCTGACATGCAAATTATGTGAGGCCCTAATATGTATGACATAAATGTATAAACAGATGGCAAATGTGTTATAATCCAACCCTAACTATTCTATGATTCTATAATGAAGAATATCATGCCTCAGAAATTCCTTAAAATTCTCTGAAATAAAGTAAATGGAAATATGGAAAATAAAGATCCAACTACTGGACTAAATTGCAGTTTTCTGTGAAACTTTGCACAAAGTCTTCCACCAAAAGGTGCTAAAAAATTCAAGTAGTGTGACACAAGAGAAAGATCTGCTTGTGTACCTAAAACTAGCTAAAAGGCAGGAAACACACAGACAGGAGTGGCAGTATTCCCTGTGGCCAGCTATTTTTATTCCTTTTTCACTGTAATAAGAGAGATGTGGAGAAGGGGTAAAAAAAGGAGTGTCAAAGTTTCATATAATGTGACAATAAACATTAAAACAAAGCTGATGGACTCAATATCAGGTACATTATCACTTACTTAGGAAAGACTCCTGAGGCACTGTTGGTAGGTATATGAAATCTACTGAGTAAACTTGACTAGCAGTCAAAACCAAAAAAATGTATTAGCAACTTTAGAAAGAAAAGGAAAATAGGAGACCACCATTATGATACTGCAAAAATTCATAGCCAAATGTTATGTATGGTACCAAAGGTACCTATGAAGATAAACAGAAGAGCAAAATTATATTTAGAGGCATTGAATGATTTATATTTCAGAGAAAATAAATTTCAAAGACCAAAGCAGTGTAACAAATAAATTACTTTTGGGCACAGGAAGCAAGAGGAAACAGAAATCTGTTGGATAACTATGAAACTATATAAGGACAGAGTTTAGGGAATAATTCTTCAGCATTTTGTCATGCTATAGGAAACAGGAGTACCCAAGGATAATAAACAAGTTTAAAGCAAACCCAAACCACTGATTTTTATATAATACATACTTAAACGGTAGGATTTGTTTTGACAGAACATAGTCTTTAAAGAGCAGCTTAAAGAGCATAAAAAACATAGACTACTAAAAAGAATGGTCCAGATGCAACATGTTTCAGGATCTCTACATTGCAGACTGCCAAGAGCAAGAGTCAACACCATGAAAACTTTACTCCGTTTTTGGCCTGTTTTTACATATTTGCCTTAGCCATCTGCTATGGGCTACTATAAAAGAGAAAAAACAAGAGCAGAAATTGTCTTCTGGCAGCTTTCTTATGTAAACGTGCCTTATGTTTTTTGGAATTCCATGTAGTCTCTTATTTGCTGTACATGTTTATTTTTTAATTTTATTTGTTAACATCTTTTCTGCAATTTTCACAGATTCACTGCAACTAGCTGACAGTTTAATTTGAAATAAAACCCCACAACCAGCCTCTACTTGATATTATTTCCTTTTCACAATTTTGTACTTTTGGCTTTTACTCAGGTTTTTATTGCAGATGGTAGCTCTAGACCATTGTTCTTTAAAAGGACACCAACACCTTATATTAAATAGTTTTAATTCACTCTAACTATTCCCATTGCCCAACATATATTCTGAGATCCTAGGAAATACCATTTCTTTCCTTATTGATTTTTTCTTTACTATAAAACAAAACATTGATTTTCTTCCTTCTGTCTTGTGTTTCTAATGGTACTTAAATTAACATGGTTCATTTGTATGCCACCTTATGAGGACTAATGCATCCTCCTTGTCAGACCAGCATCACTGGTAATAGAATGTAGGGCCCTGCACTTAATTGGCAATCTGATAAATGGTGCACAGTTGACAAGAGCAATGGTTGGATTCAGTCTTCCCCTATGCCCTTGGGCAAGTCTTTTAATCTAGCCTACCCTTCAATTTTACATACAGAATAGGAAAACTCTTTTTCTATCCCATACATGTCTAAGGATGATTAAGACCTATTAGTGAATGTCATATACGCTCAAATATCTTTAACAGAGGCACAACACACTATCCCATTATTTGGATTCAGAAAAATGAACAGTTCCACTGGCACAATCTCATTGCTGCAGTAATCAGTACATTCTTGAAGCTGTAATGTTCATCCTCTCTTGATGAAAAGTCTTCTACTTTACAGGTGCTATTTGACAATACTGAATAAAATTTGTTTTTACAGAACAAACAGATTCTTAAATTCTCTTGAAAAGAATTTGCTACCATTTATTTTGCTTTCTATGAGTTTGTTGGCTTCCTTGCTGTGTAATAGGTGTTAAATAGATCAACATTATCATCATGCCTTGCAGAATTATTAGATATACCCATGTTGTACCTGTTTGCTTAACATTTCTGTGACTCCCCAGTGCAAAGTAATGCTAACCAGCATTTACTCATTTGCTCCATTTTCTTTACCTCTTGGAACATATTGGAGTTTTTGAAACTTTTTTGTTTGTTTTGCTGGGGTTTTTTTTGTTTGTTTGTTTGTTTGTTTGTTTGTTTTTTGGTTTAAGTTCAGTTTTGGCTCCTATTATTTTTCTTCCTTTATGTAATGTGATGCAGATGCATCCAGATGCAGAGCAGGCTAAAAGAATACAAATGTGAAGGGGTTTTGACACAGTTATAAAGACTATCCATTGCTCAGGAATTTGGCAATAAAGTAAAGACCTTTTATATCTCAGGACAGGTTTCCACAAACTAACAACTCAGAACTCAGTGCTGGAAGAATCATTCCCAATAATCGAAGCGCTGTTTCTGCCAATATGAGCCTTACCAAAAGAAAACGTCTGGATTTGCCTCCAGCCACTGCTTAAGACCTGAAAGAAGACCTAGTGCTGTAGGATTCTTTCCTTCTGCACAACTTAAAACCACATGGCAAGTGCACAAAGAAATAGAATCCATTGACTATGGCATTAAAGATTGCTCCTTTAAAAAAGACTGGTTTCCTTGCTGGAGGAAGACAGGTGTAGAGCTACATGGTTTAGTAATAACAGCACTTGGAAATACATCAGCAAACAAGACCTCTATCAGGCACCACTGGCCTGAAACGGCTCCTGAGCAAAATGCCAGAACTAGATTTTACAGGCCAGAGTCCAATAAGCAACTTTTTTGAAATTGTTTGTTCTTAAATGTTCCTAGAGCTTCATTTTCCTTATGCTTATGTTGCAACATCCTATGGCTGATGATTATGAGCTTAGGTGTGAGAAAACAATGCCATACCTATGGATGACTTATGAAGACAATAAAATGCAGTAAGTGATAGAAGAAAGCATGTTAATGTTTTAAATTAACTTTCATTAAATTCTTTATCCATTCAGAAAGGAAAATATTTAAGTGAGATTTAATACAGTGAAGTAAACCAAATTTTAAAGAAATCAATGTTAGAAGTAGCCTGATCCATTCATGCAAAGCTGCAATACAAAGCATGTTGTACATCCAGGGGGTATCTCATTTGTACTCTTCAAAGACAATTTTGCCAGTAGAACTGAGCATCAGAAGAAATAAGCACCACACAATAGAAAAATACAGCGTTAGTGAATCAGTCATACTTGTCAGAATTTGCTGATTATGTGGAATGTCTCCAGAGTCTGAAATTTGTTCTTCAAAAAAAAATGAAAAGAAGTCTTCAATGCTGCACCCAGATTGACAGTCAGCACATGATCTCTTTGTTGGGCTTTTTTTAAAAGCAGCAAAAGAAAGTTTAGAGCTGACTAGTTCCAAGTACTTATTAAATGGCTAATTAAAAAAGGCAGGCCTAAAAGAGAAAGAATCTCCAAATACATAGGCTGCAGCTTAAAAGGAAAAGAAGTTACCTTTCTTTCTTGTGCACAACAGCATTGACCAACTCACATGAGACCCTTCAGCAGCTGTGGCAATTGCACACAAAGATAATTAACTTGCAGGCAAGTGTTCCAGAGAGACGCATGATCTTCAGGGGTACCTGCCATGCGCAAGGGACTGGGAAGCATATAATGAAATTCTTCTCAGGATGAGAAACATTTGATTGGAAAACTATGTATTGAATTGTGTGAGGCTGATACTGAACTGGGAAGCTTTTTACTCTTAATTTTTCAATAGTTGATTCAAACCCAGGAAAAAACTTACTGATAAACTGCTGTGAAACAGGTTGGTGATTCTCCTCATGGGAGTTTAAATCCTATAGTGTATAAGCCACCATTCACATAAACTATCGCTATATTAACTGGCATCCTTAATTATAGTGCTAGTAGAGACAGCAGGGACTCAACTGGCACCACATGCTGAACAACCTTCTCATTTTATGTGCCTGCCTCAGCTTCATCCAGCCAGAAGTCCAGGACTGAGCACTGTAGTGGCATGTTGATCTGTTATGCAGATTAAAAGGATTTTTCCTTATTAGTCTGAAATGTTGCACCAAGACTAAATCCTTATCAATATTTAATTAAAGGCAAGCTGTATATGACAGTTTCATTAATGGGCCATGAAGCACCTCTTACAAGTGGCTCTGGCTACTATGCATAAGCCTTAGGTTTTCAAATCTAGCTACACAGAAAGCAGCTGTGTTGATGGAAATCTCTCAGCTAAACCCCCATGAAACTGAAAATATACCACATTCTGCCTGCAATGAATAAAAAAATAAAGCCGATTTTTAACTGTTTGCAGCAGCAAATTAACCACATCTCAGGATAGTGGTGTATAGTGTATAACCTTGATAAATAGTTTTGGGGGGGAGAGTATTAAAATGACAGAAGAAAAAATACAGATGAGTAAAAAAAGTAATGTTCCACATGTCAGCAAGCTTACCTAAGGAAGTTCCAGTCCTGGGAATGAAAGCAGTTCAGCCTACATGATCTCCTTTGATCTCTCCCAAGCAAAAAGAGTTCTCCCCCTTCATACTATGAGTAAACAACACACAGTCACAACTGCAGTCTGGTTGAAGTTGAAAGCAGTCAATTAGTTGAAAATGAATGAAGTCCACTTGGAACAGATTTCACAAGCTAAAGTGAGAGAATGTTGTAGCACAGAGAAGGGATCAGATTAAAGTGGTAGAGCTTTGTAATAAAAGTGAGGAAGCCAGCAGCTGGGAAACCAGCCTGTGAAAAAGGATAGGATCAACACTTTTTCATCTGAAGAAAGAGAATACGAAGTTGCATAACACACTCCAGCAGCTTTGATTTTTTCCTCTTCCTTGCCAGAAAATTCCTATGAGGAAGAAAGAAAAAAAAAAAAAGAAAATTATGGTGAGCTTCATCTTGCTGTCCACAGGTAGGCAGAACAACAGGGCTCTGAAACTGAGATCAGGTTATTAAAACAGAGTATAAATACTTGTGTGTTTCAGTCTGCCCATGAGGCCATGTAATTTAGACAGCTCTAGGAATGTCAACTCCAGTCATCTCCCTTGGGTTGTCCCATGTAATACACTTGCCTTAAAACCCTGTGTAATCTTTGATATCCATCTGTCAGTTCCTACACTTCTCATTTCCATTTTTAAATTTGCATGAAGTACTCAAAGTGCAATTTCATGGCTGCTTTCTGCTGTGCATGGTCAGAGGAGTTCCCCTGTTGCTATTGCCAGGGGCTTTTGAACGTCTTTGTACCTTTTCTTCACTTTGATTTTGTGTAAAGGGGCCAGAGCAAAGCTGCAGATTAGCATGGGAGCTGTAAGAGAACGGCATCTCCTTGAATAAGGTAGAGTGCATGTATTTGCATTAATGTTCAATATAAACTTCTTGCTATGTGAATGTGTTTGTGAAATCAAATAACTTCCATCTGACTGATGAACTCTATCCCAAAGAAAGTGCTCTGAATAATCCACTACATAAAAGGAAACAAAAATGCAGCTTATAAACCCCAATGTATTTAAAGTTTGTTCATTTAAGAGATGTTGGAACAAGAGCAGACATCTAATACCCTAGTTTCACACCCAGTCAAAGGCATTTCTGCTTTAATGGCAGTAAACAATTTCAGGGGACTTTGAAATGTCATTGACTTTGGTTTGTAGTCCTTGGAACTGCAGCTGTCTTTTACTGCCTACCTGGTGCTGAGAACTTGGCTTCATTCATTTACATTTTCAGTTCAAGTGTCCACCTTTTATGTTCACTGAGTAGAAATCGTAAAGATACCATGTGTGGAGCAGAAAGTTATAACTGTTCATTTATTCAGCATGGCTCAAAGCAGACTAGCAAAGTACTAACTATTTTCCTCTGATACTGGGGCCACAAATTTGCATAATAGTGGGATTTATCAGTTACTGAGCTTTAGTTTAATGACAGTGGATTTCACAATACAGCGCTTCCCATTTCTTAGAAATTCCTAGGGAAACGCTTCTTTTCTTGCTGTTTGTAATGTGAGTCGTCAGTCAGAGAGTGCAGAAGTAAAGCAGAAATAGAATAATTACTGAAGTTAACCTAAGTATACAAGAATTTTATTCGCACTTATTATTTGCAAACTTGCACTCTCTTAATACAACAGGCAAGAGCAGGGCTAGTGATACTTAGTGGATGGCCTGATCAGTACTTATTGCAGCAGACAGCAGAGCTTTCCTTTACTTTTGCTGTGTACAGACACTAAATAATACTCTTAACTTGCTAAAATTTCCAGCTATCAAGTCGAAAATCCCTGGAATTTCAATTGTTTATCTCTACTTGTTGCATTCTCAAGTCTGAAAAGACCACAATTTCTGCCACCGCTGGGTAAGAGGTAGAAAAAAAAGTATTTCTTTATGTAAAAAAAAAAAAAAAAAAAAAAAAATAAAAAATTGTGGCCTTTTTTGGAGCAGCATCACAGACATATTGTGGCTTGAAGCCCAACCCTTATAAAGGTGAATGTTGTTTTTGTGCTGAAGACCATTCTTTTGACATGAGAATTAAGAGATTGTGAGAATGGCTCACTAATGATGCACAACAGATCAATACAGCCCTTTCTGCAGCACATTTTGGAAACTGTGCCTTCCAAAAAGATGATGACAGTGTTCAGTACCCGAATCCGAGTGCTGTCTTCCTGAAGGAAATAGCCAACTTCTTCAGCTTTCTTTGAAGGTGTTCTTCCTGTGCTAGACATATGTGTGTGAATGACTTGCCTCTGTTTTGTGCTGCTCTTCCCCTCATTACAGCTGACACAGCCCAAGACAAAGAGCTGAATGTTCTGAAGGTATATGTTCATTTCCTGAAAACTCAGTGGAATGGAAGGACCCAAGGATCATGTGTGTGAACCAAAACAATGTTGTTCTTCTCCCTGTGCCCAAATAAAACCCCAAACAGCCCAGCACTTCAGGCCATATGCAGCATATGTGTTGGCACCAGAGTCTTGTTTGGCAAAATTTCTATGGATGCTACTTGAAATAAGACAGAAAAAAAACCGCACAGCCTCAGCAAGCAAAGTCTTACACACAGCCTGCTGCACAATCTGCTGCAAAGGAATATATACACTGAAGAAATTCTTAAACATGTACTCACTTTCAGCATTTTTCTGTCCACCTTCCTCTCTGAAATAGAAATTAACCCTATGTAATCTCATTCTCTACAGAAAAGTTCATTTAGACTTACTTTCACAACCACATCCCCCCCCCAAATTTGCCACACAAAGACTGCAGGAAGAGTGCAAAGGAGGCCTTGCTTTGTCAAAAACATCATTCTTCTCATGTCTAGCCAAAGGTTTGTTAAATTGAAGTACTGGCGACTTACTTTCCCTGTCAGAAGGGCTCGGAAGTCACTGAGGGAGAAGTTGGTTTTCCTTGTTTTTCCTCTCCTGGGCAGCGGGCAGAGAGGAAGCTGTAATTCCCTCATTGGCTGCTCCGTGGTGTAGTTCACACAGGTTTTGGTACAAAGCACGTTTTCCTCTTCCTGAGCTTTCAGGGCAGCCTGGTTGTCGTGTACGGCAGAGGCACAAATCTCTCCTCTGCTGCTATCATGGACAGGTTATCCAATCTGCTCTTCCAAGAATCCCAGTTTGTCATTATAGGCTACAGAACCAAGCAGGCTGGACAGTGTCTCTGCTGTGGCCCCCAGGGAGCTGAAGGGTGCCAAGAGTTTCCTTGTGTCTCTTGGGATCTGGGGATAGAGGAACACTTCTATCAGAGGAAAAAAACACTGCTTAGGTCCTGACTCCCAGCACTGCAAGGAGCATGCATGATGCAATCAGAAGACGTCCTTTTCTACACATAGGAAAACCCTTGTATTCAGTAAATAAAGAGTGCCATAAGAAACACTTTTTTTGCCCTTTTTATACAAGGAAAGGAAAAAAAAAAAAAGGTTCTGTGAACAAATTTACCTTTTCCTTCTTGTAAATATAGATTTGATCTTATCTGTGTGTTTTTTTAGTCTACAGAGAAGTTCTGCCCTCTAGGAAATATAGCTCATTTGCCCAGGGTAAATTAGCTATATGATAATTTGTGTTCTCTAAGTGTTGAAATGCTTTGGCCCCCATTTCACCTTAACGGGAATATTCTCTCAGTTTTGGAAGATAAAATGATGTAATTGCTCTTGTTTGTGCTTTCAAATGTAATTTGCTCATGCTATTTGAACTGAAAACACTGTGTCATTCCTGAATTTTCATGTTAAAAATCTGCACATAATAGTGATATATGCATATATATGTTATACATACATGCTTTAGATATGTATATATCCCATTTTTAAGATTAATTATTAAAATCCTTTTATTTCTTCAGCTATACAGAATGTTCTTTCTCTAATAAGTACATTTGTGTAAAAGCCAAAATTTTTAAATAATACAAATGCATAAATATGTTCTAATTCCAAACTGAGACTATGAATATAATTTTTTTTTATTTTATTTTGATTGATTCTGAGTAGCAATCATGTGTCATAGCAAAAGATACTGGTATTAATTGAGGCCAGCGATCTGCTAGCTCACCTGGAAGAAGCTGGTGAAAGCTCATCATATATGTCATTGCCTATGGCAGTAGTCAGTAATCTTTAGATAGTCTCTAATGACTAATGACAGAAGGAATACAAAGAGGAGACAAATATAGGATAATTCAAACACAGTAAACTATTAATTTTCAAGGGCTGTGTATTATCAAGACTTTTAAGTGAAGGAGAAAACTTAGGCTTAATTAGTGACTCCAATATATCATACTTTATTTATATCAGTAATCACTTTGGAGTCTGAGAAGCTTTATACACACCCAAAGAGAAACACCATGCTATGGAGCAAAACAAAGAGATGATGAGTTGCTGCAGGATGCACTGGCATAAGGCTAGCAGGGCTGAATAACTGATTGTTATGCACAAGCTTTGGGTCTTGGGATAGCCAGCTGAGATGCTCTAGCTGCATAAGCTCTTGCTCCGTCATACCATGGCTGTATGTCCTTCTTCACAGACCTCCACTTTATCCCAGCCCCTCTTTTGGGGGGGAAAGTTAGTTTCACCAATGCCATAACACAGAGTAGGGCTTTCACTTGGGCCTAGCTTGCAAGGAATGAGGGAAGGAAAGAGATTTATTCAACCCATCCTGCTGATGCTGTGAACCAGGGAAACAAGCCAAGGTTTAAAGCAACAGCTGTCATGGCTGACCTGCCAGCCCAGAGCATCCATCTGTGACTGACCAGCTGCCACGTACCCTGAGAACATTGAACACAAAAACATGCTTCCCTACTTTTTGCTACACTGTCTCTTTCTCTTTTGTGTGTTTTGTTAAGTGCAAGAAAATTACCTCCACTCTCACAGCAATCAACTTGAAAAGTCAACAACACAACTTTCTCTCCAGCTTGATTTGATGGCTTAAGAGACTATCTGGCAACCTCTTTGGGCCAAAGGGTCTTGCATAGGCTGTAATAGTCTGTCTTGCGTTACTACTAAGACCCAGTTTCAGAATTCACTGCAATTTGATTTTGATTTTGTCTTTCTTGTGTGTTATACTTTAAATATTTTGAAAATGGGGTGTGTATTTTCTGATGGAAAAAGTAAATAGAAATATTTATACTCAAAAACTAAGCCATGTTGATTAATATTGCCGAAAAGCAGGATTTCACAATGACAACAGACTTTAGCTTTCCGTATCTTGTTATTTCCTTGGAATTAATTCTTGATTAGTTTCTAAAGTGTCCAGGAATAAAGTGTTATTGAAGGTGCAGCCTCAACCTGCATAAACACAATAACTAGTTACATTAAAAACAAAACACACAATGTTCGAGAAGCAACTTTAGCAACAATTAACTCCTTCTCCCTTTGCATTCGGATTTTGGTAAGTAAATTTCTTCTTGCCATATAAATTCTTTCTTGCCTTGTCTTGACATGTCTGCTGACATGTCTGCACAAGCTACTCAGATAAGGACACTTGTTCTACAAAGTTCACACTGCAGTTGAGTTGCAAAAGTGGGTAATATTGGCAGGTTAGGAAAGGTATGAGCTCAAGCACAGAAGGAGAGGTCTGTAGGGAGTTACTGATAAATGGCAGAGCAGAGACTTTTGGACTGATTTCTTACCTCTAAGCAACTAAGCAGTGCCTCACACTGGCCACTGTCAGTTCTCCAAGATCACAGTAGCCAGAACTGTCTCCAGCCCCTTGGGAAAAGGCTAGTCCAGCTCTCACGATTTCAACTTTTTTTAGCAGCTGAGTAGGG
The DNA here is from genome assembly GCF_963264785.1 of Psittacula echo. NCBI lineage: Eukaryota > Metazoa > Chordata > Aves > Psittaciformes > Psittacidae > Psittacula > Psittacula echo. Next base: position 87,574,508 of record NC_137737.1, on the reverse strand, counting down.
AGGTGTTCCTGCATGCTGAGACAAAAAGACAGTGTTGTTGTATGTTATCACACACAGACACCAGCTTCATGTCATTACGCCCTTAATGATAGAAGACCAAGGCTGGAGTGCAGGCGGTGCTTCTGGCAGTACCTTTTCTGCCAAAAATAGGATCTGTTTCGTTTGTCTTGTATATTCGCTTCCTCTACCCAGCTGTCATGGGAAGAATTCTGGGTAGAAACCTCAGGCAAATGAAGCCTTTTATTATTTATTTTTTTAAACTCAGCATTTCACTTTCCAGTAACAGAAAAAACAGCGATTTCTTTCTTTTTAGAGAGTCAGTTTATCTGGAGTTTTAGGTGAAGAGTTCAAGTAATTAAAACAGCTCTGTGGTTGTTCTTCCCTTGTTGACTAACATTGCATAGCAAAAAGCCCTGCTTTGAGGGGTTGGCTCAAGCTCAATAGCACATCACTTTATTTCATTTCAATGCTTTTTTTTTTATAAGAAAAGATAGTATATGTTATGTAGGAAGGACTGATATCAACCTAAGCTACAGGGATTAATACCTCTATACATTACTATGTTAATACATTAATACTACCGAAAGAATTAATGAAAACCTGACTGGTTTTTTTTTGCTAATAGGTGAATATTTGGTGCTTGTGAGCTCCTCCGAAGAATGCTTTCTTCTGGAAAACATGCTATGCCATTGAAAGAAAACGGGGTGGATTTGCCAGGTGCCCTGCTCCCTTCCAAACAATGCCAGCACCTCTCCTGCTGTTTATCCTGGGCGGGCCATGCCCATGAGGCAGTGCCATGGCACTCAGGGAGGGTGGCAGCCACACAAAGCCAGGTGCTGACAGGCAGAAGCATCATTTAGCACCTGCAGAGCTGCTGCCCTATACAGTCTCATCCTCATTTGTCCTCCACTGAGCTCCTTCTCAATCACATGGCAGTAGGCATTTCAGAAGTTAAAGGCCTGCAGTATTATTAACATGGGAAAACCCCATGGCACATTCAAAAGAATTCTTTTTGCCTGTGGAAATGTTATATGACTAGCAGAGATCAGAGACTGGGTTGCCTAGAAATGTAGCCTTCTTGTAGTACCACTGGTATAGTGTTTATGTTTTACAATCATGGTTAGATGGAAATAGAAATCCAGACACTCAGGATTCATTTCTGAAACTTTTATTTGGCTCTAAAATCATTGCAGACTTTGCTTTTTCCAGTATTTTCATACTACCTGTAGCAAATTGATAAAATAGTCATAAAATGACAATGTTTAATTATATGCCTATACTACATTTGCTAGATAGATCAAACCCACCCCAATCTGGCTTTAAGGTCAAGGGCTTTATTAGAGTAGAGGTTGGTTGGTACACAAGTAGGGAATCTTCCATACTGGCATCTACTATAGCCCTACCGATAGGATCCCACTTCGAGGTAGGATGCCTAGATTTTGGCTAATCCTGCCTATTATTCATTGTGGAAGGATTGATTAATTATTTGCTGGTCATTTTTACAAACAGGACAAAAATTACAGTATGTTAGTTATGTTATTAATGAAGTTACTGACACAAAATTTAGATGAATTTGGTATTAATTACTTATGTTACGTTGTTTTTTCCTGTTCATTGCTCCTCTAGAAATAACATATTTCTATAGAAGCATGGTGCCTGAGAAAGATCCCACTTCTGGTATGTCTTAATTTTTATTCTTTCATAAACCTGTGCTTTCTCCTCTGATAAACTTTACCCAAGACTGTTTGCATTCTACACGACAGATATATTTCCTTCTTAGTCAGGCTATTTTTCAAACTCAAATGTTTATGCATTTGGAGAGAGTGAATTAAAAAAAATAAAAATATAGAAAGAACAATTCTGATAAAGCCTTAATAGAAAGCTGAGAGAACGTGAAACAAATGAGAGGCATTAGAAATGAGTTATTAACACAGATGCTGAAAAGCCAGTCAGCTAGGTTGAGGGGGACATGATTTCAAATACTTTCTTATTTTATTTTCCCAGTGACTGTTCATGTTAAAGTAGTAATAGAAATGGCACTAGGGCTTGAGTAATAAGGCATCTTACAGGGAGAAATCTCACATCTAATTCCCCATTTTTTAAGTAATAATTGCTCTTTTTTTTGTTTGTTTACATCTTGAACTAAAGCAAAGTCTATAACAGTAATATTTTCTATAAATTGGGATTGCTATTCTTAATGTAATAGAAATATTGAAATAAGTAGCCACAGATCTGTTTTTTCTAAACTCTGGGTGTGAACATTTGCATATTTTATGATACATGTTTTTAACGTTTATGACAATACTTTGGCCCAACATCAATGCTAGTTCCACCTATGGAGGAGGGCCATAATCAGTTTGTTCCCTTTGGCAGTTTTGATAGAAACTTAATAATTTTAAAGATCCGTGAAAGCTGGGAATAAAAGACACTATATTATATCTAAAGTAATTGCAATGTAAGCATTTGTCGAAAAATCTGAGAATTCAGCATATCAACCAGGTAGAATATGTGAAGAAAAAATACAGCCATAATCATCTAGATAATAAAATAAATGTGCTCTGACAAGAGAAATTTCCCATGGTATTATATTTGTTAGAAATACCAGCTAAAATATGACCCAGCTAAAGCCATTTTCATACCTTCTGAATAAAAGTGATCCAAATGTTGTAAATTGGTAATGGAAATATGCCTGGAAATATACTTAGCATTTTTTACAGGATTTAATCAAGGTATAAGTGTTTAACAGAGGACGTTTTCCTTAAATATACTGCATAATACTCACATACAAATATTATGATATTTACTCAAATATTATGTCCTACATACATTATCTTCAAGGCCTTCAGTAGCTACTGTTATTCCAAAATGTACTTTTTTTTCTGTGGGAATGTGCTGATAGGATTTTCTTCTTGTTGCTCGACAGTCAAGATCATAGTATTGGTAATTTCAGGAAACTGTGAATACGCTTTATGCACTAAAATTAGATGTGTATTTATGTAAGTGGCATGTACATATAACCAAACCATACTATTTTATCACAGGCTTCTTTGGAAATTGCTGTCTGAGTACACTGACAAACTGAATGTATGTGCATTTTCTGTCAATGTTTTTGATAGAAATTCGGGCCCGTAATCTAAAACCATGACTTGTAGAAGTAGTTCATAGCTGTAGAAGCACACGTGAACTCTAACACATGGATGTGTATCAAATTGAGATTAATGTGTTCCAGCACTGGTAGCATTTATTAGGCACCTGTATGCCAAACACTTTATTTGATCTGTTAACAAAAATATTGATAGAGTTTATGAAGGTGAGCTGGAACACTCTGCTCTCTGGCTCAGGCGTAAGGCTTCATTTAGATTTTATTTATTGCAGAGGCCTTCTTCTGTAGCTTCATGAGTAGCCTCCATTAAACATGTTATTTCTCTCATTTGTTAATTATTACACAGTTTTGAGGCTGTCTTCTGTGCCTAAAGTTTTTGCTTTACAGTTCATGGCTCACATATTCCTTTGTGCTAGGATTATGATGTTTCACTGTGCAACCATGATGAGCAGGAATACTAATAGCTTGCTCCCTTGTGCTGCACTTACTGGATAACTTGTGAGCAGCCAGAAGAACTGCAGCAAAGTAGTGCTACATGTTCTTTTGTGATGGCCTTTAACCGTTCCTCTGCAATTCAACATATTTGATTTCACAATGCAAATCATATTTGTTATACTCTTCCACATACCTGGTGGGGCCTCACAAGAACAGGTACACTACTCTAAAGAGCACCTGTGGGAATTCAAAGCTTTGGTTCTGTGTTGAGTCTTTGACCTAGCTGTATCAAACTGCTTCATTTACAAAAGACTGACTTACCTTTTCTTGCCTGCAACCAGGGCTGTTTCCAGCCACAATCAGAACTGTCAGCAAGCTCTCTGGAGCAGCTGAATGTCCAGGACCTTTTTCTCCCCATTGCTTATGCACCCTATAAAGCCAGAGCCACTGCTGCTTTGCTCTGTTAAGGGGCAGGAGCAGAGCTGGGAAATAAGAGATCATCCTCTCTCCAGTGCTACCCAGCAGCAATCACAACCTGTCTCCTACCCTCGTGTTGACCAGAGAGGCAGCAGACTCAGCTGCTCAGGAGTTGCCCCAAATCGGACCGTCCAGAGCAATTTCAGCCTGCTGCCACAGGACCTCCCAACATTGGTCATCCCACCCAGCCCACCCTCCTTCTCAGGCAATGGCTGATTCTGCAACCAGAATCCTGTGTTGCCTACCTGCCTGTAAAAGCCTGCACCTGATCTGCAGCAGACTCAGGTCTCTCTGGGTCTTCTCTTTCTCTTGCACCAGTGCTGGCTTTGCAGACCAATGTACATACACTGGGAAACTTGCTGACATCTTTTTTCACCTGGCTTATTTAAAGAATTAGAATGCAATTAACCTCTTGTTAACAATCTACAGGGAGTACCTGAGTCCAGTTAAATATCCCTAACAGGCATTCCTCCCAAGATCATTTTGCTTCAAAGTTGAAATTCAACAGTACATCATTTGATAGGAGAACAGATGATTTTTGAAGACAAGTACTGAGGGATGCCCTTTTGCTCACTCTCACAAGGAGAGATACCTTTCAGCTACAATCTTCCAGCAGCACATGCAGCTAGATAATAGATAAATGGATTCATCAACCTGCTTCATAAAGTGGGGAAATGATATGGGAAAAGGCACTAAAGATAAACCTGAAGCTGGGAAAGCAGGATCAGAATATGCAGATTACCCTCCCTTGATATGATATAACTGGGCCTAAATTGGAGAGTGGGAAAACCTCAGCTTTTCTCATTATTGTGAGCTTATGCAATCAAAAGATTACAAGGAATTTCTTTGTGAGACTATTTCTACAAGCATCTGTGCAACAAAGCCCCCTTTAAAAAAGACAAAAATATAAATCCATGAGGGTTTAGAGGATGAAGAAACAGGGATGTAGAGAGAACTTCCCTTCAGCTTTTTTTAAGTCCTTCCCATGCTTTCTGATTCCCTCCTTTTCAGACATTCTCCCCATCCATTTAACTATTTATTTATTTATTTATTTGCTGATCCATTCATTTATTTAATGTATTTGCTTGTTTGTTTATTCTGTGTGCAGAGAAGTAGGGATCTTTCTAAAACTCAGGGAACAGCTGAGAAATCCCAGGGAACAATACAGCAGAGCCTCCCTTTTCTGAGAAAGTCTGCTTTGCTTTGAAGAAGCCAAGTGTGCACAATAGCCTCATTGATGCTTTTTATTTGTTTGTTTGTTTGTTTTTAAACAGATTCCACTCTGTGATTCTTTTGTGCCTCCTCTGCTGAGGGATGCAGCAAAAGCACCTGAGTATCAGCTTCTGATGAGACATGATGAAACATGAGCATCTGCAGTCGCCACCATGGTCAGGGTAAGAAGCTGGCAGATAAAGTCCTCCTTCTGCCTCAATCCAAAGCACCACCTTCCACACATATCAGAAGCTGAAATACAAGGTTTTAGTCTGTCCTCCAATGCATGACAGCATGCAGGCTGCTGGCACTTTAGTAGGAATAATAGTGGCAGAAACGAGACTTCACTATTCTTCTTTTGATCCCACACCATCCACCATGACATGGGTAGAAATTGTTAATGCCAGGTCTCAGCGCAAGCAGTAGACGATTCCTTGCTTTTGACTTGCAAATGTGAGAAATAGGGCTCTGATGACCCTAAGCAAACCAGAAACCTTATAACTTACTTTGAATTAGTATCTCTTTCTCTCCTTCTCCTCTTCCTCATGTTAGGCTCTTAGTTCAGTTCATTTACAATGTTCAGTGTATAACAAGTGTGATTACCTTCAGAAAAAGCTGAGTATGCTCACTGAAAGAAGAATATTCTGCACTTTGGAAAGAAAAAGGAGCTTGTGTGCAGGACTGGGGTCCAAGATTCCTGGGAGGTTTTGAGATTGTTAATAAATTTTTTCCTGTTCTTATTCAAAGCTTTTCTATTCACAGGGGAAATATTCAATTAGAAAACCCCTATGGAGCAGAGGGGGAACCCAGCAGGTGAGGAGTCAAAATCTCTGCAATCAGCACTGATAAAAGGCTGTTATTTTGACAAATGGGATAAAAATAAAAAGCATGAAAGGCTGCAGCAGGAGGCCTGAAATGGACGCTGAGCACTCTCCTTACTCAGTGAGGATGTGTTTGCTATGGTAAGTCATGCCTAATTGTTGGAAGAGATATTCTCTGATTTGTCACTGCTTTTTATCTTATTAGCAGTTACTGTAGTTTGAAATATGTTAAGCAGAGCAATGCTTTGTGTGTGAAATGCTTTCAAGAGTCTGAGTGCAGCATTTTGATTCATTGCACAGGCCTTCTGTGCTGAAAGAATGGTTTGGATTGTGGTGACAAATGGCTCTGTCATTTGGGATTTGATGCCTGCTCAACTCTAGAAGAACATCCAAACTAGATAGAGAAGTTAGCAGGCTCAATTCAGCACCAATGTTCAGTTGACCAGTCACCATCTGCCACAGAAGAGAAAATGTATGTGCCCTAGGAGCTTTTATAACCTAACCCAAACTAACACTGTATAAGCACAAAGAACAATGGAGAAAATCCAGGAGGGTGGATGTAGTGAGTTATATCTGAGACACTTGCATCTAGTAACATGCTGAAATAAACTGGATTAATTGTTTAGCTAAAAGTTTTCAAAATCTGATTTTGGATAACGAAATAAAATGTAGATCTGACTTTATCCAACTTTTCTAGGAAGGCCACATGCTTCTAGTAGTTAGAACATCAGAGTATCCTACAGCTACATTTCTTGCTTAGCTTGGCCCACACTGTGATGTCTAATAAACCTGTTCAGCTCTCATTGTTGAGTTTTTTAATCTGTAAAGCAGGATTAAAATACTTATACCATCCCCTGAAGCACGCGATGGATGTATACACTTCAGGATGGCGACAATGATGAATTGTCTTTGTAAGCAAATTTAGAACTGAAACAGCATCATGTGGACTTAGTATGCCTAGTAACATCAAAATAATATTGTGTACAATCAAAACCTGTCCTAATCTGCAGAATCTAATTGTTTGGAAAACACTGGATTTTTCCAGTGAATGCAAATGCTCCTTAAAACTACTCACATGCATTTTAATCCTAAAGAAGTTAGTAACATGTTGATTCTAGTCTACTTACCACGCTGTGATACAATATTCATTACAAAGTGATCAAAACCAGTCATAGAGATATGTATAATCTACTAAGGAGACAAAAGCCCTGGAAAACAGTAAGAAATTAGCAGCTCTGCTATATATGGAATATGGTGCTGACAAAAGCCAGCTAATTATTGCATTTATGCCTCAATAATTTATAAAGCCAGCCATTTCCCCGAAAGATCTATAGATCTCTTTTGTCTCCTCAAGGGGAAGAATAAATGTATCAGAAATAAAGTGCCTAGATTCTCCAAAAGGGGTTCGAATGCATGGTTAATGCAGATCTCCAGTCCTTTGAGACAGATTAACTGCTGTTTAAATGAGCGTCCTGAATTCTGGGGTATGTCTCTGAGCTCTGAAAGGCTGATTGTGGAAAACAGAGAATCTTATGTGTCCCAAAATAGTTTTTCCCAATGCACTTATAAACAATAATAATAATAATAATAACATAATGCACAAATATGGTCTGAAATTTTCAGAATTATTTATGTTTAAACAACTAGAGATCAAATTTTAACCTTTCAGAAGGTCCTACCCACTTGTCCTTGAAAACTTCTGTCCATATCTGGTATCTCCAGTTGTTCATATAAAATTATTAGCTTTTTTTTCTTTTTTTGGCCATAGTCTGATGGTTTGTCTCAAAACAAATATCCATTTCTTATATACTTAAATGTATCTATAAAGTCTGGTTTTCATTTATCTTTCCTTCCTGTTTTAAATTCTTACTGTTTTCTACCGCCTCCTTCCAGATTAACTCATTGGTTGCCTGTTTAATTAGTCTCGTAAATTATTGAATTTTATAGTGTTTCTTTATACCTCATATTCTATTGGAGCAGGGGCAAGAACGGTTGAAAACAAAATAATCAGAAAAGGCAAACATAAATCCATTGATGGTGCAGGAAAGAACTAAAGGAAATGACAAGCTAATTTAAACGGTAATGCAAAGATAAGCCACTCTACAAAATCTCTAGGTTTTAATATAGTTGCACAATTTCATTTCATACTAATCAGTCATCTTTGCTATCTTAGAAGGCAGGCAAGAGAGCTCACTGTGCAGTTACCAGTTCCTCTCTCTGCCTCACCTTTTAGGAGAATATTGAAACAATTAAAAATCTTACACCAGTGAAATGTGTGCGTGGACGTTTAGGTGAATGCAGTTTGGGACATTAAAGTGTTATAAAACCCCAAGAGACAAAGGCATTGCATTTCAACAGTTTTCAACAGAGTTGCTTCCAGGCTCTACCTGGTGCCAGGTTAGGCTTTTTGTCTCTCATGCTGCTTGGGCACAGTTGGCTGGTAACCGGTAACTGTACGTGTGTCCGATACTCCAAAGTGGCATAAGGGGCGCCAAGAACAAGCCTTTGCAGCATTTTCTGTATGCACTTAAAGGCCCTTTACAGCTGTGTGGTTTATCCTGGTGCTTCCCCCCTCCTTTCCATCACTGCATTTCAGTGCAATAAGAAAAGGCCCCTCTGGCCAGTTTACACTTCTCTTCAGCCTAGAGACATCGTTACAGCCTGTTTGCCACTGGAAAGGGATTTATTAGCTTTGGGTAAAGAGACTTTCTTCAAAGACAAGGTTGAAGTTTTCACTGTTGATTGACAAAATTCCACCACTCTGTGCCCAAATAATTGTGGAGTGTCATGTAAAGACAGTTTCAAATCTCTATTCACCAGCTAAAAGTTTCCTTAGGAGGTGGGCATCTTTTCTTCCTCTTCCTTTCCCACAGGTGTGAGCAAGAAACAAGTTTCCTCTTCCAGTTGTCACAGCTAAGGATTTACAGAAAAGAACACCTTTTTATTTCTATTCTAAGAATACTATATTTACGTCATAGAAAATAGGAATTTAATTGTAGGTCTTTTTTTTTTTTTTTCATGCGAAGTCTTAATGTATGTACATGTTTGGTTGCTCAAAGAATCTAAGAGACAAAAAATTGTAGCGGTCACTGAGGAAGGCTATAAACCAATAAAATATGTGGATGGGTGCCGAAAGTGATGGTAGAAGACAAAATATAGACATGAAGCTAGACAGCCTGAAAATTCAAAATTCTTAGCAAATGCAGCAATGCATCATATTCGTAATGGAACTCACTAGGAGAAGGACTTCAGGTTATGAAAAGCACCCTCATGTGAAATGAACATTCACAGATCTCCCTTTATTCAGCTCTGCTACAGGTCTCCCTTGATAATTTATTCTTATCCAGTCTCCAGCACATTGTGCCCAGTCATCCATACAAACATAAACCAAACAAAAACCTATGATAAATTAATCAAGCCATTTCTCCTGTCTCCAAGGAAGAAGAAAGGGGTGTAGTTGTTATCTCTATTTCAGACACTTGGGTGACAGCCACACAAGTATTTTAAGGTAAATAAATCAAGTGCAGCTTCATTAAAGGAATGAAACCCTATTGAAATGCATGGGTGCAGTCCAGGATTTTGCACACTAAGCAGAGGTTTTTTCAAAGTTTGCTATAAGGAACTTTTGCTAGCACAGGTGTGGTTATGTATTGCTTCTCTTTTGTTCTGTCACGTTTAATTGTCTCCTTTCTACCAAGCAGCACTGATAGCACAGATGTTCCACCAGTGAAAGAGAGTGAGTTGCTGGTCCCTAAGATGCCATACCACCCTGTACCCTGAAGCACAGCCTGGAAAAACAGAAAAAGCAATCATCACAAGCACAAAGCAAACTGCCTTGTGTTTTTGCCATTATCACACTGCAAGAAACAGTGAGAAAGGCAGTTATAAAAGAGTCCAAATAATATTTGCCCCATCAGAGCAATTTTTCAACACTGCACTAATGAGAGGAAAATTATGGTTGGGCTTATGCCTTCACCTGGTTCTTAGGCATGCAAAAGCTGACTGTTTTTTGACTGCAGCCTGCTTAGCCCCTGCAGAGGGAGCAGGAACACCTCATTATCAGAGATGGGAGATTTGCAAGAGGGAATCTGGGATGATATATACCTCATTAGACTAGTCTTTTCTCTCCCTTCATCATCAGAAAGTGAGAACGAACCCAAGGATTTCTATCACAGACAATATCTTCTGAATGAAAAGCACCTAAAGGTGCATCTTATTGTAGTATTTTCTTTAAGAAATTCATGGGAAAGCCACCGCCGGCAGCCAGTCCTGCCTGTGCAGCAATTGCATAATCAAGGCCAGAAGCCCTGGGGGCCTGACAGTGGCTTTCACAAAATCCTGCTGTTTCAATGCAATTTAAGAGAGGATTTTTGTAACTTTTGCTTTGATTACTTTCCCAAGAAAAATCCCCTATCGTTTTTCCATTGTTCCTGACCTTGCTGCTTATTTTTTTCCCACTGAACATGGTTTAGAAAGTAGACATTCATTTTAAATAATTCAATTACTCCTACTGCTGTGCAGTTTGCCTTAAACTCCCTGTTTCTAAGCCCAGAGCTATGCTCAGGGCAAGAGAAAACTTCTAATTAGTCGGACAGTTTTGCCCTTTAATTATAGAAGATCTTTGGATAGAATGACATTTCCAAGCAATAAGGAGATGCTTATTAAAGAAAGATAACAAAAAACCAAACCAAACCAAACCAAAACCTCAAAAGCCAAAAGACTGAAATCTTCATGTATTCCTTGTTCTGATATAATGCAACCCATTATGATAGTGCTGAAGCAGGTTTAAAGCCTGGGGGGTGGGAGAAAGAACAGATAACATGGCATCTTGGAGAGTGTGAGAAGCACAGCAACTGTCAATACTGATTTTTCTAATCTCTGAGCTCAGTGTTTACTCTAAGAGCTGTTCTCAGTTTGCTTAGTGTCTTTGAGGTTTATCCAAATCCTTAAAAAATAGAATAATAGAGATCTGTGGAAGCAGGATGGTGACTAACATATTTTACATGTCAGCCCTGCTCTCATTTCTCATGCAAGGGTGTTTGCATTTCCCAGGAAGATTCCCTGCTGACTTACACTCTCCGTCTGTCTAAGTAGTTTTTGGGCATCCTTTCCTTCTTCCTCCCTGCTCTCTTCAGTTTAAGTCCCAGGGGCCTGCCATTGTCCATTCTGCTCCACCTGTTTTGCAGTGCCCTACCTACTCTGACTTCCTTCGTACCAGGTCTGTTTCAGGTTCTTTTCTTGTCTTCACAATTTGTTTCACAGGACAACAGTGCTGTGGAAAATGGTTAGTTACTTTCTGAACACGGATGTAGGAAGTGCTCCCAACCACAGCTTGGCACTTATAGCGTGACAATCAACTTCTTACTTCTTAAACTGAAGATAGCACTGGAAAGGGAACCTCATCCTATGAAATGATGAGTTATCATCTTCAGGATGGGTCAGCTCTACTGGAAATGCTTGCTGTTGCAGCTTGCAACGGTAACTCCCCAGGGATTAATTGTGTGCTGCTGCTGGGAATGCGGCAGCATCTCCTGGCTCTTGGGCAGAAGCAGCATCACACAGGTGTGATGTGAAAGCTTCCAAGCCACAGCAGCTTTGGCACCAACTCTGACACCACTTTTCGTGCTATTGTAACCACTGGTTATTAGAAAAGGAGCAAGGTGCATGGAGCACATATGTCTGAAAAGGTGACACAACTGCAAAAATACCTGACCTGAAAGAATCATCAAGCTCAGTCACCACAGAAATGCTTGTATATTCTGCCACAAAACGTGTTCACATAGGGAAAAAAAACGTATTCACATAGGGAAACAAATATTCCACTCACTGAATTAAATAGAATGCAATTGAATATTGCTAGATTCCATTAGTTTTGGGGAACTATTAGCACTGAAGCTTCTAACAACCAAGAGGAGGAATTTAGTGATTTAGAATAAATATCACTTGAATTAAAAGAAATCATTAAACTGGAAAATGCTTCAGGTTCACCCATTGCATATGTTTTGTGCAATGAAGCAGAGTCTTAATTTTAACTCCATAAATTATGTTTCAGAGTGGTATTAAAAAATCCTTTAGTGTTCAAATATACAGTAAGAAAAATAGTAGAAAACCAAATGCAGAATGGTAGGCAAGCAATAAGAGGGCCAAATTATGATAGATAATAAGCTTATTTTTTTTTTCCTAGAGAATTAAATGAGGACTTTAAGTGCCCACACCACACAGAACCTGACTTACAAGAGTAACTGAATTTCTATTTAGTTTGTGAGGACAGACCAAGTCAGATTGCTCTATCATGCTCACTACCATGCCATGACAACAAAACTGATGCAAAATAAAAAGTACAGCACAGGACAAATTCTCCTACAAATGTAAAGTGTTTAACATACTCCAAGTACATATGCACACAGAACTGAATCCTGCATTGCAACGCATAGTCACAACTCTGAAGACAGAGTTAGAACAGCTGCACAGCCCTGAAGTTACTACCTCCAAGAATTCAGTAATTTCTTACTATGTACCATTCTGTACAGGTGCATAAGAACCAGATTTATAAGTGGATCCAGAAGCTCATTGCATTCCGTCTCACTGCTGTGAGCATGGTGCTGCTGCACTCACTGCAGACAGGGCCCTGAGAGGTCTGTGTCTACCTGCAGGCTCTGGCTGGGATAATGCTAATTACATCTGCTGCCTAGGAGATGCACTCACTCCATGCTGTCTATTGAGGGTTTGCTCATTTTGAATGGTATTTCTTAAATTACAGTCTCTGTCCCTAAATCGAAGACTGTCATCAGTTCAGAGACAGTCAGAGACAGTCTCTAACTTCCCATCCCCAACAGATGTATCCTCATCTAGAAACTTTTCCTCCCAGACCTTGCACACTTATCCTCCTAATCACTTGTTGACTTCCTTATCTATACCTAGGGACTATGCTGATCCCTACATACATCACTTTGCTGACATTAAGCGTGGCTGGAATTTTGCCCAGCTGCATGTCATGAAATCTCTGCTGCTGTTTTTGCCACAGTGTTGTCTTCTCACCCCAAACAATCTTGAAAACTATTGCTCTCCTCTCAAGAGAAGAAGAGGCTCCTAGGGTCAAATCAGTGCTTGCTGGTACAGTTCTTTGGGATTACAACTGGATCAACTTCTTTGCTGCTTCTTTTAGAGTCAGCTTTTGACAGACTGCCATACTGTTTTCTCATGTTGGTGTTCTACTAAAATCTTCACATTTCCCTTCCTTGGAGAACTGCTTTTGTAAAAGCATGGCTCAAACAAAATGCTTTAGAAAACTGAAAACTAAGGACTTGGAGTATTTTGACTAAGGAAAATGGGTTCTTATGGAGGAGCCTTTAAATAAGAGTCCTGCCACCTGCATTTCAGACCCTATCCTCCTCTTCCTCCTCCCTTCCATTTTAGTGTCTATCTCAGACTTGAAAAATTACACACATTAAGAAAGACATTAAACATTGTTGGTCTCAGTATTTATCCCTGAGGATGCCACGCATAACAGGGCACTGGCTGCATTTTGTGACATTGATGAGCATCGTTTGAGCATAATGGTTCACCCATTTTTCCATCCACCTTATTTTCCACTTATCCAGACAACAAATAAAAAAAAAAAAAAAAAAAAAAGTCTTCATTTTGGCCATAGGAACACTATGGAATACTATGGTCTTGCTAAAGCCGAGGTATATAATATCTACTGCTTCCTCTAGTCACAGAGCCATTCATCTAATTGTAGAAGGCAATAAGGTTAGCCAGGCAAGATATGCCCTCACTGAATCCATGCTAATCCATTCAAAAAGATCTTCCTTCATGTAGTTAAAAATGGCTTTAGGAAGGGTTTGTTCCATGTCCTTCCCAAGACCTGAATGGCTTTGGGAAGGGTTTGTTCCATAGCCTTCTTAGGAACTGAGTTGAGGATGATCTGGTTGGTCTTTTTTTGTTCTTCTTGGAGAGAGTTCTAGCAGTTACCTTTATTCAGTTGTTGGGAACTTCCTAGATTTCCATGACTTCTGAAAGGTGATAGACAGCAGCCTTGTGATGACATTGTTCACCTCACATAGGTGCATGCCACCTCCACTTCATGCTCAGGCAATGTTTCTATATTGCTCCTGGGCAGCCTGCCACTTTTTCCACCTTCTGCGTACTTCAATTTTGCATATAAGTTCAGCAAGGAGTTCCCTATTTCAAACACAATAGCTTCTTGTGGAGAAAGGATGAGTTAACCCCATATAACAGAGACTAAATTAATCTCATAAAGCATGACAGAAGCACTCATAAATTTTGCATGGAGTTAAAGGTGCTACAGTTCCATTTATAAGACTGAAGATATGTCAATGCTTCTTGAACCACTGGAATAGTAAGTAGTCTGTGAGACTTCAGTTTCAACTCTTGTCATGGATGTCTTGTTGCAGAAAGACTGTATACTGATGTGGTGTATGGTATGAGTCTATGTATCGTATCTGGGTTCACAGTGTTAAGCTACATTTAGGGAGTATGACTTCCTTTAAAATATTATTTCAGCTTTCTCTGCTTCAGGCTCCCTGAACTAGCCTCACTTGGTTGGCGCCTGACAGATCTGCTAATTATCTTCATGTAATTTATGGAGATCGAGAGCAAGAAGGGGCAGAGACAGTGCACTAGAAGCCACACTGTAGGGGAGCACAAGGCAACAAATGAAAGAGTGAGTCTCCTGCTTAAAATTCGAGTCATAATGTACTGCACTCTGGACTACTTCTGTAGCTCTGAACTTAGACTTCCAGCTCATACATAGTCCTAGCAAAAAGAATGCTTAAGAACTGTATCCACTGCTATAACAGTAGGTTGCAGATATTTGCAGAGGGTTGATACCCAAATGGAAGTGATGTTGGAAGGGTTAAAAAAAAAGTCCTGAAAGCAGACTCTGAGAGATGGAGACCAAGATCTAAATATTTATTAAGAAAATTCATGTAAAATCCAGAAGGGTTGAGCAGACCACAGAACACCAAAACAAGAGTACTTCATTGGCAGTTTAAGATGTGCCCCAAATGTAAGATGTGCCCCAAATGCATCTATTTGACTGCATTGCAATTTTGAAGGAATTTATAATAAACGAGTTTTCTATTAGAAGCTAATGAACTTGGACTGTGAAGCACACACAGGAAAGAAAGGCAAAATGAAAGGTGGAAAAGAATAACTCACATCACAGAGCTTTTACGTAGTGTTGTTCCCTGTTGACATCCATGAAGAGTATGAGCCTGCAACGGAATTGCAAGGTGATTCACAAGAATGTCAGCTCAGTTTTGCTACTGCCTTTTGCAAATAGTGTACAGAGGTGTAACTTCCTTACAGAAATGTCACTTATTTTTACAGAATAAGAAAAAGCCTCACAAGCTCATGGAGAACCCATGAGCTTACAGAGGCTAATGAGATTAAATCAGTGTTCCCATTCAGATCTTCTTTTGATTTCCTTTTGACTGACTAGAACTGGTCTATTCATTGCTTTCCCAGTGCTCTCTGGTTCTGTAAAGGCCATGGAAGAGCAGTCTCTCTTTCCAGCATTCAAACCTGTAAACAAGGTCAAGTGCAGAGAAGTGCAATGTATTCATTTCATTATTCCCTGAAATACAGATGGGGTTGAATTTTGTTTCACCTCAAACATTTTAGCAGTGCTAATGTAAAACACAAAATCATTCAATCATATCCAGAGAGACTTACGAAAGATCATGACTTGCAATAAGGAGTTAATCAACTGTAATAATAACTGTAGGGTGAGAATTACGTGCATCAATTTAAGACTTCACATTTACCATTAACAAGAAGTACAATTACATATCAAAACATTCATCTGCTCATTTAATTTATTAAGGAGCCAATGATCCTTACATGTTCTACTGGTTTACTGTTAATTTTCACCCATTAATATGATTACTTTCCATATATAACTGGGTAGACTTGTAATACAGTATTGCCAGGACTCTAAAGAGTTTGCAAGACCTCAAGACTGAGGCTTGTCAGATCTGCCTTGTCGGAAGGTTTCTCGACATGCCTGCGGCTTGGTTTCACTTGTTTTAGCCCTGAAAACAATTTTTCTCATTGATCAGGTGTCTATAGCTAATTTGTTTTACTTTTGTTTTTCTTTCTATGTTACAGCCATAGTTTTATATAGATAGCAGTAGCAAGCAGTTACTCTATGCAGAATGAGATATTTACGACTCTGCAGTGAAATTCCTTTGCTCAGTTTATATCTTTTCCAGGTGATTTTTTATATAATGAATGTATCTGTGGGATATTTTGTTAACAGCAACATCTGCTATTGAGGCATTTAGAAAGACTTATTTTTCTGCAAATGAAATCCATATCACTAGTATGTTGAGGGGGAAGGGATTTTTTAATTGTTGAAATAAACATTTTAATTATAATCATATATTTTGGCTATAATCCTAAAGCAAGGCACCCAGTTCAGAATCCTGGATGTTCGTACAGAGGCTTTATGAAATTCCTTAAGCCTGAGAACATTTAGATGAGAGCATGGTTTCCTATGATCATGCTCACAGGCTGGAATTAAATGAATAATTCTTTCCCATGCTTGTACCACTCCCATCTGTACAGAACAATTTGATAACTGTGTTAAAACTAAAACAAAATAATAGCTGTAATCAGTATGGGGCCAAATCAAGGTTCAGTTATAGATGCTTCAATCTGTTTCCCAATCAGTAGTGTTTCAAATTATGTGTCTATGTGTAAGTGCATTCTGTTCTGAGCTCTTGTCTCAATAGCATCATCAATGAAATACCAATTACCATCTTGTAATTTTCACTCTTCTAAAGGTTCAGTTCCTACAGTCAGTACAAGAACTCTCTATCTCTCCAGCTTCATTCATGCTCTAAGACATATAGTAGGACTACATTTTGGCAGATCACTTCTACTGGCTCAAGATGTCTGCATGCATAGTGAGAAACAAAGTATGAGAACAGATTGCTTACACAGTGATAGGATAACAAAATTATCAGCATAAAAAATTACATCAAAAGTATAACATCTAAGATCATACCTGCTTTAGCATGGCCCTCCTATTTGAGAACTGAAAAGAGCTCACTGGTTTTAGCGTTGGAACACCACAGAATAGCTTTGCTGTGGTCTAGGAGAACATGCTAATATCCACCATCTATGTGTCATTTGTTATTTTTTAAGTTACTATATAAGTTTTTGTGTGAATAAACATCAATTAAGACTGATTGCCAAATTAAGATTTGCTTGTTCTGGCCCAGCCCTGCACCTTTAAAGCATCTATGATTCTGTATGCGTTTACCGTGCTACCTGCCCTTCTTTCCAGTGTGGCTGGGTTAAAAAGAAGAAAGAATGTGCAGTGCAATAGAGACAATGTGGCATACTTTTTTTGACACTAAAACCATATAGCCTTAACCATCAGTTCTACAAGATAAGTGGAAAAAACATTTACTTTCGTTGGCTTCGTGCTAAACTTTCATTGACTATGTCACAAGTAACTATGAAACATTATGTGTGTTCATATGTATGTAGAGACTCTCAGAAACAACCATTTCTGGTGCTGTAAGTAAAGAAGGAAAATAACAAAATAATACACTTAAGATGTTACTGGCTTGTGCAGAAACAGTAGGGAAAGGCTGTCCCATGGCTAACAACAGCAACACACAGCATGCTGAAACAGAACTGGCAGTAAGACTAAGCTGGGAGACAGTGGCACAGGTGAAAACTAAGTACATTTCACCCTTCCTCACCATAAAAAAAATTTTGATTAAACAAGTTCATAATGTCAGCACCTCCACTTTGAGGACAGCCAGAAGTATGTTCTTCCTGTAAGACCTGAAAGAAACCTCTGGTTGGAATACCGGCTACAGAACTGCACAAATTGACTTCTGTGAATCACAATATGTTGTGTTGACATCAGTGACTGCCATAAGGGAATTGCTCATATTACACGTAAGATTAAATACTGACCAGAACATGTAGCATGTGCAATCCATATTGAGACTCTTTATGTTGTTTTTGTTCTGGAACAAAGCTATTAAATGTTTGTGTTTTTCCACCCATGCATCATAGACCACAAATCACTCAAAACCACCACTGTAACTGGAAAAATTTAACTCACCAGGGATTTTCATGTGTAGTGAACAAACATTTTATTTTGTTCTTGTAAATCACCAAGGTAGAGGATAAAGGGAGTACTTTTTAGTGTTATGGAACAATAAATTTTTATACTACTTCTGCATATTATATACTACTTCTTTGATATGTTTTTCTAAAGTCAGGGTACCAAAACAACCCCAAAATTGTAAAGAGAAGTGGGATTCTCATCTAGAAAATGAACATGCATGAGTGGTCAGGCACAGTGTTCTCTCAAACTAGAGTCCCAAAGATGTTAGGACACACAATCTTCACCGTTCCATGAAGATTCATGGTAATGTTTGCTGTTCTTCTGCAGACCCTCTCTTTACTGGGACTCTAAATTGTATGTTTTGTGTACTGTGAGATAAAGTTGACATGGTCAGAAATCACTTAAATTAATGGAAATTACATAGAGCACTGTCTGCCAGGTCACAAACAAAACCAGCCAACGGGTTTGGGGAATATAGGGTGCTACATCAAGATCTCCATTTATTTTTTCTGCAAGAGAAATTGCTTCTTGCCTAGGTGCTGTTTGTTTCCATGTTTAAGTGGGTCAGTACAAAGAAGCTTAGTCACATGTCTGAGGCAAAGGAATAGATACGTAACACAGCACAGGCTA
Source organism: Psittacula echo (assembly GCF_963264785.1). Classification (NCBI taxonomy): domain Eukaryota; kingdom Metazoa; phylum Chordata; class Aves; order Psittaciformes; family Psittacidae; genus Psittacula; species Psittacula echo. The sequence goes on along the minus strand of NC_137737.1, from coordinate 87,555,712 downwards.
TGGAAACAGAGGGTTAAATGCTGTCTCCCAGTGGTTCAGGTTTAAATCTGGCGGAGGATAGTGCCCAAACAAGCATTGTGTCCTGCATTTCCTCCGTGTTTCACATGCCATGGCTGGCATTCAGGCAAACTTCTTCAGGAAACCACTGCTCATCTGAAACAAGCTTTCTCCACTCCTCCTTAGTTTTCACTTCGCACCATTTTAGTCAGTTCACGCCCCCAGACACATGAACAGCATAAAGGCAGGAACAGAAATGACCTTTTCAGTTGCAGCTCAAACATATGACAGATTAAACTGACCGTGGAATTTAAGTCAATTCTTCAGACACTTTCCAATTGTTTGTAATGGCTTCATAAATATATACTCCTCAATGAAAAAACACTATAGCTGGGCCTGTCACAGGGTACTAAATGGAACTCTGCTAACTAAAATTCCTATAGAGATATGTTTTGAAAATCAAGATTCCTATTAATTTCAAGAAGAAAGCTAAATGGAATTTCAGAAAAAAACCCTAACCTGGTTATAGAGTGTGCTACCAGACAATTTATAAAGCAGCCATATTCGGTGTATTTACCAGTGGAAAAAACCCAGGGCATATGCATGTTCTGTTGTTATCCTTTTTGCTGGCTTTCTTTTTCTATATCCTTCTGACTGCTTATATTGCATGTATTACAGGGTATTTGTAAAGTAAAAGACCCCAGAGACTATCAGTATTGTATTAGGACAATAAATAAGAAACTGCCAAATCGAGACAAAACTCAGCAATTACATCCAAGCCAACCTGGCAAACCACACGAAACAGAAAGAGAAAATATAAAGGAGATGCAGTCAATAGAAGGAAATAATCATACCAAACAAATCTCATTTAATCCTACCCTTACTTTGTACAGCACCAACACAGTTCAATCATAAATATTCAGCCGTCAGACTATAAACACTTCTATGGAGTTTGCTAAGTAGTAACTTCTTTAGACCAGATACAGTTATGTCTTTATTTTGAATTTGCAGAAAGTCCCGCAAAGGCCTGGTGGGCAGTGAAATATTTCCTCCTCCAAAGGCAGGATCATGAACTAATCTGGAGTTTACTTTAACACAGGGCAAATTATACACATAATAAAATGGGGAGCAAATATCCCGCTAGGAAGAATACCCCTCTAGTAAGAACAGCTATACACACAGATATCAGAAGACATTCCTTGCTACCTCCGATACCAGTTTCAGGGTGGTAGATGCAAAGTGTACACTTGCGGAAAAGCATCTTGTACAGCTCACCCCAGACACATCAGAGTACCAAAGCCCTCAAAGCACCCCCACAAAAAATTCTTCATTTTCCCAAACAACCAAGCAACTATACCAAGACATATAATTACCAGCAGCTGGAGACAAGAAGCAAGGAAAAACCACCATCAACAAAAGTCCAAGCATTTAGTGGATAGAGAGAAAAGAAATAAGAGGCTCCACCACTAAATTGCACGAATGCATAATGGCTCCCTGAGGGCTGCAGGTAGTAGGCTTTTCCAGTTTTAAAGACCTAGCAAATGTAACTGAAAGGAGAGACAAGAAAGAAAGAGTAAGTGGAAATCTGTCAAAGGAAAGAGTTCTTTTTTTTTGTAACTTGTAATACCTTGTGGAACGATTTTCACTCACTCTAAAAGCAAAAATCTACCAAAACTGTTTAACTTGGGTTATGCGGACCCATAGCACAGTTTGAGTTGCATGAGATTCACCAGAGCAGATTCAAAAATCTATTTCAGATTTTCTTAAGGTAATTTAAAATAATACTGCACACATACTTGCATATTTTAGGTCCAGATTTCTATGGTGTGCGCCTGCAGCTCATGTAAATGTACCTAGACTAACTTTAAACTTTGTTAGACTAACATTAAACTTGGTTTTAAGCTTGGTTAGTTCCATCTCTGCAGAAAACAGGGATGAATGTTGATTACTCACCTGAGAGTCTTCTCCACTTTTTCAAATGGATTTCATAATGGTTTGAAGTCCCACAATGCCACTGCTGACATAACCTGTGCTATCCTGAGAAAAAGTGATCTATCACTTTAAAGAATCTCCTATACTGGCCTGGCTTGCTGGAGTGCTCAAGGAAAGCATGAGGCGAGGTCTCTGCTTTTCACTGCAGTTATGAAAAGACATATTTGTAAACAAAGTAAATTAAGGAGATCTTTTCTTTTCCTACAGGCATTTATAGTTACTGTTCTCAGCAGTCTAACTGAATTGAACTCAATCAGTGCATCCACATTTTTAAAGGCTCTTTGTACACTCCAGTCTTATATAATATAAAACCCCTTAAATTAGATTAACAAAATACTATAGGCAGACAGTTTTAGAACTTGGAATTGATATTCACGCAGTGTACTAAAAACATTAATGAAACCTTCAAAGAACTTTAGTCTTTCCTGTAACATTTTTGCTTGCATGTAGAGATCATATGCAAAATGTGTTCATCATGTGCATGTCTTTTCCTCAAGCTTTATGCTCAAGAACTGCAGCCTTGCTGCTGTGTGAAATGATTCTAAAGACACTGGAAATTACTTGCTTGCTGCAAACAATAGTTTGAAGCTGTTTAATGAATAAATATGATAGTATGTACTGGTTTGTATTCATGGAACATCTGTAGATTTACACTACGAAGCCCAGACCTCAGACAGCAGGCCAAATTGTCTTCTAATTTACATGTGTACAGCCACAGTGACACTGGGCCACTGGGTGATTCACTCCAGCAATTGTGGGGGAGTAAATCTGTCCATTATTTAAATTAGAAATGGGCAAACCTCAGTAGGTTGCTAGTGTAGCCTTGTATTTCATCTATTGTAAGCTAAAATTCTGGGTCATAATAATTAACCTTAAATGGAGAAACTATTGGCTGTGAAAATACAGCTATTTTTAAAAATGTTAGCCAGGTGGTTTTCTAGCAGTGAGAAGTTGCATGGTTGGCCTAATAGAATTCAAGGCATTATTTCACAAAGTGGCTCTAAAAACCAATAAAAAAGTTCCTCTTCAAGTCTGCTTGAATTTCTCAGTATTATTTGAAAAGACAATGTAAACAGTTGCTAGCAGGAATGTATGTGAGCTATAATAGCATGAGTATTAGCATATACACAGGTCATCCATTTCTTTCCTTTTGAGCACTCTCTGTCACAATAACTTTTGGATAATGTAGATTCTTGTTAAAATTTTCAAGGGTTTTGTTTTTCTAAACTGCTAACCTCAAAAGTGGCAAACCATTTACATTTTAAAGAGAGACCTGTACTAGATGAAGGTTCTGTTTGAATATTTGCATGCACTTTAATGAGTCCGTTCTAAGATTTTTCACAGCTGTTAGAAAACCCACCAGGTACTGCTATACTTTGAAGCTTTGGCAAGCTACAAGGTCTATCAGTTTTTAAGAACCCTCTAGGGGGCTGAGGTGGTGCATCCTTTACATTACTCAATCAATGTAACAAAATCAATTTTTTTTTCTTCCTAGTATTTTATGGTTAAAAACAGTGATGCTTTTTATTTAAAGGGGGTGAATCATATTATTAACTGTTCCTTAGCTTAGGAAAGCATTCTTTACTATTTACATGTCACACTGTGTGTCTGTCTCATTCCAGTGACACACAAATGACCAAAGCACCAAACATTGTAAATGCTACACTCCATAAAATAGCGCAGTGACTGCAATTGCATTTAAAATCCGTTTTGATCTGAAGAATGGCAGTGAGAATGTGCTGTTATGACAGTACAGGATGCATTTTTAAATCACGAGAGAGATACATATTTTTAAGTGGACTATTAGAAAGCTTGTAAAAAAGGAAAAGCAACTATCTAGTGAAGCAGATGAAAACACTCCTATTGATTTAATTAAAACTGAAGTGGACCCTCTTTACTCATTATCATTTGGAAGCAGACACTCTTGTTTGCATTGAATACTACTGCAAACCACAAGTACTTTCATTGGGATCTTTATAGGACAATTTATGTTGTGCAATAATCTACTCCACACAAGTAAAGACATCAGGACAATCTTGATCATTTGATCAAAGGCTGTGTATACTTGGGGACACTTACAGAAGTTCTGGAACAGATTTTTTCATATTGTTTTGATCTCAATGACTGAAATTTAGGACTTTTACTTCTTAGAACTTTGTAAACACTAATTGCTAAAACATCTTTTCATCCTCCCTCAGAGAAGCAGAAAATAACTTTTTGTTTCATAGGATGGAAGTGAAAACAGAGCAAAAGAGGGCCATAACTTTTTACTTATATAAGGTGATTGAAAATACTGTGTTCTCAACAATTTAGAGAAAAAGCAAACTGAACTGTTGGGAATTCAGTATTTCCATTGTAATCTGTGTGAGTATATAGAAAATAAGTACCTACAGGCTAGGTGCACTGACCTGAAATACACGTCATGTTATTGCAGTAGAGCTGGACCTGGCAAGCTGCCACACTTGTGGTCATTCTCCTTCTGTTGCCTAGGTTTCATGAACTCCTTAATGAAGATCTTAAAACAATACTGTTAATCCAGCAATGCTGAAAGCAGCAGTTGTGAAAGACTTGTAATGTACAATGAAGGTTAATAGTTATTCTCAATCTCAGAGAGAAGTACTGAACAATCATGAATGAAGCGGAAAACGCTTGAGATCTTCAGAAAGAGCCTATGGCATACTGTCAATAATCCTTTTGCACTGAACTCTACAGTTTCTGGGCAGGTCTATGTTTTTAGGTCTACCTTGACATGGCAAGATCATGCCATTTTCTTTTGCACAAGATCATGCAGTAGTCAAGACAGAGCTTAAGTGGGTCTGATAGCTTTATACTGGAAACCAAACTGTACAAATCATTTTACAAGCAGGAGGACCACAGTTTTAATAAAGAATGAGATATCAAAGAAGTTGATATCTTAGTGGTTTTGGTAATCAGCAATGCTTGTAAGGCACAATCATTTCTTATTAACCTGATGATTACTTCAGGGAAGAATAGTCATTTCAACATTTTGCTAACAATTTCTGAGAGTGGTGGAACTAAATCTTTTTCATGTCTAGCTATGTTACATTATACTTAACTCCGAGGTACCAAACGATAACTTGGGTTTTTTTGGATGCTCTCCTTAAGTACTGTGACACAATGGGTCAAGAAGCTCTTATCAGCTTGTGTCTGATGCCCAATAAAAGCCGACATCCCATCTACCTGTAGAATTGTGCAGCTTTTGTTTTCTCCAGCTATGGGTAAGGATATTTAGGTTTTTCAAAAGCAGACTTAAACAGCACACTGAAAATCTGAGACAGATGTAACATTAGAGGCTGCTCTGGAAATAAAAAAAAAAGGTAACTAAGACACATGGCACAGTTCTGGACCAAAGGATAGGTTAGCACACAATATGTTGTACTATATTTGAAGATGATGTTTGACAAGATAATAAACAATACCCAGAGAATTAAACAAGTGGAAGGATATGTGTGTGTTCATGTGTGTGTGTGTTTATGTATGCTTATGTATACAGTTCATATCTATGTATCTCCTGCTGTGTCAATAAAAATGTCCCTAGTGCTTGACTTGCTTATTTTGTTCTTTTTTTCATCACAACTATTATGTCTAAATCCCTGTATCCACTATTCTACTTTCTGTCTGAAAGTTGTCCATCTGATCTTTTTTTTTAAAAAGCAGTATTTTCAATACAAATTCTTTCATTAGTGTCACTTTCCGCAGGCAGGTTTCTAAAAGGTTTGTTCTTGGAAACCAACCTGAGCTATAAATACAAGAAATGCCCCAGGATATTTTCTTATTTTTCTGCACTGCAAACAGGGCATTGGGATTGGAACTAGATGATCTTCAGGTTCTTTCCAAACTTAACTATTCTATGATTCTATTCTATGACTCTATTCTATGACTCTATGAAATATTCATGTATCAGAATAGAATGTGGGAATAATAGGGGAATCTGTAGAGATTAATTTGGGCCAGAAAGATTTAGATACATAAGAAACTTGAAACAAAAAGGGAAAATTATTTGTAAGACTTTTGAATATTGCAAATATTTGTAAAACTTTTTGAATATTCTGAAAAACAAAGTACACTTTCATTTTATTGTTTTGTAATCGATTCTATGTCATTCAGTGAGAAAACTGTAAAAATTTATAATTGTATTTTTTAAATTACTATTTACAGACAAAAATCAAGAGACATGATAAAATATTGCAAAACATTTTTCTGGAAAAATCCAGTTAAATTTGTGATTACCCAAGAAAGACTAAAACTGAATAGACACAGCATTTTCACAATGCAGTGACAAATCTCTGGTACTAAAATGTAGCTGATATTTTAGGGGAAGATTCTGAAATCCTTCAGTAATTAGTTAAAAAGAAATCTGCTTTAAGGTTAAAATATTTCTGTCTTTGGAAGCATTTATCCAAAATATCTTCAAACTTAAAATAATCAAATTTTAAATCTGATTCTGAAAGCCATATTCTTTTAGCAATTTAAAGGTCTCTTTAAAATGAGAATAATATCAGCAATGACTTTGCTTGGTATTTTACTAAGCTTCTGACCTCAGTTATCCTTTGAGGATGAGTTAAACAAGCAACCATATTTTCATACAGTTAATACACACCTCAAACAATTCCTATATCCTTATAGGTACTGGAACTTGAAAATAAATTCTTAGCAAACCCACAACCTTTAATAACCTCTTTGCCTGATATCACATACAAAATGGCAGGAAGAAACAAAGATTTTCTTTTTATGTTACCTGCACACACATAATACTCTTACTCACATAGGATTGACAGATGAACGTAAATACATGCATATGTACACTGGAACAAGTTATCTGGAAAGGTTATGGGTATTCCATTTTATGGAAATATTTAAAATCTGACTGGACATGGTCCTGGGAGACCTGATCTAAATGACCCTGCTTAAGTAGGGGACTTGACTGATGATTTCCAGAGGTCCCTTCAACCTAAACTGTTCAATGATTCTCTGGGATATTTGTTTAAATGTGTAGCTTGTATGAATTAATTTCCCAAACTACTCGATCTTGACCTCATAATGTCTCTTCGTAAAAGAGTTTTCTATATGCCATACACCTAACAATTCTCATTGCTAATTTCTGAACACTGTTTCTTCATCCTTTAAACAATCGAATCTGAAAAGAGTGTTCCACTGATTTCCAATGTGATACTTGTGTGCTTTATATCCTGTTCATTATCCATCTTACCAAGTTTGCTTTCTTTAATTGCTGCTGTGTAGACAGCATACTGCTTCATCTTGAGCTGTCTGCCATGACAATTACTATTCTTTCTGTGAATTTTTGCATGTAGCTACCTTAAAGCAGTTTTGCCAATTTATGGCTTTCAAATTAGGAGGAAAAAGAAGTGAAATTATTTGCCATTCTGTTGGTAGCATATCTCTAGAGCATGTCAGGATCTTTTATTTTAAACTAAATGTTTGTTTTGTTTGTTACAAGGGCTGCTTTTCAAATGTGATAGAGGCCTCTTTCTTCTTTGCTGAAATTGCTGCTCAGGGCCTCTAGTGAAGATTGATTACATCTGGATCTATACCAGGCAGGAGGAATATATGTAAATTGATGCTAAAAAGAGTATAAGCACCTCTGTGTAAACATTTGCTCTAACGCTGAAATCAAGGAATCTTATAGCATCATTTATTCCGCAGAAGCCTTGTTGCCTAGTGGACATTTTCTGCTCTGATGTCAATTACAAAAGAGTCATTAAAGCAGTAGAAACAACCCCTCCTACAAGGCAAAATTCCACTGTAGATCCTGAGGTCTTTTCTGTGCTGGGAAAAAAAGCTATACTTCTTTTATTAGACCATTTCTAACATCAGTAAAGAGCACCTTCCACAGAGCAATAAAACATAATTTACTTTTGTGGAGATTCACTGAAGGGTTGAACAAAAACAAAAAAAAAAAGACAGAGTTGGCCATCTTACTCAGCACCCAATCTCCACTTAGTAAGGATGATGTGGATACTGAAAGTTTACAGAAGTTTAGAGTGATTGAACAGTATCTTAGAAAATTCAATCAAAGGTTATTAAACAGAGAATTATGGTATCTGGCTGAAGAAATCCCTAAGTACAAGTTTCTGAAGGCAGCAGAGTATTTTCAAGAAATATCACTGATTACTCATCCCTTTTTTTTATCTTTCATCTTAGGTATTTTCCTTCCTAAGACCATGGTCTTAGTTGTTCAGCTCAATAGACCTTGGGTGTGACCAATTCTTATATTAGGAAAAAGGTATCGACAGTTTTCAAGATAATTATTTGCTTGTCCTTGTATTATTCTCCAAACTAAAAGATAAGAGCATTTTAAGTAATGGAAATCTCAGGGTACCACTGTTCCGAGCAATGCCAGAGAGGATGAGACCTGAGTTAGTGAATTTACTAGCACAGTGCCCTCTGTAGGCTAATTAGTCTTCTTCTATTATGAATTAAAGTCATTACATTAATACTCATCTTTAGAAATACTTAAATTTTATTATACTTGTAGAGCTATTTTCAGTAGAATGCTTAGATTAGCCACCTGATCCAGTTCATAGCAAGAATTTTACTCTTTAAAAAGCTTATCAACATATTTAGAGAATTAAGGACTAAGTCTGTATCTAGCAGATTAGTTGAAATGGCATTTACCAAGGGAGAAAAATTAAGTGTCTAGGATATCATGCAGTAGAATAAAGTCAGCTGGCTTCTACAAAGGAAAATATTGTTTAGTATTTTTTTTTTTAAGTTCTTTGAATATATCTATAAAGGGATAGATGGAGAAAAACTGGTTCACATAATTTAATAAAACTACTGAATAGCCTTTGACATGGTCCCTCCAACTTGAGATATTCTATGGTTCTATGATTCTATAAAACAAATAATCTTGACAAGAATGGCAACAGTCATGGAGCAAACCTAAAGAGCAAAATTAAATGACCAGCTAAGACCCAAACCAAGCCAACTACCTGAAAACAGCAAGCACTGTACTGCACTCAAACTTTAATTGCCTATGAATAGTTCCAAAAGAATTGTAGGACAGTAGTGATTCTACTTACTAAAGTTTGCAAATACAACTAAGTCATTTAAGTCCAGAAAGGTCACAGAAGTTGAAAGAAATCTCAGAGCGCCCTAATTCAAGTAGTTTACTCATCAACATAATAAATGTTTCATTTCACATTGAAAAGGAAAGTTCACACTTCTCTGACATCTCAGAGGGCTGTAAATTTATGGAAGCAACTCCTACAGCAGACCTAGAAATTGCTATAGATTGCTTGATATGCAGCTGTAGCTGGGAGTCTAACAAGAAGTTAGGTTACATGAAGACTAATAGGGTAATTAACATTGGCATATAATGACTTTTTACGATTAATGATATGACCTCATTTGGAATACACAGTGCTGATTACTATCCCAAAAGGGACATTGCACAGCTTAGGTTAGTTCTTAGGATATTGAAAAGTATGACCAGTGGACTGGAAGTGTTTGTGTATGAAAAGAAACTGAGCAGTTAGGACTGATCACTGAAGAAACATAAGAAAATGTATTATATAAGAAAAGCATTAGAAAATTCTGTTCCTTTGTCTCATAATGCAAGTGCAAAGAAACGTGATGATATTAAAAAGCTGTCAATTAAAAAGTGATTCAAGGAGATTTCCATTCATTAACTGTAAACTGTGGAACGTATTGCCATAGAAAATTACCAAACCCAAAAGTACAGCAGGAATTAAAAAAGATCAAGTAATTTAGTGGTTATCAACAGCACATTAGGCAAATTATCACCATGGTTGCCAGAAATAGAAAGATGCTGAATTCGTTGAACTTGGACGTCTCTTTCATCTTATTTTCCTGACTCATTCTTATCCACAGGCTGGAGTACAAGCCCCTAATACTTACAGCACAGATCACCTTCTAATACATAACAGATGTAGTATTACCTTTAACTAGTACTAATGAGCTGAGGGTGACATGCCCCACTTTCCTAATTGTGTGCTAACTACTAAAGAGCAGAGAAACTGGGAAGTAGGTATATTTCCTAATTGTGCAAGAAATGAACTAGGTTACTCGAAAGAACACTGTCAAGTTCTAAACTGTGCCCCATTCATCCCAAAAGCAGCTGAGGGTATGTAAGACTTAAAAAGTGTAATTTTGTACACATTACTGATTTTCTAAATTTTCTATTAATTTTCACTTTTCTTTCTAACATATAAATTACATTCTTATTTGGTTTTATAAGACAGAGATGTAAAGTCTTGCTCACTAAAAAAATGGCAATTAGGTGCACAAAGTAAAGAATAGTTACTGTGTGAGTTGAGAGTAGTAGGTCTCCTCAAGGCTTGCAACCAAATAAAACTGCAAAACAAATCGGTTTTTGCTGTTACATGCCCCGAACCAGTGTTTCCATAAAGAAATGTTATTGATAATGGGAACTCCCCTGCTAGGTTCACACTACTAAATAAAACATTTCCAAATCCATTCTTTGTTCTTGAGGTTAATTGGCAGGGCACAGCGGATAACTCATACCTGGGCTGCTAAGCTCATTACTGCCTGGAATATCTGGTCTGTCATAAAGTTTTCAGTTGTCATTCACCCTGGCATATACTATCCATACATCTTAGGGGTATGTATTCCTTTCCTCTTTGCCCCATTCATGACACATCAACTGCTTATAAGGTTAAGGAGGCTGCCCTTTGAGAACCCTGCTTACTGTCCCTAACACACCTCAGGGCACCTCTCAATTGCTGCTATTCTCAGACATTCACTGGGGCAATTGAGAAGTCTTCTATAGATAACCATGAACACTACGATTCACTAGAAAGCGAGGGTAAAGAGGGCAGTCCAGGTGATGGTTAATGGAAGAGTTCACACCCAGATTAATGTATCCTACTCTTTATTTCTCGACCCTGGAACTATTAGAAGTTCTGAGGATCTGGCCACTACATCACAGATGAGGCGTAGGCATGCTGGCTGATGTGAAAATATAGACTCCTCAAAGCCCTGACAAAGAGTGGTAGCTGGGGCAGGTGCCAGAAGAAAAGGGATCTGGGGCTATAGGAAAACATACATAAAGTAAGCAACCAGGTAAAGTCGTGTTTTTGTGGTAGACTCCGCAAGAAGTTTGAGCTTCAGACTATTGAAAATGTATGAATGAAAAGAGTGGGTAGGTTGCTATAGCAATTCTTTTTATAAATTATGTCCTGCAAATCAAGAAAAACCTGGATCCACAAACTGTACATCTTGCTTCTGGAGATATGTGGAAAACTCAGGGGGTTTTTTGAGTGGCTTTGGAACTGTGCTGAGAGCAGCTGTGTGTCTTTTTACTGGGCATGTATAGGTCAGTGGAGATTTAAATGGATAGCCATTTATAAATGTCTGCAAGCATAATTCATGTTTGGTAGGCTTGTGCATCTGAGTGTGTTTACCTCAGCTGTGGCACAGATGCTCCTATGTGGGTGCCCTGAGATGTGACATAGCTGGTTGCTATGCAGAGATACACCTCTGCATTATCTGAAATACGGTTGATGGGACACTGCTGATAAGATGAAGGCAGATTTATTCACTGTCCTCCCAAACCCAGTCCCACTGGATATGCTGCCCACTGTCACTCAATGCGTAAGCCTGAACATAAGCTTTTGGTAAATGGACACTCACCAGAGTGTTGCCCTGCTCTGACTTTTGCCATGGAGATAGGTGATCAGGTGATGTTAATGAATACAGGTGGCCAAGAGTACAATCCTCCCAGGCATCCTCACTTCCTCCCATGGTCCTTGGCCAAATGAAGCCCAGTTCTGATGTGGGTCAGGGGACCTCCTAAATTGAAACTGTAGGGCATGGATCACTAGATGATATCCCTGTGGCTAGACAGCCAGTAAAGTAGCTCAGAATGGTGTATTAGTGGTGCCATCATGGGACAACACTAGGGTCAACACTTTGTAAATGTCATCCCTAACAACTGTTAACAAGTAACTGAACTGGAAATAGGTGAACCTGGCTAAAAGAAACCTCATAAAATTTAATAAAGGTAAGAGCAGGGTTCTGCACCTGGGATGGGGTAACCCTGGGTACCACTGCGGGCTCAGGGCAGACAAGGTGTGGATCAGCCTTGCAGAAGAGCACCTTTGGATCCTGGTGAAGAAGCAGTTAACCACAAGTTAATGGTACACTTTCTGCGATGATGGAGGGTGGTCACAGAGTAGGAGCCTCTAGAGTGTAGCTAGCAGCTTAAGGGAGATGATTCATCCTTTTTCTTTGGCCCACATAAGACCTTGCTGGGAGGACTGTGTCCAGTTTGGCCTCCCCAGCCAATGCATGCCAGGCAGTGACTTCCTGGAGCAAGCCCAGTGGAAAGTCCCCAGGATTAGCAAAGGCTCTCCTTTGATCATACCTCTCTCTGTTTCCTTGGGTGTGGAAAATAACGAGGGCATCTCCACCATTCCTGCGGGTGAATTGGGATTGCATGTGTAAGTGAACAGGCAAGGCCTGCTAAGAAATGGTTGGGAAATCGGTCCAGAGAAGCACCAATTTCCTATATATTAGGAACTAATACCTGACCTGTGCTTAACTGGAACCAAATTCCTAGGAATTGATTGGAAAAGTGTGACTCACCAGAGGACAAAGCTGATTGCATGCTGGTGATCAGATGTAGTGTGGTACTGTTTTTTAGTAAAGGTGAGCTCATTCAGATAGGCTGATTTTGGGTAAACCTGAAGAAAGCTTTATCAAGGACATGCTGCCAGGTACTGAACTTATGCAGATGGATGTTTTTCCTAAGAGTGCGGCCTGGCCAAATCTTGTTTGATTCTTACCAATCTGCCTAGGATTAGGCTTCTGCCAGCTTCAAAACCACATCTTCGAAAGATATCTTAATAAAATAATTGAAGAACCCTTAAAACCAAATTAATGCAATCAGGACAAGTTTTCATTTCAGATAGTTGCTATTAACTAATAGTTACAACATAAGCAATTCAGGAACAGGTTATATGATGAAATGTATTTGACATTACTGGGTTTTTTTCAGTGGTAAGACCAACTGCATAATTTATTCTGTGGTCAGAATATTATTCCTAACAGTGGAAAAATTTCTGTGTAAAATTCATCAGCTATAACATGAATTTTGAAAGGTTAGTTTGAACTGCACATCATCTACAGAATGGAATGCCTTTGGAAATTTTACTTGCTAAATAAGCAGAATCTGAATGAATGATTTTTTTAATATCATAAGACAAAACACAAATAAACAAACTGAAAAGCATTTGTACTGCACATGAGGGATTTGACCAAAGAATGAGAAGGAATTGCTGAAGCATTTTGTCGTGGTTTAAGCCCAGGCCGTAAATTAAAACCACGCAGTTTCTACTCAACACACACACCTCCCAGAGGGATGGGGAGAAGAATCGAAAGAATGTAACTCCCACGGGTTGAGATAAGAACAGTCCAGTAACTCAGGTATAACACAAATCACTACTGCTGCCACCAATAATAATAATAATGATAAGAGAAATAACAAGGGAAGAGTATACGATACCGCCTGCCAGAAAAGAGCCCGACAGAAAAGAGGACGTGCCCTTCCGGGTAGCTCCCAGTTGCATCCCTGGGCATGACGTGCTGTGGTATGGAATACCTCTTTGGCTAGTTTGGGTCAGGTGTCCTGTCCCTGCTTCCTCCCGGCTTCTCCTCCTCCCTGGCAGAGCATGAGACTCACAAAGTCCTTGGTCAGGATAAACATTCTGACCAGTAACTGAAAACATCGGCTTTATCAGTATTATTCCCAGGTCAAAAGTCAAAACCACAGCACTGCACCAGCTACTAAGAAGGAGAAAAACTAACTGCTGCTGCTGAACCCAGGACAGTATCCACCCCTTATTCCATACCATTCACGTCATGCTCAGATCCCACATTTTCAATATACCCTCACTCTCATCTCAGTGCATTGTTATCCTAGTGCACGGACCAATCCCTATAAAGCTGCTGAGTCCATCCGGTCCATGATGTTGGGCTCCATCTCTTGTAACAGTCTTTCAGAGCAGGAGAGGCTGTGTGCAGTGTTCACACTCGTGAATAACTTGGGCAATAGTGTCTATTGCTAAGTCCACCCCTCGATCATGAGTCCATCTCTATGTTACATCTCTGCCCTGATGGCCTGAAGTGTCATGGGCCCACCAGGCTCAAAATAATTCACCCTCCCCTTCAGCAGTCTCTGCAACTTTTTGTTGGGGGCTCCACACAGCTGCCTTCCATCTCCAATGCTTCCAAAGCACTGGAGGGGCCCAGTGGATTAGATACTCGCCCATACTGTCCCACACACCATGACACTCATGGCTGTCCAGCCTCAGGGAAAATCTCTCGGTCCCCCTATTTTGTCGTCTAACCCCAGACAAGACCCAAACCCGACTCTGCTTAACTCTTGAGATCAGACGTAATGGTTGTGGACAAAACACACTCTGTATGCGTGCCAACATGGTGATCCCCATCACAATCAGCAAACAGGTCTCAACAATATTAAAAGGCCATTCAAAAACTTCAAAACTCTCAAACAATGCTGTAAAAGGTCTGGGAGGTTCACTGGGAGGGTAAAAGAATGTCTCCTTCACAGGTTGACCACCCAGGAAGGAGAAAAAAGATGTATAATTGCTAAGCACTTGTATTATATACTTCCCAAAGTATAAAGGTGGTGACCACACTGGGAACATAAGCCAGATCAGTTTCATGATCAATTTTTCTATTGTATTACAAGTCATTACCATAAAATACAATGAGACAATAACCTTAGCCCAAGCCCCACACTTGAAAAACACTAACACAGCAAATACCGGCTCTAAGTAACCTACGGCATATTGAGACTGTGAGATCGAAACCAACAACTTTGAGAACCAATAAATCAGCATTGTGACGAGTGACTATTAATCCAAAACACTGAATGCTTATCACAAATATGATTAGACACACTCCGGTCAGATCTGTCGTTATCTCAACCCTTCGTGCCCCACGTTGGGCGCCAAAAAGAACTGTCGTGGTTTAAGCCCAGGCCGTAAATTAGAACCATGCAGTTTCTACTCAACCCCCCCCAGAGGGATGGGGAGGAGAATCAAAAGAATGTAACTCCCATGGGTTGAGATAAGAACAGTCCAGTAACTAAGGTATAACACAAATCACTACTGCTGCCACCAATAATAATAATGATAAGAGAAATAACAAGGGAAGAGAATACGATACCGCCCGCCAGAAAAGAGCCTGACAGAAAAGGGGCTGTGCCCTTCCGGGTAGCTCCCAGTTGCATCCCTGGGCATGACGTGCTGTGGTATGGAATACCTCTTTGGCTAGTTTGGGTCAGGTGTCCTGTCCCTGCTTCCTCCCGGCTTCTCCTCCTCCCTGGCAGAGCATGAGACTCACAAAGTCCTTGGTCAGGGTAAACATTCTGACCAGCAACTGAAAACAGTGGCTTTATCAGTATTATTCCCAGGTCAAAAGTCAAAACCACAGCACTGCACCAGCTACTAAGAAGGATTAAAACTAACTGCTGCTGCTGAACCCGGGACACATTTGTACTAATCAGGGAGGAACTGAACTTAGTTAACTCATGGAACATTTGAAATTTTCAGTAATTTCAAGTCTGTAATACACTTGACTGAATCTTACTGGATTTTTTGCTTGAAATGTTTTACTAACAGTCCATTGAGATGTGAAAGTACAATAAGTTCTTACAGTGGGAGGAAAGGTGCAATTCTCAGGAGTACAGCTGAACTAAAAATAGATCATTATTTTTCCCACATGAAATATGCTACTCCATACAACAGAACTGAATTTATTTCTAGGTACTAAGGTTCTATCAGTGTTACTTCTCATCAGCTGTGCCAAGCCTTTACCACAAATATAGTTTATAAAAGAAACTACAAAAGCTTTCATTTCCTCTTGTTAGATATACTTTAAGGAACAATTTTATGTAAGACAATACACGATGTAAAATTAATTATCAACAAATATACCTTTTGTGTATTTCTTGTTTTCTGATTTGTACTTCACTTTAAGAACTGATCATCTGAGACATGGCTTCATAGTTATGATTATAAATTCTTTCCTTCTTTATGTTTCTATGGAATTGCTTTTCAGAGTCTATGCAATTTTAGGCAAATAGTACTTTGTCTCAAGAATACCCATACCAAACAATCTGCCTTTGTTTAAGTCAATGAAAGATTTCATGGCTTGTTGACAAATCCTTGAAGCTGTAATGCACATCATTTCAGTATTTTCCATTTTTAGTGAGGAAATCAATATAGGGTTTTTTGATGATAATTTACATCAAATTGTGAAAACTAGCAAAAGCTGAAGCTTTATGTTTTCTTTTCCACATTTCAAATGTTATTTTGAATGGGAAATATTTGGATCTGTTTAAGCAATAGAAATGAGTGATCATATATGCATTTTTTATGAACTAGATTCTGTGCACGTCAAACATTTTCCATCTAGTCTAGACAGTAGCAGGTCATCTGGTTCAGTGAACTGATTTTCAAAAACAAAGTACATTTTGCTGACTAAAGATAATGCTTCTGTGACTTCAGATAAGTGACATATTGGAAACTAACACAATTCTTTATTGTCTCGATTAGAGCTCAGAGAACTTGGAGGAAGCCCAGATAGAGACCAAAGCTGTCTGAGTAGCTTTATCTGTTTATCTGAGGGGTTTTTTTTTAGAGTATGTCTGAAGCTGGTAGCAACAGATATGTTAAAGAGACCAACATTTTCCATTGCTACCCTTCTTTCAGTTGCTTGGAACTTTATCACAGTATACCTGTTTAGTTTCAGTTTTTCAAATTTGCTCTTTATCTATTGTTCTCAGCCCCAGCAAAATTTGATCAAAAACTGTTCTGTTTTTCCTGGTTCTAAGTTACTTAGGAAGAAAATGTGTTTCTGGCAGTTTCAGGAATATTGGTCTTTTTTTTTCTGAATAAATCCTCAATTTTACAGTAATCTGTATGCTTCCTGACTTGCAGACAGTGTGTGGCAACACCAAACCATTTAAATGCTGGGGCTACGTTCATATTAATTTTCCAGCAGCAATATACAGTGGAGCCATCAGATAGAAAGTCTGAAGTCTGAAACAGAAAGCCCTGTGTTCAGTCGGGGTCTGCAGACAACCCTAGAGAAGCTCTCCTAGTTTAGATGAAAACAGAAGCAAAAGAATAATCTTGTTTGTGAATACACAGGAAAATCTGAACAGCACTATGGATATACTTGAAATACCTAAAATCATGCCAGGATGCACACACAAGCTCTAAAGGCTTCAACTACCTTTGTTCCTTGACCATGTAATACCTAAATCATACACAGCTTTAGGCAGCAGGATTCATCCTTTTCCTCTGAACTTTCTGCACCAGTTCCATTGAGATTGGGTAACAAAAACTTCATGAGTGGAGACTTCTGGTTTTTTATTTTTTGAAGGCCCTCAAAAAGCCTTTTTAAAGCCTTTTATGACCGCTATTACTAAGCAAAGCCTTGGGGTCTTGCCACAGTACACAGATAAACATCGCATACTTACATTTGTGATTTCTGTGTAGATGCACAGTAAGACAAAAGCAACTGGCAGCTATACAGGGTTTGCTTGCTCCTACTACCTGCAGACTGAGCATCCTGGTTTCAATGCACTTTGAAATTTACAGATGCATCAACAGAAGGTAAATACAAAACACAAATAATAAACAATTGGTTATCAGGAATCCACATTTACAGCTCAAATATTACCACTGGTAGTGTTCTCTGTGCACACGAAGTAAAATCAAAAAAATCCCTTTCAAAGTGTGCAGTGTGTGTTTCCAGACAGTCTATCCTAAAAAAAATGTAATCACATTCCCAAAAAAAAAATTCTAGAAGTTGCCAGTCAGAATACTAGAGAGAAATGAGCAGAAACAGCATAGCAATAACAAGGACTAGATGAGCAGAAAAGCCAAGCTTTTACTCTAGATATTCTTTGCTCTGTCAACAGTCTCCCTCCAGTTCTCTCCTTCAAGGTCTCTTGTCCACAGCTGAAGCCACTTACCAGTTATTGCCCTTTTTCCTCATCTCAGCTGAAAGCAAAAAACCACAAACTATCAATTATAATGGCATCTGAGTTAGAATTGAAGAACACTATTTTCACCCTGTTCATTTCTTCAATACCTTTCTCAAAACCCCATCATCATTCTCACAGTCCCTGCGTCTGCCTTCCAAGACTTGGGTGGTGTAGTCAGAGTATTTGCCAGTGAAGATTGAGACAAAGACGGCATTAAGAACGTCAGCCTTCTCCAAATCCAGTTCTTCTGATAGCTTTCGGAGAGGGCCCACATTGTCCCTAATCTGTGTTTTATTCGCAATGTACTTATAGAATCCCTTCCTGTTATCTTTCACATCCCTAGCCTAGTTTAATTCTAACTGGGCCTTAGCTTTTCTAACCTGGTCCCTAGCTTCCTGGACAACATCCCTGTATTCTTCCCAGGCCACCTGTCCCTGCTTCCACCTTCTATAAGCCTCTTTTTTCTCCTCGAAATTTCCTCAGTAACACTTTATCCATCCAAGGAGGTCTCCTGGCCCTCCTGCTGCACTTCTTTCTAGTTTGGATGCAACACTCTTGAGCTTGTAGCAGGTGATCCTTGAATAACAACCAACAGTCTTGGGCCCCCCTGCCCTCTAGGGCTGTTTCCCATGCAACCTTACTAAGCAGGTTCCTGAAGAGGCCAAAGTCTGCTGTCTTGAAGTCCAGGGCAGTGAGCTTGCTGCACGCTCTTCTCACTGTCCTGAGGATCTCGAACTCGACCATCTCATGATTGCTACAGCCAAGGCTGCCTTGGAGCGTCACATTTCCAACCAGCCCTTCCCTGTTGGTGAGCACGAGGTCAAGCATGGCACCTCTTCTTGTTGGCTCCTCTATTATTTGCAGAAGGAAGTTGTCTTCCACACAATCGAGGAACCTCCTGGATTGCTTGTGCTGGGCTGTACCGTCCCTCAAACAGATATCAGGATGGTTGAAGTCACCCATGATGACAAGGGCCTGTGAGCGTGAGGCTGTTCCTATCTGTCTATACATTCCTCATTGGTCTCCTTTGGTATAGGTCTTCTGCAAAGGAGCTTCATTAATTTACTCCCATCAAGAATCAGACCTGTGCATCCCTTGTTTGTACTTAGTTTCATCTCAAAGCCGCTAGTTTCAGATTACACATCTAATTCACTAAATTTAAAGTTCCTTTTTCACCTCTGTGAGTTACTTTCGGAAGATTCATTTCACATATTGTTTTAGTTGACATTTAAAGAAAATAGGCATTGACTTTTTTTGAGTGTTCACAATGTTTTTTTCCACTAGCTGACACTTTTTAAGGTTTGCATGAATATATGCCAGACCCAGTGAAAATAAAATAAGATTCACAAAGTTTTGGTTTTTTTTGTTTATTTTGATTTTAATTGAAAAGCCACTGACAAAATGTGTGATTTCATTTTAGCAGAGGATGTGGCTGTCTCTTTTCTAGGTGGTCATCTGAGGCCAATAGAAATATACTGTTTTAGAACAAAAACTTCTACAGAACACAGACATAAAGAAAACCTAAATCTATCTCAACATTGCAAGATAACAACCAGCTAAGGGTAAGTAAATAAATAAATAATATGCAAATTTGCAAACTACCAACAATAGCAAGAACAGAAACATTTGTGCCACATTTATTCAACCAAGTCAGTCAGTAGATTTTCATAGAACAAGTGATTAAATGTGTTCTACACAGCTTTGTGTGATGTGATTTAACTGAGTCACAGCCATGTCATGTGATAGCCTTATGGTCTACTTCAGACTAAATAGGAGTTACAATGACGTGTTTGGCTCTATTTATACAAGAGTGCTATAGGATATACATGCAGAAGATATGATATGCAAACCATAAGCCATCATCTGTATTGGTATATTCACTATTGACTATTTTTCTAGTTCTTTTGGGCTTAGATCAATAAGAACATATTTATGTCCTTATAATCAAAATTTCACTCATCATCAGCACTTTCCTTGATTTAATGTTATTTTCTGCAACTCAGTAACTACTGAAAGGAAAAAATAATCGTCATTTTTAGTCATCACATAGTCTGACAGACAGCAGCCATTAAGGTGTTCAGATATGCTCCTGTTGCTGAAAGCAGAACCTGACCGTTTCAAACTCTATGTGCATGGTTTTCTTTGGTCTTAGTTTAAAACTGGGGAAGAGATATAAGAGCATACCGAGCACTTGACAATACACTGGTATAATTCTGGATAGGCAGAGAAGGTGTCCAGATTTGGGAGTAATAAATTTAGGATGACATTTAGATCATCAATAATATTGATTAGACTGAATACAGTAATTCTATACCAGTGACTCAATATGAAAGTATGCTAGCATTAGGATAGTTTCAAGCAAATGTTTCTATAAAACATAATCATGTAGTCATGCTAACACATGCATTGAGGGAAAAAAAAGTCAAGTCTTAAGTTTACCACAAGATGAACCCAAGAGATCTACACATCATAGTTGGATTAATGAGAAATGGAGATATATGGTGCAGAACAAACACAACTGATTATCTATTGATTAGCTAACCTACTTATGTATTGGTGGGCTGTTAAATAATAAACTAATAAACCTTGGGACTTCCAAGCACTTCCTCAGAATAGGAGAGCTTTCCTTAGGTTAATCAGTTTTTGTGAGGACTGAATATTAAAACAAAGAAGGACAGTTTCCTTCTAACATGGAGAAAATGCCATTCAAAGTGTCATGTTTCTAAATTGAGAAGAATCCAGATCCCTCCTTTAGTTTCCCAGTTTATTTTTTGCTTTTCTTATCTGTACTGTATTAATCAGTCCCTTGTTTAAAATGTGTGTCTTCTTCTTCCTGGTTAGCACACATTATACCAAAACACCAGTACTTTAACATAAATCTCCTCTTCTGCCAGCCTGAGAGTGTTTATAAGGTTTTATAAATCAATGTTACAAACTGATCATCAATATATCATTTAACACTCTAATTCAAATTGCCGACAGATCAGATAATTAATATTTTAAGTAAAAAAGATATGTACTTCTGCTATGACAGCAGCTCAGAGCATCTCTCTGTACACTTTTGGATCTATAGTTCTTCAAGCACTCTAAATTATAAGAAAGTATTTTAGAAATCAGGAACAGAATTTTGATTTATTGGGGGATTGTGAGAACCTTAGAAGCATGTTTGTACTTTGGATATGTCTGAAGGGAAAAAATACACTTTTCGAATGGGCATCAGAAAGTGCTTTCCTGAAAGCCTTCATTGGTACCTAGACCACAAATATTCATATCTCTTCTGCCTCTTTCTCTCTCAGAAACCATTATTATTTCATATTGTCAGTTTACATGTGGACTAGATTTCATACATGTTGATCTTAATCCACTTAATGACTTTACCAAAGTTGTTCTAGATTATTGATCATGTACGTGAATGCAGACTGTACACTAGGGGCTTTGATACACCAAACACCCTAGCTGATAAAGTACTAGTGGCTCTTAGGAATAAACTAGCTGCATTATACCTTATGTCTATATAAGGCGTCAACGGAGGTGCAGCATGTGTAATCATCGCACAATCTTTTACAAGCTTTCTTTGCTTGATAAGAAATTTTCTGGAATAACACACCTAACAACCAAACCTTACATGAAATTCTGAGCATGTAAAGTGGTGTGGTCAGCTCTAAATTCCCATCGCTTTCCTTCTCCACTGTTTTGAAGTTCCTACAAGCACACACTTCTCTTTGTGCTCCATTTTCTCTGCCTCGATCGGACAGGTGAGACAGTGGGACTATTTCCTTGAGCTGACTTTAAAAATACATTAGAGACGTATTGAATCCAGAATTCTCTGGTTAATCTGTGGGTTACACAAAAAACCTACAGTTTATGTCCCCTAAAAAATACGTTTTTCAAGTTCCATATCCCTTTCAGAAATGCTGCAAGGTTTACTTATTTAGTGATTATAAACTGCTCAGGGTTTTGAGGTGAAGAGTTCCATATAATTGCTTGGATATGTCATTGTGTTTATTGAGGATAACTATGTTCTCCCTCTCTCTTATGGGAGAGGAAACATAAACCCATGATTCCAAACTCAAATTTCTGACTATGAAGATGGGGAATTTCTTTACTCCTTTTTAATTTCCTGCTATTTAACTTTGAATTTAAAAATTTATTTTTATTCACTAAGGGCATATGAATGATTTGATTATTGATAGCTCACATGCAGTAGCTTTTCTTTAACCATCTGAGCTGTCTGCCTACAGTGGATGTGAAAACCCCAAAGCTGGCTGTCAGGATTGCAACAGGTATCACACCCTACAACAGAGGTTTAAAATGCAGAGAGACATGTCTCCATCGCAAGTCTGCAAATTATAACCACACTCCAGCATTTCAGCCAAACTAAGTTCAGGGGTGCATCTACATAAGAAGCAAATGAGTTGAAGCTGGTTTTTATAACCTGGAGATCATAGTTCACTTATGTCTAAGGAAAGTTAAATTTTGTTCATCACTGTGGCAGGTTGACCCCAGCTGTACATCGTCACAGCCTCCTTTGGGCTTCTCCCTGCTCCGTCATAGACCTCCATGGGATGCAGGGGCACAGCCTGCCTCACCATGGTCTGCACCATGGGCTGCAGGAGAATCTCTGCTCTGGTGCCTGGAGTAGCTCCTCTCCTCCTGCTGCACTGACCAGGGTGTCTTCAGAAATGCTTCTCGCCCTCCTCTCTCTGGCTGCTGTTGTTCCTGTGCAGTAACTTATTCCCCTTCTTAAATACATTACCCCAGAGGCGATGCCACCATTACAGATAAGTTCAGCCTTGGCCAGCAGTGGGTCTGTCTTGTAGCTGGCTGACATTGGCTTCACTGGGCATGGGGGAAGCTTCTGATAGCTTCTTACAGAAGCCACCCCCGTAGCCCCATCACAACCAGCAGCTTGCCATGTAAACCCAATACAATCACAAGAAAACCCAGAAAACAATGAATGTTTTTAGATCAACCTGTTTTAAAAACCAATTTTGATCATATTTTGAAGTACCTTTTCTGCGTATGAATGATCTTTAACCTTCTTTTTAAGATGGTTAATTTTATTTGCATGAGGTAAAAATTCACATTGAAAGTGTATTCTTTTTCCAAAGTTTTAATGCAATGAAGTAGTTACCTAATCTACTTATTGGAGGATATTGTGGATAATAATATTTATGTGGTTTTGAAATGACTAGTCAAATTAATGAAAAAATCCACTGAGGACTATTAAACATAAAGACACTATCTTTGCTCCAATATGAGCTGCAAATTGTTGGAAACTGAGAGAATATCTGCATGTAGATTACCTAATCTTATACTTTTTCCTAAGTAATTCATTTTAGGTGCTGTCAGAGACAGGCTGCTGGGTGACGGGGATCTTCTACAGTCTGGATGTAGCTGTTCTTCTGGCCTTATGATTATTCCAGGCAGGGTTTGTATAGCCACTTTCCTTGCTACAGGGGAGAAAAGCTCAAGCCTAGTGCTCAGCATTATTTAGGTCTGTTCAAACAAATTTTTCAGCACATTTAAGGTACCTGAACTGCTTGTCCCTAGCTTAACCCAAACACAAGTCCTAAAACAGCACCTCACTCTTCACTATTTGCTTAAGGGAAATATGAGGTCAGCTTAATTTGCTGGGTTCCACCTTGTATAACGCTGTGCAAGCATGGTCTGTGAAGTACTGCACTATAGCTAGAAGTGGATTTAAAACAACAATATTTCATTGTTAGTTCCCAGAGGAGATACACTTGAAGTGCGGAAGAAGGAAATTTAAAATCAATGTGCCATTTAATTGCTTTTATTTCCTCAAACGACTGACAATGAAAAAGCCATTTTATTTTAAATGTAGGTTTTGGTGAACCATATCCTCAGACAGAAAGAAAGAAAAATCATAGGCCTTTAATTTTCTCTCCCTCTGGCTTTGTATTGCTCTGGGACTACTAGGTCTTGTAGCCTCCAAATTGTCCAAGTGGCTGTATGAAACGTAACCTTTAAACCCCCTTAAGTAATTGTAAATCAAAGCTGTGCTATAATTTACAGTATATTTATTTTTAAAAATCATGTTTATATAGCATCTTTCCAACCCAAATTATCTCATAGTGGTTTATAAACTGAATTCCTTTGCATCAGCATCAAGATTCGGCTACCTCTGAGAGATAAAGAAGCCGGCAAAAGAGCAACTTCAACTATCACAGGTACAAACTAACATATTGGCAAAGACTATTGAGACAAATTCCATTATGAGAGAAGCTGTCACATAATTTTCACCCACTGAGAATGTTAAGTTTTCAATATCTTGGCTCTACGAGTCTCTTCTGGTCTAGTATGAGGCATCCCTGACATGGCAGGGGGGTTGGAATTTGATGATCTCAGGGTCCTTTCCAACCCTAACCATTCTATGATTCCATGATTATAACATATAATCTATTTTATTTTTCTCCAGCAAATAAAGTGATGAACAGAATCTCCTTACAAGCAAGTGAATTTGCCAAACCATATCATGACCTAGTGGCAAAAGAGAGTCTTGGAGAGATGTTGCTCTATCAAAACATATTCCTTCCAACATGAAGGAATTACTTTCTGGCACTTGTGATGTGCACAAAAGAAATCATCTTTGATTTTCTGAATGCGGGAGAAAGCGTTGTTCTAGGAGTGAGTACATGCCAGTAGTATACATCCAGTCATGTGCGTCTCCTACTGCTTCATCCCAATGGATCTTTCTGAGCTTCCTTATTTGAGGATCTGCCCTGTGCACATGCAGAAACTGAAATCCATGTCTCATCCTTGTTGTTTCTCTCCTCTTTAGGCTAAAAAAGGTAAGTGGAACAACACACAGAACAAAGCTGCCCCTTTTTATAACATCAACTAAATACCATACTTATATATAGAAACCAAGCAATTACAATGCTTATACTAAAGAAAAGTGGTAGACATGTCAAGCAGTTTATTCATCTTATCCTTTGAGGTGAAAAAATTGAATGGTTTTAAAGAATAAATGTGATCAAAATGAAATCAAACTTGAGTTTACCAGATCTGAAGAGTCACGTGTTTCTACTTATTTATATACCCTCAGTCAGCAACACTGATTTATATAAGCTGTACCACAGAAGTCATATCTGAAATTAGAGCTTTCCAATATTTTTTAAAAAATTATCCCATAAGAAGTTTGCCTTGCTAAATCCAGCATTTTTCAAGTATAATAGAATAACTAATTTTTCATCTATTGGTGTTGAAGAAGGGGAATTCATTGTCTGATATTTGTCATGCAATATTTGTTGTGCTCATGTTTAAAACATTTCAGTCTCCCTAACGGGAGCAGAAACAAATTATCAGATCTAGAGGAGCACATAATGCATAGTAATTAGTGAAAATACAATGTATAAATAACTCATAGACATAACTTGCATGAAATGTGTAGCAAATGCAGTAATAGAAATCAGTGCATTTTCAAATTTTAACAATTCATCAATCCTTAAAGATGCCAAAATAATGCATATACAATGGACTGCTGGAAAGGTGTTTGGCCCAAAACCTATGTGAAGATATAATTTCAATTGTTGTCTATATGATTGTAGGAAAGTTTCTGAAAAAGTGTCAGATAGTGCAACCCCATTCCTTGGATGGAAATAATAATATACTCTCTGGGTTTTGATCTAGCTTCCACGCATGCACATCTGCATTTCAATCAAGTAAAATTAGTTTCTGTGTCCTGAAACTGATAGGGGCTTCTGTCAATTTAAGAAAGGTTTTATAGCATGCGGAACTGTTGAAAAGTTGCTTTATGAACAGGCCGTTCCCATATTAGGAGATATTCAACACTACAGCTGAGAGATGACTTTCAAAATTTTTCTTAGACTGGAACACCAGCTAATGGAGACTTTCAAATTAAACCTTGGTTTGCTTGGTGTTGAGCCATATAAGCTTGCTCAGCATTTCTCAGATGAGACTGGAGGACTCTGGATGTGACTCTCCCTGAAGGTCTTTGGATGACAGATGTTTGTACATTCTATTGAATCCTCAGGGTCTTCTCCAGGTTGGCTCTTGTGACTTCTGCATCTCCCATATCATCTTGACAGCTTCAGTAATTACCTTCCTGGATCCAGCCTTTGGGGACTGATGATGAGCACTGCCTGTAATGCCTGCAGACGCTGTGGCAGCTTGTCTTCTCCAAAGTTATTTGTAAGTTCTCTGTCTCAGCACTACCGCTTCTCAGGTTGAAGTAAAATTTTAAGAGAGGAACAGAAGTGCTCCTCCTTATCCTGCACAGAGAATGGTACCTTGTTGTCTCATAAACTTTCAGGTCACTGTCTGCAAACAGCTAAGGCTGCTTACTATTGCAAACAATGTCCACTTACTATTTTAAACAACCTGCACACATATGCCTTACAACATCTCTCTTGCCTTGTACTGTGGTTTCATTCTGGCTTTCAGAATAACTGAAAATAAAATAACTAAGTTCAAATACTTCCACATTTCAAACCACCATGAATTTATACAATTTTTTAGTTTAGCTGATATAACAACTCACATTTCACTTCTTCTCAGCACTTACACTCTCTTTCAGGCAATTTTCTTCTAATACTCTTAGAATGTAACTGTGCTTCTTTCTTGAAATGGTTCAATTTTCTAAGAACACATACTTAAAAAAAAAAATGTTATCCAGAGATTAATTCATTGTGATTGAGATTTCTGTACCATCTGTAGTTGTGCATTTGCTCAGATTACTTAAGGTTTATTTTTTATCTGAGCTCTCACCCATATTTTCAATCTGTTGTTTATCACTTCTGTTGTTTATTCTGCGTGTCTTTTACCTGATTTTTTTTTCTATTGATTTTCTAAATCACAGCACTCTTGAGTTCTAGTCTTGCTTTCTGTTAGATGTTTGAACAAACTCTGTACACTCTGTGAATAATATTTCTTTCAATCTAGCACCATTTTTCATACCCTTGAGAGCATTTTTAAATGTGGATCTTGTGACTGAACATAGGAGCACAGAAAGCCAATTTTTTCAAACTGAGCATATTGTGAATATTTTAGGTGAAACATATGAAATGTTTTCCAGCACTTACAATGTTATAAATGAATCCATTTATAAATTAGAGAAGAAAAAACATGTACAGAAAATATGCACAAAAAGGATTAGATTCATGAAGGAATTTAAGTGCAAGTAACACTGAAACAGGTTGCCCAGAGAAGCTGTGGCTGCCCCATCCCTTACAGTGTTCAAGGCCAGGTTGGATGGGGATTTGAGCTACCTGGTCTAGTAGAAGGTGTCCCTGCCCATGGCAGAGGGGTTGGAACTGGATGATCTTTAAGGTCCTTTCTAACCCAAACCACTCTATGATTCTATAGAATTTTCTTTTGGCATTAAGGGGAATTTTCAGACTCTTCTGCATACAGAAATGTAAATATCTTTTTAAAAGCAATTTTCTTCATAAGATCTATCATTTTTAGATAAAAGATCTGATATTTTGAAACAGTGGTTCACGGTACTTTTATTTTCCTTCCAGAGTGGCTTAACTTTTATAGCTAATTGTTATTCTTCTTTGTCTTTTGTTAGGGAGTGGTGCTGAGAATATTGACATTTTTCTTGTTCTATCTCCTCAAGTTTAGTTTCCCTGACTTCTTCCTTTATTTCTGATGTGTTCAATGAATCACTCTCAATGTTGGTGCTCAGCAGGAGAGAGGCTGACTTTGCAACATGGAGCAACAGAGGGCTGATAATATACCACCAGGAAGCCTTGTGGGTTACTGCTGTCACAGAGCACTCTACTGCCCCAATCAATCCTCCCCATGATGGAAGGATTTGTGTGGAAAGACTTCTTCATTTTATTTTGATTTTTAAGTAGAATTTAGTATTTGTAGAATATGTCTGATAGAAGAGCTAGGGGCTGAATTTCAGCCTCTGTGCTGCTGTTTTAATCCTTCGTCTAGTGTGTCAGTTATGACAAGGATATCTGTATATAAGATACTGCTTAGAGACCATCAAGAGCATCAAAAATGTGTCAGATGTTACCCAGCTAGGGAGATTTGAACCACAAACCTTTAAGAAAGCAGGTTCTCTACCAGAATGCCAACAGCCCTCTGTGCATTCAGCTGTGTGTTGCTAATGTCACTAGTTGATATTACTTTGGCCAGATGTGAATAGCAAAACAAATTGATCATAATGGCACTAAGTGGAAAAAAGAAAAAAAAAAAAAAAAAAGGGCTAAAATATGACAAAATTCCTATTGCATGCAAGCTGGGAGAACGGGGCACTACTTGTGCTCTGGTGGATGGTCCTTATACCAGCGTTTAGCAAAATAGTGAAATCTGTCCTTTCGACCATTGTTGCATGTGGAACAATATATTTGAGAAAAAAAAGCAAAGCATCAATACTGTTTACTGTACCTGTACCTACATAAATAATAATATACTAATGGGGATCATGAAACATCTAGAAAGGCTGCTTTCCTTGTTGCTTAACATCTTTATGTGCATTTCTTTCTGGCATAAGGTGTTAATCTGACAGTTTTTAGAACAGAAAACCTTGCTCATGTTCACAGAATGCATCTGGTATCACGTCTGATCTTGGAGAAAACAGTCACCATGTGTTCAATAATCCTCACCTTCTCAAAGACACAGACATTTCAGAGGCAGAGAGTGGAGAAAAGTGAGATGTAACAGAAAATAAGCAAAGTTTTTTTCTTTTTCTCTCATATGTCTTATGCTTTTGCTTGTCCAGTGACTTATAAAGCACCAATTGTGATCTATGCCAGTACAGTACAGAGAGGAATTAGCCCCTCACTCTCCAACCTCACTTTCAGACTTCGATCTCACTCCTGAACATAGCATGAACATACTAACCAAGGCAGTGAGTCTTGCTATGAGGAGATCGGACAAGCACTATGTGTGATACCAGCCTTCAGTCCTGATAATCTGAGCAGCTCTGGGAACTCAACACAGTTCTGTGTTTTCTAATTTCAGCACAACTTGACAGTCACTTTATCCCTTCAGTCCCCTGATCCTCTAGCATTTTGTGATAAGCCTTAAGTCCTGCATAGTATATGGGCTTACTGACAGGATGAGTGAAGAACGAGGAGGATTATTCATTGTTCTCATCAAATGTAAATCCTTTCAACAATAACTTAGCAGGAAGGCAGTGTTACTTCACAGGGAAATTTACTTTGGACAGATTTACTTCAAAAAGCTGCACTTTATGCTGGAACTATGCTAAACAATCACATTTCTTTCTTTTCTCCTCTCCTTCCCACTGTAAGGTCTTTTTTTATTATAAGGAAACCAGTGGTATTAGCTCGGTTTTGCCCAGATTTTGTGTCAAGAGAGGCAACTGACACACTTGGGAAAATATGTGGATAACATGACACTGGCACAGGTCCCGGTAACTTGTAACCACAGAGTGATGGGATGCTGTCACTTGCATAGCCCCCAGGAGAAACAAAACCACATGGCTCATCATGACGAGAACCTTTCTTGTTCAATTTAAAGTCAGATTCAGTGGAAATACTTTAAAATCCATTTCCTCTTGGTCTTTAAAGCCCCCCAAGTAGTCTGGCAGGAAAAGTATATAATATCTGAAGGAGATATGGTTTCTATCAGAACCTGGAAAATTGTGTACATATTAGCTAGAAAGTTTTAAGACAGTGATCCTAAAAATCGCTGTAATTCCCTGTCATTAAGTTAGGAGAGAGTGGCTATGTATGCTACACATGGGCTTGTTTTGGTTAGAGTTTTCTGCATCATTCTTGCTGACCATTTATAAAGAAATTGGCTTTTTGCTTTGATGGAAGATAGACTGAGTGATCTAGTAGGCTGCTTTCCATTATGACTTTTGATTCCATGAATAGCAATTTGGGGGGGCTAAAAATAAGGGGAACTTTAAAGGTACCTATACAGAAAATTAAAAAAAACCTGGTATATTGTAATAAGTATATATAAAATGTAACATTGGAATGTTTTCAGAAGAAATTTCTACTGGCGTGTTTCAGAAGGACAGCTTATCAGTTGGTTGCAATTTAAACTAGATCCAAATATTAACTGAGATGTAGTGCTCTGCTTTATTTCATCAGCAGGTGGGAGGGGAGGTAACAATAAAAGATGCTCTGAATTTGGTTTCCTGACTAAGATAAAGATTTTGTCTATTGCTATTTTATATAACAACTCAGCCTTATTTCCTACATCCTACATGGGCTAAAGGAATGCATAATAAAAACATCTATTTAATCTCTATTCAAGGAGATTGATAGCTTCTGTAAAACTCTCTAATTATCAATATTTTGGTGGTACCAGATTATTTGCTTTCTACTAGAGTTGTTATATTCTCCACCATCAGTATATATTTCCAACTCTGTTTCAAAACCCCGTTTGCATCTATGCTTAAAGAAATGCATGCTGTACCTCTTGCCTAAAAAAGGCTTTGCAATATATTTCCCACAAGAAGTCACAAATAGACCCAAGCTTGAACAGTTTTCAAGGTTTGAAAACAGGGCTAAAATCAACTGCAGCTCAGAAGGAGATGGCAGTGCCCAGTGCCTGAAATAAATAAAAACATAGAAGTGTAGATAACACTTGAGTGGCCAAAGCCTTTTTTAGCTACACTTCTGCTCTTTGTAAATGTGCTCCCTCTTTCTATCCCTGTGACCTACATCATCTTCTCTTGCTCTTCTTTTTTCTTGTTTGATACAAAAAGTTGATTTGTAGTGGACTACTGCTTTGCTAGGATGAAGAATTTTTGGCAGGTTTACAAAGACCAGATTGATTAAAGATTCTTTTCAGACACTAGTTGTCATGTGTTCCAGGTGCTTTTCAACACCACATCTATATTCCCAAACCTCCCAAGATCTCTCCGTCTCCTTTTGCCAAACAAAAGATTTGCAGAGTGGGACGGGAAGTACAACTGCTTTCTCCAGTTTGTGAGTTTCACAGCTTTCTCATGGTCTGGGGCTTATAAGGATGGTTGCAACTTTAGGTAACTTAGCTAGAAACAAGTTTAAAAGACACACACAGAATAGCAATGAAATGTAAAGCTGTGCAAAATTCTTCAGTCATAGATACATTGAGGATCATAATTGTTTCATGAAAAGAACAGCTTTCCTTGTTTCTTTGTGTGACCTTTTTCCTGAAGAATGATTTTCTAACATGCACCAAATATCAGTGTTTTGAAAGACCAAAAATGGTCTTTATTCACAAAGGTACTTAAGCACTGTAAACACTTTAAGCATGTCTTTAATGGGACTTCACATCTGCTTCATGCTATATCTGCACCTAAAATCTGAACAGAATCAAGGTCTCCAGGATGAAGACAAACCTCAACTGCTCAGACCCTAATTTTCCTTTTCTATTTTGAAAGTTGAGCAACTGAGGATTGTTAAAGTAGCATTTAAAGAGAAAAAACCTGCATGTGATTTATAAGTTATTCTAGAAGATACATTAGAAAGCGTGATGGGATGCAATAAATCAGTGCCTGGGCTACTCAAGATGCTAAATGATCTCTTTTCTACTTTCAGCAAGTAAGAGGACAGATCAGGTATTAGTATGGCACATTTTTCTAACTGATGGCATCATTTTCTAGCACCTTTTCTTGATTTATGTTCTTGTGTTTATCCAGTTTCCTTTATAACACCATCTAAAGCAGAAACATTAGGTATTTGTTATTTAACCTCTATGATACCTTCAGAAATTGGCAGAACAAACTGCACAGCACTCATATTCTTATTGTTGCTTTAGATGACAATTTGGCAAAACTCAGGAACTGCAACATTAAACTTATTTATTGTTGTATCATAAAAATATGGAGATGTTAGTGTATTTTTAGCCTTGAAAGAGATTTGATTTTCCTCACTAGCAAGCAAGATTGACTGAAGAAGACCTTCTCCTATTCCCAGTAAAATAAATAGGAATTTTGGCACCAACATACAGTGGGAGGAACACTAGCTCCTAATTATTCATTAATTTCCTGGTATCAGATTGAGCTGCCCAAGAATCTTGAAACTGTGGGCCAATGTAACTCATAATTTATTTAGCAAGGTATGGAAATTTATACTGAAGAAAGAGGATTCTATTCCCTGCCTGAGAATTTTCTGGCTATTTCACAGCCAGCTCAGAGACAGTGATTTCACTGGAGTCTGTCCCTTGTGACTTCAGTTTGCAATCAAAAAAATAACTGACTGACAAAAAGCTCCCTGTGCACACTAAAGAGCTGGGGTTTCCACAGAATCAGCCAAATGCTCATGCTTGTTTCCCAAACTAATTTTTTCCTTCGTTGTCAGTGTAATATAGCTGATGGCAATATCACGTAGCATATAGCATGCCAGAAATAAATAGCTTGCAAACTTTACGAGTCTAACAATATAAACAACTTGATCCATCCACCCAAACTGACCAGTTCCAAGTTTTGTCTTTGCTTTAAAGATGACTTGAGCCTGGGGGTTGCTCTGAGCTAAAGTCCGTGCACCCTTGAAAGGGTGAGTATATTGTGGCTGTTTTACACAGCGTGCTGGCCTGTCTGGGAATACAAGCTGAATTTTAGTCTCAACATAGTTTAAAAAGACCACAGTGCTGTGTCAATGCAGATAAGATTCTATCAGAAACCTAATGCCTTCTCACGACTCCCACATGTATTCAACAAGATAGAAAATTGTCTTTGCTATATTAGCACAAAGGAATTTCTAATGTAGATCATATTATTGCAGCAATAAAAATAATAAGATGTGTCAGTAAAGGTCTTAGAGCTGTAAGTGAACTAGTGACACTACTCTGGAAAATTTAGTTCAAGTATTATTTCACTGTGGTGCAGCCATTCAAACTAGATTACCTTAACATAAGCTAACTTGGTACAAAAGACTTAATCTCAGAGATGTATTTTGAGAATTGTAGAATCAACTAGATTGAAAAGACCTTGAAGATCATCAAGTTAACTGTTACCCCAGGACTGTCAAGGCCACCACTAAACCACCACTGAGGGACTCATCTACACGGTTTTTGAACACTTCCAAGGACAGTGATTCCACAACTTCCCTAGGCAGCCTGTTCCAATACCTGACAACTCTTTTGGTGAAGAAATTTTTCCTAATATTTAGTCTAAACATCCCCTGGTGCAGCTTGAAGCTGTTACCTCTGGTCCTATTGTTAGTTGGGAAAAGAGACTGACTCTACCTCACTACAACCTCCTTTCAGGTAGTTGCAGAGAGAGTTAAGATCCCTCCTGAGCCTTCTCTTCTCCAGACTAAACAACCTCAAGGGTTGTTTATGCCGCTTTTATAATGAGGGGTCCAGAACTGATTACAGCGTTTGATGTGCAGCCTCACCAATGACAAGTACAGGGGGATTATTACTTCCCTAGTCCTGCAAAAAGTGAGAAGCCCTCCCTATGTTGAATCTTATTCTCACATTTGCAACAGTGGTGGCACTAGAGAGGTGACACATAGGGAAACACAGGTGTGTTAAACCTAGACTGTATCAGACAGAGCTCCAGAGCAGGAATGAGATGAAATTGCTCTCTCTCACTCCCATTATGATTACACACACAGCTTCCAGAGTCTAAACCAAAATCCACGGAAGGCAGAGAGAGTCCGTTTGATATGAAGAAGGTGTATGGGGGTCCAAAAGAACACTTTGTTGGGAATCCAGTGTGGCTGATTGATATTTACTTTTTCACAATCTATTAGTCTGTCCCACTAAAGTCACAACTGGAGTAAAGTTATTTGATTTTTTTAAAATCCATAAATGATAGATATTTCATTAGCTTTGGTATTTTGAATATACCTAAAGTTTTGCTTCTGACTCTGAGATCTAAACCCACCAATATTTGTAAGACTCACAATAAAATTGACAACATTCACATAGGAAGCCCCCAGTGAGAATTACTCAAAGGGATTGAAAGAGCTTTGTTGTACAGGTGGCCAGCATCTTGGACTGACCTATAGGAAATTAAATTTTCTGTTATTAGTCAGTATAGAGGAAGAAATCTTCTGGCTCTAAGGGTTAGATGGAACCACTACTAGGGAATCCCATAAACCGTCCTTTAATCACATGCCCGGTATCCGATTTGCAACAGAAGTTAAACATAATTTACTTTAGAGCACCAGTAAAACCCCAATGAAAAAGGCAATGTGTAACAAAGTGTACCACTGGCTAGGAGGTTCATTAGGACAAGACATGGGAAAAGAATAGTAAGATCATACACACTGGATGAGGTGTCATTCTCACTGAGTGAATTGCATGAGCAAGTAGAAACTACTGGCTAGGATGACATTGGTGCCCTTCACTGTGGAAGAACTTTCAGAAACATATCCATTTTTTTTCCCTACCTCAATGAGCTGGTAATTGCAGACTGAAAATTTTTCTAATCTCATTCCCAAAGAGACATTGAATGCTTTAAGGGATTTATGCAAGTTAAGCCCAGCACAACAATAACTAGCCTTGGGGAAGTGAAAGAAAAATATTAGACTTGCCCTTGCAAACCTGTTGCTTCCTCATAAGAAAATTTAGGGCAGACTCTGAAATCTCCTTCTAGATCATTTCAATTATTCACAAAAGGCCAAAAGAAGGGAATTAAGCAGTATTCTCTGAAAGATATGAACTTTGCCAGAGAAAGCCATAGTACACTTCAAGGAACAGGCCAATTCTTCTGTTTTGGCAGACAGTTGCTGTGCTTCACTAGTCTAGGAATCAAATGAGAAAGGTTTATGTTCTGAGTACCTGGGCTTGTCCAAAGTCTAGAGGTGCCTGAGTATAACAGTAAAAGCAGCATAAGATAATGTACTTTTTTGTAATAGACTGTCTTTTGTTATGTACTACATAATGCAGAAGGGGAAAGGCATTCTGCCTGGTTTATCTGCATCTGTGCCAGAAGATTTGCTGGTAGAGGTCATGCAGCCAGAGGATGCATTTTTGCTGTGTTCCTAGCCCTATAGCTAGGGCTGAAATATGTTGTAACATATTTAACTTCAGGGGCTGTCTTTTAATTTCCTTTTTCAGTATTTGGCTTTTTTCTGGGGCCAGAACAAAAGCTATCTCTATATCATTGCTGTCTTCCTTTGGAGAAAGAGAATCCTTCACCTGGCAGGGGTAAGAAATACCCCTATAAAATTAAGCTCAGTGTTCTGTACATTTTTTGCAAATCATAAACTATGGACAATTTCAGGTTATTATGGTACAATAAAAAATCATATTTTGTGAACCTTTAGTAAACTATTGTAATTCTTCTAGTATGTCTGTGATGATGATAAAGCTGTTTGTCTTCCAAAACCTTCAAGACACACTTTTTCTATAGCACTCTGTTATCAGAAGCACAGAACACAGTTTGGATTGATGTAACTTGATATGGTTTTGATGAGATTCTGGGAATCTAATATGACAAATAGACATGAACAACATAAACCTTCCAGCTAACAAGTTTTGTAAAGACCTAACTAGAGAAAAGAGATATCTTAGGAAAGAAATGCTACATATAAAAGATGGTAAATGCCCCAGCTCAAAAACATCTCTATTAAGTAATGCAGAAAAAAGTCTGAGAACTTCAAATTCAAAAATGTTAATGAGATAATATGAATCCTTTTGATTGTGACTATACCTGAAGTATCTTTTAATGAATATTCATATAAAGATTAGATCCAAGTTAAAGTAACAAGCTAACAACGTACTAGCTGTGTACATATATGAACCCAGGATCTTAACATGGATTTGGATAGATATCTATCACAGGCAATAATACCAAACTTTGAAAAGTCTAGTTTCTTTAAAATAGTGATATCAACAAGATATAAACCACTTTGTATAATAAAGAAATATCTGCCCTTAAATAGAATTACTATTGCGTACTTTGAATCTTTTCACTAAAAGATCTCTTGAGGGAAGGGGACTTAAATTACAATTTTGCACATATACAGAGTAACATTACCCTTATTTAAATTATCACTTGCAAACCTAAGTAGTGGTACATTTCTATCCCCTTAATCTCCAGGAAAAATACATTATCATATTAAGTATGTCCTAGAGTCTCAGCTTTCACTGAAGCAAAAAAATGTTCTTACTGCTTATGATGACATAGATAACCTTAAAAATAAGAACCAAGTAAAAATGATGATACTTTCATCCAGAAAGAAGCCATTCATCTCAAGATGTAGCTAACTTTGCAGCTATATTGGTAGCAGTTTGGATGTCTCTATTTTTAACTAACTACAGAAAGATTCACGTATTATGCTTTATTTTCTATCTACTACTATCTATGTCCTTTGCAAATTAATTTTTGCATACTCAGATATGATGAACAACCCTATTGTTCTCAAACTCTGTCTCTTAATATCTTTTGTATTTGTGTTATACATTGCTAAGGAAAATCTGTAATACTTTGGAAGCATGAGACATTGGAATAAAAAATACAGGGAAATAAAGTACAGCAAAGAACAGAGTGCTGCTTTTACTACTCTTGTTAGAAGCCCTGTACATACTACATATGTGTGTGTATCTATGCACAGCTGTATACATATATACAAATAAATAGATATAAGTATATATGGATAGTTGTAAGCAAGGCTGTAACACTAGAATTGAAAGAAAGCTAAAGAAACAACAACAAAAAATTATTTTCACTGCAGTATAGTGTGTCTAGTATAGGTTTTAAGCTACAATTTAGTGGTGTCAAAAGGATAAGTAAATGTGGAGGTCAGTACGCCTTCTGAAGAGTTCTTCAGCTTCTTCTATTCTGGTCACTCCCCACATTCTTAAGCAAGGACCTTTGCTATGTTATTTTAAAATATATTAAATGGAACCTTTTGTGGGTTAAAAGAACCATTCAGCTTCTGAATAACCCAGGAAGCTAGTAAAACAAGTTTCATTTACTGTACAAGTTGTAATTAATTTTCTAATTTTCTAATCACGTTCTAATAAGTACCTGATCTTTTTCAGGACTAAAATTGTATTGATAGGACAGATGGATCAACATAGTGGCATGACTAAATGGAAAATGGAAAACAATATTTATACCTCCTGTTAATCAGTGGTTCATTTGATGGCATGAGGTACAAGAATAAGCAATAGCGGAGGAAAATGAAACAAAAGAAGTCAAAGTCTACATGAACTTCATAATAGGTAGCACTACCAGCAAAACTTACATATAAACTATAAAGAATTTTGCAGATTACAGATTTAAGGTTTTATTCTGTTTTATGCCACTTTTCCACAACTGACCATTTCGATGAAATTTTGTTTATTTATTCTGAAACTGTTAATTTCTTTCAAAGATACCAAAAGAACCAATGACATGCACTGTTCAGTATTTAAAGATGGAGATCCAGAAGATTTAACCTTTGAGAGAGTGGACCCCCATGCTTTCACTTGCCTTTTCCTACTTCAGTTCATAATGACCACTGACAAAAAGTAGAAAATATGTAGCTAACATTAAACTATATTTCAAATACTGGATATTTTTGAAGGACTCATAGTGAAGAAATTTCAAGATGTAATTGGTTTTATACCAACTCATAACTTGACAGTAAAAGTTAAGGAAGGATAGTAAACTTTCTTGGTGGAAAACTCTAGAAAGCAGACTTTCTTGGAATTTCTTGGTGGCTTTTTGCTTTGGTTTGGTTTGAGGTGTTTTGGAGTGGAAACAAATATGGGCTTAAAGACAGGCTATTTTTTTTTCTCCCACTTTTCTTTAAGTGGTTCTGCCATGGCACTTGATAGTGATGTTATCCTTATAAAGATAAAATGAAAGTGGTGATCAGAATGTATAGTGTTGACAGGCAGAGAGGCCTAACAAAAATACTCTGCGTAGAAGTGGAATTGTAATATTTCCAGTTGGTAAGCAATCATCTTATTCAATACATTTTAAATAAGTCTGAAACGAGTTATCTTCTCCCAAGAGCACCTGGTGTACAGTAAACTTACAAAACTTCCCTGAGTGGAACTCCTACAGCAAAAACGTTTATTCAGAAATGAGAGAAAATGTCTGTAACCTTTAAGAGTGACATATTAACAACATTATGACTTCATAACATGCATTATTCAGAAAAAAAAAAATTCCAACCCTCCAAAAGGCAAAAGCCGCTGTCCACTGTTGCAGCTGAAATACATTTCATTTACATGGTTAGCAAAATTGTTAAAATAGCTGGTTTTCTTATCAAAATTATGTACTGCAGGTCAAAACATTTTCAGAAATCATTTTTAGAATTTAGAATGTCATATTCTAAACTTGGGAATGCTGCATACATGTTGGTAGAATTATTCGGAGAAAATAAATCTAAGGAGATGATCAGATTATTCTACCCATTATTTTCATTTTGTTGCACTTATGTGGGTGAGGAGCTAATGCCATCTTTGGGGATTATGAGATTTAATATAATCTTCTGTGGGGATACAAGCCTATAACCAATCTCCTTTTCTTTAAATGATTTATACATCTCAATGCATGAACATGGAAGCAAGTATTTCAAGGGAAAACACTTAGTTATAGTGACTTTTGTATTTACGGAAACTTATCAGCCTGCTTGACTTCATTATGACATTAAATATGCCTTTTAGTCTGCCCTCTGACAGCTTCATGTTTTTGATACTCTGTTTATGCAGCTCCCAGCATTAGCCTAAACTCCACACCTATTTGTCTCTGGCTTTATGGAAGCTTTCTTCTCAGGGTGCAAAGTAGTAGAGCTTAGGGTTGCACCTTCTGTGTGGGCACAGTAATGAATATTTCTTGTTTAGGTTGTTTGTTGGTAGATCCCTAAGAAAAAGTGATAGGTTAATACCAGCAGATGTGAAAGTTTTTAAACACAGGCTAGTTTCTAAAGCTGCTGGTCAAACATAGCTCACCTCATAAATAACATATTGATCTCAATAACATTCAGTAAGAATGTTTTTGGAGTTAGTAAAAAATCCCACATGTGAAAAAG
Organism: Psittacula echo; assembly: GCF_963264785.1. Classification (NCBI taxonomy): domain Eukaryota; kingdom Metazoa; phylum Chordata; class Aves; order Psittaciformes; family Psittacidae; genus Psittacula; species Psittacula echo. Next base: position 87,516,787 of record NC_137737.1, on the reverse strand, counting down.
CATCCAAATCTGTCCCTTCAAAGCAGTGTTACATCATAAAGTATCAGTCTTAAACATGAAGCATTATTTTAGTGTTCCCTTCACAGGATAACACTACAATTAACTGTGAAATTAGCAGATCTGAAAGAGAAATGTAAATCACACTCAGGTACACAAACATCCACCAGCAAATAAACACGGAATATATCTGACTGTCTAGAGCTCAGTAGTAAAACAAAACTCAGAATAATGGACTCCTGTGTAGCTGTCGGAGTAAGGAAACAAATTGCAATCAAAAGTTATTGCCAGTGGTGTTCGTAGAACTGTCTTTTAAACTTTTCTCGTGTTTCTTGCAGATCCTGGGTCCTACAGTGAGCATATCAGGCATCTCTTTCAATCTGTTTTCCTTGCTGGCTTGAGGGGCAATGAGGAAGAAGTCCCTGAAATGAAATGTAAAATAAATACTGATTAGAATATTAGAAATTGAAACCCCATGCCTAGATGTGGAGAGCAAGGGGAAAGACTGGCTGGGAAATCTGAAGTAGGATCCCAGTGGAAAAACCTTCAGAATATCTTGAAAGCTGAGTCTGTCATGCAGTTAGAGACAGATTCTCATTGCACATGCATAAAGAGACAAATCTATATTGCTGTAACAATCTTAATTCTATCACTGCCTAACTCTATGACTTTGTCTGTGTTTGACTGTGTTGGTCTTACTGCTAAGTGAAGAGTTTGGGATAAACTAAACGGATATCTTTGCACATTACAGCAATTCTCTGTTGACTGCAGAGAAAGAAACCTTTTTGTTTAGGGCTAAAGATGCTCAGTTATCTGCTGCTAACTGAACTTTCAGGAGGATGTAGAAATCATCACTCATGCCAGGCAAACCCAGAGAAACAGCCAGCTGCTGAACTTTCCAACAAAAACTACCATAAAATGACTGCACATCAATGTGTTTATAAGAATGAAATAAGCCACAACAGGCAACTTTTCAGAAAAGAAAACTACCTTTTATTTATGAATATCTAAAGTAACACTGTTTGAAAACACATAATGTGTTTTTAGGATGGAAATTTTACTGATAACAGATTTCTTTCTGCTGACGCCTTGGTTTCCTGTAAATGCTGGCAGTTCTGTTTTTTTATGTCGTGGTATTTCAGATAAACAGAGAATTCAGCTCAAGGCATTTTTCTGAAATTTGACAGCTCTTCCAGATTTCATTTCTTTGACAATTTTTAAACAAGTAGCCTAGTAATAAGAGGGACTGCAAAACAAGGCAGTTCTGACAAAGTACACATGGTGTTTGAACCTTCTATAAAAGTCATTTTACCTCCCATATGACAATTAAATGAAGTAGTTCATACAACTTTGCATTTCTGGTGGCTGATGTACCAAAGCAAGCGCTAACTGATGCACATCTCTATGTTTTCAGTAGTTCTAATGAAAAGCCATAATTTCATTTTAGAAGAGAGTATAACAACAACATAGTGGTAGCAATCTCTTTTTTAATAAGAAGTCATACTTCATATGTTTACAAGAAAAAATAATGGAACACCCACAACAACAAAAAAGAAGTCTAAAGTCACCTTTAAGTCAGCAGGTGAGAGATAGCAATGTTAAAAGCTTTATTCCTGCCAAGGACCTGAAGTAGTCAAGTTATTACATTAACCTAACTCATTAAATCATCTTACACCTTAGTAGATAAAAATTATTCCATGCTGTTTCTTATTTTGAATTATTATAACTATGACTTTAAAATTTTAATTCCAAAACTTCAGAATTTCTTCTTAGGCATAGGCTGTTTTAATAGACAGGACAGCAAACAGAGACATTTGCTAACATATCTGTGATAAAAGACTACCAGGAAGCTAACAGACACTGAGGTCGATTTCTTTAAAACTACTATTGAATATTCAAAACAACTATCTTGCAACATGTACCCAGCTCTCAAAAGCATAACAATAAAGTTGTCCCATTGTCACTCTTGTAGCAAATAACTTTTTGGGTATTGAACTGGCTTGAAAGCAATAGTTTATCTTTTTAAATAATTATACTTTCTAGTACTTTATGATGAAGCAGCATTGCTGATAGCTGCTTCTTACCATTGTTTTATTTAAGTAAACAGAAAAATGTAAACAGAAAACTAAAGTAAATCTCATGTGAATGAGCTTTCTGTTTGGCAGCTTCTGTTCAGCTTTGGAGATAGTTGTTTACAGACTTCAGATGGCAGCTACAGTTATCAAATAGAACTAGAAAAGAAACATAGAAGAGTACCAACTATTATTCCTGCAGTAAAAAATTTTATATGAGGAGAAAATGAACATTGAAATTCCTCTTTCTGGAAATGAATTAACTGATAAGAAATACAAGTCTGTAAAAACACCACTGGTTCAGGAGTTGCCTCTGATATCATAACTCATAGTATAGAAGTTAGAAGCACCTGACAACCCTCTTACAAGGTTTAATGCATATATTTAATGACAGAGGGACATATATCTGCTACTCATCACTGTTAAAGGAAATGTATTGATATAGGTAGGCCTTCGGTATCATCTGGCAGGAAGAGTAAAACATGGTTGTAGTTAGTGCCATGCAACAGGAAGTTGAAAACTGCACACCATTTTCTAGGCATAGGAATGTGTTTTAAGATGGTTAAACATTTTTCCTTAATAGGAAACTAAGCATTTTCAGCTTCCCTTGTGACAGGAGGGAGTAAAACAAGTTTAGCAGAAAAGATTTTCTCTTTATTAGGCAATTTGTATTCTTAATCCTTATCTTATCTAAAAATGAGACAGCAGCTGCCCTAGAGAAATTTTGCTTCTTAAGCCCCCAAGTCAATTATTAGTTCTTCAGGAAGCCATTCATATAACCAATTTCTGTTCCAAGAACACAAAAACCAATATAAATTTATTCTTGCACTTCATGTCGTAATCACCTGAGGAAGGGCAGTGATGATACAGGAGTTTTAAACTGCTTTTCGTATCAATTCTGTGATTTTCTTTGCTTGATAATACAATTTCCTTATATTACAATAAAGCTTTAGTGCTTGTACAACTTGTTCCTGCTGTAATTTGCTTGTTTCAGTTTTACTGCTTTTTTTAGGAGTGTCAAAGAAGCAATTTTTAAGTCTAGACAGCATACGCCAGCTAAGTAGTGAAGGAAAAGGCTTTCAGCCAGCAGAAAGTGTACGTGTGACTGATTAGCCTCATTGAGAAGTGGGCTATAGAGCAAAAATAAAGTGTTGTTGCCTGATGCAAGACAGCTACATCAGAAAAATCATGAGGGGAAAAAAACCTTGACATTTTTCAAGCAACCTTCAACATTCATAAAATGTGCCTGATCACAGTGCATTATTATAAATATCTTCTTGTACCCATAGAATAAAAGAAAATTGTACAAAAATGTCCCAACATGGCATGATTAAAGCTTTTGATTTTTTTTACTTTTTTATAAACTAGTGAGCTTTAGGACTATCAGGACTTCAGCAGATTCCAAGTCAAACAAGGGGACTTCAAAGTAACATCTTACAAGGTTGTGTAACATATGGCTAAGAGGCCAACTGGCACTGTGTGTGTGGTCAGTAAATAGATTGTTATCACTGTTGGCTGCACTGGCAAAATAAGGACTGGTCAAATTCTCCTTCATCGAATACCCCTTCCCACTTCCCTGATTCTTTGTAGGGGATGTATTTTTGCCTCATACCATTGGATAGTATTTATATCTTAGATAAAATACTAAATGAAAATGAGTATTCAGCTTCTGTAGAAGTTGTTTGTACTGCTTCTTCATTATCCAGTTTGTTCAATGGCCTCAGAATTCCACAGTCAATTGCACATTTGCTGAAAACCTGATTAGCACCTAATTTTGGAGGCACAACCAGCTCTCAGAAACACATTGGTTTGTCTGATTCAGAGGGCTGATTTGACTCATTTTAATATCATGCATATTTAAAATTACCTTGTTAGAGTACAGAACTGGGACAAAAACTGAATTAAGTGGCTCTTTTCAAGTGTGGCTCCTGTATTTAATATATAGCCATAGCCTTTTTTGTAAGATATCAGCTAATCAATGATGGAATTAAGGAGTCAGGGGAGCTTAAGTCGGTGTCCTGGGTTCAGCAGTAGCAGTCAGTTTTTCGCCTTCTTAGTAGGTGGTGCAGCGCTGTGTTTTTGACTTTCGGCCTAGGAACGGAGCTGATAACACCGATGTTTAGACTGATCAAGGACTTTGTGAGTCTCATGCTCTGCCAGGGAGGAGGGGAAGCCGGGAGGAAGTGGGGACAGGACGCCTGACCCAAACTAGCCAAAGAGGTATTCCATACCACAGCACGTCATGCCCAGGGAGGTAACCGGGAGCTACCCGGAAGGGCACGTCCTCTTTTCTGTCGGGCTCTCTTTTCCGGCAGGCGGTATCGTATTCTCTTCCCTTGTTATTTCTCTTATCATTATTATTATTGGTGGCAGCAGTAGTGGTTTGTGTTATACCTTAGTTATTAAACTGTTCTTGTCTCAACCCGTGGGAGTTACATTCTTTCGATTCTCCTCCCCATCCCTCTGGGGGGGTGGGGGGGAAGTAGACTGCGTGGTTCTAATTTACAGCCAGGGCTTAAACCACGACAGTCGGCAAACATGCCAAACGAAGTAAGTCTTAAAGCACTGGGTAAAAGCTTAATTACATAAAGGCCCATAAGATATAAAGAAGTTCTCTACTGTAAGGGTGGTGAAGCACTGGAATGGGTTGCCCAGGGAAGTTGTGAATGCTCCATCCCTGGTGGTGTTCAAGGCAAGGTTGGACAGAGCCTTGGGTGACATGGTTTAGTGTGAGGTGTCCCTGCCCCTGGCAGGGATGTTGTAACTAGATGATCTTAAGGTCCTTTCCAACCCTAACTATTCTGTGATTCTGTGATTCTAAGAAAACAAGCCTCCAGATTTTGTATTTTGTAATGTTAATAAAAAGATTATGCTACTCAAACCAGAGAACTGAAGTTTTACGAATGAAATATATACATTTTCATATTTCTAATAGGTAAATATGCCTTTCTTCATAAGTGCATTTCCATTTGGCCCTGTATATTTATTAAAGCTAAACTCAGGTAGCAGATCAAAAAGTGTTTTCAAAAGGCTATGGTTCAAAGGGAGTGGCTAGTGAGACTGTAAAACATAATGCAATAGCAGTTACTAGCTTGTCCCACACATTAAGTATATTAAAATAAGACTGCTCATGAGCAACATTTTTTCTCAGTTGCCAAAATATAAGTCTCACAATCACTTCTGGTATGACTACACATATCTTTCGGCAGGAAATAATTTGAATGTGACCAGCAGTTAATTGGGCTCATAACAATTCAGTATATATATCTTCAGCAATGACTACAGATTCTTTTTGAGTTCATTATTTTCATTTGATATGCAAGCACAAAGATGGCTTTGGCTAAAGTTTAGTTTGAAATATAGTACTAAATATGTATATAAGAATATATATATATTTCCTTATTTTTGTCTTTGCCTTAGCTACATGTAGAATTTTGTTACGTCAAAGATACTGACAAAGTTACCAGCAGATAACCCAGCCTTACTTCTTTTTTCCTGAAGGACAGATAGGGGGAGGATTCTACACTGCTTGTACGAAGTTCAGCTTCTGCATATCCACTACAAACCTCCTGTTACAATGTTTTGACTAAAGAAAACCTGAAACAAACCAGATGAATTAGAAGCAAGACCATAGAGATTCAATTAGAGGCAAGACCACTGGAAGCCAGGCTGCTACAAAGGACTATACTCTTTCCTCTAACCCGAGATCCTCAGGACAGTGAGAAGAGCATGCAGCAAGCTCACAGCCCTGGACTTCAAGAGAGCAGACTTTGGCCCCTTCAGGAGCCTGCTTAGTAAGATTCCATGGGATACAGCCCTAGAGGGCAGGGGGGCCCAAGACTGTTGGTTGTTATCCAAGGATCACCTGCTCCAAGCTCAGGAGTGTTGCATCCCAACTAGAAGGAAGTGCAGCAGGAGGGCCAGGAGACCTCCTTGGATGGATAAGGAGCTGCTCAGGAAAATTCAAAGGAAAAAAGAGGCTTATAGAAGGTGGAAGCAGGCACAGGCGGCCTGGGAATAATACAGGGATGCTGTCCAGGAAGCTAGGGACCAGGTTAGGAAGGCTAAGGCCCAGTTAGAATTGAACTTGGCTAGGGATGTTAAGGATAATAGGAAGGGATTCTATAGGTACGTAGCGAGTAAAAGACAGACTAGGGACAACGTAGGCCCCCACTGGAAGATATCGGGAGAACTGGCTACCCAGGATTTGGAGAAGGCTGAGATTCTCAATGACTTCTTTGCCTCGGTCTTCACTGGCAAAGGCTCTGACCGCACCACCCAAGTCTTGGAAGGCGAACGCAGGGACTGTGAGAATGAAGACCCTGGGCCCACTGTAGGAGAGGATCTGGTTCGAGACCATCTTAAAAACCTAAACATACACAAGTCCATGGGACCTGACAAAATCCATCCGTGTGTCCTGAAGGAGCTGGCGAACGAAGTTGCTAAGCCACTGGCCATCATATTTGAAAAATCATGGCAGTCAGGTGAAGTTCCCAACGACTGGAAGAAGGGAAATATAACCCCCATTTTCAAGAAGGGGAAAATGGATGACCCGGGGAATTATAGACCAGTCAGTCTCATCTCTGTGCCTGGCCAAATCTTGGAGCAGATTCTCCTGGAAGGCATGCTAAGGCACATGAAAAACAAGGAGGTGGTTGGTGACAGCCAGCATGGCTTCACTAAAGGGAAATCCTGCCTGACCAATTTGGTGGCCTTCTATGATGGGGCTACGGAACTGATGGACAGGGGCAGAGCAGTTGATGTCATCTACCTGGACTTGTGCAAAGCGTTTGACACTGTCCCACATGACATCCTTGTCTCTAAATTGGAGAGACATCAATTTGATGGGTGGACCACTCGGTGGATAAAGAACTGGCTGGATGGCCGCACGCAAAGAGTTGTGGTCAATGGCTCAATGTGCGGCTGGAGACCGGTAACGAGTGGTGTCCCTCAGGGATCGGTGTTGGGACCGGTCTTGTTCAACATCATTGTCGGTGACATGGACAGTGAGATTGAGTGCACCCTCAGCAAGTTTGCCGATGACACCAAGCTGTGTGGTTTGGTTGATACGCTGGAAGGAAGGGATGCCATCCAGAGGGACCTCGACACGCTTGTGAGGTAGGCTGATGCCAACCTGATGAAGTTTAACCATGCCAAGTGCAAGGTCCTACACCTGGGTCGGAGCAATCCCAGGCACGGCTACAGGTTGGGCAGAGAAGAGATTCAGAGCAGCCCTGTGGAGAAGGACTTGGGGGTGTTGGTCAATGAGAAAATGAACATGAGCTGGCTTCAGTGTGTGCTCGCAGCCCAGAAAGCCAACCGTATCCTGGGCTGCATCAAGAGGAGCGTGACCAGCAGGTCGAAGGAGGTGATCCTGCCCCTCTACTCTGCTCTCGTGAGACCTCACTTGGAGTATTGTGTGCAGTTCTGGTGTCCTCAACATCAAAAAGACATGGAACTGTTGGAACAAGTCCAGAGGAGGGCCACGAGGATGATCAGGGGACTGGAGCACCTCCCGTATGGAGACAGGCTGAGAAAGTTGGGGCTGTTGAGCCTGGAGAAGAGAAGGCTGCTTGGAGACCTCCTAGCAGCCTTCCAGTATCTGAAGGGGGCCTACAAGGATGCTGGGGATGGACTATTCATCAGGGACTGTAGTGACAGGACAAGGGGTAGCGGGTTCAAAGTTAAACAGGGGAAGTTTAGATTGGATCTAAGGAAGAAATTCTTTACTGTGAGGGTGGTGAGGCACTGGAATGAGTTGCCCAGGGAGGTTGTGAATGCTCCATCCTTGGCGGTGTTCATGGCCAGGTTGGATGAGGCCTTGGGTGTCATGGTTTAGTGTGAGGTGTCCCTGCCCATGGCAGGGGGGTTGGAACTAGATGATCTTAAGGTCCTTTCCAACCCTAACTATTCTATGATTCTATGATTCTATGATTTTTATATAGTTTTCAATGTTAAAAAACAAAATAACAAACAATAAAAGAAACTTTGCTGCAGAAATTGATTATGTGTGGAGACTGAAGCAGGAAAAGCAATCTGTCGCCCTGCAATAGCAAGAAGGTAGTTAAGTAGTTAAAGAAAGTCTAGCACTCTACATCATCCTCTGGTGGGCAAAAATTGAGAAAGTGCATGGAAATATTTTTTTACTGTTATATGAAGTTCCGTACAGTTATGTTCCTGCGAGAAACAAGGAGTTGGACTTGAAGATCCTTATGGATCCCTTCCAACTCAAGATATTCTATGAGTTAAGATTATTTAAATACAGGCATAGATGTAAATATAGAGTGAAAAATTCAACAAGGACTAAACTAATGAAGTTTACAATGGGAGGCAGATGGACAAGAAGCTAAAAATAGTTTCGAAGAACATAGCTGGAAAAAACCAAACAAAACCCCATGTTGTTTATATAACCATGTCATTAAAAATTCACTGGAGAACTATAGTCTTTCTTTTCCAGCTGCCCAGGCTCCTCTTATCAATCGTGTCAATTACTGCATTTATGTAGTGACTCTAACATGCATGATGACTAAGCTTGATCAGAGATATTTCTTATTACCAAGTCACTAAAATCACCCGAAAGAAAAGTTTCATTTAACAGGAATTGATTGTGCTTCTTTGCTGTACGCTAAAGAAGGAGAGCATCATTTCAATAACAACAAATTTAGGAGGAGAAAAGGAAATCTGTTGAAAGGAGGCATTATTTAACTAATAAATATTTAAACCTGCAGTTTGACTAACATAATTCTAACATAAAATTTATCTTTCTGCCATCAAATTCCAGTTTTGGATTAGTGGTATGTGATGATTGTTACAATTGGCAGGAAAACAAATGAAATTACTATTTTACCCAAAAGTTAAGTTTGAGAGGTATGATTTTAGCTGCTATATAATATTTTCTCAATGATCAAGCTATGCCATTTTGATTCTAAAATTACACTCCTACACTTAATTCTCACCTAATCTTCTGTCCATTTTTAATGATGTCTGGTTCATTTTGGTAATGCTTTCCTCCTCAAGAAGTTCATATTACCAATGCCTTAGGAAGACTTAAGCTTCCTGTGGTGGGTTGACCTTGGCTAGCAGCCGGATGCCTATCCAGCCTCTCACTCTCTCACCTCCCTCAAATAGGGAGAAAATAACATGAAAAGGCTCATGGGTAAAGATAGGAAAATTGCCTAACTAGTTACTTTTGTGAGCAAAACTTGAGTTGGAGAAAATTAATTTGTTACCAATTAAAATATATGTAAATGGTGAGAAAAAAAAAGAAACAAGATATGTCATTTACCCCCTTTTTTTCCAAGCTCAACTTCATTCCTTCATTCCTGACTCTTCTCCTGCTCTCCACCCAGGGTAGCATCACAGAAGCAATGAGGGATGGGCTGCAGCTTCCTTCAGGGCATGTCTACCTGCTGCATCATGGCATCCTCCATCGGCTACAGTGGGGATATCTGTGCCAGCATGGGGCATTCTCCTTCTCCTCTGACCTTAGTGTTCCCTCTGATGGTTCTTACACTTTTCCCTCCTCATTCTCCATCTGTGAAGAGTTTTCTGCCTTTTCCTAGCGATGTTTTCCCTGAGGTGCCTGCCTGTGGCTGAGGGGTTCAGCCATGTCCTGCTGTGGGTGTGTTGAAGCTGCCAGGAACCAGCTGTCTTTGGCATAAGACAGCCCCAGCCTCTCCTCATGGATGCCACTTCTGCAGCCCCCCATACCCATGCCTTGGAATGAAAATTTGATGCATATCCTTTTTCCAAGCAGACATAAATTTTGTGAGTTACAATGAGGTTGTAGATTAAAACTTTCTATTATTCTACAAAGGGAATTAATGAGTTAGGTGTATGATTTTTCTCATTAATTTTCTCACTGATAGTCAAGTGTGTTGTAAAGGTAAGAGTTTTCATTCTTGCCAGTGGGACTTTTAAGTTCTGGGTGAAATAACTATCTCATTTCCCCCAAGGACAGCTCTTAGGATGTAGCATTGAAGTGAGGGTATTCTCTATGCTGTTAAAAGGCAACTACTTTCATCCTATGCTTCCAGAGCCGATGAGCCTGTTTCCTTCAAAAGGCAGTTCAGATATTCCAGGGATCCAGTAAGATGCAAATACTGAACCACAACTCCACCAAAACCTATTATGTTGCATGTATGGGTCTTTTTGCCTACGGAAATACTAACTTTAACCTGGAGTGTGTTTCATGTGTAAGGAAGAAGGAAATGGTGTATAATCTTTTGCATCTGTAGATACAAAGTGCAAGTAAGTTGACTGAAAATTGTTTTAGGAAATGACCTGAAATGTCTCAGGTAACTCAGTTAATACAAGGGAAAACCAGTAAGGTTCAGGTAAGTTCCTGTCCAAGTACACAGCTGCACACGTGAAGCGTGAGCAAATAAGTACCTAGTCCACAGATACCACCACTGATTTTGCTGTTGGTTTCTTCTGGCTTCTTTTATTTTTTTTAACAATTGTGTGGAGGGTTGGAAACAAATCCCTTCCTCCTCTCTCCTATTAAAATTATTATTATTATTATTATTAATAATAATCATCTGTTCAGCTTTTCTGCAGTTTTTCCAGAGCTTCTGTTGGTCTTAAGTCTTCCGGAAAAATCTAAACCTCGAAGTTTTTCTTGCTGCTGAGCTGGACAGACTTTAGGATTTTTACCTAGTTCCTCTCTCAGATTACACGGTCTTTCTGAAGTTTCACAGGGCTTACTTCATCATACCAGAAAACATCTCTGAAGATGTCTGACCTATATACCCTGAAGCTCAGCCCAACTTTAAAAGTGATTGTGAAAAACGTTACTCTCTGAAACTATCATACCTCCAGGACTGACAAGAGAAATTGACTTTTCCTTGCACTTGTGTCCTGACTCAGCTAAGACTGTGTTTCAGTGGAGTGATATGAGACTAATGGAGTCTAATTTCAAACTATGGATTGTTTAATTTATGCTTAGTTGTTACTTATTATGTAATTAATGCAGCATAACCAAAGAAATACTTCTAAGAATGATCCAGTTATGGTTTTAAATGTAAAGCTATTTTGTGATCCTTATCTTATTACAAACAGATTCCCTTCCTAAGAGGAATTAATGCAGATGCAGATACATGGATTTCATAAAATTAGTAAACACTCAGATGTTGCACAACAGCAATGACTAAGTCTCTTTTACAAGAGCTAGGTGCTGTCAAGTGCCTCAGCTGAAAGATTTGGCTGGAAAGTTCCTGCTTTTAGGTGTGGAAGAGTACGATACATACTTAAGACTCAGAACTGGTAGAAACAATGGGAAAGTACATACCAGGTAAACGTGACTATATGACTAAGTAAAGTGCAGCTCTGAGCTCTGACTGATACCTTGTTCAGAATACTTCCGTGCTATAGCACTTCTGTGTGTTTTTTCAGCATCCAGCAGAAATCATTATAAACATATCTAATGTGGTAATTCAAAGGAGGTTTCTCCACACACATTCACTCCAACTACTAGGTCTTTGAAGCACTAGATACTGGGATAGAAAACAAAACTATTTGGCATCCATTTCACAAACCTGTGTCCCACTGAAAAGAGAAAAATATACATGCCAGAGCTCACTCCAAGGCTTATCCTCTGCCAGCTGGGCTTGTAAACAGGTTACAGACTTCTTGAGTAAATAGCGTTGAGAAAATCTGTGAACCAAATGTCCAAATAACCTGAGGCTCAGTTTGACCAATGACCAAAGATAGTTTTTGAAGCTCTGTTCTCAGCTGAAATATGATATGAAGCAATTTTCCTGTGGCTTGAGCCACCTGTGAACCTAGAATAAACTATTAATTCCACAGACTGAGACAGAATAAGATCAGATGTATTAATGTTGCTCCTTAGAAAGCAGCTGAAGAAAACAGTGGACAACTGACTGCATCACCCAAAAGCTGTGATTTTTTTTCTGAATTAATCAGTCACTAGTCAGTTGAAATAAGACTCTGTAGAACCTGTTTTTGTAGGTATTCTCAACCAGTGAATGCTATTTTCTGAGGGCTCTTTTGCTGTTTCCTTACTCCTTGCTAGTATTCTGAAATAAGATGCACTCTACAAACTTTGATTCCATGACAGCAAGAACCTTGATTATGGAATTATTCAACCTCAGTTACCAAAAAAAAAAAAAAAAAGAAAAAAAAGAAAAAAAAGAAATTTATACTATTGCCAAAGAAAAAAAAAAACAAACCAAAAACCAAAGAGAAAAAGTCCTGACTAAACCCCCTCGACCTAAATGGGGTAGAATCAAATTGCAAAATGAAGAAGAACGGTGAGAAAAAGTACATATAAAACCTACCTCTCGTAATTCAATGGACTCTGTGCTCCTCATGTTGTCAGAAGCAACAAAAATGAACTGATTAACAATAGGGATTATTCTCTGATTTTTTTTTTTGGGGAGGGAAGAGCAGAGACTGAATGCATATGCTATCTCCAAAGAAATTACTGATGAAATAATTCAAAATTTCACTGGTCTATGATTAGGATCCACATAGGCGGATATTCTAAAAAGAAACAGTATTTGTCCTTCAAGAAGGGTAATTGTTTTGGAAAGCTGAGCCTCAATCATGTTCTACTCGCTTGGTTTTAATTTCCAAATTAAAACCGTAGTAAGAGAAAATGTATTTTCTTCTTGAATGTCTGAGTGCTGAAATTTCCCACTGTCATACAAAATACACTTTTCTGCAATCTGAAGTCAGACTAAGGTAATAATTGCATGTCACAGTGACTTATTTTCTTGAGGGCAGGATGCTAGACAATAATGAACCCAGTGCTTGTTAAAGTAACTTGTATTTTTTGCCTCAAGACATTGCTGAATGTCTTAGCAATATCTCAAGACATTACTGAACGAACAGTGCATTCCTTCTTTGTTGCCTTTTAACAAGGTAACAATTCTATATTTGACATTCCAGTATTTAAAATAATCCAAAACAATTCAGCTTTATCAAAAGAAGAAGCATTTGTCCTTCAGCCTCTGCTATCAGTGACTGTACTTATTTAAAGTTTTTAATTAGTACATGAGAATTTTGAGATTTTTCTTGTTTTAAGGAATTTTAAGATTTCAGTTGTTTCAGTTGTTTTGGTTTTCATGTGTGTGTGTTAGTGTTTTGTTTTGATTTAGTTTAAATGTTATTTCTGAGTTTTAGAAAACTTAGAAAGTTTTGAGTTTCAGGAATGGGCTCTCAGATAGAAGAAAAGACAAAATCAGCTATGTTAGAATGAGAAGTTAAGATACCCCACATAATGTACCAGAGCATCAGGCTTTATGTACCAGAGCATCAGGCTTTTGTTCTTAGGGCAGCTTTAGCTGTTGTAGCAATAACCTTCACAAAGCACAAATTCATCATGTTAGAAAAAACCCTACTGGTCTGAAAAGTCAAGTTAGATTTAAACAAGCAGTCTAGGCCTGAGTGCTAGATAGATTTCCTAGATCGGATATCTCTGATAAGGAGGTGAAATCTCCAAAGACTGGAAAAGTCTAATTTTCCCAGAAACGTGGAAAGTGTTTTGGATGACATTATTATCCAAATAATAATAATGATGTCAAGTCAAATGAGACATTCGAATATCTACAAATGTCTGGTTCATTTTAGCCTAGATAAAAATGTGATTTTGTATAACTACACAGCTTAGGTCAACATTGCTATCTTGTTCTTGTTTGAAATTCAATTATTACTGTGAAGAAGAAAATCACATCTTTTCAAGGTAATAAAATAATAGAATCATTGAATCATAGAATCATAGAATGATTTGAGTTTGAAGGGTTCTTAAAAATCATCTAGTAGTTTGCCCTGCCATGGGCAAAGACTGCTTCCACTAGACCAAGTTGCTCAAAATGCAGTTATTCTTGGCAGAGAAAGGTGATCAGATTTACTTTTATGGGCATTTTAATCAACCTACATTCTTCTCAGAATCTTTTTATTCATCATCATTTAAGTTTTGTGATGTCTGCAAAACTAGTTTGCTCCTGCACTGATGTTTTTCAGGTCCAATAATGCTAATGTCTTTGAACAGAGAGACTAACTATCCTAGATCAGAGATCAGTTTGTTCTTTCACTGATAAACAAGAACTTACCACAGAGATCTACCATTCCAGATTTTCTCATGCAAGTTCTCAATGTCAAAAATGAGGAGAGAGGAAGTTTGTTTAATTATTGTCCAGCTTCTCTGGCATTATGCAAAAGTGCTGAATTGTAAATGACAACCGATTTGGTGATGTTTGCATATGAGAAAAACTTATTCTGGGAAATCAGATTATGAATATTATTGATTCCAAGGTCCCTGGGGTGTGTTAGTATTAAATCACAGAGCAGTGAACTGAATTTGACATGCAATATTTTCTATTCTATCTTTTCTTGGCAGATGAGCCCTTTCCGTGTTTACTAAAAAATGTCAATATCTGCAACACCCTTTTCTGCATGTGGTATAAGCATCTACTTCTAATGTGACATTCAATTCAAGAAATAATAATAACCCATGCAAATTTAAGGACAAGTGTAAGTGTCAATCATGCAAGAATTTGGCAAATAGCTTTACATCATGGAAACTTCTAGTGATAAAAGGGAAGAGGAATCACTGAGAGACACTCTCAGCAGACTGTCCTGAGTGTATCACGTCCATTTAAGCAGGCACAGCAAGGTTTTCTCTTCACTGCCCATTTGGACCAGCTGGGGGAAAACATGGATGAGCTGAAGTTACACATTTAATGGAAACATGTAGTGGTCTTTCCTGAAGCAATAACCATTCAGCTTATCCTGTACTCATTTACACTTCAAAATTGATTGGTCTAATGTTAAAACACTTGTCAAATTACTACCACAATATTTGCATTTTCTCTCCAGAAAACTGCATTCAAAGTATATTTCAAAGGGTGTGTAGAGTGCATTTAAACAATTCAGTGGAGGTTCTGTCTGTGACTGAGACAAACAAAAATAAGAACACTATCTGAAAAGATGAGACTAGCTCCAGCTACTTTGTCTTGTTGCTTTTATTCAAGAATTATCCTGGCAATATGACAAAATAAAGAACAGAGAATGATAATAAAAAAAGGGTCTTTACATTTGCAAGCTGTGAACTAAATACTTTTGCACTCTTTTTTAGCACATACTCAGAAAGACTACCTCTCGTTTTCATGAGGACAATGGAAGAACATTGCAATCAGGACATGCAAAATAAGAGAAGGAAGGCTACTTAACGTAAAAGTATATTTTGAAATAAGGCAAAAAGTATTGCTGCAGATTTTGGGGTAGTCTGAATACAGTAAAACAGAATTAGAGTCACAAATACAGGTAAACAGAATACAGTTACTTAATGGGCTTTCATTGCTGAGTGTAGGCAGTAGATAACAGTGCCAACTCCCAATATAATTATTTTGTAAATATTTTTAATATGAGCTGAGTAGGGTTATTAATGACTGTTGCAGAAGTTGCAGAACTGTTCTCAGATTTTGGGAGAAAACTAGATTTCACTCTAGTATTTCAGGTCAAAGGTAGTTATGGGTGTCCAAAACAAACAGCATTGTATAATCTAAATTATCAGACTTTTATTGTGGAAAAATCCGTCAGAAACCCATTTAACTAGCTGTTAAAAGACAATTCAAACTGATAGTAAGTAGTTGAGCTAAAATTTTAAGGAAATACATCTTCAGAAAATGTTACCTTAAATCTTCTTCAAAAAAAACCACATTCATTTAATCAGTTCCAGGCATGCACTTCTATACATAGACATCAAATAATTTTACATTAATACTCCTACTATAATGTATTTGTCAATTATATTTTTCCTGTTTCAGATACCACTTGTAAAGGATATTAGAGATTAATTCTTCTGTACTGGGCAGCATTAGGATGAAAAAAAAGTTAAAGGAAATGATAATTTCTTAGATAAAAAAACTGTCCATCCTGACGACCTTAATGATGACACATTTTCTCTCTTCTATGTATGTACTTAAGCATAGGTTGCTTTAGTACACTTAAGCATAAATAATCTCCAGATTTTATTACATCAAGTAAAAGGCAAAGTATGCAGGTAAATAGAAATCTTTATCCTTGATATAATTGACCTTAAGATTATCTCAGAAATGTGTGCAATATCTGTCTCCTCAGTCTTAACTAATAATTTTTTGCACTCCGTGCAATCTGTGGCACAGGGATTTAGCTGTCTGTAGCCCGTGGCCCAGTTTTGTGTCGTGCAGGTACATAACCTTGGCTCAGCTTTACTGAAAAATTGTTGAGCTGTGAGAGAGGATATACGCTAATGCCAAGATTTTCTTCTTGAGAAAAATAAAACCAGAAGTGAAATTGTTGAAATGCTAGTAGCAACTCAGGACTCAAAGGAAAATACTAGTATGAAAAGCTGTGAAGTGCTGAAAAGAATTAATGAGTCAAAACCTGAGAACTCAGAAAGATCAAGAACCACCCTATTCCAAGGACCAAGTAGAGTCTGACATTTTCTCACCTGAATAATGATGGCCTGGGCAGCAGAAACATATCAGATGCCTGTAGTGGAGATGCTGATGTCCTGGGTTCAGCAGTAGCATTTTTCTCCTTCTTAGTAGCTGGTGCAATGCTGTGGTTTTGACTTTCAGCCTGGGAACAACGATGGTAACACCAATGATTTTAGTTGTTGCTAGGTAATGTCTATTCTGACCAAGGACTTTGTGAGTCTCATGCTCTGCTAGGGAGGAGGGGAAGCCAGGAGGAAGCAGAGACAGGACACCTGACCCAAGCTAACCAAAGGGGTTTTCCATACCACAGCACATCATGCCCAGTATATAAACTGGGGGTAGTTACCCAGAAGGGCTGCGTCACTGCTTGGGGTCAGGCTGGGTATCTGTCAGTGAGTGGTGAGCAGTTGTATTCTCTTCCCTTGTTTTTTCCCGTATCATTATTATTACTGGTGGTAGCAGTAGTGGTTTGTGTTATACCTTAATTACTGGACTGTTCTTATCTCAGGCCATGGGAGTTACATTCTTTTGATTCTCCTCCATCCCTCCAGGAGTGGGGAGAGGAAGGGGGGGGGAGTGAGCGAGTAGCTACCTCGTTCTGGGTTGCCGGCTGGGCTTAAACCATGACAGCTGAGTGTGTTTATGTTTAGTCTAGTTATTACTAGCCCTGCTCTGGGTATTTAGGCAGTGAATATTGAATGTATATTTACAAACTGTGTGTAGTACTACTATAGCTCTACTATAAGGCCTTTTCACATGATGAAAGATGTTCACGTTGAAGGGATGCAATAAATGAGGGGTTACATCTGCATGATAACTTGAATGTTTAGTAACTATAGTGACATACTTAGAAAAAGTGCACTGGCTTCTAGAAGAAAAAAACCCTGCTTTTTGTGTTAGCAAACAGTAACAAAGTCAGAACATTAATATTATATGTAATAAAAATACTAATTTTACACTTTAAACCTTGGTCTCTAAGCACTACATTTTATGTCTGTATATTGATACACAATATCCACAAGTTGTAAGAATTTAATTGACATATAAATTTCATAAGGAAGCCCTATAATATTAAAAATAAATAAAAGTAGGGAAATAAAAAACAACCCAAACCGAACATAACTATGACTGTATATCAAGTTACAAAAAACTAAACTCCTACAGATTAAGTGTTTGGAACTTGCAAATATCAACAATTCCCCTCTCAGGGAGCCTTCAGCAAGAATTCAGTAAGACATAAATTGGTTTCCTGGGTTCAGCTGTAGCAGTCATTTTTCTTTTAATCAAAGTTTGGTTTGCTTCTCAGGTAATTTTGAAGCAGAGGGATGCCAAATAGATGTACAGTAATTAAGTAAAATTCCTTGAACCTTTCAGAAGCCATTGTCAATATAGCATAATATCATGTTCTAACAGCTACTAGTCATTGGTCTCAACTCAAGTAGTGTCTTTGGGGTAGAACTTTCAAGAGTCCTAAACATAGTTCTCTCTGCTGCCTAATCATTTGCAACTGTCATAGAAGGCACATTGGTGTATCTGCCACCTACTCCAGTCTTTCAACTAGTCTTTATAGATGTTTGAGAGTCATGTGGATGGAAAAGGGTTTTTTTTTAATCCCACTACCTCTCTATGGAGAGCTGCTCATATATTGTTCACTACTAAACTCATCAGTGTTTGAAAAACACCATCAGATTCCCAGATGGAATGTGAGCCTTTGTCAGCATTTTCAGGTGAAATAGAAATGCATTGCTGGTATTCTTGGTATAGTGACCTAAGGTCTGAAATCTGAAGAGAAAGTGCTCAATTTTAATGAAACAAAATCTTCTTCATCTCTACTTATGTCTATGTTTAGGAAAGAGAAACAGCAAAGAAACATATTAAGGAGGTTTATACTTTGCCTGGTCAGATAGCAACAATTTTATCATTATTTTTTTAAATGTGGGAACAAAGCTGTTAAATTCTGAGACTTTTCTTCTTCTTGAAGGAATATACCAAATCAGCATAATTTTTTTTTTATGGCTTAATTTTATGAACAGCTATAATCATTACACAGGTATTATAAAATTGCTTCTTTGACATTTATCAGTCCACAGTGACCAGACAAGGCCAGAACACTGAGTACATGGCTCCTGGACCACCCTTGGCTTGTGTGCTCTTTGTCTTAACCTTGGGCCCAGTAGGGTGCCATTATTTTGGTACTTTCATTTCCATGCTGGGATCCTCCCTTATTTTAAGCATTGTTTGATATTTATTCTCAGAAATTAAGTCTTGCAGCTAGACCCTCAGAACCATCATCAGTTTCCTCTGTTTTGAAGATTCTTATAGACAAAAATACTAGTTCCGTAGTTTTAATTGTAAATTCCTAGTTTCTTGTTTCAAAGACAGACAGTCTTTGAAGTTGAACAGATACCCAGACTAGGAAGATTTAAGAAAAAAAAAAAAAAATCACTTTGTGATCTATAATGCATTTCTCTTCATTAGGTTCCTCATCATTCCTAAGTACCCTCAGCCTTGGTGAGGTTGCCTTAGGTCAGAATCTACTCAGAGCAATTTCTTCCCTCTTTAAGAGAACAGAACGCAGTTTAATGACTTTCGAATTCACTGCTACAAAGTCTCTCAAGACATTTTTAAAACTGAACAGAATATCCAGTCCATCATTGACTTTTTTTTCCATCAAGTATAAATTGAGGACAACTGAAGTTTTTTCACAAGCCACTTAGAAGGTACAATTCAGCCTTTTAAAACTGCTCCAGTCCTGTCTATTTCATCAATCTCTGTGTCTTAGCAGCTGTTGAACATTTTAAAATAGAATTAGTATGAAGAATATGAAGAATGTAATGGGAGGGGGAATAAAAAGGAAAAAGAAAAACAAAACAGTATCTTTTATTATGAGCCTCCAGGGCTCTGCTAGAAACCTAAGGCTTCTTTGATACTGTCCGATCAAAATCTTTT
This sequence comes from Psittacula echo, assembly GCF_963264785.1. Lineage (NCBI taxonomy): Eukaryota > Metazoa > Chordata > Aves > Psittaciformes > Psittacidae > Psittacula > Psittacula echo. The sequence goes on along the minus strand of NC_137737.1, from coordinate 87,497,325 downwards.
CATCTCTTGTACAGCAACTTTAAATTTAGGGTTTTTTAAAATTATTATTATTTATTTAAATAAGAGCCTGATCTCTCAAGCAGCATTGATCTAAAATTTATATCATGGATTAGTTTATGTTCTGTTTGTGTTTTTTGTGAAGGATGGAGTAACCCAGTCTTTCTAGGCTTAGAAATTATATGCTAAGTAAAAATCTTACAACAAACATTTTCTTTGTGAACAAATAAAAAACAAAAACAAAAACAAAACAAAAACTTATTCTTACTTAAAGACAAAGTCGATGGCTGAAATTCACACACATGGTACTCAGCATTCACATTTACAGTCATAACTTCATGTGGCATAATCACTCTTCAGTCTTCAGAGTGAGAAAATGCTTACCTGATACTGGAAGTGAGAAAAACAGAGAGAAGGAAAATGTTTCATTGTTTTCTGTGTGCATGGTGGGGATATGGAAACATAATAACAGTTATGAAAAAAAAATTTTTCCTGAAGGCTAAAACAAACCAGAATTTATCACTATTGGATGTTCCACGTGCAGCTCTGTTTCTTGGTAAACAAAACCTGAAAACCTGTCTACCACTGCTTAATACCCTGTTGCTGAGACTATTTCTTCTAAGCTGTGGTACTGTACGTAGGCAGCTTTTTTGCGTGCTTTAATTTATACCTCTAAATCTATAAATTATTCCATCAGCACTGCTCAATACCTTAGAATTTTAGGTCTTCAGGGAGGAATCATCTGTTACAATAGCACTAACAATGTGCTAAGATCCAAAGTCGCAAGACACAGTAACTCCAGTGACATGCTTATATTAACAATCAGGTACCTGAAAAAAAGCTCATTTTTAAAAAAAATGCCGACTAACTACTATTCCATTCAAAAAAGTGATATGAATAGAGAGCATTAACTAATCTCTAAGTACTGAAAGTATCTTTATTGGGAACGTATTCTTAGATCATACTGGTTAAGCATGGAGCATCACCATAAACAGAAGGGCGCAAGACTGTGTATGATATGCTACAATATAGTAAAGCAACGCACAACTGATAGTAGTCTTAGCTAAATTGTTTAGACTGAAATGTACCCATGCAGAAAAGATCAGAACTTGAACAATAAAAGTCTGAAATTCTGAATTACTGAATGAGATGCTCAGAACAATGTTGTTATTAATCTCATGGTGTTACCTTCCCCAATGAGTTAGTAAGATCTAACTTTACATTACTAAATAGTTTTCCACACTGAATACATATGGCCATAATATGCAATTCTTGAGTCTTCTTGCATCTGAGAAATAATGTATATAGATGTATGAAGCTCTTTCACATTCAGCTCCTTCATAAAATACTTCATAAAACACTAGTGATTTTCTTCATATAGACACATCTATGTCAGAACATAAACCAAAAAACGTATTTCCTGAAGTTTGCCATAAATTGTTCTTTCCAGTCCTCCCAATTTGCTTATATCCGAATTCACATGAGAAGCACAATTAGTTCAGCACTGCAAACAGAGAAACATGGTCATTAACAGCTATAGGTCCTTTGGACTTAAGGATTCAGAAGACACTGGTCATGTTGAGTTTAGGCCATTTAAGACTAGCAGATTCATACACCCTACTATATTCCACAAGTTTACAATTATGTATTCAGAATCAATGAATTACGTATTCAGATACTTAGCAAATAGGAGATTGTGAGATCTATTTCCTTAATTTTCATCATTGCCATTTAATGAGGAAATGACTCAAATCCTGTTCACATTTAAAGTACAGGGAAAACTCTCACTGATATATTACAAACCCAAACACTGGCCTCATTAAAAAAAATTCATTTAAAAGTTGTACAGCTAACAAGTTGTCTGCTGTCATATTGCTCCTTCTGGGAAATGTGGAAGAAGTTTGCATGCATCTATTTTGCACAATTTACTTCGTTCCCTCCAGAGGAGGGATGCACTATATTCTGATAATACCCCTTTCAGCAAGCACAAACATAACCTCTCCAGAAGTGTGGGATGCCTGAAGAGATGTGCGTGAGAATATACTTCCATACCCAAGACAGACTGACTATTATTGTCAATACCTTAAAGGCTGTTCAGACCTTTCTCCGCTCTTTTCCACTACACTGTGTATTCAATGTACACATAAAAAGGGTACATTACTCTCATTTTCATTCCTTCAAGATTTTCTTAGGTCATAAAGACTAAAAGATTACCTGACAAGTCACATATCTACTTTCAGTAACCTTTATGAGTAACTTGGGTGCTCTGTTATGACCTCCCTCTACATTTAGTACTCCCCCAAATATAATTTCGAAGCTTTTTATTTTTTTCTGGTTTTGATATAAGAGAACAAATGAAAACTGACTTAATGCCCCTCCAGTGTATTTGTTGTTAACAGATTTCTCAGTAAAGAAGATCCAGCATCAAAACTTGATAAATATTTTTAAGAGAATATGAGATATTACAAAGTAGATGATTTATATAAATTGTAAAGGAAATGCACAGATAGATAGATGTGAGTTTTAACCTCAATTAACCTTTTAAATATTGTCATGTCATTTAAAGCATCCTAGGAGTTTAGAATGGTAATTTAAAATTGATTGAAGCTGTACTTTTAGAAATTGATAACAGTGCCTTTGCAATAAGAATTTTTAAAAAATCAATACAGTGTAAAATTCAGAGTTCAGTAATAAGAATTTTAGTTCTACCTGTATTAGTCTTCTTATTTCATATTGAAGACTTATTCTTCAATAACAACTAAAAATACTGTCTTTTTTTAGTAGGTAAGAGAGTGCGTGAACAGTGGTAAGGAAAGTATACAAAATGTGCCTTGAAATGTCATAAAACTGTTTTCAGTGTCTCCCTCAGCTCATAATGTAGACAAAAAGAGACTGCTTTCACATGTACTGTAGAGAAATCCTTTATGAAGCAACTCACTAGTGTTTTATGAAGTAAAGTATTTTATGAAGGAGTTGAATGTGAAAGAGCTACATACATAAATATACATTATTTCTCAGATGTAAGAAGACTGAAGAATTGCATATTATGGCCATATGTATTCAGTGTGGAAAACTATTTAATGATGTAAGTTATATCTTACTAACTCGTTGGGGAAGGTAACACCATCAGATTAATAACAACATTGTTCTGAGCATCTCATTCAGTAATTCAGAATAAACTCAGCCATTACTGTATTAACTTATTTTTACAAAGGAATTTGCTCCAAAAACATCAACAAAATTATAACATTTCTGAAACAATGTTAAAATTCATAATGCTTACTTGAGTAGAGAGACACCTCAGCAATTCTTAATAAAAGTGAACAATTAAAAAAATGAAAAGAAGAAAAAATATAGAGAATTTTAAGAATATATTAACAGAAGAAGTAGTCTTTGTCTGTCATGTTCTTAGCATGCTAACGATTTCCACAATGTGGGCTTTTGGGGAATGAATGTCTCAGAACCACAAGGATGTGCAAAGCAAAACCAATGCTTTGTCATAGGAGTTCGGTAAATCAAATAGTTCATCAGCAAAATGTTGTTCATAAGATTGATTTTATCTAAATAAAGCCACCAAGAAGAAAGGCATGTTCAAGCTTATTGTGGAATCTTGACTATGTTATATTCACCTGAATTTTAAGAAGCAGTAATACATACTGTTTGTGCACGTCTTCTTTCTGCTCCAGCCTCCCCATATGAGGTTTGACACCACAGCACCGACCCAGAATGAACACGGATGCAGGATAGGATAGATATATTTAACCAAGTTCAGCGCTATCTACAGCTACTTGATATTTTTCATTGAGAATATAGGAACTGTTAAGCAAACAAGATGGATCAGCATAATTGAATATAGCAACCTTTAGGCAAATATGGTGGATCAGCATAATTTTCTTACTAGCCCTACATTCAGCGTGACTCTCTTGAAGGACATAGGCTTGAGGGCCTTACATCTTTTGTGGTGTCATCAGACAGTGAGCAAAGCTGTTTATAATATCCAGGTTTCAGATGGCCCTGCAAGTGTATTATGGAAATACACTTGATGTTTCCATCACTCTAGTGGTGATAGGAACATCCAGCCCAGTGAAACAATGAAGATGTGTTAGTGAGTACCTCTCACAGTTATTCCCAAAGTATTTTGGAAGATTTGTGAGTAATCCCAACAAGGTCATTTTGGAATTATGTGAAGCATATAGGTGACGCAGTGTGTTTAATGAACAGATAATTACAGCTAGTCTAAAAAAATGGTTTCTCATCCATGTCTAGAAATACTTTACCAATGCAAATTTTATCATGGTTCATACAGAACCAGGATTTCTCCTCCCAACACAACATACTAGAGAACAACAGGCAGACTACATAGAAGCAATAGAGAACTTATCTTAATGTATTTAGAAAAGGACTAGATTCACCATTGCATTGTGCTTTATTATTGGCAGGGTAAGAAAAAAAGGCGATGCTGCAGAAGAGTCATATCAGAGCTGCATTAGAGTTAAGTCAGGAATAATACTAGTTTCAATTACTGCTCATTTATAATAAGGTAACTAAGTTTAAGAGTCTCTGCTGCTCGAGATCTTCATCATCATATGATTACTTCCACAAAAATGAAATATACCTTAATTTCAGATGATCAATCTATGTTTGGGGTTTGTTAGGTTTTATTTTCAAGTAATGCAAGTAAAATGAGGCTTCTTTGTCATTGGGGACATAGTTCCTTTGGCTTGTGGATGAAATGGAGTAAAGGATCCAGGGCTGTCAAGCAATGGTGGTTTGAATGAAAAATTTCAAAACAAATAGTGTGCAAAAATGTCTCAGGGACACAAAAAATATGATGTTTGAGAAATAACTTCAAATTAATGCAAAATAAAAGCTTATTCTGCCAAATGAGTGACACTTGTCCAGTCTACTAGATCTTTTAATTAACTGGGAATGTGAAGGAATCTCCCTTTGAGGTATTCAAGCTTAGAGGCATTGTGGCTACTTCTTTTTGCAGAGAGTATAAAATGAACAATGCATTTGTTAAGCTTATAAAGCAAGCTGGATAAGCAGAAAATATATATGACTAATTAGGGAAGAAATTATTCATAATGAGGTGTTGTAGTTTAAGCCCAGCCGGCAACCCAGCACCATGCAGCCGCTCGCTCCCCCTTCCTTGTCACTAGGGTGTACAGGACTGTCTCCCTCATAGGCTGACCATCCGAGGAGGGGAAAAAAGATTTGTAATTGCTATACACTTCTATTATATACCTCCCAAAGTGTAGAGGTTGTGACCACACTGGAAACACAAGCCAGATCAGTTTCATGATCAATGAGTCTATTGTATTACAAGTCATTACCATAAAGTACAGCGAAGCAAGAACCTTAGCGTAAGCCCCCCAGCCGATAAACACTAAAAGAGCATATACCGGCTGTAAGTAAGGTACGACATGCTGAAACTCCGAGATCAAGAGCAATAACTTTGAGAGCCAATAAATCAGCATTGTGATGAGTGACTATTAATCTGAAACAATGAATGCTTATCACAAATACGATTAGACACACTCTGGTCAGATCCGTCATTATCTCAACCGTTCATGTCCCACGTTGGGCACCAAAAAGAACTGTCATGGTTTAAGCACAGCTGGCAACCCATGTCGTGGTTTAAGCCCCGGCTGTAAATTAGAACCACGCAGTCTACTTCCCCCCCCCCACTCCCCAGAGGGATGGGAAGGAGAATCGAAAGAATGTAACTCCCACGGGTTGAGATAAGAACAGTCCAGTAACTCAGGTATAACACAAATCACTACTGCTGCCACCAATAATAATAATGATAAGGGAAATAACAAGGGAAGAAAATATGATACCGCTCGCCGGAAAAGAGCCCGACCGAAAAGAGGACGTGCCCTTCCGGGTAGCTCCCAGTTACATCCCCGGGCATGACGTGCTATGGTATGAAATACCTCTTTGGCTAGTTTGGGTCAGGCGTCCTGTCCCTGCTTCCTCCCGGCCCCTCCTCCTCCCTGGCAGAGCATGAGACTCACAAAGTCCTTGGTCAGTCTAAACATCAGTGTTATCAGCTCTGTTCCGAGGCTGAAAGTCAAAAACACAGTGCTGCAACAGCTACTAAGAAGGAGAAAAACTGACTGCTACTGCTGAACCCAGGACAACCCAGAACCACGAAGCTGCTCGTTCACTCCCCCCTCTTTCTCCCCTAATTTCCGGAGGGATGGGAAGGAGAATGGAAAGAATGTAACTCCCACGGGTTGAGATAAGAACAGTCCAGTAACTAAAATATAACACAAAACCACTACTGCTGCCACCAATAATAATAATGATAAGGGAAATAACAAGGGAAGAGAATACAACTGCTCACCACCCGCCAACAGACACCCAGCCCAGCCAGAGCACTGATCTAGCCCTTCTGGGTAACTGCCTCCAGTTTCTATAGTGGGCATGATGTGCTGTGGTATGGAATACCTCTTTGGCTAGTTTGGATCAGGTGTCCTGTCTCTGCTTCCTCCTGGCTTCCCCTCCTCCCTGGCAGAGCATGAGACTCACAAGGTCCTTGGTCAGGGTAAACATTACTGAGCAACAACTAAAATCATCGGTGTTACCATCGTTGTTCCCAGGCTGAAAGTCAAAACCACAGCACTGCACCAGCTACTGAGAAGGAGAAAGATGACTGCCACTGCTGAACCCAGGACATGAGGGAAGAGTGTCATTCAAACATGGGGGAGGGAGGGGTTAGAAAAAGTTGTCAAAATTCATGTTTTTAATAAGCTGGATGGTAAAAAAAGATTCAGACTTTGTCATACCCAAGTCCTCCAAAATCCCTTTCTTTCAAGATTTGCAGGTCTATAGTATCTTTAACAGTTTTGTAAACATTTTTAATAGGATTGAGAAACCTAGGAGACTTAATCATTACAAAATAAATCAAATAGTTCTGCAGATGATTTGACTCCCTCCTAACAGTCCAGTGCTGTTCCCTACACCACTGAGTTGGACAAACATGACAGAGTAAACCACACTTCTAGCAGCATTAGTTTTTAATCTATTGCAATTTGAGGGAATTATGCTGGATAAACACATACAAACAAAAAGCACAGCTCCCTCACTAGGACATTTCTTTGTCCTCTGTTACCCTATGCACCCGGCAGAGCTTGCTGGCCAAAAAATTGTGGGTTTAAAAAACTCCCAAACAACAATGACAACTAGCAACAAAAAAAAAAAAAGCAAATAGCAGTTTCACTTACCACAGTTTTGACAACACATCTGTTCCCTTGAGAAAAATCCCACGTCTGGAGTTCATATTTTCAGCACTTTCTGAAAAATAGACTTCTTTTAAACCATTGATCTGAGCAGCTAAACTGCTAATCTGATCAAGATTATTAAACTTGAAAAATTCAATTCTCAGTGAGTGAAGGATTGAAAAGTAAGCCTTTTCTCAGATGAGATGTTTCTCCCAGTAGCAAATACACAAGTAATCCTTACGGCATTGCTGTTCTTTAGATGAACAGACGACAATACCAATGTAAGCAACTGTCTGGGGTTAAACCACGACAGCAAGGACTGCAAGACCAGATGCAGTCAAGAACAGAGGGCTCATGTTAACAACGGAGTCAATCAACACAGTCAATCAAGGACAGAGGGCACATGATAAAAGATTACAAGGTTTGCTTTGCTCTCTGCTTATCTCTTTTTCTTTTTTTAACTTCAGTTCTCATATGCACCAACTATTAAAGGTTAACTGAAATATATTTATTAAAGCAAATGTTGCTCTGGGTACTCCAGTCACAGGAAAAAACCCAGAAAAAAAGGAAAATGTTGGAAATCAAGGCTGATATTTTAATGTAAAATATTCTTTTCAACTATACTCTAGAGACCAATATTCCCCTTACAAGCATACGAATTTGACTATAAACAATTTCAGTGGGGCACTTCAGTGAACAGAAAATATCTTTGTAGTGTGTGATGAATTCGTTCATTAATAGTCTCTTAGCTGAGCTAAAAAGATGCAGGCAATTGCTAGACTTGCAATAAAAAAATAGTTTCACCCTCATGTTGATATTAAAGACTTTGTGAATGCACACACTTTATATTTGTGTGCTTTAAAGACCAAAAACTGAAATTTATTTTTCTCTCATCCCTGAAGCATGTCAAATCATTACAGGGCACTCAAAGTGTACATGTTGGAAGCTTGATCAGAGTTCTAATCCCTCTTTGGTTTCCAAACTGAAGGAAAGATCTTGAAGAGCAGCACACTTTGAATGAAAGGTTAAATAAGATGTTCTGAGTAGTAGTAAGTGAAAAAAGAAAGGACTCCTGTCCAGGAGGCCATTTTAAGTGTATGAGTAGCCTTTTCACCCCACCTTTCAGTGTTCATGGAAATTACATACAAATAAATTGCATCAGTATATCATCAAATAAAAATCAATGCAACAGCTGATGCTCCTGAGAATGGCTATAATCCTCTTTAAAACTTCTATTGCTTGTAGAAAATGAGACAACAATTGTTTTACAAGGAAAATAAAAAAATTTGAACATCAGTAGATTGATTTGGTTTTGTATAAGGCCTGCATCTACATGTGAATCTGGGGCAGCCCAGACAAGTGGGTTGGTGGGATTAACTCCAGGGTTTTCTTTCCATTACGATGGTATTACTGCTGGCTTACTAAATGTCACCTCTACTCTGTAGTAGTTGGAGAACGAACACACATACATATCATACAACCCTGTACTGGCTCTTTCATTAACATCACTTCCAGTTCACCTATTTCTACACCTGGACAGCAGAGGCCATCAAAGAGCAATTAAACATCTCAATCTGGTTTGAAGCCTAAACTCCTAGAAGTAGTATCTAGTAGGAAGTTTACTAAAATAAACATGAAATAATGTGAGTTGTTCATACGTCGGAAATTTAGGCAAACATTTGAAATTTTCAGTGTGTTTAGTAACTGGACACAGTCACTTCCAAACGAACAAGTGAGGAAGATCTCACTTCCCAAACTCAGAAGACTCATTAAATAAAATGCACATAAACTGCATGAGAGTAGATGAAGTCTTTATAGTAAGGAAACCTGTCAAATCTTCTAGTTTTGGGGGATTTAAGGAGTACTATATCTTTAAGTATTATAACATTTTGATGTGGTATTTGTAGCTTTTGTATTACATTATCATTTATCAACCAAGAAACTGTTTTACTGTCCTAATGATATCCAAAAAAGGGATAAATAAATAACTCATTTATGTGAAGGGATGGTTGACATAATTCCCTGCCTAAAGGTTGTCTTTCTCCTGTTTTCCTCAGGACTGTTCCTAAATTCTTCTGCTAAAGACAACTTACCCTGAGCAGTTTCTTGAGAATTTTACAGTTTAGTTTCTATCAGAAAAATGTTGTACCTTTAAAAAAAATCCCGTAGCTCCGTAGTAAAGCAGCTCATGCAAGATAAAGTAACCCTTATCCTGAAGATAGGTGTCACATCAGCAATTGTATATTTCTTCTGTGGGGACTACTCCTTCATAGGAATTTCTGGGTAACTTCATATTTTGGGCTTTCAGTAACTCCATACAACACAGAGATTGCAACAGCTGAAGTCTTAACACCCTGGGCTTGTAAGGTGATGCTACCTGTTGTATAGGCTACAGTAACAAAGAATGGTTTCTTGTTTGACAAAAATTCCTAGTCCTTCACTATGACTCGCTTTTTTGTTTGCATTTATTTCCTTCCTTCAAGCACACTCAATATACTCCACATTTTTATTTAAGTGGAAAAGAAAAATTTTAAGGCTGACTTTGTTAAAATAGGAACTACATAACCCTTGCTCAGTGCTTAAAGGTCTGAAAATGAGGAATGTAACAGGGATTGTCATAATCTGTCACCAATATAAAGGCAAGAGCACAGAGATTTGGAACAAGATTAAAGAAATGTTCACAAAAATCCCACATACGCCCATATGCCACAAAGAAACTATGGACATAGCAAAGGGCAAAGATGAATGAACAGAACTTGATTACACAGGAAACCTCTTGTAGCCTCATTAAAATAACCTTTTTTCATTGATGCCATACCTTAAAAAAATAAAGTCCCCTCCAATTTCCCCATTCACTTACATATTATGTACATATTTAGAAAATAATAAGCAAAATCAGATATGGCTGAGATTAAAGAAAAAAGATCTGACTAACAGTTTTTATCCAGTTCAGCAGCCAAGTCAGGAAATTCCTACCTACCAGGCATTTGAGAAAATGTTTGGCAATTTCAGAAAATTTCTTCAGGATTACATGAGTTCACAATTCTGTCTTTCCAAATTTTTGATGGGAATTAGACCCCAATTGCCATGAAAGTGGTAACCTGCACCACTCAGAAAAGACCAGAATGTTACAGAGTCTTTTTTCAGCAATAGAAATGCTCATTTGAGACTGCTTCTTGCTGGAAGCAGTTTAGCTTAAAAAGGAATGGTTTCAAGCATGTGCCAAAACCTTTTCTTGTAAAAACCTTCAGTTTCATAATCATATGATTTAAACTTGAACAAGGGTCCAAAAGTTTTTAGGGGCTTATGCAAATTGAGCAAAATAAACTAGTGTTTGTCCGTTATTAAATCACATCATTAACAACAATTTTACATACACAGATTTAAATCAAATAAGATAATGCTACATTTTACAGGAAGCACTTAAAGGCCATTCAAATCCCAAGAAATGAAGCATCAACAGGATTAGCAAGTATTTTGACATCCCAAAGAACAAACATATCAGCTTCAGCAATATGAAAGCATTTGGCAGTGAGAAAATAAAAGTTTGATGTCAAAGTGCTCTATCACCCTGGAAGGTAAGAACAGAAATTGTTGAATGAAAGCAGAATAGGTATTCCTGAATTCATAACACAAAAAACAAACCAAACAAAAAAAAAAAAAACAACAACACAAGCAAAAACCCCCCCCCCCAAAAATAAAACAACCACCAAACCAAAAACCAAAAAACAAACCAACAAAAACCAACACCAGCCAAACCAAAATAAAAAACAACAGAAAAAAAAATCATTTGATGTGACAGGGGCTTTTGCAGATCTGAAAAGATCTCTGCAGATTAAAGTACTTGAAGAGAACATAAATAAAAAGTATGTATACACAGTAAAAAAAAATCAACGACTTCACCTACTATACAGAGGCAATGCATGAACTAGTAAGACAATTATTGAAAAATTCAGTCCTCTAAAATAGTAGTGCAATTAAGCACTTTTAAACAAGAAGATACAGACTTCTATTATGTTTTAATAAAACACGCCTATTAAAAATATTCTCGGATTCCTAGGCTGAGTCTGAAAAAGGTTGGAAAATCATAGGTTAATGCAGTAAAGCGTGATAATACCCTCTACAAAATCAAATATGAATTTATATAACTCTGTATGACATAAGCAGTGAGCCAAATGGATTTAACACAAGGAAGTCTGATTGGGTTTTAAAATCATTATAATAACACACTTCCTTTCCAGTTACTATTTTCTCAATATTGGCCAAAAAAAAAAAAAAAAGGATGGTTCTAACACCAAAGATATATCAGCCATAAAACAGATTCTAGCCACAAGGTAAAGTAATTAATAGGCAATAATCCTCCACTATGAAACATTCCTAGGGATATAAGAACATTTGTAAGTGTCCTGAGTTCAGCAGTAGCAGTAATTTTTCTCCTTTTTAGGAGCTGGTGCAGTGCTGGTTTTGACTTTCAGCCTGGGAACAATGCTGATAACACCGATGTTTTTAGTTGCTGCTCAGTAATGTTTACCCTGACCAAGGACTTTCTGAGTCTCATGCTCTGCCAGGGAGGAGGGGAAGCCAGGAGGAAGCAGAAACAGGACACCTGATCCAAACTAGCCAAAGAGCTATTCCATACCACAGCACATCATGCCCACTATAGAAACTGGAGGCAGTTACCCAGAAAGGTTAGATCAGTGCTCTGGTTGGGCTGGGTATCTGTCAGCGGGTGGTGAGCGGTTGTATTCTCTTCCCTTGTTATTTCCCTTATCAGTATTATTATTGGTGGTAGCAGTAGTGATTTGTGTTATACTTTAGTTACTGGACTGTTCTTATCTCAACCCGTGGGAGTTATATTCTTTCCATTCTCCTCCCCATCCCTCCTGAGAGCGGGGAGAGGAAGGGGGTGGGGAGTGAGTGAACAGTTGTGTGGTACTGAATTACCGGCTGGGCTTAAACCACGGCAGTAAGCAATACCAATACACATATTTAGAAATCTAAAGGTTACAGAGTAAACATTAAAAACAATTGTGTTGATATTGTTGCATTTCTGGAGGACATGCTTGTAGGAATTACCACCAGAGCAAAAAATGACACAGAATATGACTAAACCATGAGAATTTCTTATAATACCCAAGATTCATGAAAACAGCTGGAAAGTTAATGAGATTTGTCCACAGTCATCAGCTGACCAAAATTATTGTAAGATGGGCACAAGTCATCCAATTTAAGTATTTATAGGTGTTCATAAATGGATGATGACATAGACTACTATATTAAGCAGTATAACATCATTGATTTTCAGCCAGACGTACTTTAACTTGCTGTCCTGCATGGAAAATGAGATTCAACCAGAATTGCTTCAGCATGTTCCTTTAGCTAAGTCTAATTACCATTCTTCCATACTTTCATAAGAACAGGTAAGAAGGAAACCCTGCAAAACAAGATGGCTAAAAATGACAGCATCTGTTGATGGAAATTTTTCTGTTCTGGTTTCTCAATGACTATGCTTAGGCAGGAATTTTATGCTTTCTTGCATGTGTTTCATTAAAATCATGTGCAGGCTATTCTCTTAACCTCACTGCTTGTCCAGATTTTTTTGTGTAATTAATGTATTGCTCCAGGATTGAGTTTGAAGGGTAACTGTTCTTTTAAAGAACTCACACCTAATAATGTCTTGGCAATCATTTTCTGTTTGGAGAGATGCTGGCTTAAACTGCCTAAAAGCTAGAGGTTAACAGTACTGAAGAGATTAGAAATAAGTTTTACTAGTTCTTTTTTGTTTTGTTTTGCTTGCCAAATGCACTGTACACAAAAGGAAGCTGCTACTAACAGTGGCAGAGAAACAGAACTGTGACAAGAGAAAGCGAACCGGGACCTACCTTTCCTTTTCTCAGTCCACAGGTCTGCAGCTCAGGAGTGCTCTCTGCTCACTGAAGTCCAAATGTGTTATGTGAGAATAAGCCCAGTGGCCTGCAACTGCTTTCCCACTCAATATTTTGGTGCCAGCTTGTTAATTTTTATCTTCCTACAGCAATTGACGGTGGGAAAAATGTTTGTAAGATCTGGCCGGAGAATGCATGCATGTTTTCCATGTTTTGACTCATCATTCTGGGGGACAGAAGGTAGATTTCCTTCAGGAAACAGTAGAGTGATTCTGATCTTACTGCAAACTGTGATGTTGAGACCAATATGAATCCTAAAATGCTTTGTGCTACAAGATATAATGAAGAACAACTATAATGAAAACCTTAATCCTTCAGTTCTGATCCCCTTTTCTTGTCTTTTCAAGCTTCAAACCTACCATCTATTCCTTCTTTTTTGCTCCTTAAATTCCAAGTTAATAATAGCTCTCTTTTCTGGCAAAATCCAGGTCATAGTTGGCTAAATCAGCTATACACTCTTCTATAATGTAATTTCTGTTATGAATTGGGGGAAAAAATACATACTGCATAGCAAGAATTTGAAGCAATACATAAAAAACAGGTAAAAGTATGGATAAGCAGTGGTGTGTAATATAAAGATGCTGCCCAATCCATTTCAGAATTACTAGCAGAATTTCTTCTGTTCTTCTATCTCCAGACCAATTTACCCTGATATTAATTTCCCCCATATTTTACATATTTATTTTTATAGTCATATTGTTACTCTTTTCTTTCTAGCTCCATGGACCACATGAGTTTCATTAGAGATAAGTAGGAGAAAACTCTCAAACCAAACCCATGGCTTAGTATTCTGCTAGTAACAGCACAGGAGAAAAATCACAGAGTGGCATATCAAATCAACCAGTAGTTTTAACCCATTTCCACTTTCCCGGACTTTCTAGTGCTTTGGTTTTCTAGAAAACAATGAGCAGACCTTGTGAACGCCAGCCTTGGAAAAGTAATTTGAGATACTTACCCTTAAATATAATTTTCTCCTTTATTTATTAATTTTCTGTGCATTTTATTAACTGTATTTGCAATATATAATTGTGCCTTTATTTAGATTACCATAATCTTTTACACCAGCCATACTACTCAGTTGACTTATGTGAAATCTATCATAGTTACCTTTTCATTACAGCATAACCTAATCAATCCTTCTCAAAAACCTGATTTTGAAAAAATATTGGTATACAGTTTCCACCTGCTATCACATTTTCTCTTCCCATGTTAAATATAATGTGACTATTAGGAGGTAGCTATTATATATCAGCATATTCATTCATTATACACTTATGGAAAATCCTCAGGGCCTGTTTTCCCTGTTTGCAGTTTTTACAAAATTAAAATCTCTTAATATGTGTACAGATAATTAAAATTAATTGTCAGCTTGAAGGAAGGGAGCTGTACCTTGTTGCACTGATAAAACATCATGCTACAGGCCTCCATTTTGTTGTCTAATTTCAAACAGTACAGCCACCTTAAGATCATTTTATTACAGACTCCTGTAAGAGGTGAATCCATACTGAGGAGTTCAGAAGTGACTCAAACACCTACCCTGAAAAGTCTTACAAACTTAGCACAGTTATAACTTTTACCACAAAACTACCCTTAATTTCTCTAAGTGCAAATGACATTCTTTGCTGATTGCAAATACAAACAGTGAAGCTTGGAAAATTACTTAATAAAGTTTAAGCTAAAGTAAGCTTCCAAATATGAATGGCTGTTTTCTTAATCCACTCATGTTGCCGTCTATTCCTATTTTATCTCCTCTGTTCACAGGAAGACTAAAAAAAGCAAAGTTTAATTATTTTAAATGTGCTATTTCTTTGCAAGCTCCCATTGTCTTCAGTGATGAAGCACTATATCATGCAAGTTATGTAATAAAATTGACACTATGTATTTAAAATGTTTTTTAGAAAAAAAAACATTTTTAGAAAAAACCATTTTATTATGAAAGGACTACCCGTTACGTATTGGCCTACTCAGGAGAGTTTTAACATATTTAGTGGCAGTGGGAGTTATGTTACGTATCTGGCCATATTTCATATCTCCACAATGATTTTGATATGAGAAAAGCACTACAAATCTGATTGATGAAAACATTCAGGTTCCATTCCTCAATGTAATTGGAACCAAAACTTACTGTAAAATGGCAAGTCAGGTTAACTGTCACTGATCACACCCTTTGGCTATCTTCCCTGGGATACCTCTCCTGAATGGGCTTTGAAATCAGCCTGATTTTTCCTAGATCCTTCACTAGGGTGTAAGTTGAGCATGTTGTATATTTTCAGGATCTACCTTCAAGGGTATACTTTTTTGTTAGGATTTTTTTTTTTTTTTTCTTTTTAAAGGAATCTCCTTGTCCAAATTTGGAGTAGCTTTACTCTTGAATGCCAAATTTCATTACAAACATTACTTAGAGAGCCATACCTCCTTTGATTCCTTGTCTTCTTTCATGAAAGATAAGGATCAAGGTATTGGGTTTGTTTTTTTCTATTATTTTTTGCAAGATAAGAACTTACCTAATATTAAATCAAGGTATCGTGTTTTATATTATAATAAATACTTCGTATGTATAATACCTTAGCGTTCAGTCTTACTATACTCATGATCTAACTCCTGTATTTCTATCAGCAAAAAGAAGGAAAGGCATTTGTTATAACTAAATATATAGGGCTGGATCCAACAGCCCAGGAGGAGTAAGGCTGCTGCTGCTCCATATCCCCAGGTCTACCTCTATCAATGCTGAAGACATTCCTGGGAGGCATGCTCACAAAAACACACATATACACTACGTATATACATGTAGACAAGGCTGTCCACACAGATCACAGAGAGAAACTCTGAGTACCCACATGGACATAGACAACACCGGTGGCCTCATCCTGCTCCCTTCTGTTACTAGGCAGGGTGGATATCCAACAAGTGAGAAAACATATATGTATATATAAGCAGCAACTCCCTTAGTCCAAAAGATGCCTGGACAGCTGCTCCCCATGACTCATGGGGATGGGTTTCACACTTGAATGCTGGAGGTGATGTCTGTCCTGGGACACCATATGTCTCACCTGGGGATGCGCCTGGACAAGGTGGTCCTTTATTTGTGTTCCTCTGCCATTGTGCATCCCTGTGTTTTTCTGGGTTTCTGCAGGTGGGCTTTTTGCTGGGCTGATGGCCCCTGAGGTGCGGATGGGAATTATTTGGGTTTCCTTTCCTGCTGTTGTCTGTCTGTTCCTCTGTGGATGCGCAGATAAGCTTTATTGTATCTTTCAACAGTACTGAAATGGAACATATCCAGGTGAAAAGCTCTGCCAAAATCCTGATTTTTAATGTTTTTATACCCCTTGTGCTAACTAAAATTATAAACATCTCTTACGTGTCAATTATGTTTTATAGCTAGTATGACTGATTTCAGTCCTTTCTTTAATTGTAACATAGCTGGATTGACTTTAACCGTGAAAGCAACACAGTGCTTTGCAGTTTTGTTTTGTCTCCAAAACCCTTGATTTCATTTAGTCAGGTACTCTAATTTCCTTCTGATCATAATTTACCATGACTTCTTGGGAAAGGGTGGAAAAGCTCTTCTTCATAGAGTGAGCAGCTGCTGACCCCATGCACGCTGTCAGCTCGATCAGCCAGAGAAACCTGGACAATGCAGGGGATATCAGAGAGCATGACAGTGAATCTCTAGCAGGAGCTTTACAGAAGATTCATGCATTACCTAACATTCATTTGCAGCTTTAGGAAAGATCTTTTGTATGTCCCAGATGTGATTAAAATTCAATATTGCTGGTAGGTTTGGAGGTATGATAAAATAATAATGAGAATTAAGTCCTTCAAGTTCATCAAGTATTGAAAAGCCCACTACATCACACAAACAACCTTCAATAGCTGGAATTTATAATAGAGCAAGATAGAAAATAAGTCCATGTATTTTTTCAAGGTGCTGAAGGACATTAACTAATCAATTCTCATATCTGATCTAGAAGAGGAAATATATTTAGTTAGGTTAACTCAGATGATATCAAAAGGAACATGGCCAGCAGGTCAAAGGCATGATTCTACCCCTCTGTTCTGCTCTCATGAGACCCCATTTGGAGTATTGTGTACAGTTCTGGTGTCTTCAACATAAGAGGGACATGGACCTGCTCCAGCGAGTCAAGGGGAAGCCATGAAGATGATCAGAGGCCTGAAGCATGTCTCCTATGGTGACAAGGCTGAGAGAGCTGGTCTTGTTCAGCCTGGAGAAGAGAAGGCTCAGGGGAGACCTTGTAGCAGCCTTCTAATAACCAAAGGAGACCTATAGAAAATATGGAGAGGGACTTTTTACAAGGGTATGTGGTGGCAGGACAAGGGGCAACGGCTTTAAATCAACAGAGGGGAGATTTACATTAGGCATTAGGAAAAAATTCTTCCTTGTGAGGATGCTGAGGCACTGGCACAGGTTGCCCAGAGAAGTTGTGGCTGCCCCATCCCTGGCAGTGTTCAAGGCCAGGTTGTATGGGGCTTAGAGCAACCTGGTCTACTGAAGCTGTCCCTGCCCATGGCAGGGGAGTAGGAACTGAATGATCTTTATGGTCCCTTCCAGCCCAAACCAGTCTATGATTCTATGATATCATACAAGGTATATAAATGATTATATCATAAGTAAGGCAGAGACCAGCTTCTGCAAATTCATGCCTAATCTGCTTCCTTTCTTAAGGTAAAACACTATTTCATGTATTGAATTCTAAATATTTTTGCTGATGAGTTGACTTTTTTCTAGGGAGCTTCAAATTTTGCCATCCACTGACATGCAGGGCAGAAGCATGGAAAGATAAGAGTTTATATATCTGATGAAATCAGAGAGTTGTGAGATATGTAAGAAAAAAATAAATATATGGAATCCATCAACAAGTGACTGGCTGTCTCAGATTTCTCATTCCTTAAATTTCTTTTCTTTGAAAACATATTTGAATTTTGAGAATTAAATACAGTACTATTATTTGCATCTTCAAAATAAATGCCACTCAAAATACTTTCATCTCCCACTTTCATGCCCAGTACAGACTGGTGTTCTTTTATTTTGTGTCTAAAGCTTCTTTAAGACCAAAATTGTGTTCTCTCTGTCTATAGCCCTTTCCTGGAGAAGAATTTTTTAATCTCCATATTAAGGAAATCCCTTGTAGAACTAGTAAAGATTTCATACTGATATAAATGTTAAGAGCCCAGAGGTAGAAATATTCCATGGAAAGGGATTATTATTTAGACAAACTCTGGCTATATTTACATTAGTTGCATGATCTGTGCATTGCAGACCGAGCTGTTTTGTAGAACAAAGCAGCTGGTGCAAACAGACTACTGGGGCGAATGATTTTGTTTATAATAGTGTGGTGTCAAATTAAGCTAGTCTTAGTAGTTGGAGTGTATTAAGTGTGCATCTTCTGGTTTAACCACCTCTTAAGGTAGTACAACACACGCAGCAGCAAAGCACTGCAAGCAAGGGCACTTTGTAGGCTGGCTTAAAACGTAAGTTCCTCATCTGAGCTAAAATGTTAATATAAAGACATCCTGTAGTGTATAAGAACTAACTTTAAGAAAGAAGTCCCCCCAAACTGTACATATATATATATAACATACATACATACATACTTAGAACATATAAAGCAGATTGTTATCTGCAAAGAGAGAGTAGGTACAGGATGGTCTGTACTATCAGCTTTTGCTAGGTATAAAAATGTACCAAAGTCAACATTTCATGGGAGTTTTTTTTTCTTTTTGTTTATGTCCATCTACCATGCTCCTTACTTAGGTGTCTCTGGTAGATGTATAAGAACTGAGGTGGACACCTCACCATTTTATTCCCAAACCAAAATTACTAGGAAGGACTAATGATGTGATTAAAACAATTTCACCACGGATTTCAAATCAGATGTTTTGTAATGTCTTTAAATCAAGATTAGTGTCTATTACATCTATAAAGATGACTTTAGAAGCAATGCGATTGCTCTGTAGTGACTGTACAGATATTTTTATGTGTATGATTTAAAATATGCTGTTAAAAGGTTAAATTATGTACAACTCACATACTCTGACAAAGGCTTCAGTTTCCTAAACAGAGCAGCTCTGTCTTTTGTGAGCATAGGCAAATCTTGGGGCAATAGATGTTCCTTTACAAGCTGCCTTATTTAAATCATGAAGTATCTAAAAAAGTAGTTCCCAAAGGCTTATTTTTCAAAACTAATGTTGGAAAATGTTCTGTTTTGAGGCACAGTTGCCTCTAGCTAAATGCTTGTTGACTGGAATACCTCAGCTAGAACTGCATAGTTAAGATACAGCTTTTCAGCTGGCTGGATTATGTCTTGTAATTGCTCTACTTGTATTATTTGAATTCATGTATGCATAATGTGAAACAGTTCTAGCTCTTTTGTGATGTCCCTGCTTTCTAAGACAGGCTTCAAAAAGCCAGGAGCAATTTTACTCATCACAAGCTGCCCTTCTGCTGTCAAGTGCAAAATCAACAGAAGCAATAGTAATGGTGCAGTTGGTGTTCTCAAAAAGCAGTGTTTGCCCTCTTAGCACCACTGTCATACTTCCTACTTGTGCCTTTCCGTACCTCTTTTCTAGAATCAAAATTTTCCCTTTTATTATATATGCTTTAGGACCAATGATATTTCATTTAAAAAAGGTACTTCATGTTGTCTAAAACACTATCTTCTAGACACAAGAATTTTTGGTATGAGTTATTCTTTATATTAGAAGTATTTAAGGGTTGTTTTAGTTCCAAAATACAGGGTGAATTTTTTTCCTTTGAAGACATCCTCTATTTGTGTTCAGTCTACACATCTGTTCTCCTTGCTTCTCTTGCAGTAGACTCCCACAGACACAACCTCCTGCATGTTGGGGAACTCTTGAGTATTTGAAATACTACTATCTCACACTTTTGCCTGGTCTCTGAAGATAACACTCGTGAAATAAGCTGCAATCTTTATTTCAGCATAGATTCTCTTGAAATACAATTAGGCACATTTGTAAATCTACAAAGCTATTTCCTAAATAATATATCCTGCAGAACATACAAATAAATATTTATATGTATATAAAAATATAGTTGTCATAACAATGGCAACTGCAGAAAGACAATCTTTCAGGAGCAGTTACCTTATAGGAGTCTGGCTGATAACACACATACATTCATGTACAGATAGCTCAGCCTTGAGAAAGTGCAGTATTTGGAAATAGCTAAGATAGAATTTTTAGCATCTCTACCAAACTTTTACATATTCGCCTATATGATTTGATTAGTCTTGTCGTAAGCACATTATGTTTTTTAGCACTCTGAGTGATACGAATGTTTACTTTAACTCCAACCTCACAGGTCTAGGAAAACCCATTTCTTTTAACTTATAAACATTTCCTTTAGAAATAAAAGTTATATGAAGTATCAAGGAAGAGAACATAAAAAAAATACATTCTTTCCAAATAAACAAATATATTAACATGTTGTGGTTTAAGGAAAGCGCATTGGTAGAACAGATAATAATAGGCCTAAAATGTGTGAAAGGAGACGCTGGACCTCAATAGCAGTAATGATTTTGAAGCACCAATAGTAAATATTGCCTGGGAAAGCATTCTTTCCTCCACCTCTGGAATTCTTTACAAAAAAGATTAGAAAAGCACATCAAGAATGACACAGCTATGAAGAATAGCTCTGAAGCAGCAGAATGGACTTGAAATTTTCTTAAAAGCCCATCTAACTGTTAAAGCAAATGGATTTTTAACTCCTTTCTGCCTGGTTCAAGGGAATTGTAACATGCCACAAAATAGGACTATTCCATCAGTTAGCGTTTTCAACATCATAGAACATTTTGCTTTGTGCTGATAGACCTGAAAGACTGAGATATGTGGGAAATTGTACAAATACAAATTGCATTCATATCAATTTGTACAAATATCTGATGTTTGAGAGTGAAGAAAAGGGAGCCAGACTCAGCAATTCCCAGTGACAGGACAAGAGGCAATAGGTATATATTTAAAAACACCACTATTACAAAACAAAAAAAACAAAACAAACAAAAAAACCAAACCCCAAAACATTAACATCCCCCCACCCCCCCAAAAAAAACAAACAACAAAACAAAACACAAACCCCCAAACCCAAAAGACTAAGCTAAAAGAAAGAAACACAGGAAATTGCATCTGAACATATTAAAAACACTTTTGTACTATGAAGGCAGTCAAACACTGGAACAAGCTATCTAGAGAGTTTCCAGAATATCCATTCTTAAAGATGTTCAGAAATCCAACTGGATTTCCCAAAAATTTACAGAAATCCAGCAGTCCTGGGCAACCTGATCTAGTGGACCTGGCTTAAACACCAGATGATTTCCAGAGGTCCCAAGCAACCAAAACTGTTCAGCAATTCAGCTAGTACTTATTATTGGGAACAACCTCCCAGACAGACATGGCGCTGCACGTTTGCTTACAGGTCTCCTGGCAAATGTCTGATAAGATGGTTAGGAAAGTGGCTTTATGTCCAGAGCAATGCTGTCAAGCACTCAGCCTGTCAGCTCTATCAGGCCTGCACCACTTTTAACTGCGTCTGTTCAGTGCTGCTTGTTAGAGCCCCAAAGCAGCAGTTTATAAATGGTGCCATGCCAGGATACCCAAGGAAGAACATCTGCTTAGATTAAGCTGCAGCCATCCTACCACCCAAGAACACTCTTATTCACAGTTTGTTCCATGACTTGAGATATATTTTCAGGAATGTGTTCAGACTGCAGCACTGACTGATATTTCCTCTATTTGTTGGCACTCTGTAAACAGCACAAGAAAGTAGAAAGACAGATGTTAAAGGAAGAAGAGTTACACGATTATTTAAGCTCTGTAATTTCAGTGCTTTCCATGGAAGACTACCTGTACGGCAAAAGAATTGATCTCCAGACACATGCAGATTAACATCCAAGCAATGCTTTGTGGGATCTCTGCTCAAAATTCCAAATGTTAATTTGAAATGCAGTGCTCTGCAGGTACAGTTATAACAAGACCTAATAAGGAATAACAAGGCTGAATTGATGAACTGTTTTATTCTGTATCACATGAATACATAGAGGACTTTCAAGAATAGTCACGCTAAACTTGGCTTGTTTCGATTTAACGTTAATTCTAGATAATAATATCCCAAAGAGTGATCTTTTCTTAAAGCAGAACTCCCCCCAGGGTGTCATTGCTGATTTGAGGGAGAAAAAGTATGGCTATAAGAATGAACATAATGCAAGCATCCTTGACTTTGACAGTACAGTATTTGGACCAGTGTTTTCCCTTGCAGCTGACTGTCAGATAAACTTTATTCTAATGCTCAGCAGTGGCTTCATAACTCCAGGCACTATGATAGAGAGTATTTTCACCCAGAAGCCTTTGGCAAATTGAAGAGGAAAAAGATTTCTTAATGTCCTGAAAAAATACACTATTTCTAAACTTCATGTGCATAGATGTACAAGCTCATATTATATCCACCAAGCTGGAAGCATCTTAGAATATCCTAATGAAAGCTGTGTAATTTTATTAAGTAGGAACAGAAATTTGTATACAAGTCTGACATGCTCCCTTGCAGTTTGAAAGGTACTAAACTGTTGATTTCTGCTCACAAACAGCTCTATATTATGTTGTGTAGATAGGACAAGCCTCTGAGCTGGCTGTAACTCTGTGGTGGATCTGCCTAATATTTTCTCATCACAAATCCTCCAAAGAAAAGGCTTTTAAGCTCAAAAGCCAAATCTCATTAGACTGTGAAGTGAGTGGAAAAATTAAATTAGAAAAAAAAAATCCAGAAAGACTAAAGACAATATAAATACATAAAATTTATAACCATCTCTTACAGACACTGAAACAAGAGATCTTTCTCTCAGATTTGTTTTATGCCCACTCAGCAGCTGGGTTGGAGAAATAATCTGCTGTGATCTCCACTTCCCAGGAAATTTCCTCATCACTGAGGCTCTCACTCTCCCTGCTTTGGGGATTACATATTTTTCTTGTCTGGGCATATTCGGCATGGGAGTTCACCTGACCCATTCCCTCTCTTACTTTGAGAAGCACAACCAGCACATGCAATGTCACTACACACACAGCTTCCTCAGGGAAGCTGGCAAAGGTCCATCCTCTCACCTAATCCACATCTTGGCCACCACACCACAAACTCCCCATATTATGTCCACAATCTCTCTGATCCCATGGTAGATACAAGCATCTGGAGGAAACCTGGACCTCACAAGAAATATGACTATTCTCTCTTCCATCAACTTTGCTCTTTGAAGTAACTGAAGAAGCTAACAAATAAAAGCAGTGTTTGGTTCCAAATGGATTAGCTGCATCTACTAATTAAATTGATATTCCCTAACGGGGGAAAAAAAAACCTCTTCAAGGGAACACAGTTGTATTAACAATCATTTAGGATGTGAATAGGAGCATGTGGTTATTTGTGTGACTGAAGTACTTCTCTTTGAAAAAAACTTAAGTTAGACAACAAAATTTCTCCAGGGTGAAAAGTATCATCACCTGCAGCTTTACTAACTTTTCTTTTGGGGAAAACAGTTCAGGCCTCAAATTCTGTAGCATGTGAAATCTTTTTACTTTATAAACAGTGGTAGAAAAGAAGCCAAGAATAAAGCAGTCAAAACAAAAGCACCAAAATTGCTTACTCATGAATTTTTTAATGAATATTAGTTGATAACTTTCTAAACAAAATTGATCATGTGGTTGCCATTGGTTCAACAAGCAAAGCACTGGAAAATATTGACTACTTAATTCTTGGTGATAAGCTATTTACAACTATTTTAATTTAAATCAAGATTGGTGTAGAAGTAGCATAGTCAGATTAATCATAGCAATGTAGGTACATCCTGACAAAGACCTGGAACACTGAACATGTCTGTTCAGTTTTCCAGGATTTCACATAAGGTGTAATTCAGGCATCTAAATCCAAATGCTCACTTTAGGAATGAAAACATCAGGAATGTTAAACCTCTTTCTTTATTAAATCAAGAATTTACTGGTTGTTTGCAAAGAGTAGATACTTAATCTGAAAAATATAGCTGAAATATTAAGTAATATTATTTGCTTAGGCTGAAAAAAGGAATTCAAATTCAAGATTTATTAGTTATGAGAGACATTAGAAGTTAGAGATTAGAGAATTTAAAATTTTCTTAGATTTTCCAAGTTCTTGTAGGGGCAAATTAGATTGCTAGTAAAATTACGCTTCTTATCTGAAAAGCTAAATTTTATTTGGAAACCAACTTTTCTGTTTCTCACCCTCCACTAATATTTAAAACAATATGTATATAAATGAAAGAACAGAGAATATAAAGAAAAATCACAGCATACCTTAAATAAAGCAACATCTGAACTGTAAATGTATCTATTTTCAGTTCCATATAACCCCATAACATTGTGTCAGTTAACAATACTGATTACTAGTAGGCTGTGCCTGCGAAGCCCAGAACCATTATCTGCTGAACCCTTACTTTGAAATTCATGTTCAAATATTTTCTGTTCTACAAAGCAGTTTTATTTCAAAGAAATTTCCCTGCACACTTTCCTGTGTTACACGTACCTCAGTTACTTAGATCGAGCACATACTAAACCTGTAATTTCTCCAAAGGAGGTGGTAAAAAGGTGGTTCACATGTATTACAGGCAAGCAGAGATGGAAATTTTTAAATGCAGGTTCTAGAAGTTTCTTTGTTTGATGACCCTCTAGGTGGTTTTCATTATGCTCTTCATGAAACGTTAACCCCCCTTTCTGTGATGGAACAGAAAGTGATAAAAATTCTCTTTAGAAAAATAAATCCAGTGCAAGGCCAACTACTTTCCTAGTGACCAAGTGCTACTTTCTTTAAATCGGAGCTTTGTATTAGCAATTTATTGCACCTGCAACTTTGTTCTTATGCCACTTAGGATAACAGCTGAGCCCCTAGCACAGAGGTTGTTGTGCCCCTTGTATTTTCAATCCTTCCAAGGTGCCAGCTTTGTTCACACTAGACAAAAGAAAACTTTTTCAAGCACAGGGTGCCCTTGACAAGCACTTGTGACCTTTTAAAAACAATTTATGTATTCTTTTCATACAGAAGAAATAAGAACATGTCCAATTCCACTAGCTTTAAATGTGCCATAATGGCCCTGGGTTCCATAATTTTTACCTTTAGAAGGATTTAGGTGAGGATTTTAACTTACTTCCAGAAATTAGGATGTTCCACATCGCTCAAATTTGGTAGGAGGGTGAAACAAAAACAACCCCTTCCCACCTCCCCTCAGCATGAACCTTGTGCAACTGTTCAAGAGTACGTGGCACATGTTAGTGACACAGAAATAGTGTCTGCACTTACCTGTCTTGTATCCTTGTGCTCTAAGATGGATAAGTTCTATTCACAAGACCAGGCCAGGTTAGGTTCTGGTTAACATTGTTCTTCTGTGGGTATTAACATAAGTGGCAGACTTCAGGGAATGGAAAGCACACCTAAACATGCTACCTAAATATAAAAATAAGATTTATTAGGTTATTAGGATTTGCTGATCGCTAGATAGTAACTATGAACAAAGAGAAGTGGTATGTTCTTAACACATAGATAAGAACTTTTGCAGTTGTTTCATTACCATCATGAAATTATTTAGGTTGGATGGGATCTTTGGACCTCATGTGGTCTGACCCCTCTGCTCAGAGCAGGACCAGCTTAGATTTGGTTATTGAGGTTTTTATCATATCTAGGTATGTAGCAGACAAAAAAAAATAAACAACACTTTTTTTGCACGTTCTTTATCCTTTTACTTTAATTCTTTTTGCCTGGACTCCCACTCTTCTCCTCCCCTTGGGTGTTTTTTTCATTATGCCCTTTCACTGCAATCATAAATCAAATATGACACCACTGACCCAAGTGTTCATCTCACAATCTCTCTCCCACATTACTTCCATCACTGAGCTTCATCTGTTTTGACTTTTTCTAAAAATGTAAAGATCATGGAGTTCTGTTGCTTCTTATGACAGAGAGTATAGATGTTCTATCTCTATGAATCTTATTTTTAGGCACTTGCTCTATTGCAAGGTTTCCCCATTTGCCTTGTCCAGGCTATTTTGCCCTGAGTTTTGTTGAAAACTCTAGAGGGAGGAGGAGACTGCATATCTGAGCAATTACTGCTCAGGAGGACCTTCTGGAGTACAGACTGACACATGCGGAGAAGCTGCATCAGGAATGAAGCCTGCTGTTTCTTGCCTGATCTTAAGATTATGAAGAGGAGGTTGATCTTTTCCTTCGCAGCAGTCTTTCTGTAGTTCATCCCTCTTTCATCAAAAGTAGGATGAAAGTCCTATCATTCATCAGAATATCCCCAGACTGAACACTGAGAGGCACTAGGTAATGCCAGATAGAATTAAAAGATGACTTTGCTTTCCTCAGGGGTTTATTTATATGCAAAGAACCATCCTATCCTAAACACTTTCTTCTCACTGTCTTTCTTTTCTTGAACACATCTTGTATAAATATTTGTAATTATACATTTTACACTATGATTATTTATAAAACTAATTTTCAAACATGTTTATTACATTAATAATTGAAAGATGGTTTGAAGCTTGTCTCAAGGAGAACTAAACTTGCACGTTGTTCCTCACCATCATAAAAGAGAGGTTGTTTACCAGCTAAGTAGCATGATCAGATGTGGAAGTCAATACACTAAAATTCAGTCAAGCTCAGTCTTTTTACTCAGAAATATCGATCTACTACATTATTTACATTTATTTGCCGAACGTAAACTAAAAGAATCAAAGTATAAGAGGGAACCGAGTCAAGGCTGAATTTAAGATGTCTGAGGAAAGGACTGTCCCTTTTAATATTTGCAAAAAAATGTCTCTAGCATGAAAGAAATCCCTTTCTTCAGATCTTATAACAAGATAAAAATCTACCACCAGGAGAATGCTTCATTGCTTCTTTGAAAGTTAGATATTGCTTGGAATCACTCATCTTCCTGAAGAACCTAAATCCCAAAGACTGCTAAAAAATTAGTTTGTGAATCCTGTGAAGTTTGATATTTTCACTTCAGACTGGAGGTTTCATTCTAAGAAATAAGTTTCTGCGAATCCTTTGGTATCTATATTTACTGCTGTTGCCTTCTTTCCTCTGGCTAAAAATAACATTCTAAAACTTGTTGTGGAAATGCAGGTTGGGCTGCTTGAGGCACGAAGATCAGCATGTATCATATCTGCATGATGTAGCACTGTCTTTAGAGAAAATTGGAGCTAGGTACCTATTGAACCACAGTATAATGATTTCAGTCATCTGTGCCTTAGCTAGCTCAATAAGGGAGATTTCTTTCTATACTTTGCTCTGGAGCCTGTATCCCATGAGACTCTAAGTGCTTTCAAGACCTTGAAGAGTCAACAGAATTTCAAATAATTTTGTAACCAACGGGATGTGTTGAGAACACAGAGAAAAGCCCAAGAACAGAGATCCAAAAATAGTGCCATAATAGGTAAAGAAGGAAGGAAATACAATTCAATGAATATAGGTATCACAGAGGCTAACGATGCATTCTAATTATCTCCTTCTCCAACAAAATTTTTCAACATGGCTGATTAGCAAAGACAAAAGAACCTAACACTGCTTTACTAGAAAATGGTTAATTATAGGTAATAATTACATGAGTGTGTACCAAAAAAAGAAATAATAAAAAAAAAAAAAAGAGGGGAGCAAAGACAGAATTAATATCCTATATATTCTGTAGGTACAGTTCAGGATATCTGGAGTTAGATTGTTGGTGGTAGCAGAATTATTATACATATTTTATGGAGCTTGTGAGAGATAAGATGCATGGAGACCTCCATAAGATGCATAGCAGCCTTCCAGTATCTGAGGGGGGCCTACAAGGATGCTGGGGATGGACTATTCATCAGGGACTGTAGTGACAGGACAAGGGGTAACGGGTTCAAACTTAAACAGGGGAACTTTAGATTGGATCTAAGGAAGAAATTCTTTACTGAGAGGGTGGTGAGGCACTGGAACGGGTTGCCCAGGGAGGTTGTGAATGCTCCATCCTTGGCGATGTTCAAGGCCAGGTTGGATGAGGCCTTGGGTGGCATGGTTTAGTGTGGGATAGGGACGCCCATGGCAGGGGGGTTGGAACTTGATGATCTTAAGGTCCTTTCCAACCCTAACTATTCTATGATTCTATGATTCTAAGATGCAACCCAAACCAAACAACTGTTTGTTTGGCTTCTGTGTTCTCAATTATTATTAACATTTCTGTAAGCAACCAATCCCCAACTGTATTTTTTCACTAAGATGCTCAGGTTCACTAGTTGTCACATTCTAGAGAGGTGTATGCCATAATTTGGCTAATTTGTAGAGTTTGCAAAAAAGATTTAAATTTTGTTGAGACTCAACTACTCTGACCCTAGCTTTCTTCATGGGAACAAACCAGTGGCAATCAGCTTAAACTCACTTAAATAAGAAGCAAGTTCTTCACATTAGATTATATCTTTATTATTATATTAAGATATTATTATATCTAGCTGATGCATCCATTTTAAGTATACAGGATTGAGACTACAAGCCCTGATGGTGTCAGACAGAGGTGAGATTTACATAAAGCCATCCAAAATCCTCACTAATATTTTAATACAATGCTATTAGCTGTGAACCGTGAATTGCCTACCTTCCATGTGCTTCCTGTCATCCTTCTGATCACCACCTTTCATTTTAGTGCTTCTCTCCCTGGCTCCTAGGAAAATTGCTATAGGTATCATCAATTTAATTAGTGGGATACTGTCCTGGTTTAGCAGTAGCAGTCATTTTTTCTCCTTCTTAGTAGCTGGTGCAGTGCTGTGTTTTGACTTTCAGCCTGGGGATAATACTGATAAAGCCGATGTTTTCAGTTGCTGGTCAGAATGTTTACCCTGACCAAGGACTTTGTGAGTCTCATGCTCTGCCAGGGAGGAGGGGAAGCCAGGAGGAAGCAGAAACAGGACACCTGACCCAAACTAGCCAAAGAGGTATTCCATACCACAGCATGTCATGCCCAGGATGTAGAACTGAGAGTTCCCGGAAGGGCTAGATCACTGCGGGGTGGGGGTGAGGTACCGGTTGGTGAGCGGTTGTATTCTCTTCCTTGTTATTTCCTTTATCATTATTATTATTGGTGGTAGCAGTAATGATTTGTGTTATACCTTAGTTACTAAATTGTTCTTAGCTCAACCCGTGGGAGTTGCATTCTTTTGATTCTCCTCCTCGTCCCTCCAGGAGAGGGGGGAAGAAAGGTTGGGGGAGGAAGCAGACTGCATGGTTCTGATTTACGGCCTGGGCTTAAACCACGACAGAGACGCTTAACTCATGACCACACAGAGTACAGTTACTTGGAGCAGGGACCGCAGAGAAGACAACTATTTTGCACAGAGTAAAGTAGAACATGCTTCACACAGAGGATGCAATCATAAGGCAGCGGAGGAGTCAGGCATCATATTTGTTAAAAGTCATCTCTGCCAAGAATTGATTTCTTTTCGAACTGTCATCAGTTTTCACAGGTTCAGTGCAACCCCATCCTTCCCACTATATCCGTAACTTTACACTGAAAGGACAACGAAACAGGAAAAACATTAACTCTCCCCCTCCCGCCCCCCCAAGTTTTAAATAAAGTGAAGAGTCCTTCAGTTAATTCTAAACTTTTAAGATTTTACCGCTTTCCCTACTCTGTTTATTTCAACAGAAGAACTGCCTCTCCTCCCTTAAACATCTGCAATCCCTTTTTGTTGTTGTGTTTGAAGCTGGCAGAAGAATTTTCTCATGGTAGCAAACACAAGATCAAGGAGATACATGTTGTCTTTATCTCTCCATACTGCTCTGCTGCATGAAGAGTTTATTTCCCAGAGAATCATGCAATGCTGCAAATGCGTGCTTTAATAAAAGCAATGCTACAGACTGCTAAGATACAAACTTGTGCCCTTTCTTTTAATTTCTTCAACTGAAGAAAGACCAAAAACATAGGAAGAGAACGGTAGCAGAAAAATAGCAGAAAAAAGTGCTGAAAAGCAAAAATATGGGGTAGAAGGGTGAGAGGGGAAGCAAAAACTACCAGGGAAAAAAAAGGATTAAATAGGACATTCCAGACAATCACAAGGCTACCAAGGTTAAAAAAAAACAAACCACAAACCAAACCAAAACAAACCAAAACAAACCCTAACAATTAAAAAAACACCAAAACCCCAATCGTTATCCATGTGCTAAAGAACAAATCTTGATTTAAGGAGAGAACTGATACAGAGGAAGAAAACAGTACACATGAAACTCCTGAGCACTACTGAAGGTGGGCTGCGCTACCTGTTAAGGATAGTAGTTGGCTGAACCTTGATCTCAAAGCAGAACCCTGATTTCTCAAAAAATAGAAAAAAAAAAAAAGACTTAAAACATCCAATAAAATGTTTTTTCAGATGCAACAGCCTGAATAACACAGAACCAAAAACATTCAAGTAAGCTGACCCTGGAAAATGAATTTTTCTAGTTACCATGGGCAAATGCCTGCCTCAGACAGGGAAGGAACCTCAGTTTCAGCAAATATCCTACCTTCCCTGAGATAGATAAGAAAGTAGCTATTCCAGCTGGCTGGTTTTTTTTCTGATATCCTAAAGATGTCCTCAGTGTCCTCAGCTATCAGTGACTTGTCACATAAAATAAGGCATTAGAGAAGGATACAGAGAACAGTAAACCTAGCAAACAGTGTTTCCTGTTGCTTTGATGCTTGTTTAGAGCAAATGTAAGGAGGAGTTTCTCTTTTCCACAACTTCCACAACAATTCTAAATTGACCGTAACCCACCTGTGGAAATCACAGCTTGTCAGGGCTCACAGAAAGAGGACTTAAAAGGGTAATCCATTTGAAGCAAATAAAGTTACAACCTTAAGCTGTGTGTTTTGAATAAAAGCAGTAAAAAAGTCACATAAGTCTTACAGCAGAGACAAGCAGTTACAAGCTCACATTGTAGAAGACAAGAAATAGATGGTGCTGAAGCTTTTTGCTGTGACCACAGAAAATATTTCTGACAGAAACAGTGAGAGACAGTCCAAGACCTTGTGGTAAGTGAAAAATTGCTGCCAAACTATGAGTATAGATTTTAATGACTCTATTTTTATTAGTGCTGTTGGACCTACTGTATAATCTGCCCCTGGAATAATTATCCTGTGAGCTTTCTGGGAATTAGATGGGCAAGCTCCTTTGACTTGAATGGAAATTGTTCAGCAAAATCTTGTGCAACTCTGAAAAATGTATGCAGCCCTGCTACACAGAACAGAACACTTTCTGGGCAGACCTTTTCACTCATTTTACATATTATCGAATAAATGCATTTTAACAGCTTTCAGCATTTAAGGCTTTTTTCTGATATGTGCAAAAATTACTGTGTGCCTGGGAAAATTATGTAGGGCTTTTTCTGAAACCTGGTCAGCAAAGACAGTCCACCAGTACTGCAAAACATGAAAAACTGTACCTTTCCTCCAGAAGATACTGAGGCCATCTCAATATCATTTTTGCAACCAAAAAAGCACTGGCTCTAGATGAGTGCATAAAACTTCATTTTAGCTATAGTAAGTTTTAGTTATAGCTTGTAAGATTCCTTGTTGAAATATCCATGAGCCTAAAATTAAATGGTAAAGACCATCCCAGAATTGCTTGCAGGCCAGGTATCTCCGTGCTCAAGAATCTCATGAATTGAAGCAGCCAACTAAACCTGATCAGAGTGCAGAACTGTGGCCAAGAGCAAGAGTCAGACTTAGCTGCACAAGTGCTCTGTGACACCTGCACACTGGACAGCTTAATTTAGGACTGTGGTTTTTCTACCTAGTCAATAGAGAACTAAGTGTCTAATGATCTTCAGTTAGCATAAAGACACTGCAGTTGACATATTCTGAACAACATTGCAAACATTTAAAAGTGATGAAAATCACTTGAGAAAATATTTTTATATGGGTATTGCAGTTAATAGAGCCAGCACCCTCCCCCCCGACATGCAGTTTTCATTAAGAAATAAAGAAAAAAAAAATCTTGCTTTCTCTCATTTTTTAAACTGCCTTCATCTTCTTCCATTAACAAAATGATTCTCTTACTCTCTTCCACTAAAATGTTAGGAAAAAAGATAGCAAAGAAGTAATAGTATGTCACATTCACTTTCTGTTTTTCAACTCTGTAAAAGCAGAAAATCTGTGTGGGTTTTGAGTGAAAAATAATGTTTAACTTCTTGATCCTAAATCTTTTCCCAATCTCTTATCTTACAGGATTCTTATTCTCTTACTGAGAAGAAAAGAACAAAAAGAAAAAAAACAAGCAAACAAGCAACCACCATTTTCAGAACTTTATATCAAACATTAGACTCCTACATTCGTTACTTATTTCCATAGAAACTTCTTGGATTGTTTCGCAAGTTGGTCACCTGCCTTGTATCAATATGAAACTCTTGTTTTGAAACCGAGGTACAAGCATGTTTATTAATTCTGTGTTCTTTGTTCTTATTAATCTACTGCTCACCTTGTTTTTAATTCAAGTAGCTCTGACACGCAAGAGCAGCACTCTATCAACAAATGTACTTAATAGTGCTCATTGCTAAAGAAGGTGGTGATTCACTAAATATGTTTACTTTATACACTAATGTTAGCACATCTGGAACTTAAAAAGAGACAGTGGATGTTAGTTTTGCAGAGTAATATTTTTTTGAAGAATATATAATTTTCATTAAGTTAACTTTGTCCTAAAATTAAAGGTTGGGTGTTTAACTAGTAATTAGGAACTGAACATTATGAAAATCGTGTGTTTCCATCTGAATAAAGCAGTTTGGAAACGATTTTCAGGTTGATGGACAAGATTTTCAAATGTCAGGTTGTAACTAGAGTCCTAAAAACATCTGCAAAGACATTTTTATTGCATAGAAAATAAAAAGTCTGTGGCTTCTTTTCAAAGGCAGGAAGGAAGAAGTGTTTGATTTTTTTGACCAACTCACATAATTTAAAGAAATGGGTTCAAGTTATGAATTTCAGATTTAAAGTGCTTTCAAATATAGTTCAAAAGACCTTGGAGCTGTGAAGCCACGTGCTTTGTTTTAGTCTTTTATTGATTTTACCGTGTTCAGAACTTCAGTCTGTTGTTCCAGGTCATGCTCTTTGTTATTTAATCTATTCTGCCTCACAGGACAAGTGGTGGCAAGCATCTCAAAATTCCATGCACTTGCTGGGTCTTGTTCTTTCTGACTATCTGTTGGTCTATCTATCTATTTCTAAACACATCGTTTCACCTAAACACACCTGCCTGATTTTTGGAATGCACCATTTTTTATATCAACACATGCATGTGCCCTCATGTCCAGAAATGGGCTGTTTGTTTAAATGCCATGCAAGACAATGTACATTTGCAATGAATCAAGCATACTTTTCCCTTTCTTCAAACAGGTTCAGAAAAGGGAAAGAGTAATTTCACGGTTTTGGTAAGTCTTAGTGATTTGAAATGCTGGTCACCTGTATTTTGAAACTGTGGCATGATGACACATCCTAGATGATAGGTGAAGTTGTTTTTTCTCATTTCAGTGCGGGTCATATTACAAAATGATATTTTACGCTAAAAAATCCCAAACCCTGTACAAATATATTACATAACATGCACTATATTGTGCAGCTTGACAGAAGTTCATGTGTTTTGAAATTGTGCTGCAATTAAGTAAATTTTGCAAAGTAGAGAGCAACAGGCATAAGGTTCAGATAACTTTTGACAGTGAATTGCTGGTATTTTATCTAAATAACCTGATCAACTTAATTAATAACCATTTAAAAAAGTGTTTAAGTCTGGCAAATTCTTGTAATAATCTGGCTAGTTTCTGCAGTTGTTGTTTCTTGGGGAACACAGTCAGAATGCACTATAGCATGCCTGTAGCTCATCTTGCAGATTGACTTTTAGGTCTAATAGTAAGAGTATCTGTTCTGACTGCTAACCATCTGCAAAAATGTGATCTTTTTTCATGTCACAATCATGATTTTCTTCAAAGTCATGAAGTTTATATTAAAATTGAAACTGTTCTTTAGGGGGGAAGTGAAGGCAGAGGAATGAGAAAATGGAAATGAAAAAGGTAGAAAGTGGATAAGAAAATGTGGATATTTGTTTCCTGTGGAGACAGGCTGAATTAAGACTTGCTATAAATTAATAAAGTTAAGGCTATTTAATGTGAGGTTTGCTGCATTGTTTCTATTAGCATATCTGAATTATATGGGACTACTCCAAGAACTGATATAGCTACAAAACTTTCAACACATTTATATATAAATATATATTTAGTCAGTTAAACACTGACTGTAACTTTAAATTAATCTCAGTGCATCTTGTTGTCTTTAACTTTCATGATTTTATTGTTTATTTAAATGTTATTTATACAAGTTCTCTTAGGCAAGAATTGATTTTTATTACTATTATCTGAACAGGATTACAAATAGGAGAGGCATTGTTCATCTGAGTTCAAAAAATCTGAGAAGACCTTTACAGATCCTGTCTGCTGGAACTTCCTGGCAGGAAATTGTCTATTTTTCTTTTTCTTCTTCCCCTTCTTCTTCCCCTTCTTCTTCTTCTTCTTCTTATTATTATTATTATTATTTTCCTTTTGTCTTTCTTTTATCTGTTTTTCTTTTTCCTTTTTCTTTTTCCTTTTTTATTTTTTAATAATAGAGTTTTCTTTCTCCATTAAAAAAGCACTGTTCTGGATTTGCATTTTACTGCTGGAAATAACAAAACATTGTGACATTTCAAAACAGGATTTCTGGAATAAACATCTTAACCCTGAGAGATCTTACTGTGTTTTATTACTGGCCCTGGGGCAAACTCTAAAAGTCTAAAAAGCAGAAGCCTCAAATTAACTTCCTATAATATGAAAGTAATGTATTCGGTCTGATTAAAAACAAAAATACAGGTAGCTGTAAATGGACAGGGGGGACCTTTGAAGCATAACCTTCCATTAGGAAAACATCATTCTTCCAAGTAAATGAAAGAAAGAGTGCACTGCAGGGAAGTACAGTGTTTGGTGCATGTCAAGCAGATGTAAACCACAAATCATAACAGACATGATTTCTTCCCAGATAGCAGGAAGGGAGAAGAAAGCACTTATCCACAGCTTTTACTCTGGAAGAGACAGTATTTTCTTTTCTATTTACTCCAGATATGTACTTGCAGGGAAGAAGAGTAAATAGAGAGGGAAAAGGGACAATGAAAAGAAAGGTCAATTTTAGCTCCCAAGTGCAGCTGTATGCAACAGTAACAGAGGCTTAATCCTCTCTTCCTCTGTAGAAGTACTAAGAATTTGTGAGCTGTAAGGCAGAGAAAACTAGCAGCAGGGGATTAGAGAGAGCAGGATTAATTCCTCCAGCTAACCACATCAGGAAAAGTGGTAAAAGCTCCCTACATAGGTCTGGGGAAGGTGTGAGGAGCAGAGGACACACACCAAGACACACACTAGTTCTGATCTCAGTGGTAAAAGAAAAGAGTTAAATGATATAAAACATTTGCTGCTGAAGTTCAACTGGGAAAGCTCAGGAAAGAGGCTGAGGAGTCACTATGGATTGTTCTCTGGAATGATCTTGTCCATGTGCAGTAGCAGCAGCCAACAGAAGATGACAGAATGTTGAGCACTGGCAGGAAGGACTTTGAGAACAAGGCAGAGGGCTGTGTTTTGCATCTGTAAAAACTTGGGCGTCTACACCTTGAATGTTTTATACAGTCCTGGCCTCCTCATCCCAAGACAGATATAGAATTGAAAGCAGAGAAGGACAACAAGCACAATCAAGGAATGAACATACGTGAAGAGATTGCACAGCCTGGCATCTTAAATTTGATGAGAAGAACATGTGGAGACAGGTAGACTGAGTTTACAGAACGATGAAAGTGGTGGATTGGGTGACTGCAGGACTGTTACTCACCCTACCTTGCAGTATTAGGGACACTTGTTAAAACTATTAAGACATCGGTTTAAAACAGATAAATAAAATACCTCTTTACAGATAATTGATGCACTAGGAATTGCTGCCACAGGAGATTGTACAGATGGAAGAATGAGAAGTTGCAAAAGAGTTTGAACAAACTCATGTACAGGTCTATAAACATATATTAAACAGAAAATGTATTGTCTGACATGCCTAATACAATGACAGTAGATGTCAGGAAGAACAGGTGAATGTTCAAGCTTATATGTTTCCCATTCTGACTGATGCTTTTTTTCTTATCATCTATCCAGGGCACAATGCTGGGATAGATGAATCATTGTAGTGCCATCCAGTAGGGATTTTGTTGCTGACTTTCACAGATAGACTATAAAAGTAGTGATATACTGATTATTAACTCAAGCAATTTCTTCAGGCATGAATTTGAAGGTTTAACTCATTTTAAAATCTTAATAATATTTCATATTTTATTATTTAAATCTCTTTGGCCAATTCAGATAATAAAGGACACACCTAGTTTTGAATGATAGACATGCCCTTCCAGATACACATGGGACTTAATATGCCTGCTTCACATCATATGTGTACTCATTTCTATAGGTATAAATATATTCATAAGCACACACATTTTTAAATAGTAACTTTGGAAGTCATACAGTGGGCACTAAAAAGCAGAAGAGTCTGTGAATTTCATGTCTGCCACTATTCCCTCTCCAGTTTTTCTCTGGTTCTTAACATCCTCATCATGCTTGCTTTGCTGCTTCTGTGCAGCTCTAGAATGATAGGGCTGTAACTCCCCCATAGGAGCTACCAGCTTGGCAGAGATTCCCCATAGGCTCTGCCTCCTCAGAAAACTTGAGTGCCAAAGATATAACACTTAGAATGAGACAATGGTTGCACTCCTTTCATAATGTGCCCTGCTTCAAGAAATATTCCACAATGTCACAATATGCGTCCATTTCAACAAAGCATGGTCATGAATAGATAAAATGAAAACACAATAGAACCAGTAATAGTACCTTAACAGCATTTTGTTCTTATTATCTTTCCTGGAAGTTACAGCTTATGTGATGTTTTATAACTCTTCTGTGAATTAAAGAAGATGGATATTCATATTATTTTAGATCCCATCCAGAGGGACCTCGACACACTTGTGAGGTGGCCTGATGCCAACTTCATGAAGTTTAACCATGCCAAGTGCAAGGTCCTACACCTGGGTCGGAGCAATCCCAGGCACAGCTACAGGGCAAAGAAGAGATTCAGAGCAGCCCTGCGGAGAACGACTTGGGGGTGTTGGTCAATGAGAAAATGAACATGAGCCGGCTTCAGTGTGCGCTCACAGACCAGAAAGCCAACCGTATCCTGGGCTGCATCAAGAGGAGCGTGACCAGCAGGTCGAAGGAGGTGACCCTGCCCCTCTACTCTGCTCTCGTGAGACCTCACTTGGAGTATTGTGTGCAGTTCTGGTGTCCTCAAGATAAAAAGGACATGGAACTGTTGGAACAAGTCCAGAGGAGGGCCACGAGGATGAGCAGGGGACTGGAGCACCTCCTGTATGAAGACAGGCTGAGAAAGTGGGGGCTGTTGAGCCTGGAGAAGAGAAGGCTGCGTGGAGACCTCATAGCAGCCTTCCAGTATCTGGAAGGAGTAATGGGTTAAAACTTAAACAGGGGAAGTTTAGATTGGATCTAAGGAAGAAATTCTTTACTGTGAGGGTGGTGAGGCACTGGAATGGGTTGCCCAAGGAGGTTGTGAATGCTCCATCCCTGTTGGTGTTCAAGGCCGAGTTGGATGAGGCCTTGGGTGACATGGTTTAGTGTGAGGTGTCACTGCCCGTGGCAGGGGGGTTGGAACTATATGATCTTAAGGTCCTCTCCAACCGTAACTATTCTATGATTCTATAACCATTAAAGGTCTAGAGGGCATACCATATATCTAGATTGCACAAGAGGTGGTTGGATGAACTGGAAATTCAGGTTGCCAGTTCCTTAGGTTATTTTCTAATCCCTGGTGTGTGTTTTTTTCACTGGCAGTTATGACAAAGTAAGGAATTTCTTACTCTTAAGCAATACTCCAACTTGGTTTATGGCTGCAGTATGGCTACCTACTGACTGTCTTCAGTAATTATCATGTGAATATCTGTTTTAATTTTTTTTTACTGTGAGTATATCTGCCTGGAAATTTCCATCCAGCTTGCTATAAAACCAAGGAGGATGTTGTTGCTAGCAAATGTGTTTTTTATATTGTTGGAAAAAGTTTCCCTTTGGTGTTAATATGTCTATATACTCCTCTTGTTTTTAGCTTGATTGTATTCTATGCAGGTTCTTATACTGTACCCAAGACTGTGATGTCTGAACACCTCGTACAGCTAGGGACCCATCAAGGTGAGCTGTGTCGACCAAGTTTCCACTCCATTTGTTCTTCTCACATAAAAGTATGTTATATTGGATCTGGGTGCACATATTCCTCAGCTACTAATTGGTTTTGAGCTGCTGTGAGCAAAGTAAGGTCAAGGAAAGAAGCTTTACCATAATGCTGAAGAATTTATATTTTTGGTCATTCTTACACCTAATTGAAATTAATTTTCAGATCCAGAGATGAAAATATGCATCCTGAACTCAAGAGCATCACCTCTAAGGAAAGGGAGTGATCGAAAGCTCCCAAAGATGTGTATTGCATACTTATTTGCAAATAGTTGTCATAAATAATGATTTTTATATGATTTAATTCTGTGGTAGAGTAGGTAAATTGCTGCTATGAAAAGAAAATAAGAAAATCTGTTTCTGATTTTGACCCATAGAAGCAGACTTGCGCACTGTCGTTTGGGTAGTATTTCTTCAATTAAGTTTGGTGGCTATGGCTTGCTAGTAATTGCAGATTATTTTTTTTGGCCACACAATATAACTAGTTATATAGTTTATATACCCATAGATAGTGAAGTGTCACTGGGAGAACTGAGCAACAAACATTGACAAAAAATATCTCAGCCATCAGGTCCTTACCAGTTTTTCTGCAAACTGTCAGAGAACTCCTTTACAGCAGTCTACTTACTCTGATACTACTTCAGAAAAGATACTGCCGTTTATGATGCCTGAAGAGCTCTGTCTTCCCTTATAGCTACAACTGCTAGTGCTGCTGCAGGAAAAAAAAATTGATGAGGCACATTATGGATTTTTCACTTGCCTAGAAGAGGAAAATCAATTTCCATCTAATAGAGCAGGAGGTCACTAAATACTACCACCTGCTCTGTGACACTGTAGTCTTAAGCAGTGGTCCCATGAGACAGACGAGTGTAGGGAATAGGAGTGCACTAGTACATAGATAAATAGAGAAGAAAATTAGACACTGAGAAAGAATGAGCTCTTTTCAGAAAGTAAACTGCAATTTAATGAAGAATATCTGGATGGAAACCGCACAGTGAAGCTGGGGCAACTGCATCTGAGTCAGACTTGCTACATAATTTGCTTATGAT
Organism: Psittacula echo; assembly: GCF_963264785.1. Classification (NCBI taxonomy): domain Eukaryota; kingdom Metazoa; phylum Chordata; class Aves; order Psittaciformes; family Psittacidae; genus Psittacula; species Psittacula echo. The sequence continues at coordinate 87,457,730 of NC_137737.1, read as the reverse complement.
GGAGAGCTTGAGCTTGCATGCACACAGTAAATCTACCACAGGTGAGACTGTGGGTCATTTAGTAAAAGACATCTGGGACAGCTGCAGCTCTGAGTGACATACAATCTTTTGCAAGAAAGTTTGAAATACAGTGTAGGCAGCTCACTGCTGGAGTATATTTAGGAGACATGGGTATGAATAGACAGACGAATAAAAGCAATTCTTGGAATATGCTAAAACTGAACACAACAGAGCTGTGCCATTATCCTTGTTTTCTCTGGTCATTTTTCTAATGAGGAGAATGACAAAAAGCTGAGGCAACATGAAGAATCTGCATACTTCTTTGAACAAAAGCTGAATATCTTGTCAAAACTGACAAAACTATCAGTTTGTATTTGTGTAAAAAGTGGGCTTTTCTTCTGGTGAAAACATGGCAAGAATTCCTGTCCTTGTTTGTAACTTCTAGGTGACAGATTCATTATAAGAAAGAGTTACACACCTCAGTCTTAGTGTTCAGGCTACTGTTCAAAGCTAGCAAGGTTTGCTGCTGATAGATATGTCTGTACTATCCCTTAACATGCATGAACAGGGAAGAGAACAGGCTGAAGCAACCTGATGACACTGCTCACACAGGTTCCCTGACAGGTGGTGATGATAATGTGTGTTCAGTAGCTGAGAGAGGAGAGATCTAAAGACATTTTGATTTCTGAGGAAATATCAGTGCCTTATAAAGCGTTTCTGTGGGCTGCATATTATCCAGAGGAGAAACATATAATTGGGAATTCCAAGAAGGTGCAGGAAGGCACTGAGGAGAAACTAAAGAACTTTTGTGTGCAAGTGTAGGACGAGCAGCCAGTGAGAAGACAGCTAAGTAGACTCAAATAGTTGAGAAGAAAAATAAATGTGGAGGCCTACACTGCCATGATGCATACCTGCACTGCATGAAACCAGCAAACACTAACAACAGAATCAGAAAAACCCCAAAATGCCATTGCTCTGATCTCCCATTTATTTTCAGATATGAATGAACAAAGTATGGATCATTGTACAGCAAAGTATGTAAGAAAGTAGTAGATACGTAAGCAATGGATCCTGAGGTGCCTGCTCAATTAAATCTCTTGCTTATTGTGCAAATAGCTCAGTTGACTTCAGGAAAGATACTACTCCCAGTCAATAATGTCACAGTAAAACCTTAAATAGATCTTCACTGCTGTTATTCCAGCTCAGGTGCAATTAGAACATGCTATGGTTTTAGTTAAAGGAATTTACTCAGTACCAGCACTTACAGCGGTAGATTGTCATGGAAGCAAACACTTGCAAATGCAGTCAGTAAATCAAAGGGAGAGTTTTTTCAGGAAACAGGCTTTGGCTTTTCTTTCTACCTAGATGTATCACACGCTAATAAAAAAATTCTTTTTTTTTTTTATTATTTTAATTTTTTAAAGGGGTCCTTTAATTTAATTGCATTTTCTCCAGTGTTTTAGAGAATTTATGAGAATGAGACATATATATCTACTAAACATCTATTCCTTCTTGAATTATACTCTCCTGGGTCAAATTTGTGATGTTTCATTGCACGAGCAATGAAGCAAAGAACGGATCCAAATTGATTTTAAATTAATCAGACTCACAGTTAAAAAGCGTAGCATCGTCACTTAGGTTAAATGTCAGTTGTCCATCTTCAGATTAATGTATTTTTTTTAACTTACCATAATTGACCTTTTCAAGTGTTACATCCAATTAAAACCTGGAGAAAATGACAATATGATAAGAGAAGGACAATTTCAGTTATGACAAAGTCATTATGTAAAAGATGAGATATGAGTCTCATCCATCTCTTCTCACCATTTTCCACAGTAGGACAATTACACTTCTGGATTGATGCTACTTGTAAAGGATCTGATTTCACAGCTGAATTAGAGGTGGGCCAAAAAGGTAGGAAAATGGTTTAAAAAGAGTGAGAATGGCTTCATTCAAAGCTACAGAAGTCAGTGAAAAGATTATGACGTATTTCTGTTAGCTTTATATCAGGCTTTTAGAGCACAGGGAAATTTGTTTCAGGTTTAAATAACTTGAATAAAATAGCTACCCCTTTGGCTACTGAATTCCCTTTGAATTTCCCTCTTTGGTCCTCCTTTTTCAGTCGCAGATGGTCCCTCATAAAAATATTGTAAAACTTCACTGGGAAGAAGAATGAAAGCATCTTGTTATAGGGTTTCCCTGAGTAAGTATACCAGCTGAGGAAGTTTCTTATATGCTAGTCTTGTCCAAGCCTGACTTTCAGAGAGGGCCACTGCAGGTTGGCCTCCTCTTGCTGTGTTGCTGAGTACAATTAGCATCTGGCAGCAGAAACATTTTTATCTCAGCTTATGAGAAAGTTCATTTTTTCAATTAAGCTGTGAATGTTTAAGACAAAATAATAGCTGGGCTTGCTTGAGTGCACGAGAGCATGTTGGAAAGTAAGCTGTGTGTTTGCTGGGAGACAGGAAGTGTATGCATGGGCAAGATTTGTGCAATGCAGGAATTGTTCCCCTTAATTTTTGGCAGATAAACAAGGCCAGTGAAGTTAGTAGGTCTATTCACAAACTTTTGCACTTTAACAATTTGGGGACAGCCTGCTCAGCAGCTGGGCTGCCGAAACAGAGCTTTGGCCTGCTCCAGTTAAAATAAATGACAAAAGTCTCACTGGCTTTAGAGAGACAAAACACTAACAAATAAAAGATGTTAGATCTTCACAATGAATAAAGTGTTGGTCAGAAGTCTAATTTCCAATAAGATTGTTGTCAGCTTGGGACCATGTGAGTCATTCTGGGATGTGTCTTGTATTTCTTGCACAGACAAAATTTCCGTTGGCTTCACAAACAGTTGAGTAAATCTAGGTTTGGGCTGCATCATTATCTCAGCTTTCCCCAGTTAGCTATAGTATTGTGTTTTAATTGGCATCATGTGTGTCAATTTTTCAGTTACATCTGCTACCTAACAGGTCTTTCTAGATCATTCATCATTTGTTTCTGAATGTTCAATGATTTAATAAAATCTTTTGAACTGAATAATGACATTAGCACTACAAATAAAATGAGTGATTTCATTACATTTCATATATTTTATTTTGGCTTTCATTGTTATGACAACCAAGCAGCTCTGTACATGTGGGAAACAAAACCAGTTTTATTTGAAAAACTATTTAATGTTTCATGAAACTAAAATGAATCTGTGCTTAATAATGTGTGGACTCAAAATGAAAGCACACAAGCCTTCTTGGGGGTGAGATTACAGGCTTTTTCAATAAAGAAAAGCAGGTTTAAAAAAAACCTAACTCTTAAAAAGCACTCAAAAAAAATCTACTTTCTAGCACAACATTCACAAGTTCAGGTATACAAGGCAGAAACTAACCAAAGCCCACCAGTGGTGATAGAAATGTTTCCACTAATTTCAGTGGGTGTTGACTCAATGTTTTAGCGGCAATTAATGATTTCAAATTAATATGCACTCTACAGAATTAGATTTAATCTTTATTCCTCACAAGTAATATGACCCTCATCAACACAGCCCTTTGCTTCATACCCATTGAAAGGTCTTCTGTAAGCTCAGGTATTTATAAGGAGGGAAGGATAGGAGAGATTTGGGCATGTGACCATTCTTGGACATGGCATGGTCTCCAGATAGTCTTCCAAAAATTTATGAGGTACATTTATTTCCTTTGGCCTTTAACAAGGAGACTTTGGGCAGGTTTTTATTGCAGATATGGTGCCATGCACCTAGGCTGCCAAACAACTTATTATGCAAGAGGTTTTGTAAGTCCTGAAGGGCCACAACTGTAAGCCACTGGCACTCCAGTGTGTCTTCAAATTCTCTTAGATGCAAATATTTAAGGGAAATGTTACTGAGTTGGAAGCATGGGGGACAGAATATGACAAAGAGGAAAAGGTTTAGCAGTTCCTCCAGATCAGGTCATTTGCATTGGATTGAAAGGAAACACAACATAATTCTCCATTTGTCTTTTTATTTCTCTCTCTGCAGCCATCAGAAATTACTTCAGTCATGATGGAAGTGACTTGGCATTGGGGAAACAGTATAAGGATAAATGAAAACAAAGAAAGCTCTGTACACATACCAGAAAACAAGATGGATTTGCTATTCTCCAGATTAATGAAAAAGACAAAAACCTGGAACAACCATACAAGAGTTAAAACAAGAATTATGTGCACATACAAGCTAGGTGCCAGGGTCAGGAAGGATAAAAATGAAAGCAAAGCCCTTTCATTACCTGACTGGAACCCACATCAAGAGGCCGTGAATTTCTCTGTACTTCTGGAGATCATGCCACAAGCAAATGTGAAAGGAATTTGATGAGCCCAGTGACCTTCAAATGAGTGAGAAAGTAGAAAGTCATTGTTGTCTCTTTTTAAAATTGTAAGTCAGAAAGTAGAAGAAAGGATGAAATGAATATGATGAAGAGCCAGGAACTTTTTTGTTCACATACACCTTGATGATGAGAAAAGATTACTCATCATAGGAAACATTTATGATTCACTGATCCTATTATTAAATAGACTTGAAGTCTGGACAAATGAATTTCAGTGATAAAGATCAGAAAGCCTACAGTACTGAGTCCACTGCAAAAGAAGAATGCAATCAAAGTTTATCTGAGTAGACAGAGCTTATTGTTCTGTTCTAAGACATGCTGTACTATATTACAGATCTACAATAGTGACTTTTGTCCCACTTTGCTCACTTCACTTTGACCTGAAGGGATCATGTTCATAATACTCTTAGCAGAATATTAAAAAATAGGTATTTTTCAGACTGATTTTCAATTTAATTTCCAATGTTTATTCTACTTTTTTAAAGGTAGTTTCATTTTCAAATCTAAAAAATAGGTTTAAAAGTTCACTTTCAAAGTGTTAAAACGGAACACTGAAAGTTGTGGCAGTTTTACTTTTTTTTTTAATATTTCCTCAAATTTGGATTATAATTTTGATCAACACATACTTGCAGTTTTCAATACAAAATATATTTCACAAAAAATTTTTGAGGAGAAAAACAAACAAACAAAGAAAAAAAGAGAAAGCTATAGCTGCAATTAGATTGGTGCAGGAACAAAAAATCACATCTGACTTGAGTTCTCCATCAGCTCAGAAAGTGAAAAAGGGCTTGTAGTGACTTACATTGAGAGAGACTGATGGACACAAGTAAAGCTCACGATGACTGTAGAAGCTCAGGAACCTTCAGTTCTACTAACCAGTCATCAGAAAATGTACTCTCTCCCGGCTTGGGGGCAGCTGCTGTGAAACACAAGTGGTAATTTAAAGTAACATCACAATCATGGATAAAAGCAAGTTAAATGTCAGTAGGTCAATACATGCTGTATACAGAGATCCACAAAATAAAAAATTAGATCACCTTTAATTTGCAGCTGCTGGCTTGTAGAAATTGTACTTAGAGATAAACAGTAAAGCTTTATAGATAATGGAGTTGATTATGATCCGGTACTTATCTCTCTCACACAGAGCTTTTTGGACTCTAATGTTTGCAATGGGCTTTGGAACAACAACAAAGAAAGTACTATTTTGTTGTGTAGAGGTAAAGGCTTTTCGATTGTTTCGAAAACTTGATGTGATCTTTTCCTGAGTTAGTACAGTGAAATTAATTTAAAGAAATAACAAGAGAGAAACTATTTCCCATGCAGACTTTATTGCCCCCCCTCCCTCTACCCCCCTCAGAATACCTTTCTTTACATTGCCACTTAAAATAAAAGTGAAATCATGGAATGGCAGCTCCAATGCACTGTTTGTTAACAGATTTTACAACACAGATCTGAAAGACTCTAGAAGTCAGTATGAATGTTGCCATTGGGTTGTGAAGAATTTTTTTTTGTTTTTACTTTCCCCAGTCATCTTGTGACACTGAGGACTTTACTTATTTTTCATTTGCTTTAGGTTTCCATAAAATAAGAATAAAAGTACTTAACTTCTGTCAATATGCCATATAGGGATCAGCAACAAATGACAATGTTTGTACAAACTGTGGTTTTGTCATCTTAAAATAAAGAGAACAAAGGCAGATATTTTCTCAACAAATTTCTTAAAACCCCCAGCTATAGGCAGAACAGCTTTTTAAGATATACAAATATACCATTTAGTATCCATAATATTAATCACTTATGAAAACAACTGTTATGATGGACTATGAAGCATACCTTTTTCTTTTAGCAAATATTACAGTATATGCCATTCCCATGTACCTTTGCTGTCATATACACAGTAAAGGAACATATAAACGTAGTATTGGTGGGACTGGGCATGATATATTCAGTAGATGATGCACAAAGGAATATTAACTGTAAGATGAATATATAAATTTTAATTTAACAACCAATTTCGTTTTTAAAAATAAAAAAATCAAGTTTCAATGAAAAAATCTCATACTCAGGTTTTATGTCTAAATAAGAATAATAGGACCTCATTGCTTATAAACTTTGCTTTTCACTTACTTTTCTAGTTATGTTTTTCATCTTATGCTCTGCAGACTTGACACTGTGGCTGTCTTGTGTCTAACCTATCATCCTTTCTCCTCAACCCTTCCAACATCTAGCAGTTTCCACTTAAAGCACAAGGCACATTGGAGCGGCATATATAGAAACATGAGTTAGCACTCAAAGGCCCAGCTTAAGCCAGCTTGTTTAACTGGAAGCAAAATGATTACGAGTTATGGCACTCTGCCCAGGAACCACTATTAACACTGCTATAACAAACTCTAGCTCAAGCATTGCTGTGTTGTTTTGCACTTTAAATTCATACCCTATCTCTCCTAATCTTCCTGTTAAGTGTAATAATCATCTCTATGGTTTACACATAGCAAAACATAGGAGTAAGGAAACATGCAAGCTTCTTCCTTTTGTTTGTTTATCCTGTAATTACTGCTTCCATGTTTCAATACATTGTGTTCATGCTGCTTGTATTGTATATCAGAGATGGACCTCATTGCAACTCTGAAAAAATTTCCTCTGAGAATTATTTTTCCTCAAAATAATAAAAAATTATGACTCAGGATTTTTCCTCTCCTAGGCGGAGTGGGTTTCATGTTTTTATGGAATTTTTCATTTTTCCTTCTACTCCTCTCAAATCCCAGAAAAAATAAATCTACAGGTTAACATAACTTTAGTGGCAGTAAAAGAATTATGCCACACTTTAAATATGTCCTGATGGCCTATCAGTTGGTATCAGTTTTCTGCCTCTTGAGTGCTATATAATGTGTAAACTGTTCTGATAGGCAGATGGATGTGTGAGTTTGATCTACTGACACAGTACTAATAACCACATTAGACCCAAAGATTAATGACGCATTGTGCTTTGTGCATGCCTGCTTCATCCATCATGTACCTGGTTATCAGAGGGAGAAAAAAAAGCAGACCTTTTATGTAACCAGTCAATAACTTTGTTAATCTAATTTCCAGTAATAATAGTAGAAAGGATTCAATTCACAAGCATCCTATATTTTCTAACGATGTTCCTTCAAATTATTCTTAGCTAGCACTTATAGAAATGCATATTTTGGTCTCTTATTTCAAACATTTACTTTTACCTTGAAGGGCTATTTTGTTCCCTAAAAACCACTTCGAAACTTCACCAAACAGCAAATCACACGAACTGTGAGATAAAATTCAAGAGCAAACCAGATAGTAGGAAGTTTAGACTCAGAGATTTAGCTGAATCTCAAGTGAAGCTACCAGAAAGTCAATAAACCTAATGGGCATGCTTCATTTTTAATAGAACACAATTTAAAAAGTTCTGAGGTAAAATTTACTCCATTATAAGCTATTTCTATGAGGTCCAATGAACCTCTTTTTATCTTCACCAGTGTCTTGACATATATCTTAAGAGGGCAAGAGGAAGAGAGTGAACATCATGCAAAATTGAATTGTAATGGGCAATGCATACAGTTAATCAGCTTCTGTAGTTTTTAAGAGGTATCACCAGTGACAGCTTGTAATTTAGGAGATAAGCAATCACCAAATATCATTAGGCAATATTAAGTCATTGGAGCCAAGAGCACAATCAGCAAACATTTATGTGTTTGTGAAATAAAATCCTGCTCCTACGATAGCACGGTGAAAATTGCTCTTGACTTCATAAGGGCAGCAATTCTATTTACAGATGTTAGTGCTGGTGAGAAACATTATGATCGCTTGGTTTGAGGCTTGTGAAGACATGGCATAAAATTTCTTTGAATGAGTCCTCAGTCCTGCCTAATGGCAATGCATTTGAATGACATCACGTCTTATAAGAAGACAGGTGACTTAGATTTCAAGAATTCAAGGGCTGGGTAAACTGTCACATACCTCAAAATCTGTTCCAATACTAGACTAGTGTGAAAAATATGCACACATTTTCATTTTAAGTTTGTCTCATTTGCATTTTATGCAGCTTCCAGCTTACCTGTTAAAGTGCTGTCTGGCATGAGAGCATATTCTTGCATATATTTATAAGATGGGATTAAATCACCTCTCAACCTTCTTTTCGCTAGGTTGAGCACTTTACATCTTAGTGTGTTTTTTATATCTCCTCTTCTCCTTGCAGAGCTATATTAGTTCACAGTGGAACCTGGCTTTAGGCAAGCCTTTAGAGTATTACTATTATTTATTTATGAAGAGCTGTCATTTGCTATGGTTCAGTGACATAGTAGAAGCAGATATGGGTATCAGTCTGGGGAGTAGTTGAAGGGGTGCTGACACTACTGCTGAGGAGTTTTCATTTGACAAAGGCCACAAGCTTGGCAGGATTTTCAGATGATTTCTAAATTCTCAGTTTAATCAGACTCCAGACCATATACCAGCATGTTTGCTTGTTATGGCTTAGTCCCAGCAGATGTCACATACAGTACCTTGTGACTGGGTTTACACAAGACCACTCTCTGCTTTGCTGCTATGTACACACAGGATTCTATCACGGAGTGCAGCTCTCAAAACAGGCTGTGAATATAGCACATCTCAGGCACCATATACGGGTTTTCTTTTCTCCTCCACCCAGAAGATGAATGAAAGACAATTCAGATTTATTCTTTTTTTACCTGAGAAGCTCTATCTTTTTATTCATGTTTACAAAATAATGCATTTGTGTTGAAGAGTATACTGCAAGAAAAGCTAGTTTCTTAGTTAATTTTAATAACACCTTGTTTAAAGTAATAAATTATTTGCACAATATTAGTATGAAAGGGAAAAAAAGGTATTTTTCAGCCTTTAATAGAATGAATACATAGGACTGGTGCAAGATTTCATCCTCTTTGTGCTTCCTTGTGCACTGAAATGCATTATAGTTTTAATAAAGTTGCATCAATAAAGTTTTAAGATTGCCATATTTACATTACTATTCAATTGGGTTAAACTATAATTATACCCTTTAGCTTAATTTTGACCAGCCACTTTTCTAGTATTACATAAAGTCAAAGTTTTATTTAAGTAAAAACTGAGAGGGAGAGTAAGCTTTTTTTAATTTCTAAAAATCAAACCAGTTTGCCTTTCTACTTAATCAGAAAGAAATATTACGAATTCATATACTGGAAACCATACTTTCAAATGGTCCAAAGAATGCCTCCCTTCAATATCTTTTCATATCTTGTTTCAGATCTTATTTTATATCTTGTTGCTTCCTAAACTTGTCATAAACACATCAGTTAATGGAAAATATACAATTCTTATTTGCTGTCTCAAGCACTTCAGTCAAATTTACATCAACACATTACTCTATTATCTTCAAATTTTCTTTGTTTTGTTACACCTAGTGTTGAACCAGGACACCTGAATGTCGTGGTTTAAGCCCAAGCTGTAAATCAGAACCACGCAGTCTACTGCCCCCCCCCCCCCCCACACACCTTTCTTCCCTCCGCTTCTGGAGGGACGGGGAGGAGAATCAAAAGAATGCAGCTCCCACGGGTTGAGATAAAGACAGTCCAGCAACTAAGGTATAACACAAATCACCACTGCCGCCACCAACAATAACAACGACAAGAGAAATAACAAGGGAAGAGAATACGATACCGCCTGCCGGAAAAGACAGCCCGCCCGACCAGGGGACGTGCCCTTCTGGGTAGCTCCCAGTTACATCCCCTGGCATGACGTGCTGTGGTATGGAATACCTCCTTGGCCAGTCTGGGTCAGGTGTCCTGTTCCCGCTTCCTCCCGGCCCCTCCTCCTCCCTGGCAGAGCATGAGACTCACAAAGTCCTTGGTCAGTCTAAACATCGGTGTTATCAGTTTTTTGTTCCCAGGCCAAAAGTCAAAAACACAGTGCTGCAACAGCTACTAAGAAGGAGAAAAAAAACTGACTGCCACTGCTGAACCCAGGACACTGAACAAAAACATTTTCCAGCAGGTAACCCAAATATAACTTTACAAAAATGCATGTTTATTTTCACTTTAAAACATAAAACAAGAAGGAACCCCAATTCTTAGGCAACAAAATGTCTCTATATTAGCAACATTGTATGTGCATCAAACAAGCTTCTTTGGCATTTGTTTAAAGGGCTTGCTCACATTTCTGCACAGCTATAACACCTTAATAGGGTCAGCAATATAGTAATTATCAGCTGTGTACTTCTTTTCAAAAAACTCCATGTCTCTCATATTTGCAGCATCTCTGCTAAGGGTAGTGTTAGATTAAGACTTCAGGACTCACAGGGTGGCCGTCTTTTAACCATGCAGGTGTCAGGAAACTCTTGTCTCACCTTATGGTTATGCAGTGCCTGACTTCAATGGAGTTGTCTCAATTTACAACACTCTAAGATATGGCAATATATCTAAAACCTGCTGCGCTCTCTCATTAATAGCTCCACTGAAGTCAGGCACTGTATGCCTGCAGAAAAAGACATTAGCTGGATGTCTATAACTGCTTATATTTTCATTTCATTGTGCTAAATATTCTGTGGCAAATCAAATAATTAAAATTCTTCTTGATTAGTACAGTGCAATTTGAATGTTAGGTGGGCTTGGGCAAGGTGGCAGGAATACAAAGCATTCAGTAGTGCTCCAGTAGATTCCAGCTGAAATACTTTCCAGATTTTTGTATTTTCAGCCAAAATCCTTCCATGACTTCCAGCCACATCTAGCTTTACTTTTGCAAGTAGACAGGTTTGGATTCTTCACATGAAGAACATCACAGCACTGGGCAGGCCCAAAAGAATAACCCAACCAAAACCCAACGTCTTTTTCCTTACAATAATAGCTGCAAATGGGAAGTGACTCATTCTCCTTCTTTGCCTTTCCAATATCCCAAGAACCTGATATCATTTATTACTACTTTTAATTAATTTAATAAACCTTATGTTTCCTGTTTGCTTCCGAGACAGGAGCATTTTGACATGGCTAATGCCACACTAAATGACATTTGAGCGGTTGTTACTGTGACTGTATACAAAACTGAAAATCTCAAATAGGATTTGGCTGATTGAGAAGCCTGCCTTTGGTTTGACACAAAGATATCTCTAAGCTATTTTCTACAAGTGTGCCCTTATACGAGTAGTGTGATTTCCACTGCATTGCGCCAGTACTCAGAGTTAAGTCTTGTGAAAAATGATTTGCTGTGTTGGAATAAAATAGTCATTAGGCTCCTCAAAGAAGAAAAGCCAAAGAAGCAGTGCTGATTTTAGCTTTTTTCCTAGGAGAGTCTATAGGTTTTATTCCCCCCTTTTCCTGCCATCTTCGTTATGTGCTATTGCTCTCGTATCAGGCATGAGCATAGGGCAGATATCCCTAGTGGTGAGGCCTGAGGAGAGTTACTCATGCAACCATAGAGGCCAGCAATGAGAATCTCAATGGCTCTTTAATGTGCTGGCCCCAGCTCACAAAAAGGAGTGAAAAGCAACTTCTTCATCCCAGAGCTTCCCAGGAGAACTGTGACAGCTGGAATCGCTATTATCTCTGCTCCCTCTTCCTGCCAGCAGGTAGTCATTTGCTGTGAAATTGGCAATATCCAAAGTTCAGTCAAATGCAAAATAAACAAACTGAAATAAGAGAGATAAATATTTGCTTTCTAATCCCTTTGAGCGATAGGAGACTTGCAATGGACTGAAAAACAATTCAGGCTACTAAAATCCCTCCCCCAAATAATAATAATAATAAAAAAAATCCTACCCTCTTAAACTGTTCCTTATCCTAGCTCAGCTGTGAGGAGATCAAGGGATGTTTCTTGTGACTATAATCTTATGATAGTAGTGCAGCTGTAAACATTGCGCTGACTTTGTTAGTTGGCTCCTGATGCCCAGTGCTACAAATGGGTCAGAAGCAAGTGCTGCAGAGAAGGTGGAAGCAGACTGCTCCTTCATCGCAGGTTTGTTACAGTGAAATTATCTTTGGCGGAAATACAAGAAGAGCTGATAAGAAGCAGAAAACTGAATAGGTTTTTAATTTGCTATTGCATAGTCATACTCCTGTCCACAGTTTTACTCCGATTTCCCACAATGAGTTTCGCACTTCACTATTTCTCCACAGAAGTGAGAGATTCACCCTCCAAGTCTCTTCCACACTCTGCTTGTAGCAGCAAACCAAGGCTCTTAGGTTTGTAAATGACCTTTACACAACAGTAAATTTTGGTTTTACACATGATTACTCTCACACACATACTTTCAAGATGCAGACACAGAAAGGGAGAACAAATAGTCATGCATTTCAGCCAAGGAAGAGGGGACAGCTTATCTATGAGGCAATGAGAATGGAGTGCTCTGATTCTCTTTTATCATGACATGCAAAGAACACCATGACGATGTAGTCTGCAGTACATGGCTTCTCTATACTGCCTGTGGCAAAGTCTCGTTTAAGCATCTGAATGATTCAGGCTGCATGTTGCAGCTAATATGTATGTATGCAGTAACATCTGGCAAGTTACTGAAACTAAAACTGCTGACTGCTTATTAAAGTATCTTTCATTGATTTCATGTAAACCATAAAGAACATCTTTTGATTATCTGGCAAATCCACATTCTCGTGCTTTAACTTTCCAATGTAAGTTTGTAACTCTTAGTGCTATGTGGTTTAGACGATCTTGGGATTTATTAGAGAGAAAAAATCTTTTGGAAAGGAAAAGATAAAATATCCCATTGGTACCAACTTATCCCAGAGCCATTATTTTATATTTTGGCTTCATAGAAGATTGAATTCTCACTCAGATGAATAGAGTTGTCCAGAAATTTGTGGATGAATCTATCCCATTGACCGGGTTTCAGCTGGGATAGAGTTACTTTTCTTCCTAGTAGCTGGTGCAGTGCTGTTTTGGCTTTAGTCCGAGAACAATGCTGATAACACACTGATGTTTTAGTTGTTGCTCAGTAGTGCTTACTCTGATCAAGGACTCTTCTGTCTCTCATGATCTGCCAGTGAGGAGGGGCTCTGGCTTCTTAGCCAGAAGGGAGAAGAGACAGGACACCTGTCCCAAAGTAGCCAAAGTGATATTCCATACCACAGCACGTCATGCCCAGTATATAAACCTGGGGGTGTTACTCAGAAGGGCTGGATTGTTGCTCAGGTCAGGCTAGGTATCAGCCAGCGGGTGGTGAGAAATTGTATTGTACATTACTTGTGTTTTCTTGGGTGGGGTGAAGCTTATTTATTCCTCTCTTTTTATTTCCTATTATTATTATTACAGTTATAGTTGTATTATATTTTAATTTCAATTATTAAACTGTTCCTATCTTAACCCATGGGTTTTTACCTTTTTTCCAGTTCTCCTCTCTCTCCCACTGGGGATGTGGGGGAGTGAGTGAGCAGCTGCATGGTACTTAGTTGCCAGCTGAGCTTAAACCATGACACCCACATTCCCCTTTAGCATTCAAAATGGAGTTACAGAAGTGATGTGTCTGTCTTTCAGTAAGCAAGCAGGTTTTGGTCCACAATTTTGTTCATGGAAATCTCTAACTCTTTGAAAAAGGAGCACCTCATTCTTAGACTAGGACCTTGGAAAAAGAGTATCGTATGTTATCACGGTTTTTTTTGTCTCAACAATATCTGAAAGATACTTTCCCTCTATCGTTCTTTACACTGTTTTCTTAAAATGGCCACGTATTTTTTTGTGTTCTCTGTAAAAAATGTTGCATCAGAGAGAAAAGTGGTTTGCTACTGAATTCAGGGTGGGAAAAAAGAAAGCTCAAGTTAAGAAAACACAGCCAAAACTGTAGTCAAACACTTTCTGGCCAGACATAGTAAATACATCTCCAATTTCTTTACAATTTGAACTTGAGGTTATAGAACGTACAGGTTCTGATGTGTTAAAAAATGATTGTTCTCTTTCAGAAGGTTGCTTAAGAAATTGTATTAAAAGGAATGTATCATTCGTCAACAGGAAAACCAAGCTAAAAGATTAATAAAATAGGTTAGCTACAAGTCCACCCTCTTACTAGGTTTTTTCTGTGTCTAGAGTTCTAAATTTTCACTCATGGTTAAATACCTTTGGATTTACATTTAATTCCCTGTTCCTATTAGTGTATGTTAATAACAGATCTACCCCCTCCACTTCTTCCCCTGTTCCCTGGGAACAGGCAGATGTGGCAGAATTCCATTGATTCTGTCAAAGAGCCAGGTGTTACGACTATTGAATATGTAGTATTGCAGAGGTTTGCAAAATAGACATAGCCTATTTGCTCTGAACTCTGGAACAGCAAAGAAAGCAAATGACTTTGTTGGGCGAGGAACTGAACACAAGTGAATTTTCATCTGCTGTCACCTGTTTGACAAGGTGACTCAGGCTAAAGAGCTCACTTTGGGAAGATGAATTTGCTGTTTTGCTAAGAAATTTTGAACTGTCACCCTCAGGCACTGAATAAACTTACACAAATGGTTTCCAGACACTAACCTTAGAGCATGATATCCATCACACTAATAGACCATAATCCAGCTTTAACCCAGCCAGGCACAAAATCTTTCTGGATAAGAAATAAAATCTTCTTTGCTACTGAATTTAACTGTGGTGCATTTAAGTCATTTTAGAGCCAAAATATTAACACTACACAAAAAAGTTTATGCACATTCTGAACTTATTTTACTGCTGAGGGATGTATTTTTTTGGCTATGATGGAAAAAGATCTCAAACAGCTGTATAAAGGTGGTGCATTTAACAATCGCATCTCCGTGATGAAGTTTCTGCTTAAGCATCTCAGGTTTGAAAATCAGTCATAAATGTGTGTACATTCCCAAGTGTGTCTGCAAAAGAAAATTCATGCTGTCCTTCAGAAACACACAGAATAGAAAGTGGAAGTAAGATGAAAAATCATGTGGTTTGTGTTCTGCATGAACTTGAAGAAAAGGTAGAAAGAGCCTACCAATCCTCCCTGGATTTTTCAGCCCATTAAGTACAGTTACAGCACAGAGTCACTGATGACTGTGATGATTCAGATTAGGTGACAGACAGCAGCAATACTGCTGAATGGGTTTTACAGTGCCTACAGGTAAAGCCTTTGTGTCTCAGAATAAAAGCAGCTGCATTAAGTGGCATCTAAACGTCACATTCCTTACTGCACTCAACTCTGTAGCCTATGTTGCCAAGCCCTGCTGCTGGAGCACTGCATGGATCACAGAATGCTCCCAGCCACAGGCTGTTGTGCTAAGTAACTTCTGAAACTTATTTTAAAACTTTCTTTTGCCTTCTAATCTTTTTGAACTCGGCTGCAATCTCTTGACCAGCTGCCTGCAGACTCTTGCTTGCATGGAAACATCCCTGGCAGCGTTCAAGGCTGGGTTTGACAGAGCCTTGGGTGACATGGTTTAGTGTGACGTGTCCCTGCCCA
Source organism: Psittacula echo (assembly GCF_963264785.1). Lineage (NCBI taxonomy): Eukaryota > Metazoa > Chordata > Aves > Psittaciformes > Psittacidae > Psittacula > Psittacula echo. The sequence continues at coordinate 87,441,984 of NC_137737.1, read as the reverse complement.
TGGCAGGGGGTTGGAACTAGATCTTAAGGTCCTTTCTAGTCCTAACAATTCTGTGAGTCTATAATTGTAGTTGTACAACCAAGACGTGAGAAAACCGAGGTAGAAAATGACAGATTATTTTTCCCAGCCTTTTAAAGATTCCTATCCATATAGGTTACACCCTTACTTCAGGACACATTCACACACCCATCAGAAGGCAACTCATCACACAAGGTCTTTCCAAGGAGGCTTTTAAACCCAATCTCTTTATGGATATCTATAGCCTAATCGCTCTTCACTATCCATGCCTTAATCACGTAGTGGCTTGAATTACACTTATTTAACACCACCAAAAAAAAAAAAAAAAAAAATAATCAGTATCCAACGTTCCTTAGTAGTTCTAGACAAGGAGACAGACAGAACAGATCCAATCTTATATATGGTAGTGTAAACCTGACATGGCTATTTACAAGTGAATAACTGCTCTCAATTTATATACATGTATAAAGGATCAAAATTTTTCTTCTGTTAGAGAGAACTCTTGTTTCCTAAACAGAAAGAACTGTATTCATGTTTGGAAATAATAAATCACTACCTACTGCTCAGTTCAGCAATGTTTTCTCTAAAAAAAATAAAATTGATATCTGCTGGAATCTGAGCTGATGTATTTTTTCCTGGAAGTTTCAATTTATTCCCCAATACCATACTTTTTCTCTCTTTATTTCCCTTCAGGACAGTAAGTTTTTATGCTTGTGTCTCTTGGAAATAAGCGGATGCAGCATATGTTCCTTAAATAGAGCCTCTGAATTATTCTTACATGACCTGCATTAGACCTCTCCAGACTGTGTAGCTTTTTTCTGGAAGGTCAAGGGAATTCAGGAATTATTTCAAGCCTGGTGCAATTCTTTTGAGATAATCTGAAGGATTTAGATTTTTGCTCAGCAGTGTGAAATTTTCACTTACGGCTCTGTTTTTACAGGGTGTCCTCAACCTACTCCCCCTACTGTGACATTACTGTGACATTTATCCTTTTGTTTTTTAGGTCTCAGGAATCTCTTCAGGACATCTGTCCTGGTTCTCAGGCTAAAGTCGAAAACACAGCACTGCACCAGCTACTAAGAAGGAGAAAAAAGACTGCTACAGCTGAACCCAGGAGAGTATCTCACACGTTGCTTTGTGCTTGACTATTGTCAAGGTTTGAAAGGACTATTCAGCAAAAAGGATCCAGGGCAACACATTCACAGTCTGTTAACCAATCTAGACCCTGAAGTCCTACAAAACTAGTTCTTAGGAATGTCAGCTTTACTAAAGGTCAATGACATTCAAAGGTTTAAGTCAAATTCAAAACCAGATGTTAGGCAGTCAGATTATTTGGTGCCTAGGAAAGCTTTACCTATTTACTGAAGAAGGAAGAAAACAAAACTAGCATGGCTGGTTTTGGCTCCTCTTATAGTCCCATTTGTTACTATGATGTTTCTACCTATTAAATCACCATATTTTCAAGGGGAAAGCAGCACAGAGAGACAGTTAATGACAAAGAGCAAAGTCCTGATCCATTTCTGCTGAAAATAAACTGCAACCACCACAGTGAAGCAATGCAATAACACAGCAGCTGTCCTATTTTTCAGTCCATGACATCCCTGAAGCATATACTCACAAAGGAGGACATCAGCTTTCCCAGTAATATTCCTGAGTCAAAGCAGGAAGACATTGCAATTTAAAATGGTTACACCTGAAATCCTTTTTGCTTAGCCCTTGTTCACTCGCCTTTTAGCTAAAGTGCTGTCAATTCCTGTAATAAGTCATGAGGAACTTCCTACAGTTTGAACACAACTTTTATTTGGCCTGAATAGAAAACTCCCTTAGATATCTACAGGAGGATGGCAGTGTGCAGATGACCATGCCATATGTGATTAAATTCAGGTACAGAGAACTATGGTCAAGGCCTCCAGAGTAAGCACTGAGGCCACTGATTTGTATCAGCAAGTTATCACACCTTCCTCAGATAGACTAATTAACTACAGGCATGAATAACTGTTGCTGCCAGAACCATGAATTGCAGCTTTCCCATCAAGTGCTTATCTATAGAAGTAACTGCCTTCAGTTAGGCCCATTAAGTAGCACTACTAGGCTGAAAAAACAGTGGGTTTTACTTTACCCCAGCTAGCTCCTGGATATTTTTAGGATTTTTTTTAAGGTTGAATTTGTCTGTTGACAGAATGGATGCTCAAATATGTAACTTAGCTGAAAAGGCTCTGCATTCATCTACCTTTGATAAGAAGACTGCTGGGTAAAACCAGGTCTAAATAGTTGGTATATGTCTATGATTGGTGTCAGGGGAGTGGAGACTTGGCCTTGTCAGTCAGCACTGCCACTACAAAAGTCATGTAGAAGTCCTACAGCCTGGCTGACTTGTCCATGAGAATTAATTTAGAATCTCATCAGACACAGAACAAGCATACACATTCATCAGTCTTTGACTGAAAAGAATACATAATTCCCTATCAACATCTTTACAGAAGAAAGCTTTCGCTTCTATGAACTTGGAAGGCATCAGATAGGGTGAAAACATATCTATATCCACCTATTACTTTCACCATTCACACTGATGTATATACTTAAAAAATCTTTCTTTCTCCCTGTTTAGGGGTGAAAATTAACAACACTCATGGTAACTAGGTTGAGAACTTTCTGAAGAGTTTTTGCTATCTTGTTTGTTTTACTTATGGAGCTAATCTCTATATACATTCACACTGTGTGATGCATATGCTTAAAATATCTTTCTTTCTCTCTGTTTAGAGGTGAAAATTAACAACACCCATGGTAACTAGGTTAAGAACTTTCTGAAGAGTTTTTGCTATCTTGTTTGTTTTACTTATGGAGCTAATCTCTATATACTTTCTCCAATCCTTTTGAAATAGTAGACACTATTTAAAAAGAAAAAGAAATCATATGAAAGTTCCTCAGACAGATTTATTTTTCAAGTATCACTTTTTCATTAAAATAGAGAGGATTATGTGGCTATATGCAGAGGATATTATGTTGCAAAGAAGTGGTATTGACTAATCTATAGTTAAGAACTTTTTATTTCAACTCACACACTTTCTCATCCTAATGACCTGAGCCATCAATTCAGATGGCTGACTATCGGAGAAAAGCTCTATGAACAGCTGCATACTGAAAAGACTCCTACTGTACTTGCTGTAGGAGTGCATGATGTATCAACACCATCAGAGTGGGGAATTAATTTCTCCAAGGTATGAAATAATTTCTCTAATCCTGTTAAAGATTCAGCATTTTAGTCATATGGTTTAGTTTTAGAAAGTCCTGTGAAAAGCAGGGAGCTGGCCTTGATGATATTTATGGGTCACTTCCAACTTGAGATATTCTATGAATATTATTGCATCCATAGTATTATTGCTTCCTATAAAACTCCTTGCACTGAACCAGAAAGGATGGCTGCTTTTTATGTTTTAACTCTTATATGAAAAAGTAATTAAAACTTAAAATAAGTTCTAGATTTTCTGGATATGAAACACAGAAATGAAATAATTGTCTTTGAATAGTAATCTCTTCTTCATATTTTCAAGAGATTCTAAGTCTTCTCCCTTTATTACTACTTGTAAATTCTTCTAAGAACAAGATCAGAGGCCAGCATTCAGTGTGGCTTTGTGCTCCAGGGTATGTTTTGCAATTCTAGAAATTCTGAGGTACCAAAAATCAATGAAAAGGAAATATCCTGCAACTGATGTCCTGTACTTCTATTTCAGTGATACAGAATTGTTACAGATTTTTATGCAACTGTTTTGGTTTATCCACTGGCATGTATTGCTTACTTTTCCCAATTTTACAACTATGGAAAGCATAATTCAACAGATTAACTCATCATACCTGCTAGAAATAATACTTTAGTTGTAATTTTAAATCAAGCAAATGCAGTATAAATCTCCATACACAGCTGAAGGAATTTTTAAAAGATCATCAATTGTGATATGATTGAACTTAAGGTCCTTTCCAACTCCATGATTTTTTTTCCACAGACCTCATTGCTTCATAACACAGCATACATAATGTCATAGACTACTGGCTTGGACCACACTTCTGCATAGTTGAGCCAGAAATTGTTCTGAATTGCATTTAACCTGGACTTTGCCACACACAAGAAACAAAATTACTTCTATAATGATATGTCTTGTATCATTTACCATCAACTTCCTGTCCTGTCGGGTGCTTTGTTTCTGTGTACTACTTATTTTAAACACAGTAGTTCAAGTGTTGGAGTAGAAGTTGGCATTAAGAAGACTTATTCTTTGTTTTGCTGCTAACTCACTTGTATGACCTTTGGTGGGTCTATAAATCTAACTTTGTTTTGGTTTGCTTGTCTCCAAAATTGCTGTGATAAATAGAAGTTGTGTTTTGTTGAGCTGAATTTCAAGATATATTGACCCAATAATCAATAGTTTACCAACTAATAATAAATCCTAATATTCAGTCAATGAAACAAGAAGTCAGCTGGATTGTTCAGTGCACTCCATTTTACAATCAATCAGATGGATAACTTTACTCAAATTCCATCCAGGGTTCAGAGGTATCTGGAGAGATGTTTTCACGTTAGCACTAACTGTGATATACACAGGTTTCATAAAATCATGGGTTAAAATCCTAATGACTTCAAATAAACCTTTTATCCTTTCAAGTGCCGATCAGGATATATTCATTTGCAAATACAATCTAATTGTTTAACCTTATTCCAGATCTCTGGGACCAAATTATCCTGGTGCTTGTAGGAGTGAAACCTAATTGCCTTTTTTTTTTTTTTTTTAAACAAGATTAGGCAATGCTTGTAATTTATGTCAGGAATTTAATTTTTTAAACAGATCTTTAGCTGACACAGTTCTACTGAACCAACAGCATGCTGGTTCACATGCACATATCTTGAGGTGTTAACCTGCTATTTTCCCTGGTAAAATCTTTTGATAGGAGGTTGTTTTGTTATCATTGTCACAATTTTCATAATAATAAGACAATTCAGCTTCCACAGGTTGTAAAAGAATTCACCAAATTACGTTGATACAACCTGGTATCTGGTTACTGATGCTACTGCATTGTGTACCTGAGCTAGCCTTACCCAAACTGGTTTGATCACAGGAAGATATCTAAATAAAACTATATAGGCTTTTTTACAGTCTATTCCAACACTGACTAGAGAGTCTCAGTGAGTTATCCCCCAAGAAATTTCATGTTTCCTCAGCACAACTATCTTGGGTACTTCTGTTTGTTCCGCCTCTCTCCAAAAGAAAGTAGTCAGTGAAGGCACGGACAGTTATATTCCAGTTACAATTAATGACCTTATTCCCCACCTCCTTCTCTTGAGATGAGAAAGCATTGAACTGTCACAAGACTCAGATGTGCCTTGCCCTTGGGAAACTGCACAATCATTGTCATTGCTCCCGGCACAGTGTTCCCAATATCACATTAAGTCCAATCTCCATCCATCTTTCTGTTTGAGTTTCAGGAAGCTTCATAAGCAAAGGCTCATGGAAAATCAAGCTATGTGCCTCTGACACAAAATCAGCAGTAACTATGACATTTTTCATAAATGTCTCTCTAAGGTTTGCTGCTAAGACATTAAGATTCTCTTCCAAAGCCACTTCAGCTGCCTCACTATGGGGGCAAAAGAGATTTGCTCCTTCTTCTTTGCACCAGTCCTTTGCTGTTACTGTGTTCCTGCTGTAACCCTCCATGTAATGTGCTGCTTTTGCTTGATCATCTCTTACCACACACAGGAGGACTCTGCAAGCAGGATATGCCTCATGTAATGGGCTTAAACACTTCTTTTTCTATTGGTTGATACATGCAGTTACCAAGCTAAGCAATAATATCCTCACCATGTCTAATGTAGGTAGCATTTATCAGTCAGGTGGAAAGGTATCAATATCAATTGCTTCTTGGAACAGCTTGGGTGGCTGTCTCCTAATTCTCTACCTTTTTCTTAGGTTTATGTCATTATTTTCCCCTTTGGGTCCTTGAGTAACTAGTCACTACCACCTCCACAATTTTACTTCTGTGTAGTCACATCTCTCATCTTGCACAGATTTAACTTATGTACTTTCACAGTTTAAAGACTATCTTTTTAGCAAAACAGAACCAAAGTCCCCCAGACATGACACACAAAGCTAGACCTTGGGTCATGTGAAGGTGAATCGCTGGGCTACTGCTGATGGTGCATTCCTTTCTGATCATCCCTTTTCTTTTAGTCTTTCCCCATGGTTTGCATTTTCTAACCTTGGATCATCCTAGTTACTGCCTTACCAGAGCTGAGTAAAGGAGAAAGATAACTTCCCAGGTATTCAGGACAATATTTGTTCTTAACTTTTCACACCAAATACCTGATTTTGCTACCCCATGCTGAAATTTGGGATATAACCACATTTATGAAAAGTTGTTTCTGAATCAGTCTTCTGCATTCTGCAGTACATTCAATTCTTCCTACCTGAGCACAAAATTTACAAGTATGTATTAATGAATTTCACTCTGGTTTGGTTTTCTTTTTTTTTCTTTTTTTTTTTTTTAAATCGTTCATCTATTTTTAGAATGATTCGTTCAGATACTTGGCTTGCTCTCCAAAACTTTTGCAGCCCTTCATTTGTACCACATGTAAACTAAATGCACTTTCTCAGTAGTCTGTAATTTTTAATGAAAATATGAATAACTTCATACTCATGACAGGTCCCCATAAAGTCCCATTTGATACATTCTACCATTCTAGTATATCGATGATCCCTATACTTCAGAGATATTTGTACACTCCTCAGAGAAGCTCCATTAAAGCCATTTTTTATCAATACATTTTGGAAGGTATTAGTTGACACAGTATCAAAACCTAAATAAAATCAACACGTATATGATTTACTCTGTTCCTCTTCTATACAACACCCCTGTTAACATTTCATAAATCATAGGCTGATTTTACATGATTTGGTGTACACAGGTACATCATGACTACTGTCCCATTTCTTTATTATTTTCCAGATTCTTATGAGGAGGTTACTTGATTGTTTCAGAATTTTCCCAGAAAGTGAAGTTAAGCTGTTTTATTTTTCGTTCATTACATCCAAATTTCTCAAGAATAAGCACTATATTTGCCTATATCTAAATATCTTACAGTGCTTTCACAAATAACAAAACCCGTCCTACATAACACCCTCTGTATGAAAATCCTTTATCCATAGCATCCACTGTCATTCTGGGACACATGCCCTGAAAAGATAGTCACTCTTTATTTCAAACCAGGTATTAACAGTCGCAGTAAAGCTCCTAATTAAATCAGGGTTTTCTTATCCTGGAAAATGTACAATAAGACAAAAAAACTAACTGTGACAGTTAATACATTTAAGATGGCTAGCAAGAAATTACTTCTAGAGATTTTGTGCATTTTCCTATGTACTTATAAGGTTATTTCTTTAAATTCAGATCCGAAGCTAACCAAAGCCACTGAAGAATATCAATGAATTTGGGCTATATGTTCTTCCATAATGTTTTAACACCAGTTAAAAAACAGTTGAAGACTAGATAAAGACAAAAACATGCCTGTTGTGATACGTGAATTTTCAAAGACTCTCAGTGGATATCTATAAACCACTGGCAAAAAACATTTTGCAGATAGAAAGCAGAATAGAACTTTTGGTAGTGGGAATTTAGATAAGTTTGTTTCCTTCTTCCCTAAAGTCCTTCTAAAAAGGTCACAGTGATAAAAATAGAGCTGCCTTCTTTTAAAAGGATTTTGCTTGAGAGCTCAATTTATTCAGAAATCAAGACAGATTGATGCTGTTCTCTGGGAATGCAGATAGGCATATTTTAGACAATAAACCAGGAGCCCTTATCTGCTGAATTTTGTCTTTTCGATGTATCTATCCTATGCTAATTTTAGGTCTGCATCCTCTATATCCTGCCATGTTTTGTTTTTCCTCCAATTCAGCTCTGATTTTCCGTTATGGCATGTCCTTTTAGCACATTTTTTGTACTTATGACGCATCTGTTCTCATTTTGCTCCTGCAAGTGCCTAAACGACAGCTAAATGCATCTGTAAAGACAAGTGCTGAACAGGTGCAAAACAAGACCACAAGTAATGAAAGGAGAGGAAGAAATCAGAGACTAATTTTTGCTCTGTCAGGATTTGCCTAATATATGTATAGCCATTACACAGGCAATACAAATGTCTCATTTTCAGTTCTTAATCTTCTTCAACAATCTTTCTGGAGTTAATTTAGATTAACAAAATTTGGAAGAAAATACTCATTCTCTATTGTTGATTTGACAGAGGGCTCATAATATAGGTTAAGGAATTTATAGGGGATCCATCTCTTCTATGTTAGTAAAACGGAAAATGCAAAAAAAATGAATGTTCATCCATTACTTGAAAACGGCCCCCTCCCAATTTTTATTTTATGTTTACTTTACACTGTCCAAAGAGTTTTTGCCTGTTACTCTTGAGAAAAGCTTGTAGAGAGATATTAATTTCACACGTGCCATAAATGAATATTTTTTCTCACTCTAATCTTAGTGATACAGACTGCAGATCTGAACAATGTTATGTTCTTTTTATATTGTTTCAGCAACAGAAAAAGTCAATTTACCCACATTATCTAAACAATATTACGGCTTCAAAATTACTCTGAGTTCAGTCTCCAGGAGAGCAGGATTTTCAGGACTGTGGCTAAACCACCTTAGGAATTTCTTTTGAAAACAGACCAAAAGAAAAATCTCTGTTTGCCCATTAGCCAAATGATAGCTGGGAGAGAAGACTGGAGATTAGTTCAAATAGACAAAATTTGGCTATTTCTTGCTGAAAATAAGCAAAACAAACAAAAAAAGCCACCACACAAAAAAAGTAAAAAGAAACCCAACATTTTGAGTAGAACAAGCCCTTTGATTCAGAATGTTCCCTTTCAGGCACTTCTTACAGGAAGCACAGCTGAGAGATCAGCTCACAAAACAGAGACACACCAATTATTTTCTGACTTGAATCCCAGTTAGTTAGGCATGTCACCTGCATAAGAGAGAGACAATTCTTTTCGCTACCTGGGATGAATTAAGTTCACATTCCCCACCTTGCAGAACTGTGTCCAAACTATTATCCTAAGGGCTGTCTGGTCTTCCCTGTCCTATGAACAGCACGCCAAAATTTGCTAAGGCAAATGCTGTGCCTGCCGCAAACTCTAGGTGAACTATTGAATGAGACTCAGTGACTGTTGCTGTCTGGCTTTCTCCTGTTGCTGGTATTTTGGATCATCTGGCAGCCCCCAGGACAGAATCCCTCTGTTGCTAGCTGTGTGGCAGATCTGTTTGATCTCTCTCTGAATCACATGCAGCTCAAGATTGAAAAGTTGGTCACTCTGCATAGAGGTCTCTGGGTTATCTCAGTTCCTTTTGATGATAATGCTCCACCTTGTATTTTAAATAGTTAAATGGTCATTGAAAGTGAGGCGAATCTTTTGACCACCGGGCAAGAGAATGACTGAAGCACACTCTGGCTTAGCATTTCAGTATATTGAAGAATATTTAGGTGTTTTTGACAAAGAGAAACTATCTCATAAGAGAATCCATCTTCTCCCATCCTTGGATATTAGGTAAATATTTTGCAACTAGACACACAACTAGTAATTTTATGAATCTCATGTGGAAAGGTTGGTGGTTTTTTTAATTATTTTTTGAGTTGTTTTTCTTTTTTTAACAATCAACATTTACAAATACTTTGGGGGCAGTTCAGATAAGAAACTGCTTATTATCTAAAATCAAACCAGAATACTCAGTGGTAGATTGAATGAAGTTGTTCTGTGGCAGTTGTATTACAGAAAACACAGAAATGTTGGGTTTTTTTCTCCTTGTATCAGGAATCATAACAGTCCTTTCTGAGATTACAGAATTCTAACATCTGGTGAAACCAGACCAGATCTGGGGCTACTTTAAGCTATGCTGGAAACCATAGCCTAAGTAGTAAGGTTGCTCACAGCTCCTCCCTGTTTCTCTTCTCATGTTTGGTTCATGAAACTATTCCTAGGGAGGAATGATCGACCTCAGGAATCAGTATTGCATGGTCATTACACCAGTGTACATGAAAGCAGTGACAGACTGCTTATTTGAAACAGGAATTCCTTGGAAGTTTTCTGTGGACTCCAGGCTCTTATGTTCTTTTTCTTAACATAGGAAAGGGGGGGGTGGGGGGGAAGGTACATGCAATGATGCTTCTGGAAAGACAGAATTTTTACTAAGATCATACCCTGAACTGAATGGCTCTTTCTTTGACAGCAGCCACACTGCTGCTCTCTGAAGAGCAAGAAGCTGAACTTTCCGGGACCCAATTAGGAAGTGCTTCAGAAAGGAAGCTAGAGACAGCAACAGTCTGAGGGATTAATTACAGTAAAGGATCCTCAAAGCACTGGCTTCCAAGTACTTTAGGCATAGCTATGATCTTTACTTTGCATTGCTTAAGAACTGCTTTTACAGAAAGAAAAGAAGAAAAATTGCTATGACTTGAGGCTTTATAATGTATTTCTTTGTCCAGTCCCAGTGCTTTGCAAGTGAACAGTTTCACAGCAAATATCACTTACCAATGAAGCTTTACTTTTTCAGAGAAATATAAGTTTCTTTAAGATAGAAAATAAATACTATTCATATTATTTTGGCTGATAAGGCAAAGTAAGCCTAAAAATGTGCATTATGTTTTGCTTTTCAAGACCTTTTGCTTTTTAGAGTCAGAAAGGACTGATGGTTTTTTCGGGTCATTACTGAATACCTGACTGTACAGGAATATCAAATTTGGCTTGTCACTGTGAGCAATAATGTAGGAACTAAACAGCAACAAGAAGAATTAACTATATTTACTTTCTCTGATACTCTAGGTCAAATAAAAATGTTAATGAAAACAGAATAATAATAAGCTTCCCATGATCACACACGTGATCTCACAAAATAACACCCCAGATTCATAAAATATAATGTATTTGATGTCTGTCTTCTTGTTATTAAATAAAGGTGTTCCTACTAGAAACAATGGTGCCATTCTTGCTTCAGCTGAACTGGGCTGAAATCTTTTTGTTCTTATTAGAACATGTGGGAGAAAAGTAGTATGTAAAACTAATAATCATGTTTTAAGAAATCTAGTACAATAGCTATCTTTCATAAATCTCAGCATAATTAAGAAGAGTTCAAGACTGAAGGGCTCATGATTTGCCATGTTTGTCATGTGTTAGAAAAGAAATGCAAGCTGATGTTTTCAACAAGACTGCTGTTAATGATATCTGTCAATGCACTTTAAATATATTCACCCCATCCTCACACTGTGCTACAGCTCTTGCAGAGGGGTGAACTTCACCTGGCATCTTCACTGGATAATGGAATTAGGATTTTTTTAGCATCATAGCTCTGTCCTTATATGCTGATTAAAAGCAGTCGTTGGTATCTGGTCATGCAAGTTCTGACCCTGAGGTGCTGTGCTGGAAGAGATGTATCAGTAGTCCTCCACAATACAAAGAAGAATGATACAGCAAGAATGAATGCTAGAAAGAGTGGAACAATTTTTATAAAAGTAGATACTATTTACTTCTTTTTACCAAGCATTGAGACTCCTGGCCTGTTCACAGAAATCTTGTGTTGTTCAGACTTAGTTCAATTAGACTTTTTCTGGATTAATGTGATGTTCTGTATTCACTTGTGGAATGTAGTATGCTCTCATTTGGGTATACTGAATCAAATATTATTCATTATTAGTAGTTTTCTACACTTTTGCTTATTATTCTATCTCATTTTGCAGTAATGTGCACATTTTAAAGTATGCTGCTATGTAATCTGCTGGGTAGGAATTAAAATTATTGCACATCTTCTACCTGATATTCTTTGAAGGACAGAGAAATTGAGATCAAATTTTCAATGTTCATACCTATTTTTATCACAGCCTTTTCAGATATGCTGACTTTCCCAGTGTTTTCTGAAGTCAGCATTTCTTCAGAAAGACTGTCACCTTCAAAAAAAAGGTCACATGGGTTAGTAATTCATGTGTGCACTGTAAAATAATTTACAGTAGCACTTGACACTTTACTTTCCTTCCCTTTTTAAACAGCTTTATTTATTTTATTTTTTTTTTTGTTCATCTTTTATATGAGAGTCATTGCTGGAACCTTCTCTTGAAAACTACTTTCTCACTTACAAGTCATGATTTGACCGTTTTGGTTCTGATCATTCCATAGCTTCTACTATGCTGAATATAAGCTCTAATTCCTGCCAGGTTTCCTTTCAGATTTTTCTCTTATTTTGGTGTTCGATAAGTCAGATCACCTCAACAGATTTTTTTAAAAAAAGAAATCACTTATATAATTAAAACAATAACTTTGAGTCCTGTGGGTGTTTTAAAGCTAAATGTCACACAGTGATGTGTGCATCTATAAATAAAAACATACCCATCAACTACCTGAAATATGTCTTATTTAATGAATATAATCTGGTAATTGTGATTAGAAAAAAAATACATAAGGGAGAAAGCCTTCACCACTTTGTTTCCTTTTTGAGAGGGAGATTTCTTCACAGGGCTTGCCTAGTGTAAAACCTGTCACCATTCACTGCTATTGGAATCTATAGGCTATTATTATCTTATCCCTGTGTGAATTTACCATAGTTAGGATTGTTTCATGATGGAGTAATCTGCACAATCTATATACTTTTCTCTGATGCTTAAATGGTGCAGAACAAGAAAGGTTTGTATGAATTAAAGGATACAACAGTATGTTGCCAATAGGCCTCAATATTTTACCTATACACCTGAATGATATATAGGTCATGATCATGGCAATGCAAAACACTAGGTTAAACTGTTCTTTTAAATTTAATAATTATGGAAGTCTTAATTTAGTTTTCCAGCCTCATCTTCACAAAAGCTTGCTCTAGAGAATCTTCCTGATTTAAAATCTACCACACAGATATTTGTATTTAATTCTTTTGCTGAAAATGGAGACAACTTTGGCTGTTTACAAGAACATAATTTTGATCACCAGAGCCTAATATAAGTGTTTTCCTTAACTTATGATCTTTCTATGGTCAATACTGTTAGTATATAGAGGTTGAAAGATGTAGACATTTTCTTTATGGTCAAAGCAACATTTTATTTTCTTCGATATTCTTCAATATCAGTTTTTTATTACTAATTTTAAATTAGAGAGACAGTGTGCCCATCAACAGATTGCTTCCATGCTTGCTCATAACTTTTGCCATAGCTCCCAATATGCTTTCAAGGAATTTGCAACAGAAATGTGCAATTTATAGAGCAGAAAGAATGTGAGGCTTAAACGAAGTTCAGAGGCTAAATGCAGGAACAGAAAATGATATCTCTGCTCTTGTGAGACCTCACTTGGAGTATTGTGTGCAGTTCTGGTGTCCTCAACATCAAAAGGACATGGAACTGTTGGAACAAGTCCAGAGGAGGGCCACGAGGATGAGCAGGGGACTGGAGCACCTCCTGTATGAAGATAGGCTGAGAAAGTTGGGGCTGTTGAGCCTGGAGAAGAGAAGGCTGCGTGGAGACCTCATAGCAGCCTTCCAGTATCTGAAGGGGGCCTACAGGGATGCTTGGGGAGGGACTATTCATCAGGGACTGTAGTGACAGGACAAGGGGTAACGGGTTCAAACTGAAACAGGGGAAGTTTAGATTGGATATAAGGAAGAAGTTCTTTACTGTGAGGGTGGTGAGGCTCTGGAATGGGTTGCCCAGGGAGGTTGTGAATGCTCCATCCTTGGCAGTGTTCAAGGCCAGGTTGGATGAGGCCTTGGGTGACATGGTTTAGTGTGGGGTGTCCCTGCCCATGGCAGGGGGGTTGGAACTTGATGATCTTAAGGTCCTTTCCAACCCTAACTATTCTATGATTCTATGATCTTAAGAAAATACTTGATACAGAGACATCTCAGCTTTTTTGAATGGTGGCTGTTTTAAGGTGCTTCAGACAATCTTGAGCCTCATTCTTCAGCATGCTTTTCAGCCACCCATCAATATTTTAGACCTTGTGTCTGACACCAGCTGTTACTGGCTGCATTTAACTTTGAACTAGAAAGCCAAACTCTGATAGCTAAGGAAATGTCATTACGTAGGTCTGGTGGAAGAGCAGTAAGTCACCTGATGGGGTTCTTTGTCTTGAGCTTGCTGACAAACCCAGCATTTATGTGAGGAAGACAAGTGAAAGGGAGATTACATCTGTAGGCTGTAATAAAGTATCAGTCAATATTTAGAGGACTTTGTTTCAGCTAATGCAGAATTCAACAATTTCTTTAAACAATTGCCTTGGATAATGGTTACGGACTTCTTTTTTTCAACTAATTTTATCTCTCTTCAGTGGTCTGTATTAAAAGAATTGATGGCTCCAGTTCGACAAGGATTCAAGTTAAAAAAACCCCGCAAACATGTGCAACATATAGTCATAGAATGGTTGGGGTTGGAAAGGACCTTAAGGTTACCTGGTTCCAACACCTCCCACTAGACAAAGTTGCTCAAGGCCCCATCCAACCTGGCCTTGAAAACTGCTAGAGATGGAGATTTCACAACTTCCTTGGGCAGGTTGCATGTACTTAGTGAGTGGATATTCTAATCACTGCTCATTAAACGGAAGGCTCTGTCTTGGATGTCATCATAGCTAAAGTAAATCAGCACTTTGCTTAATTTCAGCAGTGCACATGTAAACAGTTGCACTGTCCTACCTGACCTCCACTTATACAGACCTTGTGTCAGCAACTCATGCTGTGCGGGAAGAGTGTGTCACTACTGCTTCAGCTTTTACTTAACAAATCATAGAATCATAAAATCACATTAAGAAACAGGGCTATTTGCACATACAGCCAGATGCTGTGATACCTCTTTTTGAAGAGTGAGGCTAGTTTAAAGATGACAGCTTTAAAGGTCTCTTGCTGTATGCAGGGTCTTTCTGCTGGTGTTCTTTGTCCCCACCTCCATATTTGACCCCTGTGGATAAATTATGGGAGATTTCTCAGCAACCTTTTCCCTAAGGCAGGGATTGTACTTGGCTGCCTGCTGGGGTCAGGCCATCAAAACTGGTGATCAGGGTTGACCTGCTGGGGTCAAGGCTGGGCACTGCCATAGAAAGGTGACTGGGAAGAGGCATGTCTTGGCTGCCAAGTTGATGGGTTGCAGCTGGGGAGGGAGATAGCCAGGCATGGTGTGGCCATGATCTGGTGTGAGCTTAGAGCAGCCCTAAATGAGGAGGAAGGCTCTGAGGAATGGCAGCCATTCCCCACCCAGCTCCATCTTGGCCATCTACCCCAGCCTCTGTGGCTCCCTTCAGCAGGGCTGGCTAATAACCCGCATCCATACCAACACCAACCTGAGTGTTTAGGGCAAGCTACAGAGCCCCAAAGAGCACATAGTTACGGTCCTGGCATATGTACTTCCTCTCCCCATGTTACTGTACATGCAAGCATCGCTTCTTGAAAACACATCTTCTCTTTAATAAAAACCTATAGTAGCTTTGTAACATTCTATCGTCATGGGATGCCTTTAGTGAGGGTTGAAGGGCTGTGACAATTAGAGCAGGAATGTCTGGTCCTGGGTTGCCCATAAAGGAATAATAAATCCCATTTGTTAGGACAGTGATTGCAAACTGTAGTTTCCATCTCTGCAAAGAGTGAAAGCAGCTAAGAAATACAAATTCATAGAATCATAGAATCATAGAATAGTTAGGGTTGGAAAGGACCTTAAGATCATCTAGTTCCAACCCCCCCGCCATGGGCAGGGACACCCCACACTAAACCATGTCACCCAAGGCCTCATCCAACCTGGCCTTGAACATCGCCAAGGATGGAGCATTCACAACCTCCCTGGGCAACTCATTCCAGTGCCTCACCACCCTCTCAGTAAAGAATTTCTTCCTTATATCCAATCTAAACTTCCCCTGTTTAACTTTGAACCCGTTACCCCTTGTCCTGTCACTACAGTCCCTGATGAAGAGTCCATCCCCAGCATCCTTGTAGGCCCCCTTCAGATACTGGAAGGCTGCTATGAGGTCTCCACGCAGCCTTCTCTTCTCCAGACTGAACAGCCCCAACTTTCTCCAGTTCCCTGCTCATCCTCGTGGCCCTCCTCTGGACTTGTTCCAACAGTTGCATGTCTTTTTGATGTTGAGGACACCAGAACTGCACACAATACTTCAAGTGAGGTCTCCCGAGAGCAGAGTAGAGGGGCAGGATCACCTCCTTCGACCTGCTGGTCACGCTCCTCTTGATGCAGCCCAGGATACGGTTGGCTTTTTGGGCTGCGAGCGCACACTGAAGCCGGCTCATGTTCATTCTCTCATCGACCAACACCCCCAAGTCCTTCTCTGCAGGGCTGCTCTGATTCTTTTCTCTGCCCAACCTGTACCTGTGCCTGGGATTGCTCCGACCCAGGTGTAGGATCTTGCACTTGGCATGGTTAAACTTCATCAGGTTGGCATCAGCCCACCTCACAAGCGTGTCGAGGTCCCTCTGGATGGCATCCCTTCCCTCCAGCGTATCAACCGAACCACACAGCTTGGTGTCATCGGCAAACTTGCTGAGGGTGCACTCAATCCCACTGTCCATGTCACCGACAAAGATGTTGAACAAGACCGGTCCCAACACTAATCCCTGAGGGACACCACTCGTTACCGGTCTCCAGCCGGACATTGAGCCATTGACCATAACTCTTTGCGTGCGGCCATCCAGCCAGTTCTTTATCAACCTAGTGGTCCACCCATCAAATTGATGTCTCTGCAATTTAGAGACAAGGATGTCATGTGGGACAGTGTCAAACGCTTTGCACAAGTCCAGATAGATGACGTCAACTGCCAAATTCTTTCTTTCACAACTTTATCTGTGAGTTTCTGTGATGTCTGACTAGTCAGTGGAGTCCAAACTAACCCCACTTCCCCCCAAAAAATCTGTATCCACTGATGTACCCACACAGAAAGCCAACTGTATCCTGGGCTGCATCAAGAGGAGCGTGACCAGCAGGTCGAAGGAGGTGATCCTTCCTCTCTACTCCGCTCTCGTGAGACCTCACTTGGAGTATTGTGTGCAGTTCTGGTGTCCTCAACATCAAAAGGACATGGAACTGTTGGAACAAGTCCAGAGGAGGGCCACGAGGATGAGCAGGGGACTGGAGCACCTCCCGTATGGAGACAGGCTGAGAAAGTTGGGGCTGTTCAGCCTGGAGAAGAGAAGGCTGCGTGGAGACCTCCTAGCAGCCTTCCAGTATCTGAAGGAGGCCTACAAGGATGCTGGGGATGGACTATTCATCAGGGACTGTAGTGACAGGACAAGGAGTAACGGGTTCAAACTTAAACAGGGGAAGTTTAGATTGGATATAAGGAAGAAATTCTTTACTGTGAGGGTGGTGAGGCACTGGAATGAGTTGCCCAGGGAGGTTTTGAATGCTCCATCCTTGGCGGTGTTCAAGGCCAGGTTGGATGAGGCCTTGGGTGACATGGTTTAGTGTGAGGTGTCCCTGCCCATGGCAGGGGGGTTGGAACTAGATGATCTTAAGGTCCTTTCCAACCCTAACTATTCTACGATTCTATGTGCATCTTGTTTAGAAAAGTACAGAATATGAAAGTGTTAAAGCATGCTTTCTGGTATATACTTTATAGTTTTTACTATAAAATATAGCCATTTAGATAACTTTGTTAAAATAACAAACGGAGATTATAAGAAGAAAATGAAACATGCAACACAAATATTTTCACCAGAAGCTTTTTTTTTTCTGCTAGAGATACATTGTACCTGAGAACTTCCTCTACATGGTTAAGAATTCAGCATGGTTTGGTAATTAAGTTTGTTTCCCCATTCTTTTTTGGTGACAATCACAGAATAAAATCCTTGCTATGTTCATTTTGTAATGCTTTGAATATGATGTGCCACACAAAGAACTTTATAAGAAAAAAGTTGCAGACTCAGACTTCAGACTATAGAAATTTTCAGGCAGCTTTCTGCATGCAAAACGTTTCTATAAGTAGTTCAAAACCCTAAATAGCGTAATTCTTTTGAAGAAAAAGAGTTTGGTACAATCACCATCAATGTTAAATCCAGGTGATTAATATTGGATTCTCTAAATCTATCTAGGCTCTCAAGAGTGAGACCATGTTTAAAAACCGATGTATGCTCAGGACTTTTGAAAATCAGTGATTGTTTAGGTAATGAAATGTAGGTTTAGAAGGCTCTGGTTAGACATTAAAGTTTAAAAATCTTCATTTGTGATTAAAGCCATTCTAAATAGCTTTATTATTTTTCACGAAGATAAATCCTTAGGATGGAAGTATTAAGCAAGTTCCTGTTGTGTGTTCTTGAACCAGCTGAAGCCCTGGAAAGTGAAAATTATTTTTGGACAGTGTGTTGTTTGCTTCCTACATTGAGATATGGTGACAGAAAAATGAGTCAATAGAACAAGATCTGTCAAAGGCAGGATGAGAAAGAGAAAAGAAGGGACAGAGGGGAAAACAAATCTAGTGAGTGCAGGGAAAGGCAGGGAATGGAAGATATAGAGTGAAAGAGAAGTACATTAAATAGCTGTAGCTGGGTAGCTTTGTGTGTGCAGCGCTTTCGTCAGTAATAGAGGGCATAGACTTCCATTTCAAGTCTGATGCAGCACTCAGAAGTCTTTCTATTAACTTCAATGAGCTTTGGATTAAGCACTTGGGGGGAAAAAGGTTATATTTAAACTGAATGGGGTTTTTTTTGAAGAAAGGAGTTTAAGTTATGGAAGAAAGTTTTAGTAAACTCAGAAAACTCAGTAAGCATTCAAGCCCTCAGAATCCCCAGTATTTACAGTGTCCCCTTTACACCCCATGCTTAAAAAAGGAGAAAATGAGTTTATCTTAGAATTTAAATGAGTTCGGTAATTGCTCAGGTTGCAGAATGTAACATAAGATGCATTACAAACAAGCCAGCAAAGCAGTTTATTACATCAAAAGTGTTCAGGGGATTAAAAAAACACAAGGGAGTCCCTGAGTTCTATTGTGATTTGGGATTAATAGAGTTCAAAACAAAGCTGCTGTGTTTTCATTTTTGAATCCTGCATTTTAGCATTTGAAACACACTGTATTTATAATTTCTGCTAGAAACACATACACACGCAAAAGTAAATAAAACTTTGAAGAAAATAGGAATTTAAGAAGCTTTATATATATGTATTATTTTTCCCCCTTTCTTTCTCTTTCTGCTCTTGTAATTTTCTTGTCTTTACCGAACTTTTAACGTGGGCAGTTGGTGCTTCTGAGATTTCCAGACATAGTTCTTAACTCTGCTGCTTGGTCTTACAGCCTCAACACATCGCATTTCCAATGGAGCCTTGAAGCTCAGCTGTAATATTTTCCTGTTTACCCATCCATTACCAATGTGCCTTCTCATTCATTTTCTTAGTCACACCCTGGTCCAGAGTTGTGTCAAGGTGCTGGCAATGGAGAGAGGGCTGCAGGGGTGGCCTGCAATGGGACGCAGCTGAGACCCTCAGCCATGGGTGGTGTGCCTCAGGGAAAGCCTGTGTAGAAAGGTCAAAATGCTATTGAGTCGTTGTCGTCGCGCATGGAGGGAACACATGCACAATCAATATGATTGATAAAAGTGATCCGTTTATTGTGCTCAAATAATGGGTATATATAGTGTCAAACTGCCACGTACACACAGCTTCCCGTAGTGATTGGTTGGCATATACAGCATTGGGTACATTCCAGGTGCATTTCAGTGATTTTCCCCTGCTCATATACACATCCTCCTCTCAAGGTCTCTGCTCCTAGTTCACAGACAATTTTTAGCTACAAGGTTGGCCGGCTGGTCTTCTATCTCTATTGGTTAACTTCCAGGGTTTTTCCACTGCTGGCAACTGTACACAACTGGTGTTTTTTCTCACTTTCACAGAATCTGTGCTTAATTAAGCTCAGACATGGGAACATGACCTTTGCTTGCTAACCATGTCTCCACAATTCCCCCTTTTTCTTTTTGAGCAAGTTAGATGGACGCTACACTTTTCTTAAGCATTGATATCACACATCGCAGCATACAACTTGCTATTAATACGAATAAGACTATTGCACATAATATAGTTGCACCCTGCATAAGTGAATCTTTAAGCCATCCAGAAATTCCCCATCCTTTAAAGAGTTTTGTCAGCCAGTCAATCCCATCATCTTTCATTAGTCGCTTGACCCCTTCTCTCAATTGTTGTATACTTTTATAGATTGACTCCGAATGGTCTGACAAATTCATACAGCACATCTCTTCAAACTCTGCGCAACCATGTCCTTGTGCCAACAACAAAAAATCTATTGTTGCTCTATTCTGTAAGGTGGCATGACGAATACTATCGACATCAGTTAAAAGTCCTCTCATAGCAAGTGAAGTAGCATTTTTCTGTCTTGCAAGCCAACAACCTAGTTTATTTAATGTTGCTAAAGCTTGAGCTCTAGCTACTTTGGGAGCTAAAAATGAGGCAGCTATTATTTCACCCAGGTTCCAAAAATTTACTTTGTCATCACAGCTCAAATAAAAAACATGCTTTGACCTTCAAGAACGCAATCCTCTTTTGTATATTATCATAGTGCTATTAGGGATAAACATGCCTAAGATACCTACTGTACATGGGCAATTATATGGGACTTTACATAGGACAGCACCCCCTTCCAGGCCCGATCCTGTGGCAACTAAGGCACTGACTCCGTTTCTGGCTACAAACAAAATCCCTTATTGAGTGAGCTTACAGGCTTTTATAGTATTCTGCCTAGCGGTTAGTAGTGGTTAGTTCCTTTGGTACTTTTCCATCACGAAACAATCTTATTGATCATGCACTTTCTCAGCTAATCACATTACTGTCCACACACTTTTGCTTGACCAATTATTTCTAAACATAGTTCTTTGCCATCACTACTCATTATATCGAAACTTTCACTTCCCCTTGACTACACATTCTTTATCATGTCTTAAGCATCCTCCTGTGTTCAAATTTACAGTCCTCAGAAATTATCTTGCTGTTCTCTCTTCGGTTCCACCCGATGTTCTTTCTCCGATTCTTCCCAACTTGTCCCTTTCACTTCTTTCAAGGTTTGTGGTTGATAAGAGTCCAGATGTTCAGGCTCTTGCCCAGGTCTACTGGTGCAGCTTCTTGTGCAGCATGTTGAAGATGGCCTTTTTTTTATTTATTTATTTTTTTTTTTTTTTTTCACCCTCTCCACTACCATTGTATTAGAATCTTTCTAGTTTTTGTCTTAGCATTTTCTAGTAGCTGCTGCAAATTTGCATGCTCTAACATCTCTTACAAGTAACAAATCCACACAGTACAAGGTATAGTTTCTCATTAGTAACTGGCTAGTAAATACAGGTGGTTTTATACACAAAATCACAGCCTCTAATAATAGCTACGTTACAAGCACACATATTCAAGTTGTTACTTTTCAGTTACCCCCAACTGATGTCCTGCAATTATTTATTTTAATCTTCCTCTATCTCATTCTGCTCGGGGTATTTACTGTCAGCTCCTATAGCTGAGGTATCAGGTTTCTCCACTTGTCTGTCCAGCTTATGGTAAGGGTTAAAAAACTTTGCAGGTAGCCACCATGGATCTTTAGGTAGGAGGATACAAACATACCCCCTATCAGCTCCTGAGAAGGAGCTGGGTTAGAGTGATTCAAAGGCATTCTGATGGGAAAAGGATGTGAAGCTACAGCTGCCTGCCTCCTTAGCAGCAGCCGTAAATACCTGCCAGCAACCACACTTTTGCATTAACCCTTTCTTGTCCAAAATGTTAATCTGTTACCCATTAAAACTTTTACACAAACCCAACAACAAAAAATACACAGAACGCTGTCTGTCCTCAACACACACACACACACACACGCACGCATGGGATCCCACAAGCACACTCCATACAATATTCAAAACACAAAGCCCAGACAATCATTATTTCCACTACACAGTCCCTCATACGGAACGTGGCGTAAGGACCCTGTGAAGACAATCAAAAATCAGCTCCAAGCAGCATCATCGCAGTGTGAGGTTGCAGGCTCAACTTCAGCAGGCATCCCCGCAAAGGCTCTGCCTCCCCACATCGCATGAGCCTTGGGCTTTTACACTGACCAAAATGCACACTCATTCCGATGCAGGTGGCCAGCCTACATGGGAAGAAGTGGTCAGCAATATCCTTAAAAAGTCTCCAAGGGCTAATAGAAACACAAATATACATGGATATATATTTCCCAACTTCTAGTACATGTGGATCACAAAGAGACTATCAAACAAGTTGTATATGGGGTTTCAAGTCCCCAGCCTGACACATTACTCATATAACATATTCAAAAGGCTATAAGGGTACTTTTTCTTTTTTTTTTTTTTTTTGTCTCTTTTTTTTTTTTTTTTTTTCTTTTTTCTGTAGGGGCCCATTTGTCGTCAGCAGGGAGGATTCCCCCAGGGTAGGCTTTGAGGGTTGTTGTCGCTCGTTGTGGGGAACTCCCCTGTCCCTCGCCCTGTCGCACAAAGGGGAGTGTTACCAGGACTCCACTTCGTGTTTTCCTGCGGCTGCCGTTGTTGCTGTTGCCGTTGCCGCGGTTTCTGACAGTCTCGCTGCAGCTCCAGGGCTGCCCTCTCGGCCGCGCGGCCCGAGAGCTCCGGCCGCGCCTCCCGGGGCACCTTCTTCCACAGCTCCCGCGCAAAGCTCTGCACCCGCGGCTCCTCCACTCGCAGCGCTCCGGCAGCTCCTCTCCTGGAGATAACTTTCTCGATGGCACCCCACGTCTCCTTCCATAATCAAAGAGGGCAGTAAGCCCTTTTCCTAGATCCCGCTTCTCTAAGAAGCACTTAAATAAATCAAAGGCCGCTTGTCTTTCCATTTTTCACTACTCTCTCTTTTTTAAGTTTTGGTACCAATGCAGCTCACCAGCAAGCAGGCCAACTCAGCGGGCGGCGGAGGCTCCCTCTTCGTCCTCCAGGCTCAGAGGCTCCTATTCTCTTTCAGGATTGACCTCTGTCTCTTCTCCGGGATTTACCTTAGGACTACTTAGTAGTCCGATTCTTTTTTTTTTTTTTTTATCATAGGCTCCTCTTCTCTTTCAGGATTGGCCTCTTTTTTCTTCTTTCACTGCCCGTTCTCTGCCCGGCATCTTCAACCAGCAAAACCGAGCAATTTTTCTTCTTTCAGCCCTCCGGATGCTGCTTCTCCAGTGCTTTCCCGCTCCGTGCGCAATTCTCCCAGCCACTACGGGTACCTGGGTTCCTCTGTTGGTCCCTGTTCGGGCGCCAATATGTCGTCGCGCGTGGAGGGAACACATGCACAATCAATATGATTGATAAAAGTGATCCGTTTATTGTGCTCAAATAATGGGTATATATAGTGTCAAACTGCCACGTACACACAGCTTCCCGTAGTGATTGGTTGGCATATACAGCATTGGGTACATTCCAGGTGCATTTCAGTGATTTTCCCCTGCTCATATACACATCCTCCTCTCAAGGTCTCTGCTCCTAGTTCACAGACAATTTTTAGCTACAAGGTTGGCCGGCTGGTCTTCTATCTCTATTGGTTAACTTCCAGGGTTTTTCCACTGCTGGCAACTGTACACAACTGGTGTTTTTTCTCACTTTCACAGAATCTGTGCTTAATTAAGCTCAGACATGGGAACATGACCTTTGCTTGCTAACCATGTCTCCACAAGTCGTGATGGAAAAAGTTTGAGAAACAGTCCTGTGAATACTAGGAAGAAGTGGGAAGGAGGTGCTTTAGGTGCTGGAATGGAGATTTCCTTGCCACCTCTGGAGACACCGCACTGGAGCAGGTGGTTCTCTGCAGCCAGTGGAGAACACTATGCCAGGGAGAATATCCACGCTGAAAACCATGGAATACCATGTCAAAACAGACAGCCACACTGCCTATTTGAGTAATGGATGAAGTGCAGAGATACAGATTTTAAAAAATAATGCAAGTACAGATTGCATTAGCAATCAGTGATCATCAGCAAGAGCTATATGGCATGAACTCTTTCAGTGTATTGCATTGTTCCATTGCCATGTAGCTTCCTGCCTTTATCGGTCAATGTCATACCTGATATTGAGCAGAATTGTGCTGTCCTCCTCCTCTGAGTATTTGTTAAACTTGAGCGTTCTTTAGATTTTCAACAAAGCATAAAGGCAATGCAGTTTCTCTTTTCTGCATCCAGTGACCTCCATACAGTTTTATTTTTCTAGTCATAAGTTATCTGCTGGCTCTTACAATATGCTCTCATGAGCATACTGATGTCCAGCATTCATAATATTTCATTCATTCAGAGAACAGTGTTTTGCTACCCATGAGCTCTAGAGTCCACAAGAAGAGTTTTCAACACTCTAGTTCTTTGTTCCCTCATTTCTGCTGGGGATTTTCAGCTAATCACTTCAAACTCATACAGTTAGTGAGTAGACGATTTTTTTTTTTAGGTAGCAGCTGTTCCATTGTTCCAAAGTGCTCTTGTTTAACTGGAAAATTATTCCAGTTGCTGAGTCTCAAATACTCCTCCTCTGGAATATAGATGACCAGCAGCCCTCATAGCAAAACTAGTTTTCCTATTTGCTGAAACTGTTATGATATGGAAATTGCACTAAATGCAAACAGAATTAATATATTTCTCAAGAAATTAAACTGTACCAGAATTCCTTCAGAAAATGCCACAGTTTTTATATAGCCTCATATTAATAGCTGTGAGATAGACATATTCTCTTTAAAATTAGTCCAGAAGAGTGAAGCTAAAGTTATGCTATAACAAAGAGGTAAAAATAGCCCTTAAAATTAGATTTTGCTTAGCAAATACATTGGCTGTTAACAGTTTCTTCAACTGTTTAAAAATCATGTATTTAATTCACAGCTGCTCCTACTATCTTTAGAACGCTGTTATTCGTTGTTAGGGATGTGGACGTATTTAGTAGTAACAGACAAAGTAAATAGAATCATAGAATAGTTAAGGTTGGAAAGGACCTTAAGATCATCTAGTTCCAACCCCCCTGCCATGGGCAGGGACACCCCACACTAAACCATGTCACCCAAGGCCTCATCCAACCTGGCCTTGAACATCGCCAAGGATGGAGCATTCACAACCTCCCTGGGCAACCCATTCCAGTGCCTCACCACCCTAACAGTAAAGAATTTCTTCCATATATCCAGTCTAAACTTCCCCTGTTTAACTTTGAACCCGTTACCCCTTGTCCTGTCACTACAGTCCCTGATGAATAGTCCATCCCCAGCATCCTTGTAAGCCTCCTTCAGATACTGGAAGGCTGCTAGGAGGTCTCCACGCAGTCTTCTCTTCTCCAGGCTGAACAGCCCCAACTTTCTCAGCCTGTCTCCATACGGGAGGTGCTCCAGTCCCCTGCTCATCCTCGTGGCCCTCCTCTGGACTTGTTCCAACAGTTCCATGTCCTTTTGATGTTGAGGACACCAGAACTGCACACAATACTCCGAGTGAGGTCTCCCGAGAGCAGAGTAGAGGGGCAGGATCACCTCCTTCGACCTGCTGGTCACGCTCCTCTTGATGCAGCCCAGGATACAGTTGGCTTTCTGGGCTGCGAGCGCACACTGAAGCCGGCTCATGTTCATTTTCTCATCGACCAACACCCCCAAGTCCTTCTCTGCAGGGCTGCTCTGATTCTTTTCTCTGCCCAACCTGTAGCCGTGCCTGGGATTGCTCCGACCCAGGTGTAGGACCTTGCACTTGGCATGGTTAAACTTCATCAGGTTGGCATCAGCCCACCTCACAAGCGTGTCGAGGTCCCTCTGGATGGCATCCTTCCCTTCAGCGTATCAACCGAACCACACAGCTTGGTGTCATCGGCAAACTTGCTGAGGGTGCACTCAATCTCACTGTCCATGTCACCGACAAAGATGTTGAACAAGACCGGTCCCAACACTGATCCCTGAGGGACACCACTCGTTACCAGTCTCCAGCCAGATATCGAGCCATTGACCATAACTCTTTGCGTGCGGCCATCCAGCCAGTTCTTTATCAACTGAGTGGTCCACCCATCAAATTGATGTCTCTGCAATTTAGAGACAAGGATGTCGTGTGGGACAGTGTCGAACGCTTTGCACAAGTCCAGGTAGATGACATCAACTGCTCTGCCCCTGTCCATCAGTTTCGTAGCCCCATCATAGAAGGCCACTAAATTGGTCAGGCTGGATTTCCTCTTAGTGAAGCCATGCTGGCTGTCACCAACCACCTCCTTGTTTTTCATGTGCCTTAGCATTTCTTCCAGGAGAATCTGCTCCAAGATTTGGCCAGGCACAGAGGTGAGACTGACTGGTCTATAATTCCCCGGGTCATCCATTTTCCCCTTCTTGAAGATAGGGGTTATATTTCCCTTTTTCCAGTTGTTGGGAACTACACCTGACTGCCATGATTTTTCAAATATGATGGCCAGTGGCTTAGCAACTTCGTTCGCCAGCTCCTTCAGGACACACGGATGGATTTTGTCAGGTCACATGGACTTGTGTATGTTTAGGTTTTTAAGATGGTCTCGAACCAGATCCTCTCCTACAGTGGGCCCAGGGTCTTCATTCTCACAGTCCCTGCGTTCGCCTTCCAAGACTTTTGGTGGTGTGGTCAGAGCCTTTGCCAGTGAAGACCGAGGCAAAGAAGTCATTGAGAATCTCAGCCTTCTCCAAATCCTGGGTAGCCAGTTCTCCCGATATCTTCCGAAGGGGGCCTACATTGTCCCTAGTCTGTCTTTTACTCGCTACGTACCTATAGAATCCCTTCCTGTTATCCTTAACATCCCTAGCCAAGTTCAATTCTAATTGGGCCTTAGCTTTCCTAACCTGGCCCCTAGCTTCCCGGACAACATCCCTGTATTATTTCCAGGCCGCCTGTGCCTGCTTCCACCTTCTATAAGCCTCTTTTTTCCTTTGAATTTTCCTGAGCAGCTCCTTATCCATCCAAGGAGGTCTCCTTGGATTGAAATGACCTTCAATATTTCTCCTCTCTGACAGTCTCACAGTAAAAAGTGTTAACAGATTTTAGTGATTTGAAAGACCTAAGGTCTGAAACTAATTGTATGAACTTGTTTTTCATATTCTATTTTCTTGCATATCCCAAATAATTTCAAATCAAGCACTGCTTTCCAAAGCATTTTTATTATATGGCAGGTGAATAGAAAAGTTTAGTAGCATTTCACCAGGTTTTGCCAGTTCCTAATGATCTGCTTTTACCAGTTGTTCGGATACATCAGTATCTTAACCAGATCCATCAGTATGTTAAATACTTCTGTAACATCTCAGTGTTTATGTTTTACAGAGTCTGTAAATATGCTTAGCTAGAGTATTCTGATGAATTTTGACACAGTATGTTATTGGAAATTATCAAATCCTACAGTTTGTGAGGTAACTTTCAGCTTCTTTTCCCATCTCATAAAATATCTTTTGCCAGCACCCCTTTCCTCTCAAATTCTCAATTACTAATAATTTCAATGTTTCATTATTTCATTTTGAAGCTTCTTTCTGAATAGAAACTTTCAATATTTGCACATTAAAATGTTTCATTTGAATGTACTGAGATGATCTCTGTTACAAAATCATTCAATCTTGAACTTAATTTTTTACTGTGAGCTATATAGCTTCACTGGAATTCAAGAAGAGGTTGTGTGGTACCTGATCCATTGACATTCATGAGCCTCGTACGATGGCACTCAGTAGGAAACCTGCACTGCATCATATGCAGTATAGGCTGACCTGACTGAAGAGAAAGGAAAGCCTGAAGTATTATTTTTACCAGGCAATGTGTCACACTGAGAAAATATAATTTAACAGTCACTTGAACAAAGAAGAAGTATTATTTAAATTTGATGATAGGGTGTTGTGGCTTTTTTCTAAATTTATATTCCTCACACCCTCCACCCCCCAAAAGTTTAACTGTAATTAAATAATTCATATAGAAAATTCTCAGCAGCTTATATTGTTTACATTACTTTTCACGTAGATGCTACCAACTGCAAGTGTTACCTATGATTTTGTTCCGAAAATGTGACAAATAATAACAATCTGGATCCCACACGGAAATCTACAAAACCAAAATCCCTTGGGATAACCTTGCAAAATATTTCTCCTGTGCCAGGTTCCTGAAACATATTTTTGATGATTTTTCCTTTGGAAAGATCTATTTATTCAGCTAGATTCTTCATTCATAGTCTAGAACTGTTTTAAATTTAGTCCTCCACATTTTTCTCCCCCTTTGCTCCTCTATTTCTGTGTTGCAAATCAGTTTTTGTTGTCTTCAGTAGACAGAGTCAGCAGTTTGGCCCAGACTAACTCCAGTGGAAACACTGCAAGGTCTCACTTGTGAGCATTCCCACTTCTCATGGCATAAGAATTATAGCTTGTATTTAGTATTGGCTTGTGTGACTTTGCTGAAATCATTGTTTCTCTGTGAAGTTTTACCCAAAAGCTCTTGGTGTTGCATCCCTGGTATCACAGCTAGATAAATCTCTATATCAGTTCATCGCAGAAATAAAAAACCCCAAACAGCAAAACTTCCTGTACTTTTACCACTAGTCTAAAAAAAATTAGTATTATATGAGTCCTCTAAGCAAATTGATACTATGATGTATCTGTTCAGTATGGGGACCTGGGGTACTGGTCTTGCCAGCTCACCTGCCACATAATATGGAGTTGAAATTTGTGCCAGGACAATCTAAATGCATATTCCACAGACTTTTCTTGCTCCTTCTATGGAGCAATTAGTTTCGTTACCTCCCAAGATGCAATATAAACCAAATCTTCACTGATCTTTCAAAAAAATTTAATTCAATTGCAAGGCCGATGCACACCAGCCAGTTATTTACTTTCTCCCAAATAAATGCTACCAGGGTTTCTTGCTTTATGGAACCTCAGACAGGAACAGCTCTGGGCCACTATTCTCTCTGCATACCAGCAAGAATTATTACTGAAGCCTCTGAGCTTCAAGGTACAAGACATTACTAGTGGACATAAATTGAAAGCTTATACTTTCATCTTGGATCTAAATCAAATTTAGGCAAAGAGGCAAGACAGGAAGTATAAATGCTTTCCTACGTATGTGCTCTGTACGATATGTTCTCTGTATCTGACACCGACCTCTGAAACATTTTGGACTGGCTATGGATGGACCAGTCATCTCCTACAGTTTTGCAGTTGATATGTTTTCATATTTTATATGGTCTATTTCCTTCATGCTTAATATCTGATGTAATATTCAGTTTGCTTTCTTATCATGCTTGCAAAAAAATAGCTTTCCATTCTAGAAAGAACTGTTAAAGGCTTTCATGCTGCAGAGCTTTATGGCTTTAATTCTCCTGGCCTAAATGTTGCAGTCCTTTTGATCTACTTCCTTTTTTCTTTAGATTTTTTTCTTTTTTTTTTTCACTCCCGAAAATTGTTAAATTTCTCAGCAGTTTTCAAGGTTTCAAAATCTGTATTCCTGTTCTGCTCTGCCTGAATAATCTGCTGTGATCGCCACTTTATCAAGAACATTGAGTTTAACTATTAGTTGCTGTTATACTACAAGAATCAGGTATCCATCTAAAAAAAAAATCTATAATAAAAACCCTTTTCAGTCTGGAAGAAAACTGATTAATGGGAAAAGAATGGTGCTTTGCCTAAAGCAACTCACTCTTATTTTCGTAAAATACTTTTCTGTAGATGATTTCTGAGAGCACACTGGGGAAAGAGTATACACATTTTATGGACAAAGCCATGTAGTTGCTATAATTGATAGGGGTCTGTTATTAGTAGAAAGAGAACAACAATATCACCAAAATTTCATGAAAATGCAGAATGTTACTGAATTTGATTAGGAGATAGGTTTGTACTTGCTATTTAAATACTTCACATTCATTTTGCATTTATCCAACTCTAGTGCAGATGTAAATTCCAATCATACAAAAGCTTAAAAAAAAAAAAAAAGAGAGAGAGAGAGAGAAATCAGATCTAATTAACTTATAAGCCTTTTGGGGGAAATTATTTTAGTATGTGACATGATAACTAGAGTAGTGCTTGCAAACCCAATAAACATGATCTTCTGTATTTTCAACTGCAGATAGATGAGGAGTCTGATATATTCTCCACATATGCAGTAAAATACCTCCATTGATTCATGTTGTCATACATTACTGGGAACAAAAGAAAATCTTGTGGGAAATGGGCACACATTACTCACAACATGTCTTTAATCTAATTTGAATTCTATCTTTGTTAATAGTTCCTCAGGGCACAAAATTTCAAGCTATCCATTCTGGGTTAAAATGAATACAGCTAGATTTTGAATCATGTTCTCTGTTTTTCTGCTTGCAGCCTATAGATAAAATTGTCTTAGAGATTAATTTATGTAAGGTAAATATTTGAGAACAGTTGTGCGTTCAATTCAAGAAACTGCTTATGAAGGACATCCCACGAATGCCTGAAGGAGCAACTTCAGCTTATGCATATCCTTTTGCAACAACCAATTCCAGCATTATATGTATGGAAAACTGCAGATGTCAGATTTATTTACACTTACACAAAGCTTTCCAGTAAACCACTGCTGAAGCCAACACACCCTACTTTCAGAGTCAAACTCAGGTAGAGCAAGAAAACCAGGTCAATTAGTGAAAATTGCAGAAAAACAGAATCTCAGAAGCACAGTGCTAAAAGGACCTCAGGTGTTCGCCCTGTTCATCCTGTTGCTCTGAGACATAATCAGTGCTGCCAGTATCAAGTTTTTTCTAATCTCTTCTTAAAGATCTTCACTGACCACAGCCTTTCTAGGCAATCTCTGCATATGATAATTGTAAGAGATCTTTTACCTCAGATTCAATTTGAATCTTCTTTGTTGCATTTAAATTCACCATTTTGTGACTTACTGTGACCTCTTGATTATTTCTAATTAATGCCCACCCCTTTTGTGAAACACAGTGCTGTACTTCATCTGAAGCATTATGGTGATAAGTAAAGCAGGATTACTTCCTGACATGCTCTGATATACGTTTCCTAATAAAATGTTTGTCTTTTATGTAGAAGTGTGAAACTCCTTTGGTTTGTGATGCTCGGTAACCTCTTCAGACCCTTTTTTGAGCAGAATTCATCTAGTTAATTGTCTTCCATCTTATATTTGTAACAGCTTTTGTTCCTGCTCAATGTTGTACTTTGTGTCTGCCCATATTATTCTTTCAGATCATATCTTCATGTCATCTATAAATTTGGTGAGCAAGTTTTCTATTGCAGCATTCAGGTGTTAATAAAACTATTGAAAAGGAGATAAACAACGGGAGAACTTGCATAACTCCACTTAACATGTCCTTCCATACTACATAGTCAACTGGTTTTACATCCTTCTTATAAGAATTTTATCAAGACTCTGGTTCTTATATAAATTATGGGACGATCATATGAAAATATCAAAACTATTGTTAAAGACAAGAAAAATTATATCAATGACTTATCTCCACTGAGACTGCTATCCTAATGTCCAGGATGAAATTAGGTTAGATAGTCAGAATTTGTTCTTCTGAAAAAAAAAATTGTGTTGGCTACCATCTGCATGTCACTTCTTCCTTATTTTCCAGGTAGCTGCAAGCAATTTATTTGATCATCTCCCTCAGAATATTTTGGGAAGATGCCATCCTAACTCTATTTGTCACATGAGCATAGCTGGCTTGTTTAGTGAAGATTGGGAGGGAAAAAAAGGCATGAAACAATGCTCAAATTCACCTATGTTGTGGTTTAAGCCCAGGCCGTAAATCAGAACCACGAAGGCCACTTCCCCCCCCCCACCTTTCTTCCCTCCGCTCCTGGAGGGACGGGGAGGAGAATCAAAAGAATGCAACTCCCACGGGTTGAGATAAGAACAGTTTAATAACTAAGGTATAACACAAATCACTACTGCTACCACTAATAGTAATAATGATAAAGGAAATAACAAGCAAGAGAATACAACCGCTCACCAACAGGTACCTCGCCCCCACCCCGCAGCATTCTAGCCCTTCCCGGGAACTCTCAGTTCTACCTCCTGGGCATGACGTGCTGTGGTATGGAATACCTCTTTGGCTAGTTTGGGTCAGGTGTCCTGTCCCTGCTTCCTCCCAGCTTCCCCTCCTCCCTGGCAGAGCATGAGACTCACAAAGTCCTTGGTCAGGGTAAACATTCTGACCCGCAACTGAAAACATCAGCTTTATCAATATTTTTCCCAGGCCGAAAGTCAAAACCACAGCACTGCACCAGCTACTAAGAAGGAGAAAAACTGACTGCTGCTGCTGAACCCAGGACAGTATCCACCCCTTATTCCATACCATTCACGTCATGCTCAGATCCCACATTATCCATATACCCTCACTTTCATCTCAGTGCACTGTTATCTTAGTGCACGGACCAATCCCTATAAAGCTGCTGAGTTCATTCAGTCCATGATGTTGGGCTCCATCTCTTGTAACAGTCTTTCAGAGCAGGAGAGGCCCATTGCAAAGTCCACCCCTCGATCATGAGTCCATCTCTGTGTTGCATCTCTGCCCTGATGGCCTGAAGTGTCATGGGCCCATCAGGCTCAAAATAATTCACCCTCCCCTGCAGCAGTCTCTGCAACTTGTCGTCGGGGACTCCACACAGCTGCCTTCCATCTCCGATGTTTCCAAAGCACTGGAGGGGCCCAGTGGATTAGATACTCGCCC
Source organism: Psittacula echo (assembly GCF_963264785.1). NCBI lineage: Eukaryota > Metazoa > Chordata > Aves > Psittaciformes > Psittacidae > Psittacula > Psittacula echo. The sequence goes on along the minus strand of NC_137737.1, from coordinate 87,409,323 downwards.
ATACTGTCCCACACACAGTGACACTCATGACTGTCCAGCCCTGGGGAAAACCTCTCAGTCCCCCTGTATTGTCTAAACCCAGACAAGACCCAAACCTGACTCTGCTTAACTCTCGGGATCAGACAAAATGGTCGTGGGTAGAACACACTCTGTGTGTGTGCCAACACGGTGATCCCCATCACAATCAGCAGGCAGGTCCCAAGGGTACCCAAAGGCCATTCAAAACCTTCAGAACTCTCAAATGCTGCTGCTGTACTTGTCACTGGGGCTGCTGTAGCTGCTGTGCTTGCCGGCCCCCTCACCACCAGCTTCTCTTTTTCTGAGTCCAGATCTTCCTCCTCTGCCTTGCTGGAAAGTGCTGCGTGGTCTCTTGCATCCCCCTGGGGCTCAGGCTCACGGGGCTCGGTGGGCTGCTGCTGGGGGATGCTCTCGGCTGCCGCGGGGCTGGGCTCGGCCGTGGGGCTCAGCTCCTCCGCCGCCTCCTCCCGCTGCTCGGCAGCCGCCTCCTTCCCCTCCTCGGCAGCCGCCTCCTTCCCGGCCTCCGGCCCCGCTCCCGCCGCTGCTTGGTCCCCGGGGCCCCTCTCCCGGGCCGCTTCGGCCGCCGCCGGCTCCCAGGGCCGCTCCCTCTCAGCTCCCCGCAGCCTCACAAAGACGGACGCGAGGACGAGGGCCAGGACGGTGAAGAGCAGTGGGACGGCCAGGTACAAGTCCATGGCCACGTCCATCCCGCCCTGCTGCCGGAGCCCGCCCGCATTACAAGCCATTACCATAAAATACAATGAAACAAGAACCTTAGCCCAAGGCCCACACTTGATAAACACTAATACAGCAAATACCGGCTCTAAGTAAGCTACAGCATACTGAAACTGTGACATCAAGAGAAACAACTTTGAGAGCCAATAAATCAGCATTGTGCCTTGGTCAGATCTGTTGTTATCTCAACCCTTCGTGCCCCACGTTGGGCGCCAAAAAAGAACTGTCGTGGTTTAAGCCCAGGCCGTAAATCAGAACCACGAAGGCCACTTCCCCCCCCCCACCTTTCTTCCCTCCGCTCCTGGAGGGACGGGGAGGAGAATCAAAAGAATGCAACTCCCACGGGTTGAGATAAGAACAGTTTAATAACTAAGGTATAACACAAATCACTGCTGCTACTACTAATAGTAATAATGATAAAGGAAATAACAAGCAAGAGAATACAACCGCTCACCAACAGGTACCTCGCCCCCACCCCGCAGCATTCTAGCCCTTCCCGGGAACTCTCAGTTCTACCTCCTGGGCATGACGTGCTGTGGTATGGAATACCTCTTTGGCTAGTTTGGGTCAGGTGTCCTGTCCCTGCTTCCTCCCAGCTTCCCCTCCTCCCTGGCAGAGCATGAGACTCACAAAGTCCTTGGTCAGGGTAAACATTCTGACCAGCAACTGAAAACATCGGCTTTATCAATATTTTTCCCAGGCCGAAAGTCAAAACCACAGCACTGCACCAGCTACTAAGAAGAAGAAAAACTGACTGCTGCTGCTGAACCCAGGACAACCTACAAACTATTTTTCTCTCTATTGAGTAGAGTAGTCCTTGATCTTCCTTTTTACAACTAACAGCAAATCAAGGACCATTTTAAAAGTATGAAATTATTACAGTAAGTCAATAATAAAATGAGTTATTTTTTCCAAAGTAGTCTCTCAATCATTCAGCTCATTCCATGCTCTGTTTTGTCATCATTGGTTTTTTCTTCCTTTTTTTTTTTTCATGTTCTTGTTGCCTTTCGATTTTTCATCTTTGATAAATCCACAGTATTTATAATTCCTTCTCGTGGGTGGAGTCAATGATGACTTTATAGCTTATGCAAGTTAATCTCCTATAACATATTTTACCTCTCTGCCTGTGGTTAATTTATGCCCCTAGTATTTTTCCTTTAGGCTTTGTTTTATCTCTTAATCCTTGTTCTTATTGGACAGTGTCCACAAGTTCTCTCTCTCTGCATTGAACTCTACCTCATTTTTATATAACCCTTTCCCTTGCTTGGGATCACAATAGACACAGTTCTATGGTCATTTATTGTTTTTCTGAACAAATTGTGTTCTTTTAGTATTTGTCTTTCAGTTATATTAATTATCTTACCAAATCCACTGGGTTTTCTCCCTGTATACTGTTCACTAGCATGCATAAGTAGTCTGACCTTTGTCTTTCTTTGGATCTCATTCTGACTAATCCCCACCCCCTGCCCCCGCAAGCAATCTTTATATCCTTATTCAAATTTCTCTTTTTATGTTGTCCTGGGTTCAGCAGTAGCAGTCATTTTTCTCCTTCTCAGTAGCTGGTGCAGTGCTGTGTTTTTGACTTTCAGCCTGGGAACAATGCTGATAACACCGATGTTTTTAGTTGTTGCTCAGTAATGTTTAATCTGACCAAGGATTTTCTGAGTCTCATGCTCTGCCAGGGAGGAGGGGAAGCCGTGAGGAAGCAGAGACAGGACACCTGACCCGAACTAACCAAAGGGGTATTCCATACCACAGCACATCCTGCCAACTATAGAAACTGGGGGCAGTTACCCAGAAGGGCTAGATCACTGCTCGGGTCTGGCTGGGTATCGGTCGGTGGGTGGTGAACGGTTGTATTCTCTTCCCTTGTTATTTCCCTTATCATTATTATTATTGGTGGTAGCAGTAGTGGTTTGTGTTATACCTTAGTTACTGGACTGTTCTTATCTCAACCTGTGGGAGTTACATTCTTTCCATTCTCCTCCCCATCCCTCCAGGAGGAGGGGGAGGATGTTGGGGGTTTGAGGGAGCAGCTTCGTGGTTTTGGGTTGTCGGCTGGGCTTAAACCATGACATTTGCTTAACTATGGAATTTTTTCACTCACATAATCTTTTCGCCTTGATCTCTGTTTAAAGCATTTCTTACTTATAAAAATTTTTCCTTAGAGAAAATTAGAGTTTTCCATATTATAGGGTATTCTTCCCATGTACAAGAGTATGTGGAACATCATCTCAAAGATCAAAGGTTTCAAAGATGATTTGGTATCCTGGAATATTTCAGAATACCTAGATTCCTAAACCTTTTTAATTTTCAACTAGGAAAGTGATCATGTGTACCATACGAGTCTCCTACCTTCTCAGACTGATACTTTTAATCAGTATGAGGTTGATCCTGAAAGTAACTGCATGACACAAATAAAAGGGCACATGAGGTTATTGTCATTGTGAGAGATTAACTTCATCCACTGCATAGAATTCGGAAGCAGTGCGCTCTAGGATGTCAGCTGCAGTAGACAGACGAGGACTTTAGGAGGAAATTATCAACTGCTGCTGCTTTTCTTATTTTCTCTAAGAATGGAGTCTGTGAATCTTACAGGTCTGAGTGTCTCTTCTTCCTCTTCATATGTCATTTGACCATCACTTGCTGCTAGGACACTGTCCTATTCATGAACTTGATATTGAAACAGCATTGGGTTCCAGCTGAGACCTGCAGTCAGCTTCTCAGTAATAGAATGGCCATTTGTTGCTGATGCTGTTACGGGCCCTGACCTGCTTAGCTTCCACAGGTTCTGCTCACTGCTGCTGTGGCATGAGTGATTTCTGCATTTTGACAAACAAGCAAAAGATGACAAAATAACAAGAGTGAATGAATGGCACAGCTGTGTGGATTTTGGGTTTGGTTGTTTTGGTTTTTTTTCCCCCTAGAATTCTAATAAGAAAAAGGAAATCCAGAAAAACAAAAGCACTAAGAGTGAAAGAACTATCACCCCTCCCAATGAACACAAATTTCTGCATGTTTATTCCAATTGCTATTGAAAAGTAAATGAACAGCCTGTCAGCTTATTTCATCTCTTCCAGGAGATAAAATAACAGTTTCAGGAATAGTTGCTACTCTCTCTTTCAGTTCAGTTTTTGGCCTTTAAGACTGCTGAAATGCTAACACTGCAGAAAAAGACACTGAACAGGGGAAAACTTGGCCAGTTAGAGAGGCTGAGTGCTTCAAGGAACTCAGGTGCAGATTGCTAAAAGTGTTTTGTACCTTAATTGCATTGCTGGGAATTAACATCTTTGAACATCTGAATTTACAACCCAAGCTCTTACGTCCTTTAAACGATACTGGGCTCAGTGGCAGGCAGAATTTGGATTGCTGTAGTTTTGAAGTCCAGTGGACCACATCAAACTGTTTTGGAAAATCTGGGAAACAGTGAGAAAGAGCCTGAATAAATGAACTCTAACTCAATAATGTGACAATTAAAATCATTATATTTTCATGCCTTTGTGAAAATTTTGGTGAGGCTTTAAATCCTAACTTTGCGGTTCTTGGTACTTTCTGCATACTTACAGGCTTAAGTTAAAGAAACAAAAATATTGGATCCTTTTCCAGTTGTGGCTATCAGGAGACAAACTGTCAAACATTAATTCCAGCAGAATTTCAGTCTGTCTTCTGAATAATGCAAAATACCGGCTGTATTTTGTCCAGTATTCATCAGCTGTGAGATTGATTTTGCTTTTGAGCTTTTTTCTTCTATGAACTCTTCCTCTCAGAAATAGTCACAAACCAGTACATACACAGAATAAGTTTTTAAGGAAGGCTTCTGAAAATGCAAAAAACCATGAATTCTGAAGATTAACGCCCTCACAGCATTTACACTTAACAATGCATGAAGGGCCTAATAAAATCTTTTTCACATTCAACTTACTCTGTGATAACATAAGTAATTAAAGAACTGGAGCAAGTGAATTGATATATATATATATATATATATATATATAAAATATTCCTTCTGTTTAATGACTTTCTGAGGTTTCAAATTATTATTTGATTTTTCTATTTTTAAGAATTCTTTTCTTTTTCTGTATTGGACATATAGGTTTGAGTGCTAAGAGAAGCCATGTAAAACTGCTTTTTGAAAATCTATAGAATTATGACATTTTGAGCAAAATTTTGTGACATGCACAAACTAGCCCAAAGTTTGGATGGCTATTTTGAGTCTCATTTAATACACTAATATAATGAAATCATTATAAACACATAAATATTTATGTACGTTATTTTTAATATTTGTTGCTGCAATAGTTGCCACATTGGTTGGTATGAAAACAAGATAATATATTTTTCTCTCTCTAATCAGACATAAAATGTATATACTGCATTATTTTTTTCAAACAAAGAATGTATGTCATAATTTAAAGACTGCAGGGCTGTAAATACAAAATCAGATATTATCAAGTTGCCAGACTTGGTATATGTCATTTTGCTCTTTCATATCGGTCTTCAGGATGTAGTAGTTAGAAATACTTCTGAACTTCTGGAATGAAAAGATCACAGCAAACACAGTGAGAATATGTGTTTATTAAAACAGGGCACAGTTTAAAACAAAGTTATAGTGCATAATGAATTTACCATGAAAAGACAAAGTGCAAGATTCTTTTTTTCACTTTTATACATTCAAGAATATTGTGAATGAAAATTAAGCAGTTATGGTATGAGATCTTGGCTTTTGCATGAGTTAATGCTTGAAAGCTGAACTGTAGCATCTTTAAAATGCAGCCTGTAATTTAAAAAGTTATTACTACTGAGCTAATTTGAATCATGCCTTCCCCACAAAAGAATTCTCTAAGCTCTTTAGGGGGAAAATTGAATTTCTAGCCACTGTTTCATTTGCATTTCCATACTCCAACAGTTTCCATAATTGGATTATTTCTAAAATAAAAAATACAATCATATTTTATTTAAACAATAGGAAGTAGAAAGCCCTATCAAGGAAATATCTACTTTCTAAAGCCTACAGTAGCAAACTGATAAAAAAACCCAAACAACTTACTTAAATTCCAGGAATATTCTCTTCAGCTATATGTCGTCTGTTTAGTAGGATTTGCTTCCAAAGATGTTTAAGCTGTAGTAAGGTTGCTTTGGAGCAGGGTCTCTCAAAGCGTTCAGCCCTTCCAGGTCTTTTTCAAGTACATGCAGTAAAATCCAGGAACGTTTGACAAGGGCTGTCCAGGAAGCCATGTCAGGGCACTTTGATATTTGGGCCTCTGAGGCTCATTGCGCAGTGAACTCCAACCAGTTTCTTCCATCCAGTTTGATCTACTGCTTATTGCAGCCATCTTGCAGTTCTGGATGCTCATACAGCTCAAGCACGGCTAATCTTAATAGCTGGTTTCTCTTGCCTACATTTTCATTGATTTCTGATGCAACATTAAGTCTCATTTCCTTGTGCAGACTTTTATTACAGTCTCAGTCAAGCTATCTGGTTAGATGTATTTTGTGTGTGTATTAGACTTTTTTAATGAGCAGTTATTTTTCCTAAACTATATGTCATTTTCAAAATAAAACCATTTTTTAAAAAAATGAGTACAGATAAAAGAAAAAGTGAATGCAAAAGAAAAAAGAAGCTAAGAAGTGTTGCAATGATGGGGATATCACAGCACTTAGCACCTAACAGGCTTTGAAACTTGTCTTACTAGTTTCTCCATGCGACCAGTGAAGAGCAAAATACTCAACTACACCTGGACCATTCCAGAAAGATGTCTGGCTGGTCTGATATTAAAATCCCTCAGTAAAGGAAACTATAAACTCCTTAGCTAACCTATTCTAACTAGTTGCTATAATGGTGGCATAATAGCTTTTACGTTTTCAAGAAAGGAATGGCAATAACACTTTTTCCATATCAACAATGATGATTTTATGATACTTCATTACTATGCAATGTTATTGCTGCATACTTTTGTAAATTCCCTGCTTGAAATATTCTTGATATTAATCAAAACACTTGTCTCATTCATTTCTTTCTGGGGAATTAAATCTTAGCAGGAAGTATTCATGATTGGATATAGCTTTAAATTTTCATGCCTGTTTTTATTCCCCTCTTATTTTCTTCTCATTTCTTCCAGTCCATCTCAGTGCACACACAGGAAAAGGAGTTGTATTGTATTTTGTGATGCAAAAATAAAATCATGAGCAAACTGGATTAGACAAGTTCCATGTATCGTTAAAAAAAAGACACTGTTATGATTTCCAAATAAACACCTGTATTCACATGTGTTTTACCTAAGTGAATTAAGAATAAAAGCCATGATAGACCCAGTGAAATAATTAAGGAGATACATATGAAACTTGAAGAATGGAACAGTCTGATGTTCATCTAGTGTTTCAGAAAAGAATTGAAATATAACAGATCAGATCAGCTTACTTAAATACTGCTCACAGTAATTAGGAGTTTGACATTATTTTCTCAAAGATAGAGTGGCTGCCAGACACAGTAAAATGAAAAAGCTTCATGTAAACCTCCAGGGAAGTAATGTATCGTCAAAAAGGAAAAGGGCATAAAGATAACATTAATTCTTTCTCATATAAAGAAGACATTAAGGATGAATTCCCACATCTCCTAAAACCAAAACAAAAACATCAAAGAGAAAATGTTCTGGATTTTCTTTTTTTTTATTACTCTTAACTGATCTGACTTTTCTTCACCCTTTAAAAAACGATTTTATTGCATTTTTATATAAGGAAACCCTATATTTTATAAACACAATGTTAACTTTCCTTTGCCTATCTTTTGTTATCTTTGCACTCTTCAGAGCTGTGGTCTTAGTGATTGCTTATGGAATTATTTTACAGCATTGCTTGGTAAAACAGGATACACAAGCTACTTATGAGGGAGATAAGAAAATTATAATAAGAAAAATTCTTCCTCTCATTGATCCCTGATTTAGTATTTCCTCTTAAAATGTATTTTTCTCCTGTCAGCATTCCTGTGTTCTGTAGGAGAAAAGTCAATGCAGGAATACAAACTCTAGTTTAATAGAAAATTCTGTTTCTTGGCAATTTTTTTTTAACATTGTTTGGAATTCCATTTATGTGGCATGGAAATTCCATTTTCTGACTGGTTCTAAATTCCCTCATTTACCACTGATTCAGAACAAGGAGGTAACTGGGAGGAAATGCTATCTTGCAGTTAGGGGTCCAAACAACAATACATTTTGAATCAAAATATACTGAAACATCTGCAACACCTCATACTTAAGCTGTTTTTAAAGTTCTGCATAGCCCATAGTGACCTGTAGAAAGATTGCTAAGCATGTGGTATTTACAGTGAATCTCTAGGAAAGGCATCCCTCCATTTCTTTCCAATTATCCACAAAGAAAAGCTACTATAATCAGATCTATTATATTACAAAAAAGTAGTTACTTGTCAACTATGACTATGATTCTAAGCTCCAGGATGTATGTACATTTTCTGTAATTTCCCCAGGTGTTCAACAATGTGTTTACATTTCCTGAGTGAGAATTGGGATTACAAAATATTCCCTAGAGAAATAAATTCAATTCAACCCCATCCTTCTGCCAAAATATAGCAGAAATCACTTATATAGTTATTGTGTTCTCAAGTGCCATATATAGAACAATATATGAGTATTTCACTTCGAATGTGAACTTAGCAACAAAACGTGCCCACTGTTGTCTCTATTAGGCAGAAAGCTACTGACAGTTGAGTTGGAGTACCGATTAGACACTGAATGTGAAATTCTACAAATCTACTGAAAATAATGTACCCTTGAATCTGCCACCTTTCCTTCACTGTGTGGTATCTTGTACAACAAGTAGCACCACTGAAAGATACAGGAAAAGACTCTGGGGCAAATATTTCTCAGTCTGTTGAAGTGTGGCAGAATTGGAACTTCAATTAATAGCAATGAATTATGGAACATATATTTATTTGTTAAAAAGAATATTCAGATTACTGTGCAATTTTGCTTATTCCATTCAGTTTCCTTCATACCATGTATTTGTGACTAAGGAGAAAGAGGATGGAGAGTATGCACAGGTATTGTCAGAGCCCAGACTGTAGTTTTGCTATTATACTACCACAAAAAGTTTATAATTGGAGCTATTTAGTGTACTTTTTCTTTAAAATCACTATGAACCATTTAATTGCCTGTATCAATATCACACTGAGCACTTTGTTTTCATTTCATCATACCATTCATCTTTGTTTCTTGGTTCTCATACATAGAAGATGTGAAGATAGATGTAAAAGCATGACTATTTTAAAGCTACATGCAGGTTCTTACTTTCATACAGGTGGGACATGCAGAGGTACTTAACATTCTGAATGTCCAGTAGAAGAAGAAAATGGGACATAAGCAAATCATGATGCATTATTGCTTCAGTGTATGTGTGTTTCAAATGATCCTAGTCAACAAGCTGTAATGAAACTTAGCACCAGCCCTCTAGTAGACATGCCACAGTGCTAATACTTAGACAAATGTCTCAGGATAAACAAGGGAAAAATGCTTTTAGGAATTTTTCATTTGCAGTGGAATGGCAAGGGACTACTTAACCACTATTATTCTACCATTCTGTTTCAAACTGCCCAGACAAGCAGCCATCCTATATTGTAGTGTACTATATTACCACAAAACCACTAGTACATATAAATATATATTCCAAAACAAATAGCAATAATAACATAATAATTAAAAAAGTTATCAGTTTTAGGCAGGTGAATAATATATCTTCCACAATTTAACCTTTGTGGTCTCAGAAGTTATCACATGGTTTGAGTTGTTTTGTCTTTTTTTCTATATACCTTTGCTTTTGCTAGCGGTAAAAGCAAAGGTTTTCGATTTTCTGATGTACTTTTGTCAGTGTCACTTGGTCTTGACCACATCAATCCACTCACTGAACTTCAGTTTTCTTATTTGCAAAATATGTCCATCAAGCATCTCAAAGGATACAGTGCAATTTCAGTGCAGTTTTTATAGCTTATTCATAGTCTTGAAAGTATATACAAGTGCAAAATTTTTTTTGCTTATAAATTTTGAAGTTAAGCATGTATTTACTTATTCATAATTCCAGAAGGAACTAACTGAACTTTGGTCTTAACTCATGTAACAAAAGGCATAGGATTTCATCTAGTTTCTTTTTGATTGTGCTCCTTGACTTGACTACGCTTTCCTGTGCTGTTTTGAGTCTGTCAGGCTACTTTTTTTGATTTAACATCTAGAGTTTTTTTCTGATCACGTTTTTGCTTTACTGGGTTAAAGGGCTATTAGATGTCTGACCTATCTTTGGTCTTCTATCTCAGAAGGTAATCCTAAGATAGAAAATAATAAAACACAAAATGGTTGATGGTGTACTACAGTTCAAAGGTTTTTGAGATGTGATGTTGATCAGAGGGAGCAAACCAGGAGTTAAATAGATCAGGACAATATGAGGTTGGCTGAAGCTTTTATTACATTCCACACTGCTTTCCATTCTACCCATCACAAAATAACTCAGAGATGTTCAGACAAGGTTTTATTTGGGTTTGTTGGATTTTTTTTTTTTTTTTAACTGGGATTGGAATGGCTTCATTTATTCCTTCGCTTATCAAGTTAGATGCCTTTGTCACGATGGATATAAGATTTGTGTCAGAATTTCAGGATAATGAGTGGTCCAGGATTTTGAAAGGAGTCTAACTGTTCATAGCACTGAGAGAACCCTGAGTATTTAAGAACTAATGAATATGCAACACTTTAAAATAAGTGACCTATAATAAATATAGAAGGAATCAAGATCACTGAGATATCTTCAACATTGGTTATGTAATGAAATAGAAAAATTCTACTTCATATCGGTTTATAAGATGAGTGCTTTTTAAAATTTCCCAGCTTATTTGAATAAGTCCTTTGATAAAATGGGTAAGATAAGATACAGATCACATATATTCATTGTGCAGTATTTCATTACTTGTGCAATGAATGTATTGCATGGATATGTATGTGTCTGTATACACCTGTGTCTATACTTTTGTAATGATTGTTAATCATTTGAGCTGAAGGTTGTGAAGTTCCTTACTTGTATAAAGATGTTCTTTCTTTAATGCTAAATGGATGTTATGCAAAGAAGCCAATGCTAGTGCCAGTTTCCTATAAGGCGTAAAAAAACCCAGCAATGTGTCAAAATGATTGTTTACGTCTGTGGAGCTAAATAATGTGAAACATCCAAAATTTATTATCCATGCTTCTAAAATACTGTGGGCAGCTGTCAGAATTTTTCAAATGCTGAGCAGGAGGAGGAGGATTCGGTGCAGGTTTGATGATAGACATGCTTTGCAACACACTCCAGAAAAGCTCCACCTTTCAATATGATCAAAATCTTCACCCCTCCCAAACTGCTTTCAGGCAGAAGAATCAAGTCTTGTTCTCTATGATAAAATCTCCTTTTGACAAGTGTCTGAAATGTAGACAAGGTCAGCAGGTAACACAGTGTAATTCTGAGACATGGAGAATGAAACTTTATAAATGAACCTTTAGGGAGAATTGGAGGGGAGGGAGGTAGTAAAAAACTTGCAAAATAAAAGTGATATATGCGAAAAAGGATTTAATTTATTTTTTTAACACTGCCTGCCAGATGCAAGACAGTCTTTCTGGTTTTGACAATATAAACATAAACTATGTAACACCCACATAGATAACCTCTCCTCCACCAAAGGAATATTGCTAGCCTTCCTCATTCTCTAACCTCTCCCTGCTGCCCATCACTACTGCCTCTCAACACTTTAAGTCTACTTCTTTGTCCTGCCACTCTCTCCTTAAAAATATTGGATTTAGGTGATCAGACTGTCGCATGTACAATCTATGACACATTGCTTTTCTATCTGATATTTGTTGTAGTGTTATTGTAATAGTACAGCACAGAAGGTTGAATAGCAGACTGGTTTACTGACATGGTTTACTGAAGACAGTAACCACTGTCACCTTTTTAGCCTTGATATCCCTGCCCCTACCTAAGAAGTAGTAAATAGGTTTTATGTCTTTGCTGATGGGGCTATTTGATTGTTTCTTCCTGCTGGCAACATTCCTAGTGAAGCTGTGTGGTGACTAAGCAAAAGATTATTAGAAGGTCTGGGTGGTCATTGGTTGTATTTCTCTGTTCCTGTGCTGGCCCCAGTAATTATCTGCATGTTTGAGATATCTATCCTCAAACAAATCCTACAGACAGAGGCACAAAGAAATTAAAAGAATGTAGTTCTCCCAAAAGGAGAAAACAAGACTTATTTAGGAAATTATGGTGGTTGGTTTTGTTTTGGTTTTTTTTTCCCCACAAAATAGATACTCATATGCCAAAAGCACAATGAACTAATGTGCTAGTCTGCAGGCTCAATCCATCTCAAGACAGTTTGCAAAGTAGGGCTTTTGCAGGAACTTTTTGGGCTGTCAGCTTCATGGAGCTACTGAAAACAATGGTAGCAGCAGCTGTCCATTCAGAGGGCTAAGTTATTCCCTTTGTATTTTCTGGAGTAAAGAATGTGTTAGGTTCTCCACAGAAACTTAGGTAACAAGATATTCTCCATTTACTTTTCATTTTATGTAGATTTCCTCTAAGTAAGAGATTTAAATGCAAAATATGTCATTCGAGGGCATTGTATGGATTAACAATGTTCTCCGGAGGTTTGTGGTTTCATAAAACCACAGATGGATGTACTTCTCTATAAATCTGTGAGAAATACGAAACCAGCAATACTTTTTTTCATTAAGTAAATCAGACAAATCTCCAAATTCTTCATTTGACTAAATTGCTTCATGAAAACTGTAACAGGAGAAACTAGGATGCTTAGAGAAAAGAAAGCTATTCTACAGATGAGCAGTGGAGGCACTGGGAACTCATATTAATGAGTCAACTGTCAACTGCTTATGAGGGTAGTGTTAGAAAGTATTGAAAAGGGAAGCTATAGAAAAAGCATTATAAAAGGCATCAAACAAGAAATACAGTTAAAGAAACAGCGATGCATAGCAAATGAAAAAGATTTTAAAAGCCAGTAAATAAATGTCCTGGGTTCAGCAGTAGCAGTCAGTTTTTCTCCTTCTTAGTAGCTGTTGCAGCACTGTGTTTTTGACTTTCAGCCTCGGAACAGAGCTGATAACACTGATGTTTAGACTGACCAAGGACTTTGTGAGTCTCATGCTTTGCCAGGGAGGAGGAGGGGCCGGGAGGAAGCAGGGACAGGACGCCTGACCCAAACTAGCCAAAGAGGTATTCCATACCACAGCACGTCATGCCCGGGGATGTAACTGGGAGCTACCCGGAAGGGCACGTCCTCTTTTCGGTCGGGCTCTTTTCCGGCGAGTGGTATCATATTTTCTTCCCTTGTTATTTCTCTTATCATTATTATTATTGGTGGCAGCAGTAGTGATTTGTGTTATACCTGAGTTACTGGACTGTTCTTATCTCAACCCGTGGGAGTTACATTCTTTCGATTCTCCTCCCCATCCCTCTGGGGAGTGGGGGGGGGGGGAAGTAGACTGCGTGGTTCTAATTTACGGCCTGGACTTAAACCACGACAGTTCTTTTTGGCGCCCAACGTGGGGCACGAAGGGTTGAGATAATGACAGATCTGACCAGAGTGTGTCTAATTGTATTTGTGGTAAGCATTCAGTGTTTTAGATTAATAGTCACTCGTCACAATGCTGATTTATTGGCTCTCAAAGTTGTTGTTTTTGATCTCACAGTCTCAATATGCCGTAGGTTACTTAGAGCCGGTATTTGCTGTGTTGGTGTTTTTCAAGTGTGGGGCTTGGGCTAAGGTTGTTGTCTCGTTGTATTTTATGGCAATGACTTGTAATACAATAGAAGGATTGATCATGAAACTGATCTGGCTTGTGTTCCCAGTGTGGTCACCACCTTTATACTTTGGGAGGTATATAATACAAATGCTTAGCAACTATACATCTTTTTTCTCCTTCCTGGGTGGTCAACCTATGAAGGAGACATTCTTTTACCCTCCCAGTGCCCCTCCCAGACCGTTTACAGCATCGTTTGAGAGTTTTGAAATTTTGGAGTGGCCTTTTAATATTGTTGAGACCTGTTTGCTGATTGTGATGGGGGTCACCATGTTGGCACGCATACAGTGTTTTGTTCACAACCATTACATCTGATCTCAAGAGTTAAGCAGAGTCGGGTTTGGGTCTTGTCTGGGGTTAGATGACAAAATAGGGGGACCGAGAGATTTTCCCCGAGGCTGGACAGCCATGAGTGGCAAGGTGTGTGGGATAGTATGGGCAAGTATCTAGGTCAGTGGGCCCCTCCAGTGTTTTGGAATTTCACCACCGAACAAGTGCAAAATCCAGAAGAATTAGTAAAACACTTAAATGAGGTGTGCTGTCATCCTGGTCATATCAGAGAGGGACAAATCATGTCAACGTGCTGGGGCTTGGCCTATGCTTACCGGGCCTTGTTCAACGCTATCCAGCACCTTCAAAAGGGAAAAAATGTCCCTGGATCTGAGGGCGAAGCAACAGACAGCGCAGCTACTCCAGCTCCGAGCACAGCAGCTACACCACCCCCAGCGACAAGTACGGCCGCCACTCAAACTTCGACTGCAACAGACAGTGCAGCTACCCCAGCTCCAAACACAGCAGCTACACCACCGCCAGCGACAAGTACAGCCGCTACTCAAACTTCAACTGCAACAGATAGCGAAGCTACCCCAACTCCAACCACAGCAGCTACACCACCCCCAGCGACAAGTACTGTTGCTACTCAAACCACAGTGATGACTGCAGCTAAACCAGAGGACCAATTCGTACCAATATCGATTGCCCCTCTACGCAAGAGAAAAAGCAAAAAAGAGGCAAGAAGGGTGAAGCAAGATGAAGAAACAATGTATTCACCACTCAGGACAGCATCTGGTCAGGAGTCATCATCACATGACGAAGAAGAAGAAGAGGTGACTTCTCGACCTCGGACCTCAACCGAGCCACGGAATATGCGAAAAGATTTTACCCGTCAAGCAGAGGAGCACATCATCACCTGGTTGCTCCGATGCTGGGACAATGGGGCCGATGGTCACGAACTAGGAGGTACGGAAGCCAAGCAGCTGGGATCACTTGCTAGAGAAGGGGGAATTGACAAAGCAATTGCAAGAGAGAAAAAGTCCCTCAGTCTTTGGAGGCGGCTCTTGGCAGCTGTGAAAGAAAGGTTTCCATACAAGGACGATGTTACGAGTCGTTCGGCCAAGTGGACTACTTTAGACAAAGGCATCCAGTCTCTGAGGGAATCAGCCATCGTGGAGATGATTTATCACACCAAACCGAATAACGGAGATATACCCATAGACCCAGATGAAGTCGAATGTACACGACCCATGTGGCGAAAACTTACACGGAATGCACCGTCATCGTATGCCCATTCATTGGCAACAGTAACCTGGGGTGACATAGTAACACCAACAGTGGATGAAATGATTCACAAACTCCGAGAGTTCGAAGACAATCTCACCCCTTCCATCATCTCAGCTGTGGAAAAACTGTCCCAGGATGTCAAACAATTGAGGGACGATCTATCTGATTTATCCAGCTCCTCACGTGTACCAACACACGTCTCAGCTGTTAACAAAAGACGTCCTATTGTTTGAGACAGAAGATATAGAAGGCAAACACCACGGGCCACCCTATGGTTTTACCTGCGGGATCATGGAGAAGACATGACGAAGTGGGATGGAAAACCTACTTCAGCTTTGGAGGAACGGGTGCATGAATTGAAAATAGGAACAAGGGTCAAGACTAATCATCCCATGAGAGCTGTGGCTTCAGTCTCTGGTGAGCAGGTTCCCAGATGGAGCGGAAGAGCTGATTTTACTCCAGCTCCTATGATAACGAAGAATAATTCCTTTCAACACGACTTAGGTGTCCAACGTTGTGATGACTGTTAGAGGGACCCTGCCTCCAGCCAGGTGGAGGTAGGGGATAATCGGATTTACTGGACTGTGTGGGTCAGATGGCCTGGCACATCAGTCCCACAGAAGTATAAAGCTCTCGTAGATACCGGTGCACAGTGTACCCTGATGCCGTCAAGCTGTCAAGGGGTGGAACCCATCTATATCTCTGGAGTGACAGGAGGATCCCAAGAGTTGACTGTACTGGAGGCTGAGATCAGCCTGACTGGGAGGAAATGGCAAAAGCACCCCATTGTGACTGGTCCAGAGGCTCCATGCATCCTCGGCATAGATTACCTCAGGAGAGGGTACTTCAAAGACCCAAAAGGGTACCGATGGGCTTTTGGTATTGCTGCTTTGGAGACTGAGGA
Source organism: Psittacula echo (assembly GCF_963264785.1). Taxonomy (NCBI): domain Eukaryota; kingdom Metazoa; phylum Chordata; class Aves; order Psittaciformes; family Psittacidae; genus Psittacula; species Psittacula echo. Next base: position 87,393,273 of record NC_137737.1, on the reverse strand, counting down.
AAATGAACAGCTGTCCACCTTGCCTGGTCTCTCAGAGGATCCTTCTGTTGTGGGGTTGCTGAAGGTTGAAGAACAACAAGTGCCAATCGCGACCACAACAGTGCACCGGCGGCAATATCGCACCAATTGAGACTCCCTGATTCCCATCCATAAGCTGATCCGTAGTCTGGAGAGTCAGGGAGTGATCAGCAGGACCCGCTCACCCTTTAACAGCCCCATATGGCCAGTGCGAAAGTCTAATGGAGAGTGGAGACTAACAGTAGACTATCGTGGCTTGAATGAAGTCACACCACCATTGAGTGCTGCCGTACCGGACATGCTAGAACTTCAGTATGAACTGGAGTCAAAGGCAGCCAAGTGGTATGCCACGATTGATATTGCCAATGCATTCTTCTCAATTCCTTTGGCAGCAAAGTGTAGGCCACAGTTTGCTTTTACTTGGAGGGGCGTCCAGTACACTTGGAACCGACTGCCCCAGGGGTGGAAACACAGCCCTACCATCTGCCATGGACTGATCCAGAATGCACTGGAACAGGGGCAAGCTCCAGAACACCTGCAGTACATTGATGACATTATTGTGTGGGGTGATACAGCGGAAGAAGTCTTTGAGAAAGGGAGGGAAATAATCCAAATCCTGCTGAAAGCTGGTTTTGCCATAAAACGGAGTAAGGTCAAGGGACCTGCACAGGAGATTCAGTTTTTGGGAATAAAATGGCAAGATGGACGTCGCCAGATCCCTACAGATGTGATCAACAAAATAACAGCAATGTCTCCACCAACTAATAAGAAAGAAACACAAGCTTTCTTGGGTGCTGTGGGGTTCTGGAGAATGCACATCCCAAATTACAGTTCGATTGTAAGCCCTCTCTATCATGTGACCCGGAAGAAGAACGATTTTAAATGGGGCCCTGAGCAACAACAAGCCTTTGAGCAAATTAAACGTGAGATAGTTCATGCAGTAGCCCTTGGACCAGTCCGGAACGGGCCAGATGTAAAAAATGTACTGTACACCGCAGCCAGGGAGAATGGTCCTACCTGGAGCCTCTGGCAGAAAGCTCCAGGGGAGACTCGAGGTCGACCCCTCGGCTTTTGGAGTCAGGGATACAAAGGATCTGAGGGCAGCTATACCCCAACTGAGAAAGAGATACTGGCAGCCTATGAAGGGGTTCGAGCTGCTTCGGAGGTGATTGGCACTGAAGCACAGCTCCTCCTGGCACCCCGGTTGCCCGTTCTGGGCTGGATGTTCAAAGGCAGGGTCTCCTCTACACATCATGCAACCGATGCGACATGGAGTAAATGGGCTGCACTAATTACACAACGAGCTCGAATAGGAAATCCCAGTCGTCCAGGCATTCTAGAAGTCATCATGGACTGGCCAGAGGGCAAAGATTTTGGAATGTCACCAGAGGAGGAGGTGATGCGTGCTGAAGAAGCCCCACCATATAATAAACTGTCAGAAAGTGAAAAGCAGTATGCCTTGTTTACTGATGGGTCCTGCCGTACTGTGGGAAAGCATCGGAGATGGAAGGCAGCCGTATGGAGTCCTCAACGATAAGTTGCAGAAACTGCTGAAGGGGAGGGTGAATCGAGTCAGTTTGCCGAGGTGAAAGCTATCCAGCTGGCCCTGGACATTGCTGAACGAGAAAAGTGGCCAGTACTTTATCTCTATACTGACTCATGGATGGTGGCAAATGCCCTGTGGGGGTGGTTGCAGCAATGGAAGCAGAGCAACTGGCAACGCAGAGGTAAACCCATCTGGGCTGCTGCACTGTGGCAAGATATCGCTGCCCGGGTGCAGAACCTGGTGGTGAAGGTACGCCATGTAGACGCCCATGTACCCAAGAGTCGGGCCACTGAGGAACACCAGAACAACCAACAAGTGGATAAAGCTGCTAAGATTGAAGTGGCTCAGATGGACTTAGATTGGCAACATAAAGGTGAATTATTTTTGGCTCGGTGGGCCCATGACACTTCAGGTCATCAGGGCAGAGATGCAACATACAGATGGGCCCGTGATCGAGGGGTGGACTTAACAATGGACACTATTGCCCAGGTTATTCATGAGTGTGAAACATGTGCTGCAATTAAACAAGCCAAACGGTTAAAGCCTCTTTGGTATGGAGGACGATGGCTGAAGTACAAATATGGGGAGGCCTGGCAGATTGATTATATCACACTCCCACCAACCCGTCAAGGCAAGCGCCATGTGCTTACCATGGTGGAAGCAACCACCGGATGGCTGGAAACATACGCTGTGCCCCATGCCACTGCCAGGAACACTATCCTGGGCCTTGAGAACCAGATTTTGTGGCAACATGGCACCCCAGAAAGAATTGAATCAGACAATGGGACTCATTTCCGGAATAACCTTATAGACACTTGGGCCAAAGAGCATGGCATTGAGTGGGTATATCACATCCCCTACCATGCACCAGCCTCTGGGAAAATCGAACGGTACAATGGGCTGTTAAAAACTACACTGAGAGCAATGGGTGGGGGAACTTTCAAGCATTGGGATACACACTTACCAAAGGCCACCTGGTTGGTCAACACCAGAGGATCTGCCAACAGGGCTGGCCCAGCCCAGTCAGAACTTTTACATATTGTAGAGGGGGACAAAGTTCCTGTGGTGCACATGAAGAATTTGCTGGGGAAGACAGTCTGGGTTATTCCTGCTTCAGGTAAAGGCAAACCCACTCGTGGGATTGCTTTTGCTCAGGGACCTGGATATACTTGGTGGGTAATGCAGGAAGATGGGGAAGTCCGATGCGTACCTCAAGGGGATTTGATTTTAGGGGAAAACAGACAATGAACTCAATTGTACGCTGTTGCCTGCTATAGCCATCAACTAGAAGTCTGCAGGGCACCAGCGACTGGCCCTGACTTCCCTCCGACCATCATCCCAACAGAGAATGAACTTTGATAGAACCGGATGAGTTCTACAGTAAAGGAATGATCAGCATCAGCAGACAACGATCCAACACTGCACACAGCTTCTCCTGCTCTGAAAGACTGTTACAAGAGATGGAGCCCAACATTATGAACCGAACGGACTCAGTAGCTTTATAGGAATTGGTCCGTGCACTAAGATAACAGTGCACTGAAATGAGAGTGAGGGTATATGGAAAATGTGGGATCTGAGCATGACGTGAATGGTATGGAATAAGGGGTGGATACTGTCCTGGGTTCAGCAGTAGCAGTCAGTTTTTCTCCTTCTTAGTAGCTGTTGCAGCACTGTGTTTTTGACTTTCAGCCTCGGAACAGAGCTGATAACACTGATGTTTAGACTGACCAAGGACTTTGTGAGTCTCATGCTTTGCCAGGGAGGAGGAGGGGCCGGGAGGAAGCAGGGACAGGACGCCTGACCCAAACTAGCCAAAGAGGTATTCCATACCACAGCACGTCATGCCCGGGGATGTAACTGGGAGCTACCCGGAAGGGCACGTCCTCTTTTCGGTCGGGCTCTTTTCCGGCGAGTGGTATCATATTTTCTTCCCTTGTTATTTCTCTTATCATTATTATTATTGGTGGCAGCAGTAGTGATTTGTGTTATACCTGAGTTACTGGACTGTTCTTATCTCAACCCGTGGGAGTTACATTCTTTCGATTCTCCTCCCCATCCCTCTGGGGAGTGGGGGGGGGGGAAGTAGACTGCATGGTTCTGATTTACGGCCTGGACTTAAACCACGACAATAAATTAAAATACAGGATGGGAAGACAGGACGGGAAGAACGGAAGAATCTCTGGGAGCACTGTTCAGTTATTCGCCTGTTTTGGAACCAAACATTCAACATTTTCTTTGACATCATTTTGCACTTGAATATTGTGACTGCAATATAAAAGAACAAAGGAAAAATGAACTTGGACAACTATGCTTAATTAGAACCTTGGCAAACATCCCTGTCTTCTAAAATTTCAATGTGCCTAATAAGGTGCCATCATTTTCCGACCACTTTCTTGCCCATCAGCCTTTGCTTTCTCCCTGTCCTGGGTTCAGCAGTAGCAGTCATTTTTCTCCTTCTTAGGCGCTGGTGCAGTGCTGTGGTTTTGACTTTCAGCCTGAGAACAACACTGATAACACCAACATTTTCAGTTGCTGCTTAACAATGTTTAGTCTGACCAAGGACTTTCTGAGTTTCATGCTCTGCCAGGGAGGAGGAGAAGCCAGAAGGAAGCCAAGACAGGACACCTGACCCGAACTAACCAAAGAGGTATTCCATACCACAGCACATCATGCCCAGTATATAAACTGGGGGCAGATACCCGGAAGGGCTAGATCACTGCTCGGGTCAGGCTGGGTAACAGTCAGCGGGTGGTGAGCGGTTGTTTTCTCTTCCCTTTTATTTCCATTATCATCATTATTATTGGTGGTAGCAGTAGTGATTTGTGTTATACCTTAGTTACTGGACTGTTCTTATCTCAACCCGTGGGAGATACATTCTTTCGATTCTCTTCCCCATCCCTCCGGGAACAGGGAGGGTAGGAAGCGGGGAGTGAGCAAGCGAGCCGGTTGGCAGCTGGGCTTAAACCACAACACTCCCCTATTGAAGTCATTATATTTTCTTCTCTTGAATTTTTTAACTTCTTGTAACTTTCTTATCTTTTGAGGCTTTTATTCTAACTACCTTTGAGATTCAGTCAGCTATTTTCAATAATTTTAACATATATTCACTATCAGACATCTGTTTTAACTTGCACTCATAGTATGAAGGTAATAACAGGTGGGCTTTTTATTTTCTCAGCTGAAATCCAGTTTCTCCACTGCTATGATAAGCTACTCATTTTCCATTTTGATAGATCATCCTTCTAAGAAGCAAAATTATTTTTCTAATAAGGAACTAAGAACTAGGTTGCTCACCATAGCTATATAAAACAACATCCTTTGAAAAATCTGCTAAGGTCAACTTGTAAAAATATGATTTGGAATTGTATTGTAGCATGCTTAATGTTCTTTATGAATTTTTCTCTATGGACAATCAACTTTCACATAAAGACACAAGAGAGGAGGAAAGGTGAAAAAGAGGGGGGAATGAGAGAGAAAGAATAGAGAAGAAATGGTTGGGAAGAGATTGAGAAGAAGAAAAAGGAAATTAGATTAAAAAGGCTTTTTTAGAGAAAACAATTTTAGCCTCTGAATCTTTGGTAGAGCAGAAGTGTTTTATTTTATGCTTCTTTGCTTATCAGTACACAATATCATGAAACAGTGTTTCTCTCCTATTGCATCTTACTTATTGGAGCATGTAGTGATTTGATGCTACTACGAAGGGTTTGAACCAAGCAGGAAAAAAACAGAGCATTAACCTCCTTACCGAAGTTTTAGTTTGTGTATTTTCATATAGCTTTATATTTTATTTGTGGCAGTAGTGTGTCAGAGCTAACTGTGCACTGATCTACCCATACAATATATTCAGAGTTACTAAAATCTATAATAATGAGTGGAGAGACTACCTATGAAACAGGATGTTACTGATTTTTTTTTCCCCAAACTGTCTCTGAATTAATACAGTATAATAACAATTAAAAAAAAAAAAAAAAAAAAAAAAAAAAAAGAAGAAGAAGAAGAAGGGAAGAAATCTTGACATCAGCAAGCAATCTTTGGTTATTACAAAGCGTTCACTTACTGGCTTATTTGGTCTAAAACTGTATTTAAAATGCTACCAGTACTGGCAGTCAGCAAATTGAATTAGAATGCCCACCCACTGAGCCCAGATTCTGACACCATGTTCCCACTGAGTAAATATACTTTATCTAATGAATTACCTTGTGGATATTAAAAGCAGTATTCACAGAGTCAATCATTTACTTAAGGTGCAGGTAATTAAAAACAGTTTCTGCATTGTTACTATTAGTTGCTTGACATTTCTATATATTGCTTTACATTGCTTTATTATAAGTGCTAATTTTATTACTGTAGTTGCTTGTTGGAATATTTTGAGGTAAAATGGGGGGGAGAGGGGTATTTTTCCTGAAATATGTTTCTGTTTTCCATTCAGCTCTAATTATTCACTGTATATCAGAGCACCCAAGTGGGAGAACTATTTTGCATTATGCTAGAAAATGGGTAAAAATAGCAAGCAAGAGAGCTTACAGAAAAAGGTTTTGACTTGGCAAGTCATCTAAGTGTATGCCTCATTTAAAATATGTAATTAGGCCCCTGGAAACCTCAGATTTATTGCAGGAACAGAGCCTGGAAAGGAACTGTGGCTTTAAATTTCTGTTCTGTGCATTATAAATTCATGGTATCCAGCCACTTGGCACACATTAGAAAAATATCAAAATATCACAGCAGATATTTATGGTCTGCGTATCAGTTGATAACTACCAGCATTCAGCATGTTTTTGGTACAACCCATATGCGGGAAGAAAACACAACATAATTTAAGAGAATCATACATGCCAAAGATATTTTTTATATTTTATGTGGACAAATACCCCTTTAAACTGCTGAAAGCACTGGAGAGCTTTTGGTAGGTCTGAATCATACTCAAACACCATATATTCTATGCAGAGGGAAAATATTAATCTTGTCCTTGCATACAGTACTTAAATGTAATCAGAAAGATATATATGTATATACGTACATCTGTCTTTACTGCCTTTCTGAAACTGTTGCTGAAGGCAATTTTCACTATGTGCATCATCTGAATTTAAGGTGCTTAGAATTCAGTGGGTATTGACTGAAAAAATCTTGATTACATAGCTGGAATAATTGTCCTGGGTACACAGACCACTTCTAAAGACTGAGGTAACTACTCGTTACTGAAGCTTTGAGGTTTGCACAGGTTATCTCGTTGTATTTCATGAAATAGTTACCCTGTGTTGGTAGTCAATGGCTCTTTACCCCCATTCAGGGTAAGCCCTGGTTCATAAAGTCAGAACTCCAGAGCTGTCCCTTGGAGCACTACTACCACTGGTATATGTATTTTGGCCTTGTGGTCCACACAGCAATGGCCTGGGTGATTATCTCATGGGCAATTAATGGCACAAAGTCAGAGTTAGGAACTCCTGCTTTCAGAAGGACTTCAGCAATTGCTTCTCCCTCCTCTCCTTCACTCCTTCTCCTCTGTTCCTGAAGGAGCAGCCTGTTCCCTTGAGTCAGGATCTCCCTCACTGCTTTCCATACTCATCAGCAGTGGAATATAATTTGAAGAGACAAATCAGCTCACTGTTAATATCATATCCTAGTATCCTCTTTAGGGAACCTCAAGTGCAATCTTGCAGGCAGATTATTGAAGCCTGCCGGTGGAAAGTTTTTTTGGCATGGATGAGTTTTCACTCCAGTGGGTGTTGGAGAGTTTCATATTATTGCTGTGTAAAGGAATGGATGAATTGGTGAGCAGCTTGTAACTCTCACAGCTTTAGTTTTCCCTTGGCTGTCCATGTATTCAGGAAAACAGCTGCTAGATTCCTGACAAGCGATTCACATAGTTGATATAATTTACTTTCTCTGCCAAGAAACTCTTACTTTTGGTTTTCTATTTAATTGAATCACAGACTGAGAGTTTTAAAGTGTCTATCAGCTGCAATGGGTAGGATGAGTGCTGTAAAAACCACTTTTCAAGACTGTGCATAACTTCCCTCACTGGTCTATTAACATTCAAATAGTTTAAAAAACTTCCGCTAGGCTACTTGTCCCCTCCCTTGCCTTGCTAAAAGGTCTAAAACAAATGGGTTGTTCTCAAAGATCAGTAGAATCAAGGCAGTTTCATTTCAGGGTCACCTGAATTCCTTTCTAGAAAGCATCCTGCAGTTTTCTCATTTCTATTTTAAAATGGTAAGATCACAGGAACAGTTTGGTCACCTTTCTTTTTTTTAAATCTAAAAATATAAGTTACTGGAATTGGCTCCACTTAACCCCACTCACTATTCACTAACGGAAACAGTCTTTGACAGATATCTTTTCCTCCACATGGCACAGTTTATATTCTAAGAATTCTCTCTCCTGTTGGCTTTAGGGTATAAATACCTGTTATTCATAAGCAAGCTTGATTTTTTACCTTCCCATAGCTTTTTATTTGTTTCTAATGGTTTATCACCTAAATACTTTTCCTTTGTCTTCCACACTGGGACAGAAGGTTGTATCAAATATGCAAGTAATGCAGCTGTATCAGTAGCATTAGATAACCCCCATGGCCCCTGCCAGCAAGTTTCTGCAGTGTGGTGTGTGATAGGCTCAATGTTTATAGAAAAGCATTGCTGTGGCTTTGGCAACAAGGAATTATCAAGTACAAAGACTCTTGCGTTACCTCTGGATATAATTTATGCTCCTATTTAAAGAACAACTGCAGTAAAGCTCAAGATACAAACCAGATTTTCCCCAACCACCTTATCCTGGTGAAGACTATTTGTGTTGCCCTGAGACTCCTCTGACAAAAAAGTGTGTGTGAGCGAATAAATACATCTTCAGGCTTTCCAGCTTCCCCACAGCAGTTTTAACATGGCTGTGGAGAATGGTGGTTCATTTGCAGTTGTGATTTCTGCAAAGCTGTGGCGAGTTCCTTTATACTTGGAAAGCACTGGCCTCCTCTTCATGATTAACAGCTCAGCAGGATTTCTGGCAAGCCCTTGAATTGTTTGTTGGTTTTCTTTCTTTTTTCTTTTTTTTTTCCCTTTCTTTTTCCTTCCTGCCCAGTTTAACAGTTGTCTAGGAGCAGCCAGCAACATCTCTTTTAGGATTTATTTTGCTGAAGGTGCTGCATGATTTGGAACCATACTGCCTACTGGGAAGTTTATTGGCAGCTATGATAAACTCTGAGCATCTATTTTTTTTCTTTTTTTTCCCCCCTGTTTTATATTAAATAGAATCAATTCAGGTAGCTGGCCAGCTTCTTAGACTTGTCATAATTCCAGCCTCCAGGGAACTGAAGAGAATGATTAAAAAGTGGTTTGGATTAAAATGTTACTGCTTGCTTATTTATCCGATCACCCAAAGAAATACTAAGAATTACTTCAAGGAAGTGGGATTTCTGAATTCAGAAATCCCTAAAGCAGCAGAAGTGAACTAGAAGTTAAACTTGATAAAATTCATTTCAATATTTCAAAATTTCAGCCACATAATAGAGCAGCAGTCCACTTTTCTCTGTATTTGTGCCAAACAGATTATGAATGCTTCAGAGCAAATCCAAATTGCACCTTCCAGGTTGTGAAAAAGTGTTGCCCACTCCTTCCCAACAGTTTCTGCACTTGCAATTTAGCCTCTGCTCCTGAGGGAGCAGAGCTCCTTTGCCTCCTACTGCTCTCTCTCTCTCCTATTGGAAGCCAGTGGAGCAGGCACCAGAAGCTCTCAGGAAGACAAGGACAGACCAGGGTAAAGCTTCTGTCTAGCCCAGGTAAACCGTCCACCAAAGGAAATCTTATTAAAGTTACTCATCAGGGCTTGATAAATCTAAATCAAGCAGACCTGTTTGATAACATGATCATCAGCATTAAAGGTAAGCTGGTTCTTCAACTGAGCCAGAATTTGTATACAAATGTTTAAGATGATGAGTTTTCTCATCAGTTTTCATGCTGAAGAGAAGCGGGCATATGTGCCTGTCCAAAGCAGAGCTGCTGAGTAATAAGAAAAAGTAGCTCCTCCACATCCCCCATCTCTAGCCCTGTACATGTTGTCTTCTTTCAGGATGGGAGACTTCTTGGCAGAGCACTTGGAGCATACACCTTAGGAAGCAAATTTGCTTGCGCTTCTGATATGGGGAGGAAAATCTATGGGTCAGCTTCAGTTTTGTTTTGATTTTTCACCTCTTAGACCTGCAAATGTGTTATTCTCATGCTTGGGAAGCAATACATGCATTTCTATCTGATATTTTAGGATGAGAAGCTTCTCTAAGGACTGATGGAAATGTGCAAACCACCCCCATCTGCAAAGCAAAACCTGTCACTCTGCTATTCAGCTTGTTTGGGCTGATTGTTTTTAAAATAGCTATGCTGCTTCAGAAAACAAGAAAGCTGCAACAATATCAAGTTGTCCCAACAGTAAACTTTTAGTGTAATGTAATGGTTTCCATCAATAGATTAAAAAAATAAGAAGGATGAGAGAAGAAAGTCAGCACTAATCTGGGAGTCATCAAAAGACAAACATCGCCATAGTCCCCTGTCAAGAGATTAATTGTAAAAAAAAGGGCAGCCAAAATAAATTGAGATACCTGCCCTATTAAAACAAGCGCTGATTAAGTGAGCTGCTTTTTAAAAGGTGCTAGTATTAATCCAGAAAAAAGCAGAAGCTGCAGGAATAATCTGCATAGCCACTAGCATGTATTTAGATGAGCAAAAACTGATAGCATAAACTTCTTTAAAATTACATCTTTTAACTCTTAAATTTACAGAATATATTCTCCCTGTCAGACTGCAACCATAACAAAAGGAAAACTAAGAAATATTTTAAAGGAAGAAAATTAAGAGAGAGAGGGATAACAACAAGGACCATGTTCAATGCATATAGTTTTTCCTATTCCTACTCTCTGTAGTATGGAGACATTCGATGCAGATCTCCAAACCGAAGCATAATTTATTTGGAGTCCTATATAGAAACATGACGACATTTACATGACAGTGAGGAAAAGATGACCTAACAAAAGGCCTTCACACTGCTTTGTGTCATTTATTGTACAGGTATTCACCTAATTCATTCGCTTGGATTAGGAGCATGGTTGCCCCATAGTTATCAACAGAGACTGGCCTGTGACGGAACTCAGCCAATTTAAAATAAACACATCCCAGGTTAGAATCATTAGTTAAAAGATCCATATTCAGTGAAATTAACCTGATTAAGGTGCTTAAACTAGGAGCCAAGGCTTCCTATGTAATCATTAGAAAGGGATAGGTTTCTTCAGAAGAATGGAATGCAGATCGAATTGAGCACACCTGTCTAAAAGGACAAGGAGGAAAGGCTGTCAGGCACTGCTAGTGAATGGATTGACTGCACAATGCTAGTTTACTCTTTGTCTGACTTCCTCACTGAAAGAATAATTTTCAGAATGAAATACATTTATCAAATCTTTTGAAAAAGATTGTATTGTGCTACACAAACAAGTATCTCTGGAGGAGTTCCTGTGGGATCAGAAGCCTGTAAACACATGAAATCCAGACCTGATTAAGAGAGATAATGTGTTCTTCACTTCCGTATGCAGAGATTTTTACTTATCTTTCCTTTGTGATTACATATGCCCTATCCTTACAAAATAAGGTACCAAGCTTCCTGGCATCATCAGGTGAAGATGAATCATGTCCACAGAAGAGGTTTAGTCTGTATTCCAGTTCTATCAAACAATAAAATCAAATTACACTGAAAGGTCAATTCTTTCTCCTTCAGGAAGGATATGTAGGAGCTGCTTAACAAGTTAAAGTCACACGTGATAAAGCAAAAGAAATATACTGTTTGGCTGATATACCTACTCAAAACAATCTGAAAGGTTAAATGAAGCCTTTCTCAGCAGCTGAATAGACTAAGTTTTTACATTTATCTTATCATAAATAAAGCAATACAGCAGTGGCTGTGACCAGTCAGGAGTAGAAATATTGGCAAAATTCACTGACTATGGCATTTATTATTTCTTTATCCATCTGCACTCCTTATTTGAGGTAGATACATATCAAACTTCATTCAACTCTCCAAACGACTCACCATATAAAATATAAATAGGATAACAGCCAAATATTAAGTCAGTTGTTTAATTAATTTTAAAAATGTTTCATCCCTGTTATCCTCAGTAGTCATAATCCTTTACTTAACATTTATCCAGGATCATTAATGTAAAACTCTGGCTGTTTGCCAGAAGAAATAAGTTCCAAAGACGCTTCACTAATAATGTCCACTTCACTGTTCCTCAATATACCTGTCAAGTGCCTATGAAAATTACTTTATGTGTGTATTTCATTACTGCAACATGGAATCACACTGGATTTGTGGCTATTCAATATGCAAACAGAACTAAGCATGAGGTAACCTGCTCATGTAAGTTCAACGTACAGGGTGAGGGTTGGAGGGGCCAGAGGACAGACTTTTTCACGCTGCCAGAGCAGTGGAAAGGGTGAGTTACAATGTGGAGGGTCAGACCCTGATTTTGCTCTCAGTGTTTGTTTTCTGCAAAACTATAGGATATTTGCCCCTGCCCATGGCAGGGTGGTTGGAACTAGATGATCTTAAGGTCCTTTCCAACTCTAACTATTCTATGATTCTATGATTCTATGATCTGAGAAAGTGTTGTTTTACACTACCTAAGGTCCCAATGCAAAGAATGTCAGTTACATGAGTGCTAGAGACTGCCTATGCACTCTCTCTGGACAGAAAAGTGTCAGGAGACATGTTTTATCTCTAGCTGAAGAGTTCAGACCATACTTTCAGTTCAAAAGTTCAAACCTCAAGTTATTATTGGATTACCTGCGCATTTAGGATGATTTGTGGAAAGAAGGAGATCAGGCAGCATGAAAAAAAAAGCGAGCAAAACCATCAAGAAAATGAAAGGCAAGGTAAACAAGTACAAGGAGACTGAAAAGAGAACAGGAAAAGGGTGAAATAAAAGTTCTAACGAATTCTACCCCACAATAACAGGATACCAGCTCTTCTTTTCTACCCAGAATTTAAGAAAAGGTAGAGCTTCATTTGATGACATGCAGAAGGATAGCCCTAGATAGATAGAGTTCTGGATAGAGTTCTTAGTGTACAAAAATTGGTATACCATAAGATCCTTGTGCCATGCAAATTATTTTAGCTCTACAAAAGTCAATTAATTCACTAAACAAACACAGAAATAGCACTATTGAACCTACAGTATGCTACCTTTTCATTTAAAAAATGTCCCTCACTTGGAAACTGTGTTTAAGCTGCTAAAGAGCAAATCTTTTCTTTTCTTTTCTTTCTTTTTTTTTTTTTTTTTTTAATCCTGCTCCACCTCACTAGAAAAAAAACCCACATACAATTAAAAGCTTAAGGAAAGTGTTGTTGCATAGCACATTTTGTCATGCACACTGATCACCGGCAGTGGTAGAGAGGAAAATCTGCATAAAGAACTCCCTTGCCTCCACAAGATTAAGAAACACAAATCACACCATTTATTGTTGCAGCCCTCAGGACCTAAACCACTGAACAAATATTTTTCCATGAGTGCAGAAAAGATCATACTTTGCCACTGTGTATTTTTCAGTTAACAGATACATCTACTGTATCAGTTTTCTTTACACAGATCTGGTGTTCTCTGCACCTAGGCATGTGTTAACGGTCAGATGTAGGACACTGGGCTACCTGATCTTTTAGGCTAATCAAGCATTGCTAGTTTTATGTTCTAACAAATACCTTAGAAAGGCAATGAGAGGTACCAATTCTAATACGGGATAGGAGAAAACTTAAAAATGTGTTAAAACTTAGATTCTTAATGTTCACTGTTTCTCACAGATGCCAGAATTAGGTAGTAATCAAGGAAATGACCAGTCAGCAGGTTTGCAATAAAGAAGCAGCAGCATGTTTTCATAGTATGCATTTAATGCACCCACCATTTAAATGCTGAAGTGCTCCAAATATTTCAGAGAAGATAAAGGCTTCCACTGGCATTCATTTCCCATTGCTTGTTTATGCCAGCTAAGAGAACAGCTATTTGACACACAGCTTTTTGAACAAGTTTGCAGGAGAGGAGACTCTTTTTGATTTCCTGTTATTAGTCAGGGCAGAAGTCCCATTCTTGGCACACAATCCATTTCATGTTCCTTTCCCCTTTGTGCATGAACAAACAACTAGGAATTTAACACATAAAAAGTTGAAATGGATAATTATTCTAGAAAGATTATCTCAGAAAGATATGACAGCTTATTATGAGATATACTAGTGCTTAGTGCAAAAAGTTTCACACAAATTTCATACAAAATGAGAAGATAATTTATAGGCACAATCAGAACACAGAAAAAGAATGCACATTGAATTGCAACATCTTCAGAACTAGGTTTTATGCCAGAAAATAACACACTTTCCATTTAACTGTAATTTCAAATGCAAATACCAGTGTCCTTCGAATGAAGCAGATGTTGGGCTTTTTTTCAGTGGAATGAACAGTTGTTCATCTCTGAATCCTTGTCTTCTGGGGAAATATTTCAATGCTTTAGTGAATGAAGAACAAGACATAGCTAGGTTTTGCAACATATTCCCAGGCAATCTAATTTTAGCTCCATGTTTGGAGCAACTATTGAAAAGTTGTAGACTGCTATAGAGATAATTCCAAATTAGGGTCAAGCTAGGGGAGGGTTGGGGATTTTTTTTAATTTTTCTGGGAGAACATTTTGCTACACTTGACTGTAAATTGTTCTGACAGTGAATGCAGGACAGATGCTTCCATGCATAAGTTGGCACCTAGCTGGAAAATAAAATCCTCTGGGGTGAAAAACCTACTTTACTAATCCAACTGTAAAGGCAGATACAACTGGTTGGGTTTCAGGTACCACTGGAGAAAACAATACACAGCTGGCAGAACATCCTATTCTCTTTCAAATGTTGGCTTTTTTTTTTCATCCTCCCTCACCCCACAATATATGTATATATGTCTATGTATCATATGACTCCCACTATCAGGCATTGGTATATATATCACATAGTTTTTTCACTTACCCGGTGAGGCAGGGGGGCGAGCCCTGAGGGGGGCTCTCTCTTCTGGCGCCAAGTGCCAGGCGAGCGCCAGGTGCGACCCGCTCCAGGGACAGCAGCAGGTGGGGAGTTTGAGTGGGGCGGTACACCTGTCAAAGCGTAACGCAGGTGTCCTAAGGCGAGCTCAGGGAGGATGGAAACCTCCTGCGGAGCAGAAGGGCAAAAGCTCGCTTGATCTTGATTTTCAGTATGAATACAGACTGTGAAAGCGGGGCCTCACGATCCTTCTGGCTTGTTGGGTTTTAAGCAGGATGTGTCAGAAAAGTTACCACAGGGATAACTGGCTTGTGGCGGCCAAGCGTTCATAGTGACATCGCTTTTTGATCCTTCTGTGTCGGCTCTTCCTGTCATTGTGAAGCAGAATTCACCAAGCGTTGGATTGTTCACCCACTAATAGGGAACGTGAGCTGGGCTTAGACCGTCGTGAGACAGGTTGGTTTTACCCTACTGATGATGTGTTGTTGCAATAGTAATCCTGCTCAGTATGAGATGAACCACAGGTTCAGACCCCTGGTGCATGTGCTTGGCTGAGGAGCCACTGGCGCAAGGCTACCATCTGCAGGCTTATGACTGGACGCCTCTAAGTCAGAATCCCGCCTAGACGCTTGATGTTGTGCTATTGCGTCATTGGTCACTTGAGATTGACCCAGAAGATGACAGTCTTGTTCAGAATGCAAGGGTAAAACCCTTTCCAAATCTTCGTTAGCGAACACACGCCTTCCTCATAGGAGAAGGAAAACTCCTATCTTCAAACCGGGGCTGATGGAGCTTGTCTAGCCTTGTAAGGTCTTTCATCTAAGAGAAGGACACTCTTACAAAACCTACAACCCGAGGACTTTGCTGTCACTGTCCTAGCTATCTAGGCTGTGGCCGATAAACCTCGGGTGTAGGGCCAGTTCTGTGCATGCTGCGCCTCACCTAAAAAATCCATTGCGCAGGCTGGAAAGCAAAGCCCTGTAGCGACAGGTGAGGGTCAAAACGGCAGGTGACAAGATGCACTGGAAGCCGCAGGTCCAACCTTGCCTGCAGGCAGTTCAGGCCTTTTATTGCTTGAGCTTGATCTAGGAGATGACAGTCTCATGCGGAATCTTCCTGATTGCCTATGCAGCTTTTCTCCAATCAGTTTTTGCCTATTCCACTTGCCCTTAGTCATCATGCTTGTAGTGGGCGTGGTAATGCCCTTCCCAAATCTTCGTTTGCGAAGCCAAGCCATCAATCAATCATATATCATATGACTCCCACCATCTCCATGTGAGGCCAGGGTGGTGATAGTTCATGTGAATAATACAGGGAAATACCCAAGAGTTTGCATAACACAAAGGGCCTGATATCCTGTTCTGTTTGTATTTTTGGCATTTAGGTAGTTTTCTTCTTGTATATACATTATAATGCTGCCTTGTTTACTAAAGGGTATTTCACGGTACGGCACATTCTGTGCATCGTTTTGCAGCACCAGCTGGCACTTCTGGGTAAACACTGATGTGTTTTACCCTGGCAGATGACACCACTAGCACCCCATGATTGGCACAGCAGCCAGGGGAGGGAGGGGAGAGCTGTGCCAGGGTGATAGTCATGTCCCCTGTGTGGCCTGGAGCAGCTGGAGCAGGTTGCAATTGTGTGGAAAAGACACAGAGAGGCAAAGAATGAAATGACCAAAATACAAGAAAAAGAGAGGAGAGTGTTTTATTAAGCACACCCAAGCAGTTACTTTTAAGGATTTTTCTTATGGACTGAACATGAGGAGAGACTGCATGGACTGTGTTGTAGAAACATAGGTGGCTCAAAGATCATTTGGGCTGTGCACAGATGATGCAAGATCTACCAAAGAAACACACAGAGTACACAACAGTGCAGGTACAGAGCTCCAGTCAGCAGCTAAATCTGCTTTACAGAACACCATTTTGTTGTCTTAATTAGAACCTAAGAGTCAGTCTTTGATGTTCAATTAATAAATTGGCTTTTTTTTTTTCTCCCCTTTTATTTCATAATTTAAAAAACAACATAGGAAAGAAAAAAGAAAAAAACCTCTTAATATCTTTTTCCCAAATCCTCTCCCAAAGTGAATTGGCACAACTTCACATGAATGAGTGATTCTTTGTCTGTTTGAGCCATCACACAAATTGGATCAGAAAGTTTTATGAGATTCCAAAAGAAGCTTAAAATTATTTATGATGATCAAGACACACATAATAAAAAATCCAAACAACAAATTTATGCATAAAGAAAAACTATATTGTAAAATTCTGCTTAGAAATACAAAATGCCATGCAAAATCCTGTTAGGTGAAAAGAAAGGACATTTCATTCAACTGCCTTTTAAAAATACTGAAAGCTGGCCAAATGTACATTTTATGATTTTTTTTAATGCAGTGCATAAACTATATTTGGATTATATGTCATAATCTAAAGCTAAGCGCACATAAAAGGAAATTAAATAGAACAAAATACCTTGTAACTTTTCACTTTGCTATTAAGACTATTTTTTTCCTGTTTATTCAATATGGCATCCAGATTCTCAGCAGCTAGTTGGCAGTGTCGTATTCACTTCTGTAAAGTGAAAACAACATTGGCTTGTGGAGGGGGACATAGTTTGAACCCTAGATTTGGAATAAATTTAACACTAAGCTATATATTTTGGGCTTGAAATCTTAATCAAATTTAGATTTCAAGCATTCAAAGAAATACATTTCCTTTGCAGGTTTACACATCTATTGGGTTTGCATGGCAAGACCTTGTGGGGTACAGAGTCTACAGCGGTGGCTTCTGTGAGAAGCTGCCAGGAGTTTCCCCTGTGTTCGATGGAGCCAATGCCAGTTGGCTGCAAGATGGCCCTACCACCAGTCAAGGTGAAGCCCATCAGTGACCAGTGGTAGCACTTCTGGGGTAGTGTATTTAAGAAGAGGAAAAAGTTACTGCACAGGAACAACAGCAGCCAGAGAGAGAAGTGAGAACATGTGATTGAAGCAGCTCTGCAGACACCCTGGTCAGTGTAGCAGGAGTGGAGGAGCTGCTCCAGGTACCGGAGCAGAGATTCCCCTGCAGCCTTTGGTGCAGACAATGGTGGGTCAGGCTGTGCCCCTGCAGCCCATGGAGGTCCATGGTGGAGCAGATCTCCACCTGCAGCCCATGCAGAACCCCACCAAGAGCAGGGGGATGCCTGAAGGACGCTGCGACCCCGTGGGAAGCCTGCACTGGAGCAGAGTCCTGGCAGGACTTGTGGCACCATGGAGAGAGGAGCCCACCCTGCAGAAGTTTTGCTGCAGGACTTGAGACCCCACAGCGGACACATGCTGGAACAGTCTTCCTGAAGGGCTGCGCACATGGAAGGGACCCACAATGGAGCAGTCTGTTCCTGAAGGGCTGCACCCATGGAAGGGACCCACGCAGAAACCCACGTCAACCCACTACAGCACACTGAACAATGTGCTGTTGTATCATTTTGTAGTGCATGTCTTGGATTTATATAGTGACAATGAACCTGCATCTGTCTGATTTGCATCCCTGGATGAACTAGTGACTCATGTGCTTGCCCTGCTCAGTTTGTCAGCCAGCATTTTGATAGTCCACCAGCAGGAGATAGAAAAGGTTTGCTAAACAAACTTTGATGTTATGCATCAAAAAACCCTAACAAAACAACCAACCAACCAACACAAACAAACAAACACAGCAAAACAAAAAACCTGAGAGCAAAGCTTGGGCTTCTGTACAGGAAAACTATTTTAAGGAGCTGGTGGACAAAGGGCTTGAACTGAAAGTTTACTTTTAAACCTGAATTCACAGCAGTTATTTCAGCTGACCTTCATATACGGCAAGGGCTTGTTTGTATTTTGTATCCTCTTCTCCATGGTGTTTTGTCGCTGATACCGTTTCTGAGAAATCCTTGAAAATAACAGTACTCTTTATTATTACACTGTAAATGCATGACTGACAGTCCCTCTGGGAAGATAGGACTTCAAGAGAGATAAAAGGCAATAGAGCATAAATAAAATACGTAAGTCAAGAATGTATTTTCATCTCATTACAGCTAGAATAAGCTTGGATGTGCAGAGCAAGAACTTCACACACTTTATTATGCAGCAGTCCAACTTCAGACTGGCTAGTCATGAGGCCTGGGAAGAAAAGTCAAACTGCAGGCCAAAACTCACTTGTACTTCTCTGTGCCCTTGCTGCCATCATGGGGAAAAATCATGGGTACAATGCTGAGATACAATTTATTTTCCCAGGACGTATCATAGCCTGAAGGAAAAATGCAGGTATTTTCTCTGCATCTGGACTCTTGGAACTGTCGCTCATCATTTCCAAAGGGAATGACCGCTGCTCAGATTGAGTGTGTGAGTGCACACGTGTGTGTGTCCACATGTGTGGCAGATGTCAGGTAAGGGCTGCATACCTAAAAATAACCTAATTTTCCTGATTATACCAGAAAGTGTACCAGATTTCTCTGAAGAGAAAGAATGTTCGTATGTTTAATGCCAATGTACAATGAAACAGTACTGTGACACATCCTCTCTTTCTGTCTTTTGGGGTTAAACACTGTTTGTGTACACTGCCACTCTATTCACATATACCTCACAATTTCTTGAACTAATTATATCAACCTGTATAACAGACAATGCACAATCATGGCCTTAAGGGCACTGTGGCCCAAATCATTTCATTGTGTTGTGATAAGAGTGGTTTTAACCAACATAGTTAGAGACTTAAGTACCTTTTTCCTTCATGTATCATTTCCAGACACATCCTGTAGCTGACACTGGCCTTTTTCATAACTTTAGATAAGGCAAGTGACCCTGCCCTGTTTGTACTTCAGACATAAATAACTGTATTTCCATACTAAGTTGTTCCTGTATTATATAGCATGATAAGGAATCATGTATTACTCCTTCCAAACAAAAAAAAAACCAAAACCAAACCAACCTGCTGTAGTGATGACATCAAACACTTTTTGTTCTGATCCAAATTCTAATTTATGGCTTGCACACTTCCTAGCATGACAGCCCCACTGATGGCTTTGTCTATAAATTTTATTAAGTCTTCGAGCTGGGCCTGAAGATTTCCCATTTGATTTCTGCACTGAGGTTTTCTGAAACACTGAGAGTATTTGACAGCTCTCATGCTCTTCATAAAATCCACTAGCCCTTCATTATTCCTCACTATGCATGATCTATATTTGTGATCTTGACATCATGGTAGAACATTATTACTTATTGTGGGTGGTGTTAACTCTGTTTGAATAATACATTCATTCTGAAGACCCATCATTTTCTCTTCTCCACAATGGTGATGGCCAGATTGATTTTTTATTTTTCACAGAGGCCTTGTTAATCACTGTTTCGGGATCACCATATATCTTAAATTAGACCAAGTCTTTGTTGCACTGGCCCATCATGGGGCTGCTACCACTCCAAGGTTTCTCCCCTTCTAATACTACTTTTCATAGAATTATAGAATCATGGAATAGTTAGGGTTGGACAGGACCTTAGGATCATCAGGTTCCAACCCCCCTGCCACGGGCAGGGACACCCCACACTAAACCATGCCACCCAAGTTTCTGTCCAGCCTGGCCTTGAACACCAACAGGGATGGAGCATTCACACCTTCCCTGGACAACCCATGCCAGTGCCTCACCACCCTAACAGTAAAGAATTTCTTCCTTATATCTAACTTGAACTTCCCCTGTTTAAGTTTTAACGCGTTGCCCCTTGTCCTATCACTACAGTCCCTAATGAAGAGTCCCTCCCCAGCCTCCTTCAGATATATAGGCCCCCTTCAGATACTGGAAGGCTGCTATGAGGTCTCCACGCCGCCTTCTTTTCTCCAGGCTGAACAGCCCCAACTTTCTCAGCCTATCTTCATACGGGAGGTGCTCCAGTCCCCTGATCATCCTCGTGGCCCTCCTCTGGACTTGTTCCAACAGTTCCATGTCCTTTTTATCTTGAGGACACCAGAACTGCACACAATACTCCAAGTGAGGTCTCACAAGAGCAGAGTAGAGGGGCAGGATCACCTCCTTCGACCTGCTGGTCACGCTCCTCTTGATGCAGCCCAGGATACGGTTGGCTTTCTGGGCTGCGAGCACACACTGAAGCCAGCTCATGTTCATTTTCTCATTGACCAACACCCCCAAGTCCTTCTCCACAGGGCTGCTCTGAATCTCTTCTCTGCCCAGCCTGTACCTGTGCCTGGGATTGCTCCGATCCAGGTGTAGGACCTTGCACTTGGTATGGTTAAACTTCATACCTCTCATGTATTTATTTTTTTGTTTCAAATATCTTCTCTAATGCCCTGCAACAACCTCTGTGCTGATATTAGCCCCAGATAGTTGCAAACGTATGCACATTGCAAAAATCCTGACTCTTTGGTCTACAACCTATCTGACTTGCCTCTCTCAGACAGGTATAAAGCTGAATTTGCTCCTC
Organism: Psittacula echo; assembly: GCF_963264785.1. NCBI lineage: Eukaryota > Metazoa > Chordata > Aves > Psittaciformes > Psittacidae > Psittacula > Psittacula echo. Next base: position 87,372,232 of record NC_137737.1, on the reverse strand, counting down.
TGATGCCAAGAACCATTAATTATTGATGCTCATAGGGTCCCTCAGGAAAAAGTGGTTCCATTCTGTAATTCCAAGTAACTTTCCATGTCATTACTAGGAACATGTCCCTGACATTTAGTAGGTGCATTTCTTAATTGTCCCTGCAAGAGCCACTGCTTAAAGCATTTTTTTTAATTTTTATTCTGGTGGAAAGGGATCCACTGTATAAACAGTCTAGAAAAATTGGGCCAAATATTGAATATCTCCCTTGGCAAAATTCCTAATAAAATATAAACTCCAAAATGACAGACGATTTGGCTGGAGAAAAAACAGATACAAGCAAAGTTGCCAGCTGTCATTCTGACAAGCAACAATTTCTCCATGCCTGGACATTGACAAACTCCATACTTACATACATACATTTTGTTGGCTAATCCTGCAAAGCCAGAATAAAATGTACTTTGAAAGATACACAGAAAAGTATTTTTCTTTTTTTTTTTTTTTTTTTTAAGAAAATTGCCTGCTTGTTTCTTCTGCTAGCAAACTGAGGTACTTGGGGATAAAACATGAGCACCCTCTATGTCAGATTTTGATTTGGTATGACATTATTATTGTAAGTCGGAAAAATACAGGATAGACACTATCTTGTTTGGATAATTTCATTAAACTCTCCGGCAAAATCATGGGAAAAAAAAAAACTTTTTTCGTCTTTTTAAAGTGATAATAAAGGTTCTGATGTCATTAAAAGGTGCTGCCACCTGGATTCTAACATTCCTTTGATATTTATTTCATGTTTTTTAATCCTGACAAGATACACCAATACAGAATGTTATGATTATGGAAAGGTGTTGCCTCTTTGTCCTGGTTTAAGCGCAGCTGGCAACCCAGAACCACTCAGCCGCTTGCTCACTCCCACCACTTCTTCCCCCCCCCCCCCCCCCCTCAGAGGAATGGGGAGGAGAATGGAAAGAATGTAACTCCCACAGGCTGAAATAAGAAGCACCAATAATAATAATGATAAGGAAAATAACAAGGGAAGAGAATACAACACCTCACCACCCGCTGACTGATACCCAGCCCTACCTGAGCAGTGATCTAGCCCTTCCAGGTAATTGTCCCCAGTTTCTATAGTGGGCATGATGTGCTGTGGTATGGAATACCTCTTTGGCCAGTTTGGGTCAGGTGTCCTGTCTCTGCTTCCTCCTGACTTCCCCTCCTCCCTGGCAGAGCATGAGACTCAGAAAGTCCTTGGTCAGATTAAACATTACTGAGCAACAACTAAAAACATCGGTGTTATCAGCATTGTTCCCAGGCTGAAAGTCAAAACCACAGCATTGCACCACCTCCTAAGAAGGAGAAAAATGACTGCTACTCCTGAACCCAGGACACTCTTAACAGGTGTTTGATGTCCTATCCTTTTTAGTCTCTCTTCTTAAAGCAGTTGTTCCATTTTCTTGATCATTCTCTTGTCTTTTCTGCACCGTCTCTAACTCTCATGTTCTTCTTAGGCTGAAGCATCCAAGAGAGGGTGCCTTGAGGTTTCAAACAGTGGCAAAATGATTGCCTCTGTTTTTCCCTTATACTATCCTAAAGATATCCAGATTTTTTCTGTCCATTTTTGGCAGCCATTGCACAATACGCTGAGCAACTCCAAAGGCCTGAGCTGTAACCACCAGTACTGAGTTCAGGCCCAGGTAAGGAGAGTTTAAATTATTTTCTCTTTGCCTTACATTTGACTACAACTGGAGCTCATCTGACACTTTTTTACAGATGAAATCAAGTCTTACTGAAGAGGGATATTCAGCAGCACATTTGAAGGAATTTGATTGCTTGAGATATTTCAACATCATCTCAGTTTTTGAGAATTCACTGCTGTTTATTTTCCAACTTATTGATGGGGTCACTCAATAAAGCCACTTCCAACACTGATCCTTAAGGGACCCCACTGCTGATCCTTTATCATTGTGAAAGATGATCTTTAGGACCTACCTTTTGTTTCCTACCTGTTAAGAAACTTCAGTCAATAAAACAATTTTTCTTCCAGTCCCATGGCAATTTTTTTTCTTTAACAAACCTTAATAAAAAATGTGTTAGAAGGCTTTTTGAGAAGACAGATATATTAACTCCACCAGATCCCCTTTTGTCTCTGTGCTCATTGACACCTATCAGGATGCTGAGTATTTGCAAGACCACCTAAAATGCTGGAGAGGGAGAGGAGGAAGGAAGCACCCAGGACTCTGACAGCATCCTCCTGGGACTCCTGTGGCTTAGCAAGTCAACATTTCTCTCTATAGGAGCCTTTTGGACTCTCTACTGACATACCGTGCTTATCCATGATCTCAGCTCTTGGAGATAAACTCCATCTTACTTCCAGGCATGGAAATCGGGCTCACATGTAATGCCCAGCTTCCAGATATTGTGTTTAATACTTGACTTTCAAAATGCTCAGAGAATAAACTGTCATTTTGAATTTGGCTTGCTCTAAATTGCCTTTATCTGTATGACAAGCAAGACAAACTTTCCCTAAGTACAGGAAAAAGGCATTTCCTTTGGGCACCTTCCATAGACAGTATGACATGTCCAGAAGGCAGTTTCTCAAGCTGTGCTTGAAGGTGGTCTGTTTTTTCCCCTACTCTGCTAGTGCCACGCTTTTTGATGTGAGGTTTCCAGAAGTGCATCTCTTCTTTCTGATAATTTTGTGATTATCTTTCCTAATCTTCTGTATATTTTAGATATTGTGGCCAGAAATATATTTTATTCACACCTAATGTGAAGAAAACTCCTTCCTGGGTTTTATCATTGACCTTAATCTATAGCTAGGTTCTACAATGCATGATGAGGTGAAATAACTTGTTGCAGGGCCTGCTAGAGATGAGCTGCAAAAAAAAAAGCCTAGAATCCCAAACACTGGGTAGAGAATCCAAATTTGTTGCTGTTTGTTTAGGTTTTTTTTCTCTCATGTTGACACTTAGAAAAAAAGAAAAGTCAGTCTACAAATTCTGAACATGGACCTTCCTGATGTTTGTTGTTACCTCCACACCTGAAAAGTCTATTTGTTTTGCATCTCTCCTACCAAGTGCTCCCAGCTTACAGCATCATACTTACAGCTTTGTCATACTGCATTTCCACATGTTATAAAATCTCTCTGGACTAAGGCTGACTCCTGTGAACCTGGAAGCTGGTTTTCCATCCTTCCCCAAATATACTTCCAATTATATCATAAAACCAAGACATAAGGCTGGAGGCTCAGATATAAAGCAAACCTATCAGAATTTTGAGAGAATTGGCTGAAAGCAATGAAAATTCATGATAGTTTAGTAAGTAAGCAGGCTACGCTTGCTGGCATGGATTCCCCAGCTTTCAGCTGTGAAACAGTTCCTGTGGCTTGCTGAGCCCATCTCCTTACCTCTCTGTGTTCTGTGGCTTCCTTTAATAACCTTATACCAAGTAATACATTTGGGCAGAAAATTCCACTTTGTCTGCCCCTTTCCTTTGCCGGTGAGATCTTTCTACAAGCTTGAGTAGCAGACACATGGAAGATAACTGTCAGTTCTATGACTGAAAGTGTTTGTCAGGGTTTCAATCATAGAGTATTGTGTCCTGCCAGTATCTAGTTTATAATTGTGCATCCTTGCACATGGAACACCAGGCTCCTTACTCAGAACTGTTCCATCAGGTCACAGGCTGTTTTGTGTGTTTGCATTAACATTTTTTGGTTGTTGTTGCTTTCCCACATGGAGGGATTTAGCTTCTGACATATTTTGAACATACCAGGGTATGTTCATTTGCATGAAAGAATAAGTTGATTTTGTAATCAATAATTTTACTTTACAGCTTTTCCTTCTAAAGGCAGCTACTTTTGAGCAGTCAAAGTCTGCAGAAAGCACCTGTCTTGCCACTTCCTGGTTTTATTTCCAACTTCCTTGACACATTCACAAAAACTTTCACTCTCAAGCTATTCGTTGTTCATTTGTAGGTCCAAAATTCTGTGTCAAGCTTTCATACATCATAAAGAAAACCTTATTGTAAAAATACCTGAGGCAACTAAAGGTAATGTAGCGATATATCCTAGTAATCCTCATATTCAGTCTTCTTCTGCAATAAACCTGATAGGCGGGAGTTCAATTTCTCTACTGGATCCCAGGCATGGACTATAAGAAGATACAAAACTCCAAAGAGAATGGAGCAAAGTCTGTGTTTCAGGAAAAAAAAAAGGCAACAATTTTCAGCTACCATCAAATACTGCAGACAGCCACAGGCACAAATGTGCATGCCATAGAAATGCATGGTTATTTTGTTTCTTATTCTTCCTAGACTTAAAATAAAATACTTTATCCACTCCTAAGTTCAGTGCCTGTTTTATTGATTGTGTTGTTCTGGGCAGGCATTTTATAGATTTTACACAGAAAAGGAAAAGTATCACCCTTAGGAAAGTCTTCTTCTGAACCAAAAAATTCTATTATCCTGATTTCGGGGCACAATGAGCAAACCAAAATAAGCAATGACAAAAGACTGTAGTGACAGATAATCTTGTGAAGAAATAACTAGATAGAACTATGTTATGGCTTTTCTAGTGCCGCTTTAACCAGAAACAGAGCAATGATGAGTGAAATATATGCAAAGACTGTACAGTAGAGGGATGCTTAACTCCTTGTAACTTGTAGTTTGCTAACTAATTTGCACATGAAGGGGGTTATTCTGTGACCCTTAGCAACTTAATATATTTCCAAGGCTAGATTATATTTCTATGTAATTGAAATAAAAATTAATGTAGTGACTCACTTTAATTTAACTGCTATTCTCTTATCACTTAGAATTTGATGTATCCTTTTACCTCTGGAAATCTGGCAGCCAAGCAAAAATGTCTCTAAGAATGCCCAGAGAAAAAAAGGAGGAGGACCTACTCAAAGAAGCATTTGTCTCATATGAATGTTTTGTCATTCTTGGGGTGAAAAATGTACCCTGTATATTAAACCAGCTCACAGACAATCTTGCCTCTGGAATATATGCAACTTGCTGACATTAGGCCCATTCATGGGATTGTGTTTTCATGTGGATGACCTATACCTGAACAATTGATGGAAAAGAAAAAAAAGAAGATAATATTTAGTCTTCAAGTTTGATTGTGGAATGCAACTTCTTTTCCACCTTGCCTGGAGATGCTAAAGTGCATTCTGTGGAAGTTTTTCTCAGCAGACATGCAGGTGATGCTCAGTGAGTTTTTTCTTGAAGGTGTTCCAAGAACAACAGGAATAATTTGTGAAGAGAGAAGGGAAGGGTCAGACTAGCCATCAAAACTGTCCATGAATGGTCATTTTGCTCAGCAGCTGATTACACTGAATGAGCAAGCCCTGAAATTTTGAGGCACTGTTAGGCTCACCTGCAGCTCATGGAAATCAACCTCCATCAGCTAAGAGCAAGTGGATCACATCCTGTGTGCTTTTTCAGTTTCATGCATCCACTAAAAATGAATCCAGTAAAGACCTGAGGTTTTGCATGCATACCATCCAGCATTATTTTTTTAAATGCGGGTGTATAATTACACAAGGACTATTTAACAGATGTAGTCTGGTTAGTTTTTACAGTGACAACTCTCAAGACCATGAGAGACCATTTATGACTTCAGTAGAATAGAAGCCAAAATCCCTTAAGTACAAGCCCTGAAGTAGGTTACATGGGGTGTTTGGCTAGCACTGGTTAGAAATGAGACCAACATTGCATACCGCAACTCTTCATTAACTTTTTTCTTGGAAGGCTTCTGCCTTTGTCTTCATGCTCCTGTCAGTCAGAGAAGAAGTAAGGGGAAATTTTTTGGTTACAGATCTCTGTCATCATTCAGACTCCCCACCCAAAACCACCAGCTTCTCCTTGACACATTTTTTTCCCCAAGGGTGAAACACAAAAATATCTTCCACTTGCTTTATATCCTATGTCATTCTGTTACTGTCATAATGTCTCATCAAATTCTCAGAGCTAGAAATAAGATGGGGAAAAATAAGATGCTTTTCAATACCACTTAAATATGAAACATGTGAAGCTACATTTTATTGCTAATTTTTGCTACAAGGAAGCAAGAATTTGGAGCCAAGTTGGTTTTTTTCTTCAGGATATAATGGGTTGACTTTTTCCCTAAGAATAAATACTCACCCCAGGATAGGTTCTAGCCAGTAAATGCATCATGCAGCTCTCCAGATGTTAGATATGTGACGGTTATCCAGAAAGTCTCCAATGATTTGGCCTGGTTCTTTTTCCTGGTTTTGGTGGGATAGAGTTAATTTTCTGTCTAGTAAATGTTTACTAGTTTACGCTAGTGAACTGGTGCAGTGCTGTGTTTTGGCTTTAGTGTGGGAATAATGCTAATAACACACCAATGTTTTCAGTTCTTGTTATGCTCACCCTAACCAAGAACTCTTCAGTTTCATGATCTGTCAGTGAGGAGGAGCACAAGATGCCAGGAGGAAGCAGAGACAGGACCCCTGACCCAAAGTAGCCAAAGGGGTGTTCCATACCACAGCATGTCATGCTCAGTATATCAACTGGGGGGAGTCACCCAGAAGGGAACGATCACTCCTCGGGTCAGACTGGACGTTGGTTGGTGGGTGGTGAGCAACTGTAATGTGCAGCACCTGGGTTTATTGGCTTTTATGCCTCTCTCTCTTTTCTTTTTTATTATTAGTATAATATTTTACTTTATTGCAATTATTAAACTCTTATCTCAACATGTGGGTTTTACCATTTTGTGATTCTCCTCCTCATTCCACTGGGAGCAGGGTGGGGAGTGAGCGAGCTGCTGTGTGGTACTTATTTGCCACCTGGGGTTAAACCCTAGCATCTTTTTTCAGTGTTTTAAAGAAAGATTTTAAAAGAAGTCTCTATGCATCTCTCATATATCAGACACATATCTGACTACAGGCAAGCTTGTTTCTAGAAGCAGAAATACTTAGGAGCTTTGATCTCTTTCAATACCAGTGAAGGTAGTTTATCTTAAGCTGCACAAACATGGATAATCTTCCTGGCTTTAAAGATGTTCCAGCTGAGATCCTTCTTATGTCTTTAATGGATGTAAGTAAGTCTCTAATAGCTGATGAATTAGTCCCTAAGTAACACAGAAAAAAGATAAGTAGCTTTGTAGGACTGCTGAAACTGTATAGTGTGGTGCAAGTAACCTTAAGCCATGAACCTCAGTTAAGGAGCAGCACTACCAGCATCTCTGCCATGCTGCCTTTCATTTACATATGCAGGAGGAGAAAAGAGAAAGATGTTTCCTTGGGTGTAGAAATTTCTAAGCACTTCTCTGTCTCCAAGACTGCTGTCTTTACAAGCCATTTTCAGTACTTTTAACTGTTTCTTCCAAACAGACTGGGAAATGGCATATTACTCTACATGGTTATCTGTTACAGCAAGAGCACTTGCAAGGACAAATACCATTTATGCCAAATAAGGATAGCAGAAATTGGCCAGTAAGTTAAGTTACACCTCCTATGTCAACGCTTGCAGTGTCCTCTGTGAACACTTTGACCTGTGCTGCTTCAGTAGTCTGCCCCGTAGTTTCAAGTGTCATTGTATTTTATGTATGGGTCTATATAATACCAAATTTGGAGAAGAATATGAAATTATTCTGGTACAAACCTAATACATTATTTACTATATTTGTGTCTTTGTTGCTCACCACTGTTGCATCGAAACACTTTAATGCATCTGTCCTCACAAATCCTCTGTATTATTTATGGTTCACAAGAAGTTAAGCTTGTAAGTGAGACACCACAGGAGCAGCACTGCTTGGTTTACCTGTGCTCTCATCTCCATGCCCAGTGCAAGGTCAGGGACACAGCACTGAAATTTACAGGCTGGCGTCTCTGAACCACTCCAGGACTGGAAACAACAGAAGCAATTCTGAAAAGCAAATACTCCTCTCCATAAAAACAAAAATGAAACAACTTTGCAGGTCCAGCCAAGCCTTCACAAAGCAAATTGTCAGGGGACTCCATAGGATATTGTACAATAAAAATCAATTTCCTGTATGACTTCTGCTTTTTGTAACTGCTCATCTGTTTGTTTGACATTTCCTACCACTTCCAAATGGACTGAGGGAACCCAGGACTATGCTCTGCTTTTGCTATGAGACTTTTATTGGCTTTTTAGTGAAACAGCAGCTGAAGCATCTGGATTTGTTCCTTAATTCTTCCTCTTCACTGATCTTTTCTGATTTTCTCTTGACTACATATTCTTTTGTAAATTAATCTCCACATCACATTTCCTATATTTTCTCTGCCCAAATGCCTAAGTAGATGTGTTTCCTTTTCTGCAAGCCTCTGGCTAAAAAACATCCCTTAGCCTCTTACCACCTTCTTAAGGAATCTCTGGCTTCTGCCTCCTGCCTCCATATACTCAATCTAAGTCACCCTAGCCAAAAATTGAAATTATTTCTCCTTACATTTCTCCTAGTTCTCTTTAAGGACAGTTGATGCTCGTTTCTTATTAAAATTTGCCATATGGCCACCAAATTTATTAATCCTATGATTTTTGATCCTATTTTGGTTCTGAGGATCTCATGTGTGACACACTAAGCTACATAGATGTGAATTAATCAACAGAGAGAATGATTTGATTTTAGGAAAGTCCCACACTGGGCTTATGTAGTAATTAGAAGTGACTAATCACTACTTCAAAAGCATACAAGACTGTTACTGTAACATTTGACAAGTGAGATTTGAGTAACTGGCTGAATAATAGAAGAAATGTTAACTAGCGCATTGGGAAGAGCCATAGAATTATTTCTCCAAATGCATTATTCAAGAAATGATTTTTCAGCTGGTGTTAGAGATGATATTTGGCAAAGTACAGGACAAAACTTTATTTGTTGTTCAGGCATAGTTTGGTATTTTTTGCTGTTTTGCAAATTTATCATTCTGCTGCATATTGGAAAAGTTCTTTGAGCATGGCCTCAGGCTGTCAAACTTTGTTCTTTTAGAGGTGCTAATTTTTCATCCACTCTGAAGATGGTTTTATAATTCAACAAAACACCAAGAATATTACAGTTCCAAAAAGGTTATTTGCACATCAGGTGCTGAAGCACTGTGCAGTTTGTTTGTTTCTGAAAACACTTTCAATATCAGGTAAGAAAAAAAAAAAAATACAACTCCTGAACGTTTTTGTGTTCAGCCTAGTGTAAAATGTCAGAGCAAAAGTCAGGAAGTGCAAGGTGCTCCCCTAACACATTTTGACATTAGCAATTTTTGATTTTATGAATATGTGCCCTAAAGCTTATAGATTATTTTTCCATTTATTTGTTTCTTTGTAATTATATTTTTCTTTTATTTAGCACTCATCCATGTGAAGAGGACTGCATTTCTAGTCAATCTTATGAGCTGCTTTCATCAGAGAACCTGATTCTTGTAAGTTAAAGACTGACATTATTCAGGTGATTGCTGGAAGAGAACTGTGTCAGGCTCCCCGAAGATCTAAGGTTGTACATCTGCTCTAAATGCTGATAACTAGTATATTCCTGATTTAGTTGTTGGCAGAGCCAGTTGTGGACTTCTCAGCAGACAGTTGCATTTTGCTGCTTAAGGAACTGACAGCAATAGGTGTAAGACATGCTGGCTGTAAGAAGTGGTAGAGCTGAGATAGGCCAAGGGGTAACGAGTTTAAACTTTAACAGGGGAAGTTCAGGTTAGATATGAGGAAGAAGTTCTTTATTATGAGGGTGGTGAGGCACTGAAACAGGTTGCCCAAAGAAGTGATGAATGCTCCACCCCTGGCAGTGTTCCAGGTCAGGCTGCACAGAGCCTTGGGTGATATGGTCTAGTGTGAGGCATTCCTGCCTATGACAAGGGGGTTGGAACTAGATGATCTTAAGGTCCCTTCCAACCCAAACCATCCTATGATACTATGAAAAACAAGTTGCCTAATTTTTTCCATTTCCACTGCCATAGGATTGGGCAAAATATATTTTGTACCTTCAATAATGAATTCTTATTGCAGCAATCTATGGGGTTTATGCATGGATATGAAAGTTAAACAACAGGAAAAAGTTTGGAGAACTTTGAAGAAGAGTGAGGTTACTGCATTTCTGACTACTATTGTATGCTGATATTACAGTGGCTGAGAAGGCAGGTGCGTTTGAAGTGAAATGCAGGATCAACAACCCATAGTCTTTACTAGAAATGTCCTGATATTTGAAGATGTGTGCTCTTTTATTCCTGTGTTCATAGAAGGTGAAAACAAAGCATAGCCAAAGCTGGGCAAGACTACGGGTGTAGATGCTCACTAGAAAATATCTGAGTGACATAGACCCTACTGCCTTGCCTTGTCCAGTTATAGATTGGAGATGCATCTCATTCTTTACCTATAACTCCTGAAAGATACAGCTGAATAGCATCTGGGTACATCTATCCTCAGAAGCAAGTGCAGGAGAAGTTGAATGAGATCCTTGAAGTCTCAAACATGATTCCACCTCTGGAACATGTGAGATATAAAATGGGCTTGACTAAGACATCATTTCAAAACATATGTTGCTAGTTTCTACATCATCCATATAATAACCATGTTGATGTTTCAGGTACTCATTTTGTACATTTTATAAATGAAGTTATCATGGGGTGCTCTGGAAAAGCTGTCCTGTTCTCTCATTGCATTTTAGGGTAAACATTTGCAGAGATGCTAGGTAGCCCAGTACAGAATTTCTTGAGGGAACTTTATTGTTGTTGTTCTTTTTTTCCCCTTGGTTAAACAAAACTAGCCAAATTACAAGAATGCACCTGGTCTGGAAATCTATAATGCCGTTAAATGCCTTACGTCTCAACATAGTGTAAAACAAACTGGCATAACTTTTTGTCCCATATTTGGGTGTATTTCACTCCCATCTGCTTATTTTCTTTGATGATCCCAGTAATAACTGACAGTCACTTGAGTCTCTTAGCTATCATCTGCACAAATAAAACCCGACATTGCTTTCATAAAATAATGTCAATAGTATATCAAATTCTCCTATGTATTCCCTGCACAGCTGCACCAAATGACAGAAAAAAAACCTGCCTTCAAACATAATTTATAAAATCATAAAAGGAGTGAACTGTTCTCCCTTTTAAAAGCAAAGCTTAGCTAACTTGTAAACAAGATGACAAATCACAAGCAGGTTGGTCTAGGGGGTTTTTCCATGACAGGAAAGGTCATTGGAAACATTTTTTTTCTCATTTGGTACCTGCTTACCAGAGGCAGCAATATAAAAAGCAAGAATAATCAGTGAAAAGACTCATTGAAAGCAAAAATAAGTTCTTTTGCCTCCCACAATTCAGAAACAAAAACATAGATGCAGAGGGAGACAGATCTTTTTGCTTTGCAAATATGACAAGTTTTATTCTCCTTTCCATCTGAAATCTGATGTTTCCAGTTTAGTACAGGCATAACTTAGGGAGCAGTCACAGTTGCATTTGCAATCTTCTAATGCTTAACATTGATGTATGTTTCCTACTGCGAGAGATCTGGCATGTCAATGCAGATTTTTTTCATAACTTTTCATAACTTCTTTTTCCAGTACAAGACCAGGTTCCAATAACAAAAAATAAAAGTACAGCATAACATTTGGCTTACTCACCTTTATTTCAGATGGAATAGCATCACATTAAGTGGATATTTCTAACAAATATTTTAGAATAACAGTCTGGCTTTTGTCAGTCAGGTGTTTTCTAATCAACATTTTTTTTTTATATAAAAAATGAGACATTTCTACACTTAGTTCTTCTCAAGCAAGCATCATTACAGAGGCCTTTACCAGAAGAAACAATTCACTAATGATCAATTAAATGCTGCGAAAAACTAGACTGTAAGTTAACACTTTTGAAGCCTAAGATGTGTTTGGTATACGTAAACTGAAGTAATTTTGAGTCATGAACAAATGACCTAATTAGCACACTGGAAAATATTAAATGTTTGGAAAATTCTGAAACTGATTGCACTTTGTGGCAAAGATGGTACAGTAAAGACATGCAACACAAGCCCGTAAGGATGACGACCATCTTGCTTCTGCCTGAACTTGAATTCTCAGCTGTCAATTGATATATGATAAAGGAATCAGAGAAAACAAATTTTCAAACCAGATGTTATTACAAAGTATCAAACTCCACAGTGCATTATCAAGTACTTCATATACACTATATACTTTTTATTATATTACTTCATGTAGCATCATTATCTGTGCTAGAATTGGAGATTAAGTGAGCAGTGGCTGCATCTTTCTGTACTGCTGCACTTGTAATGGGAAGAAGCATTATTACTGTATTTTGGGCAAACCACTGGAAATGTCAAAATATTTTCACAGCTTTTTGAAAGTTATATGTGCAGTTTATCTTGGAAGATATATGTAGTTGTATAGACATATATACCTAAATACTATTTATTTATAACAGAAAATTACATTGCCATTGTCTTTCTGATGTAACAGTTTCTAAAAGCATAGAAAAGGAAGCAGGAAGACTAAAAGAACATAGAATAAGTTCTGCCTGTGGTCTCCTCACTGGTTCACAAAGCTAGCTAGGTACTGAAGGGACTATGTCTTGCCCTCTCTTAAGTATCTGAAGATATGGCACTTACATCCCTGGTAGCTCCTAGATCATCTTTGATGTGGACCAGTTCTGAACTGCCTCCATCTACCTCTTAGTGTGATTTCATGTCACAGTGAGATCATGATCTTATTTTGAGTTTCCATGCTCCACTGTAATGTAAATAATTAATAGGAATAATAATAAGCAACTTGCTTACTGCTACTCATGACAAAGACAGGATTTGAATTTAGATGAAAAAATAATATGCCAGCAGCCAGTTCTGAGCCTTTGAGAATAAAGACACATCTTGCCTTTGATTTGTGAGATATGATACTTACACTACAATGTGCCATATTTACAAACTCAGCTGTTAAGCAGTATTTACAATGACTAATGTAGTAGCATACAAAGAATGCTTCTGTTGCAGAAGTGTCTTGCGATGTTAGATTTACTGACAATTTAGAACTGTGAACATGACGGAATTTAGTGGACAGCCCTGATGCACTGTTGTATGGACTGACAATTACACAGAAGCTTTCACAGATGTTCTTTAACTCTTAAAAAATATTTTATGAGGCACCAATGTGTGTGACAAATTACTCTTAGTTTAGCTTTTCACTGTTCTTTATCCGAAATACGGAAGAACACTGTTCACAGTGGATAAGAGATACCAAGATATTTCTTCATCTCTATAATTCCTTGCCAGCTTTGGCATCCTGACAAGCTAGCATATGTGGTCCATGAGACAATATCTTGATAAAATGCAAAAGCTGATAAAGTAAGACCTTTCTAGACTCTAGGTTCATCATCACTGGAGATCTCTAAGGATAGGTCAGACAACTCTTGTCAAGCATGGCATGAGCTATGAGTCGTAGATTCTGCAGATGGGCAGAGGGTGAGGACTTGGTGACCCTAATTTCTGTGAGATTCTGGCTAATATGACTCTGGGTGGTGTGATCTGTCTTCAGTGTTTGGTGTTCAAAATATCCCTTAGGCAGCTTTCAATTATAATGACTACCAATAGAACCTTCTAAGCAATATTTGATATGCCTTCCTTCCTCAAGAAAGCAATTGTTCTCATACAGCATTGCAAAAAAATAAGGAAAACTTGAAAACTTTATATTAGATGAACTACTGTCATTACACATAAGATGGTTCATGAAAGCTGGGCAAAGTTTAGAGATCTGAAAAAGAAGCATCATATTCACAGGTTAGGTAGCAACTGGTGTGCATTTAATTAGTACCTGCTTTCTGGAAATGGCTGTGGTTAGATGAATTAAAGTCCGTGGCACTAAAACTACCTTTTTTAAGCTCTCAACATCTTTTTGCACAATCATTCTGCCAAGACCTTTTAGTTGTGGTTGTTCTTATCACAATGGTTCCTTTGCTACACGAACTCTTTGGCTAATCTTAAAAGTGTTTTTGAATAATTGCCAAGTTAAAGCATCTCATTGTCATTATTTCCATCATTGTAAGGTCTAGAATAAAAGTTACACATGGAGCTGCTTTTATTGGGTTTTGAACTTTCTAGTTTGTTTGTTTTTTTTCTTTTTTTGTTCCATAACTTGTTAGATGTAGCCTGATTTTGAAAAAAGCTGAATGCCACAGGCAGCCTCTGAAGATTCAAAACTCCTTCTAGACATCCAGTTGCATCCTACAGAATGTGGCTTAGAAAGTAGCAGATCTACCTATAAGCAAATTACTATAAATCATACCATAGCCATTGAAAATGCTTACTGTATATCTGTAAAACATCATCTAAGACTAGATATGTAACTAAAATGTATACATAACTTGGTTATTTTCCTAGAATCAAAAGAAAGAAGTAAAAAATAGGGGTTCATGCTCAGTTAGGCATAAATTTGTAAAACAATATATTATTTATATTCCCTGTAAAACAATTAGGCATTCAGGAGGGGTTGTAGCACAGTAGTACATCTCATATTTAGCTGTATCTTGGCTTACTGCTCTACTAGGAATTATGTATACCTTCTGGAACATTTAATTTAACCTCATACTTCTTCCTTAACATTCCTGAATGTTTTTAATATCTTTCATTGCAACCAACTCCTTGCAGCCTAAGCATCAAGTGCCAATTACCTAAGACAGAGCTTTTCAATCTATCTACTTAGTTACCAAGTTCTATGGCTCTTCTCCTATAAACATTTCTATTGTGTGCACTCTAGATAATTTCTATGAGTTTCACTGATTAATGTAAATAAGTCAGAAGTTAAAATTAACCATCATTCATGCATAATTCTTTACATATACACTCATAACTACATATGCTTATATTTAAAATACATGCTATTTAATAAATATAACTGATAGCATAACAGAGACCCATGACTCACCTTGAACTCCTTGATTTAGCATATCTTAAAGTAATCATTAGAGAAAAGATCCATTTTACTCTTTTCTTTATACCCTGGTATTTATTCACTGGAGATACCTTGTACTGTTGCCAGTATCAGCATATTTATAGTCACTGCATATATGCCAGAAAAAAAAGAGGTTCATTACCTCCTCTGCCTTCTCCTCTTCTCTTTCTTCCTCAGTTTTTGTCTCCCCTGTTCTGACCCTGCTTCCTCTCTGTTACAGTTCTGAGACTTACTGTAGTCTTCCCTCAAAACCAGACAAGATAAAGCCCTGAGTAACCAGGTGTGATCTGACTCTTGATCCTGCTTTGAGAATCAGGTTGAATGAGATGACTTCAAGAGATCTCTTCAATTACCTGAATAATCCTATAATTCTGCGATCTGAGTCACTTCTATCCATCAGGCAAAGCAAGCTATCAAGCTCCTTTAGTTGGGTTAGGGAATTATAGCATTAAAGAATATTTGTATACAAACAACATGAGATAAATGACAGTAACAACGGGGACTAGAGGAGGCCTCCTCTGTGTCACCTTCCAGATGGACTCTCTGCACCTTGCGGAGCTTCAGTGTGATGTGCAAATATGCTGGGATACAGGATGTCAGCCTTGGTTGTTCTTTAATATAATTCCTGTTTCATTCAGTACATTATACAGACGGGGCTCTCTGCACCTTTTTTAAGCTTTTCTATGGTGCTCAAAAGCACACATTGTACTAAAGACTATGATGTACCTTAGGAATAAATCTTATGTGTGGATTCCTATGGCACTGAACACTACACTGTATGCTAAAGGAAGCTTTGAGGCAATCCATACCAGCAAACTTGACCATAGCTTTTGTGCTGTGTTCAAAATTATGCTGTGCATTAACTCTCTCCCTGAGAGAGCCCTTTAGGATAAATTTGTGTCCTGTATAAACAGAGAATACATGTGGATTTTTAGATGAACATAAACATGAACTGTGCCTTCCAGCACCCAGTGAGGCTCTGTCCTATGTCACCTGCCAGAGGAAGAGAGATGTCCTCCAGCTCTGCATCCCATACCACTGGCCTCTTCTTTACCCCAGTGTTTTCCAGAAGTCTTTTTATAATATAAATAGCAGCATGTTATTTTACAATTCTAAAGCTCTAATTTTAAAGTATTGGCCTTTAGGGCTCTGGCACTACCGCTTGTAAGACCTGCTAGAAACTCTGAAAAGAACAACACTTTCATGAGTAAAAGAGATGTTAACAAAAGCATATATTTTTATAACACTTTTTAACCAGTTTAAGAGTTGACCGATGTCGAAAGAACTTTGCACTATAGCATATCTCTTGCCTTTGGCAACTGGAAAGGTAGAGGTGGGTTCAGAGGTAGAACTTCTGCATCAAAAAGTGGAATCTCAAAAGATTTGACTATGCTCCTATGATGATCATCTTAACAATTCAATGATAACTCTACTTCAGGCATGGCCATACAGTCAGATCCCTTTATTCTACCCCTTCACTTTTCCAGAAAGTGAGCTGAAAGAACCACTTCCCCACCACTGATTTTCAGGTAGTTTCTGTTTCCCAAACAGTTTTGTTAAAATTTGTTTCAAATAAATTACACATCTGCACATCAGAAAACAAATAAGCCCTGAGTTAACAACTTCTTGTGAAAATCAAAGCAAACCTTATTACGAAGCAGCTATCATTATCATTTGCTTGTTAAGAAGAGGTTATTTTAAAGACATCCTCTTGGGAAGAATCAGCACTTACAAATGTCTATTCATATCCACTTCACATAGTTATTTTTTCAGCTAGGTTAGTCTAACCCACATTTCTAAAGTTTTAGCCTATTGCTCAATGTTAGATCTGTAAAATTACATCAACCATATTCCAGAGCTATTGCCATGATTCTCTTATTAATACAGTTAGCTTTGTAGGTATCATGTACAGAGACACCTCTAGCATCCAGTTTGTATATATATGTCAACTCAGAAAGCCAAAATATTTACATGTTCACAGATTAGCACAAATATATACTTTTTCTTCATTAACTGGTATATTATATTATCATCTTCTAGTCAAGAATAAGCTGCTATATATCTGATACATGTTTAATAAATATAGTAACATGTATTATACATGAACTATGTGTAGCATTTATGACTTAAGGCATGTCTGTGCATTCTGTTTGTTGTAGTGATTCAAGAAATAGACTGTAAGATGTTGTAAACATCTTTGTTGCCCACACATGAGTTTTGTTTCAGTGAAAACTGAAGTGTGTGAAGAGATTAGAAGATCACCAGTGTGCACCAGTGGGTCTCCTCCCAGAAAGACACTGATATTGTCATAGATTCACGGATTCGGACACAGTCTCTGGATGCATGAGTTAGGATGTAGTCTTTTGTCTTCCCTCTGGTTCAGACTTTAAAGGAAGTGATTTTTTTTACTTGATCTCATGATTTCAGGACTTCTGATTGTATTTCTTAAAAATAAATCAAAATAATTGCCTGGGGTGGTGGTGGGGGAAGAAGAGGGTTGGGTGGGATGGGCTCTAAAGTTTAATTGGATTTTGATCTTGTCCACAAACTGAAATGATCACCTTGGTCTGAAATCAGATGAAAGGTTAAGAGATTTTTTTCCCAATCGAACAGTCTAAATTCCAAAAAGCCCTTCCTGGGGATATTTCCTTAGAAACTCAATCAGATGTACTTCATTATGAACAAAATATTTGGAGATTAAGCATAAAATTTAGAGATTTAAGCACAAAAGAAGGCAACAACCTGGTTTTTCTTTTCTTTCAAAGAAAAACTGAAATGTGTTATTATAAGAAGGGATCTTCAATTTATGATGTTCACAATTATTTGAGTTGCCATTGAACCTGTAGCCCAGATACTGAAAGTAACAGAATTAAAAAAAAAAAAAAAAAAAGTAAATCTTTCATTTAAATATAACAGCAAATATACCGGCCATTAGGAAACCTTTGCAGAACCCAGCAACCTTTCATACAAGGATACAAGACTAATTAGATTGAACAAAAAGCTCA
Source organism: Psittacula echo (assembly GCF_963264785.1). NCBI lineage: Eukaryota > Metazoa > Chordata > Aves > Psittaciformes > Psittacidae > Psittacula > Psittacula echo. Next base: position 87,354,325 of record NC_137737.1, on the reverse strand, counting down.
ATACTGTTGTAGATCCTCTGCCCAGGGTTATCAGCTCTAATGAGCCAATAAATGCTAATAGATCAAAGTCTAGTTTGGCATAAAAGACCTAGGCAATTTACTTAATGAAGCAACAGACATCCTTAGACTTACACTACAGTGGATGATGATGTATGTGGCTCAAAATTCCAGCTGAATTCCATGTATAAGACAACCATACACAAAAGCTGAACTACAAGAAAATGGCAGTTAGCATCTGATAAATGCACATCATCTAGGGAAACAAAAAAGCAAACAAACTCATAAGAAAGTCATCAATCTTCAGAAACCAAGTAAATTTTTCTGCCTTGATTTTCACATGCTTGACATTCCATTTTTTTGTGTTTTTTTTAAACACATCAACACAAATATTTGTGTGTTTACAAATATTAGGTACTGCTGTCATCTAATTTCTTACACACAAGAAAAACAGAATTAAAAAAAAGAAAAAACTAAAACCAAAATAAACACATAAACCTAATTTTAATGTATACTTTAACATTCCCGCGCCTATCTGAGCTGGAGACTTAGTCTTTCAAGACTACCACTCTAGGGGTAGAATATCTCTTCTATCAAACCTTATACAAGTGTCAAAACACCAAAAAGCTATTCAGAATCCACTGCTATTCCTAATTTAAATTCATATATATATATACACACAAATTATCCTGACGCAGTCAACAGTAACACTTAAACATATCAAGAAGCAAAGCCTTCATCTCATGTGCCTCTTTTTATTGAAAAGCAGCCTGTAGTAGTGTCGTGGTTTAAGCCCAGGCCGTAAATCAGAACCACGAAGTCCACTTCCCCCCCCACCTTTCTTCCCTCCGCTTCTGGAGGGACGGGGAGGAGAATCAAAAGAATGCAGCTCCCACGGGTTGAGATAAGAACAGTTTAATAACTAAGGTATAACACAAATCACTACTGCTACCACCAATAATAATAATGATAAAGGAAATAACAAGCAAGAGAATACAACCGCTCACCAACCGGTACCTCACCCCCACCCTGCCATCATCCAGCCCTTCCGGGCCACTCTCCGTTCTACCTCCTGGGCATGACGTGCTGTGGTATGGAATACCTCTTTGGCTAGTTTGGGTCAGGTGTCCTGTCCCTGCTTCCTCCCGGCTTCCCCTCCTCCCTGGCAGAGCATGAGACTCACAAAGTCCTTGGTCAGGGTAAACATTCTGACCCACAACTGAAAACATCGGCTTTACCAGTATTATTCCCAGGTCGAAAGTCAAAACACAGCACTGCACCAGTAGAAAAAATGACTGCTACTGCTAAACCAGGACAAGTAGTCATCCCTTAATATCTACAAATGCCAATCATTAGTTTTCAGCTAAAAATATTATAGCAGGTAAGGTTATTCTAGTCCCAGGGGTCAACAACAGCAGGTGAAAATCATTTAGTGAAAGAATATCCTGTCTCTGATCCCTGAAGCAAACCCTAAGGGAAAAAAACAACAGCAAAAGTGTAGGTACAAATACAGCTAGAATTACAATTTTTCCTCATAAATTAACATTTCTTGGACTACTGAACACTAGCATGCTGAAGAAACAACGTTTGTTAGGGAGAACCATGTAAACCATTTTTATTTTTTTAATTAAGTACTTAAGAAGGCTATTTCTATTTTTTTGTTATCAGCCAGCACAGGGAAATGCCAGTGACAGTTCCACTTCCTTACTCATATTCTATTGCATGAAGCCAAAGCAGGTCAGAGAACAAAAAAGGAAAGAAAAAATAAAAAAGGTCAATCAAAAAACAAGTAATTTTAGTACTTTTAAGGCAATTTTACATTGTAAAAATCTAAATCTGTCCTCATCAACATCTGGCTTCTTTGAAAGAAAACTGGCATTGGCAGGCATGAATAAAGGTCAACAGAAACCACAGATTCAGAAGAATCAAAGAAAGAGATTGTAACGTGGAGTGAAGCAGGCCATGTAAAGATGTAAAAACATACACTACAGTAGTTGGAGTTCCCACTCCTGGTTTTTCTTTTGTCCAAAATAAGAAATAACCTTACTGATTGGGCCCCTAGAGATTACTTCTTCTTGTCCACTGATTCAGTTGCAGTCACCTGCACCACTGACACTACTGTCACCTCCGTAAGGATGAAAAAAACCCACTTTATTCAATCAGCTTACGTTTTGTGACAAGGTCCGATAATAAGCTGGCCTAAATATTACCCAAGTGTACAAAGAGTAATGACAATCACTTGTCTCTGTAGTCCTGAAAGAACAATCTGGAGGACTCAGTAAGGCACAAAACAGGAGATCTTGTAAAATCAGCCATGAGAAATACTAGTTAGAGACTGAAATGAAATTTTTGCAATCTGAACAGTCCAAGTTATCTTTTGTCATATCTTTCCTCTTGCAGTCCTGGCTTTGGCTCTTGTATGCTTTTCTTACACTCATGCATCTGTGATTATTTAAAAGATGATGTAAGCAGAAGTTTGAGAGAGTGAGTTTCTGTTTTAAATCAGTAAGTTCTAATATATGAGCAGTGGCAATGTTGAATTTTGCATGATATCATTTCTGTAACTCCAAGATAGACAGGAATTATTTGAAGTTGAAAAGACTGTTATTTCATTTGGGGAAAGATAAATACCCAAGAAAGTGCTGAGCTATGAAAACAATTCTGAGATACAAATTACATCCTGAGCTAATCATTCGTATTCACTGCCAAAAGCATCTTCCTTCCTTGCTTACAGTATTAGAAGTAGCAGCTGCTGTTGAAATCTCCCCTGGAGATTGTTAGTATCTGCATGAGAAAAAGCTGTGTGCTGGAGGCCAATTTTGATAAATAACAACTGTAACTTTATTGTATGTGATAATTTGTAGATAATAATGCAAAAATGTGGTACCTATTTTCATACATGTCATCTGATGGAGATCTTTCTAATTATGATGTACTTGCTCACCTACCTAAATGAATCATTATATGGAGTACTTCTGCAACAACAGGAGGCTCCATTTCCCTGCTTCCATAGGTTAGTACATAAGATACATACCGCAAGACATAAGGCACTGACTATAAGATATTATCCTCATAGTGCTACCCTTGCTGAGGTCAAATTTCCTTCTACATGACTTTAGAGACCTACTTTAGCTTCCACAAAATTCAGGTCCAATGTTGAGATTGTTTACAAATGCACATTGCCTTTCTCAAGGCCACAAACATTGCAAAAGCAGATTGATACAAGGAACTCTCTGATACGTGCTATCAGAGATAATACAAAGCATTAATAGTGCAAAACAAAAAAGGAACTGTTGAGTCTCCCACTGAAATTAAGTTGCTTTATGATATCTTAGTTGACCTCCTAAAGTCAGACACTTAAGCAACAGTTTTGGAAAGTGCTGCTCATGCTTATTTTGGTACAATTAAGGTCAGAGCTACTTTATCATTGCTTGTTTGGAACAGAACATCCAAGTAAATTTATATCTGATAAATTTAACACTGACAAAGAATACGGCATTTCTGAGCAATCATCAATAATAATTAAATTCTGTTTAAAAAGTAAAACTTAAAAGGTGCCCAATAGAACAGCTGGAAAAAATGTATTTTCTATGATTCTATGATTCTATTTATCAAAGATCCTGTGCCTTTCCTATTGACTCTTTTATTTCCTTTTATTGACAGATTTGGTGAAAACTAATGGCGAGTTTTTAACATTTCTTGTGCTGCTGATTTAAAATAAAAAAGGACACAAAAACCATCAGTATTTTCTTTTCTATCTCCAAGATGTTATTTATGCTATCCATGTGGTACTCCAAGAAAAGCAGTTTATCTCTTTAGCAAATTTTTTGCCATAAGTAATTATTAGCATACCGTTTGTGTTTCTTGGTTTAGAACTTGCTTATATATTTTTCACAGTCAGCAGTTCCTAAATTAGAATATTGAGAAGAGGTAATAAAAATCTCTGAATTACAAAGTACATAGGGAAATGTAACATAATAGTAACAGTAACAACAACAACAACAAAAATAATAATAACCCAAAAATATATAAAAGCTCAAATATTAATAATATAAAATTCAATAATAATTTAGCACGCTATTTGGTATATAGAGAAATAGGAAATTTTCTTCTTTTATATTTATTCCTCAATACTCTATGTTGTAATAAAAAAGAAAAAATAATCCAAATTACCTAATTGGAAATATAATTGCAGTGAAATATATTTACAGACCCAAATATAATCAGTTACCTAAACCTTGATATTAAAGCACTGGAGAAACTATCACAGGTAGAAGATGGAAAATATAACTTATTATATTTTCCTTCTCCAATTACTATATGCTTTCTTTCACATAAATACAAATCTCTGAATGAGATGGTGATCATAGGAAACTTGTCTTATGGTATGGCTTCAGTTTGGTGCTTTTAATATTTCCCTGTTATGCTGTGTGTCTTGTGGGGGAGAAGGTGTTCTGCGAATTAAGCTATTCACATCTCTGTCTGTTGGCATTGAAAATAATCTGCTCTACTTTCACAGCCTCTCCAAGTAAGTTATTTGAAAAATATAGTGACAAGACCCAGGATTTGTAGAAGAAAACTAAAGTGCTTTGCCTTGATACTCTGCTTATGTGAACTTAATGAAAATACTCATTCCCATCCCACACATATCTACTTAGCTGCTAGCATAGTCTTCTCCATATTAATAACATTCACTTTGAGAATGCTGCTCATCTCATGTTAGTCAAAGCCTGGGACAAAACCAAATGAAGTTAACAGATTTATTCTGGTGTGAAACCAGTGTAAAATAAATTACTTTTGCATGCAGATTGAGTTGTCTTGCTTTTCAAATTTCTTTGCCCATGCATGTAAAGTGAGCCACTTTATGTATTGCTCATGGATAAAAACCTATCATGCAGAAATTGAAATTTACATCCAATTTCCTTTACCCAGTAGATCCTATGTGTCAAAGTAAGTAAAACATAAACAGTTAATATTTCTTCCCAGATAAATCTTTTGGGTTCTACACTCATATGAAGCTGGTTTTGTGTCTACGTCTCCACATGTCAACTTACTAGAAATTTTAGCTATGCCTTTGTTACAAATGTAATACTTTATCATACAGAATTATAGGTGACCTTTTGTGTTTTTTCCAACCTGTGCCTTGAATGTAAATAATGCAATGATACAAGAAACTAAAGCAAAATGAATGCTAAAAATTACACCAATACAAAGTTACACCAATATGGTAAAGTTCCTACAAATATGTAGCCATATATGTTATATATGTTCCTACAAATATGTAGCCATATATGTTCAGATTAAATATTTATTTGAACTAATTCACTGATATTTTATGGCAATGGGTTTTTTTTTTAAAGGGGGTCAATATCAACAAGAGACGTTTCTTTTCATAATATTTGAAAAAAAAGCATATTTTTAAAGCTTTATAATTGAGAAATTATTCTGAAAAGTTATTTGAATAATAAAAAAATAGAAATGCTGTAAGTCATATAAAGAAAAATTTATGTAATTGACAAAGAATGAATTTGACAAACACTAAACCATGATAACTCAAAAAGGTCAGTGTATATTTAATGTGGTAAGAGTGTATATTTCTAAGGCAGGAAGAAAAAGGAAGGCAATCCTTTAATCATGAGAACTTAGTATGAAAGAATCTGAAAAGTAGAAAGTAATGTACTTGCTACTAATGCTTAAAACTTACACTGTTAAGAAAGTCATTATGTTTCCTAAATAAAAATGACTGGGTTCAGAACAGTTTAGTAACATAGTGACTACTGTACCTGTATCACTGCTTTCATATCAAGCATTGTCTTACACCATATAATTCCTCACTGTGCCCACACATAAAAGAATTGCATTTTTATCATGTACAAAAACACTGGAATAGAATATACCTGAAGTCAGCCAAAATTGTTGTACTGGTACTCAGCATTGTGTGCACACTCTTGGTAAAATACAACTCCCTTTTCCAGTGCTGATGGACATTTTGTAAATATTAGAATAAATACCTGGAGAGATTTTATTATCAGTAAAAGCAGTAGTTTCAAGCGGAATTTCTTATGGACTTCAGCATAGCCAAGGTTTCACTTCAAGTGTTTGGATACAGAAATGGCTCAGGTTAGAAGGAAGACAATGGGAAATCTGTTTGCTAAAATAGTTAGTTTGAGAAATGAAACAATGCAATAAAAGAAGTGTTCATATCATTGCATATTTACTCACTGATAAGAGATAAAAGAGGCAGTCAGAAGAACACCATATGCAATTAATTAAGTGGGACTAATCCCCAGGTAACACCTTTTATACCTTGCTTGTAGTTATGAGCTATGTGGAGCTTCACCAGTTTTTGAAACCTGAAGATGTAGGTTAATTTGTGCTTATTTCCAAATATTAATTATCCCTACTAGATTTCCAACAGTATTATGAATTTTGAGGCACAGTGCTTCCAAAAATATTGCTTAACCCTCTATTCATTACTTTATGCATGCTTCAGAAATTTTAGATTGAAAAAGAGTAATTAACTTAAAAACAATGCCATAATAATAAGAGTCTGAAGAGAGAACTTTCTTTTTCTTTAAAAATTACTAGTAGGTACCTAGATGCGGAAATGGTAGGGTAGGGGTAGCAACAAATGACTGACAAAGATGAGAGGACAGGTGCAAATCACTTTAATCCAGAATCACTTCAAAGGAAATTATTCTGCTTTCTTAGACTGCGAGAAATGGTAAATGACACAAAACCTCTGAAGCGTAAAAGAAAAAGCCAGGACTGGGAGATCAGAGGCAGAGTACATTTGTAAAGAGAAATAGTTATGTGAGGAAGTAAAAAAATCATGTATGTAAACAGCACAGCTCCCTTATAGTTCTCCTACCGTGTGCAACTTGGGGAGGGCAACAAAATCTGCATCAACTCTGCAAGAAAGAGTGTGGGATTAGTAAGCAGCTTATACAACCCAGAAGAACAGACACAAATTAATAAATCTGTGGGACAAATAAGAAATAGCCAGTCAAAGGTCATAACCATAAAGCACACAGCAAGCTAGGGATTATAGGGTTAGTGGCTAGAATCAAATTCAAAGCAATCTTGAAAGGCAATAAGGGAGGGAAAATATAATTCCAGGAAGTAAGAAGAGAAATGCTGAGCAACTTGCCGGATATTTTTTTCCTGACACAAAACAAGGGCACTAATGAGGCCATATTTGAAATGTTGCATTGATTTCTGACTGATTCATTATCCTACAGATAAATGACTTTATGGGAAAGCTACAGCTTTGGCAGACATCTGGCTACATACGTATCAGTAAAGTAAACAAGACTAGGAAATGGGCATGTGATTATCCACATTTTAACCCTTAGCTTCCCTTCTGGAACTGTACTGTACAGGAGTGCAGCTGACTAATCAGGGTCCAGCTTGACATAGCATGACTGTGTAACTTTGCTTCTGTTTCACTAAGATAGTTGGTACAGATCTGCAGGAGAGTATGTAAATTAAAACAATGCATATCAGGAAGGCAAAAATGCAAAGTGAAATAGTTCAGGTGGTGATCCTCGTTGCTAGTTTTGAGGATGCATTTCAGTTTCCACCCATGCCAACTTATTTACTCTGTCTCAGTCTGTATAGATGCCTGATTTCCTGGACAACTTTCTTGTTATGCACAAGTTCCTTTCTGAATTCCCAAATTCCTCTTGAGCCCTTTACAAACCTTATAAACCTCTCCATAGGGAGCAATGGAGTTAGCTTTCACACAGCAAAAGTGAAGTTATCACTTGAGCATTTGGCAATCAGGTTGTGAATATATCTGCTGACATAAATTCCTGAACTACTGGTCCCTTAGCCAACAGTAAATAACTGTAAATGTATAGATAGACTTTTAGGGTCAGAAATGTTTTTGGATGGGTACATTTAAAAAAATACAAGAATATGCCATGATCTTTGTAAGGACTTTCTGTGCTTGTACCAGGTATAAGAAGCCTGACCAAAATTCACTGGGAGAAACTTTGCAAATGTAGTAGCTGAAAGACTAATTGGTTTTAAGATTCAGACCACATAAAGAAAAGACACGTAACAGTTTAAGAAGAAACTTCATAAAATATCAGTTCTCTCTTCAGTCTATATGCATTCATAATATTTCCTTACATCATTTTTTTGATAAGAAAACTGTGGTCTCAAAATGTGAGTGTCTGTGTGATAGTGCTGTAATATTGGTTTTAAATGGGTGACACAGGCTAGACATAGAAAATCTGAAATGCGTAAAATATTTGTCCACAGACGATTCCACAGTAGCCAGGTGTATTTAAACAGCTTGTGAAGTTGAGGATAAGACTAAAAAAACCAAATCCTGAAATTACTCTCTGGAAAGAATGCTTAGGTATTTCTTGAGCACAAAATAAAGATCAATGAGATTTGCCCCTGTGGAAACTTCTTTCATGAAGGCAATTACACATACCAGGTAAATTCTAATTATAATTCCACTTAGATATGCATGAACTAATGCTCTGTACTGGATAAATATCATCCAAGGATGACTGTGACTGTAAAGAAAATTTATTCTTATTATTCCAGGTCTGTACTGATTGTTTTTCTATGGCTTTCTCCGACTTTACTGTCCATATTTGAATGATCCATATCAGAATGACATATAACTTTTGTTAGTGAGAGGAAATTGAGTCTTTTTAATGAGAATATTCGGGATTTCTAGAAAAGAAAAAAGCTAATAAAAAAAAATCCAACATGTTCCTGTGTTTAAAGCATCTTAAAACAACTTGAGGACCTTGCTTTCTTTTACTACAGAACAGCTCCTGCAGTAATTTTATATCAGTTTTGTTAATCCTTGACAAGCTGACAAACTGTGAAATTCAGCTTTATTCCCATGGTAAAACCATGAAATGCTTCATCTGCTACCATGTTCTCTACAAACCAATATATGAAGGTATTAATTAATATTAGAGTAGTATGGAGTTATTTGAATCTCTGCCAGATTAGTTCCTGTGGGAATAAATAAGAGAAGACCAAATTTATCCGTATCACCTGCGCAGAGGGCAGAATCTACTCAAGAAAAAAAAAAAAAAAAAGATACAATTTATATAGAAACACATTTCTAAAATAAAAATGCTTCAACTGTTTTTCCTCAAGAATGAAGGACCTGGTCTCAGCTTCACAGAAGAAAGTCATACACGTGTGCTAGCTCTTGTACAAGATTTTCTTTGAGACTAACAAATCCTGAAAGCTTCTTGACCTTTCTGCAGAAGTTTGATTTTCACCTCTGACATTCATGAGCAAATGCAGACCTTTGCTCTAAAAGAGATATAAATAAAGCTGGCCCATACTGTTTATTAGCTTTTTCCAGTTGATGAGAACAATGAATGAACCAGCTGTGTGTTATTTATTTTGAAGTAATAAATATCATAGATACTTTTTCAAGGAGAATACACTGGTTCTTTGTCTGGTAGCAGTAGTTTGAACTTTAATTCATTAATGCCTGTAAAGGGATTTATACCTCCACTTGGAATGTGCTGCAGGGCTATAAAATATTATTATTAAGCATATTACAACAGCTACAAGTCACATAAAAATATTTAAGATCAAAACCTAAATCAGCTCATATAATGTTTATCGGGTAGAAATAAAAACACCACCTGGTTCTTCCTCACTGTTAAAGAGTTGCAGGAACAGACATACCACAAGACACATGACAGATTCATTTTTACAGCTTTAGAATTTATTGCTTGGTGCCCTTTATTCCTTTAAGCAGTGGCTTAAAGACATACCATTAATATAAAGCAACCTCTGATATACTATTGTAGGAAAGATAGCACTGTGTCAGCACAGAACAGTACAGAGATTTCATCATTGACATTTGTTGGTCTAAACTGCGATAACACAATTGCCATTTAACGGTGAAGTCCTGTTCTGCTCTGAGACTAGGTAATCCTCAGGGCTGCTTGTGATTCTCCACCTGCCTGCAACAATCTTCCTCCCTCCTTTGCTAACTACTAGCAGCCCTCTCTCGTTTACCTAGTTCTGCTCAAAACCCCAGAAGAAGTCATTAGCCCCAAACTATCACCTTTTGGGCCCTTGATGTTACTCCCCATCTCTCTGAAGACAATTAGATTGGCTAGTGCTGGAAATGTGGAATCCACTATCTGCTGCGCATGCAATTCCCTGCTTGCCAGGGAAATGAATAGGAGGTGTGCATGGTTCCATGTGATTAGCCTGCAACACAAAAAGGTCCATAACGAACACGTTTTCCTAAAAGCAAAGAAAGAGCAGCAAACTATCATATCTAGCCATTAAATTAGAGAAGGTAGAGGCAGGGGTGGGAGGAAGCATGGAAAGAATCCTCACTAATGCTCTGCCTTTGACTTAATTGAGATTTTGAACTAAGGTTTAAACATATTCCTGACTTATTAGAGTACATGGGTGAAACCATTCCTGAAATTAAGATACTACACAAAGGTACCTCTTTATTTGACTCTTGTTAAAAAATTTGATGTAACAATTAGTAACTATAAACTGCTGATTACAGTATCAACTTGCTGGTATCACCCAGGTTCCAGTATAGGTTGGGGAACGACCTGTTAGAGAGTAGTGTAGGGGAGAGGGACCTGGGAGTCCTAGTGGATGGCAGGATGACCATGAGCCAACACTGTGCCCTTGTGGCCAAGAAGGCCAATGGCATCCTGGGGTGTATTAGAAGGGGGGTGGTCAGTAGGTCGAGAGAGGTCCTCCTTCCCCTCTACTCTGCCCTGGTGAGACCGCATCTGGAATATTGTGTCCAGTTCTGGGCCCCTCAGTTCAAGAAGGACAGGGACCTGCTGGAGAGAGTCCAGCGCAGGGCAACTAAGATGATTAAGGGAGTGGAGCATCTCCCTTATGAGGAAAGGCTGAGGGAGCTGGATCTCTTTAGTTTGGAAAAGAGGAGACTGAGGGGTGACCTTATTAGTGTATATAAATATATAAAGGGGGAGTGTCACAAGGATGGAGCCAGGTTCTTCTCAGTGGCAAACAATGATAGGACAAGGGGTAATGGGTACAAACTGGAACACAAGAGGTTCCACTTAAACTTGAGAAGAAACTTCTTCTCAGTGAGGGTGACAGAACACTGGAACAGGCTGCCCAGGGAGGTTGTGGAGTCTCCTTCTCTGGAGACATTCAAAACCCGCCTGGACACATTCCTGTGTAACCTTATCTAGGTGTTCCTGCTCTGGCAGGGGGATTGGACTGGATGATCTTTTGAGGTCCCTTCCAATCTCTAACATACTGTGATACTGTGATACCTTCAGCCAGAGATGCTGCTGATGTTGAGAACAGTTTTAACAGGAAAAAAAAATTCTTCAATTAATATCTTAAAAATATGGAAAAATACTTTTTTCATTAATTTAAGAATCACAGGACAAATTCTAAAGCAAGCACATCTCTGCAGCTTCAAGTATTAAAATTAATCATGAAATGCCAGAATTACTGATTTATCAGTGCAACTATTCCAACCATACTATAACAGCTAATGCTTTTTTTTAATACGCCATTGTTGTTTTAAAACTGCAAACCACTCATTAACTGTCTGCAACAATGTTTATGGATTTATTGCTTAATTAGGTTTGTACCTTTATTTGATAGGGGTTATTGGATACAGCATATTTCAGGTCAGTGTAGAAGCTTAAATCAGGTTTTATGGGAGCCTATATTAAAGTGTAATTCAGTGATAAAATAAAATGTCTTAAATCAAGTCAGGGAGTTTTAATATGGCCTATTATAACAAGTAGCTCTTTACAAGTTTTCATCATTTTTCCAGACTATTTTTCTGACTAAAAATACATGTTTTTAAACACAAAATTATTATTTTTCTCTCTCAGAAACCCATCTGCTCCTCTGTGATGCCGTGGTTAAGTAATGATTTTGAATTTATAGTATAGGGAAAATAATGGGTACCACAAATGTTACAATCCCATTTTCTTCTGGGCCAAGCAGAAAAGGAGCGCTCTTTATGAGCTGACTTGTAACCCAGCCTCTGACTTCAGAAGATAACCATAATGGAGCAAAATAAATAGTTTTGCAAATACATATAGAGAGCAGAGAGAATCAACCAGACTGATATCTGAAGTAGAACAAAATTATCCCTAATTACTTGTGCTGACTTTCTCTTGTGTGGAATTTATCTATGTTTTGATAACTGAATGTCAAGCAGAATCAATAGTTAGCCATCAAGCCCAATTCTGCTTGCCATGCTCAACACATATTGCTACACTGAAGTAAACAGGATTTGACCTCCATAGATGGCACTCTTTTCCCATCTGTGCAAATTCCTGTTTGCCACTCGGCAAGACCCTGTTACTCAACCTCTCCAAAGTTCCTGCAGCTAGTTTAGTGTCAGGCCAGTATATTGCCATGGGAAAGTTGCTGGCATTTCTCACTCAGCAGACATGCTTGCAATGTGAGCTCAAAAATAGAGGTCTCGTAAGCATTTCCAAGTCTCATGGGATTACTCTAACCAATGTAATTTTTCTGGCTGGTAAAATAGTGCACTTCTCCCATGATTTTTTTTAACCCTGGCATATAGAAGGAGAAATAGAGATAATAAGGTTACAGAGGATATGGAAACCAAGAGGAAAAACACAAGGATTAATGATGAAGTGGCAAGTCTTTAAAGTGCTCTGCGGTCTCTGGTGCTTAGAATGAAATCCAATCCTGTTGAGGGCACAACAAAACACTTACGTCTCACTGCAACTTTGGAAAACTTAAAAAAGTTTCTTATGCTTCCCTTAGCATGGGCATGAATTTCAAACTCTGCTGCATAGTCTAAAAAGACATTTTTTATTTTTAATCTGGGTGAGAAAAAAGACCCAAAGAAACCAATTTAAATAATTTTGCACTTAAAACCCCCACACTGATGAGTTTTCAACCATGGTGAAATCATATTTCAAACAGGAAGTTTCTTCAGATAGAGAGAGGTCCTTGAGAAGCAGAAACATTTAGAAAATTGCTGTTGATGTGCCAACATTGGGGCTTGTAAAGCACTAAGGAAACAAGAATGAAAGAAGTCATACATTTCATCTCAGAAACTGTAAGCTATTGAAAAGATTGAATGAGAAATACTTGCAGGTAACAAGGATTGCAGAAAAACCTACAACAGGCTAATGGTAGGCAATTTTGCCTACAACACAGCAAAATTGTTTCCATTATTGTTGTACTGGAGTGGAGGTTATAAAGTGGTATTTGACTGAAACTTTGACACTAGGCCAGACTGACTGTCACCCATTGGAAACCAAACCTGAGCACAATATTTTCATTAATCTGCTAGTAAAGTTTTTCCAAAAGTAAGCCAGAGGAGTATAACAGCAGCTTTTAAGGATCTAGGCTGTATTTCTGTCTCCATATGGAGAGGGTCCTGAAATTATGATTGCAAAGACCTGAGTGTTTCACTCCCTCATAAGCTTCCCTCCTGGAAGCTCCTAGTTCTCTTCTCCTACAGTCATACACTACAGGCAAGATATTTTTCTCCACCACCCCTGCCACTGTTCTCTCCATGCCTGTTGTACTTTGCTTCCTACATCCCCCACAGGAACAGACCAGAAAGCATAAAGGAGGGATGCTGGCCAGCACATGGGCAGCAGTGTCTCTATGTATTGCATGGGTTTGAGGGCCTATCATATCTCCCATGACCTAGGATGTGCCATAACATAGACTGTTATTTCTGGTCAGTTAAATTATTCCAGTACATGAATTTATTTACTGCTGCAAACCTTGGCAGTCATGAAAGTATGAAGGTACTGAAGAAAATAGAAAATAGGCCATGTTAACATAATGACTGTACAAAACAGAATGAGCCTAGTGGTGCTACTGCTAAAGGGGACTAACGCTTCCTTTGGCTTCATCAGTATTTTTTTTATCACTTTCACAATCTGGTATTCAGTATCCTTTACCATTTTGTGAAGAGCCCTTTGAAGATGCAGTAGATTTCAGAGCCTCAAACTGCACCATATCAGTTATGGTTTAATTTCTGAAAATAAAGTTCCAAAGTTTTTTTTCTTTCTTAATAATTTCAGTTTCATTATCAATCTTGCAATTGGCACTGAGGCTTTTACACAGAGATGATTAAGTTCTGGCCTATATAAGGGCATTAGAAATAAATCATACCTGGAGCTTATGTCCATCAGTCTATACCCTTAGTACATGGTCACATCAAGGCTAACATCCCAATAAAGAAAGATTTTCAAAATTTTCAAAGGTCATGAGCAACAAACAGAATTACAGAGACAGCAGTAGCAACTTAAAACAGATGGAGCCCGCTTAGTACCCATTCAAACATAGGTACACTGCACAGATTTCAAACCATATCTTAAATGTTTATGCACACATTCCTCAAGTCATTTGCAATACAGAGGAAAAAAAATTACAAGAATAATTAGTGAAATTAACATATTTTTTCTAATGAGGGAGCGTCCATGAGCAAATAGTTATTCCTTAGAATGTTTGTTGGCAATACATACTATTTATTTTCAATTTTTAATTTGCAGATTGTTGACAATTTTATATAGTGACTGCCAATCACAATTGCTCAGGTAGACACATAAAGTTGTGTAATATTACTTCTAGTTCTTGTCTGGACAAGTGCATTATGTAGCTGATGAAACACTGAATCCTTTAAATGGAGAAAACAGATAAATGGCATTAAAAAATTAAAAAAAAAAAAATAATAAAGGAGCCATTTCTCACTGTGGTCCTTGCTTGAGGTAGAATTCTTTGAAAAATTAGACTACTGCAAAATTTATTGACTATGTTAGAAGTTTAAATTTAATTTTGTCTCATCACGTTCATGTAAAGCAATTCTTCATGCCTGGTCTTAACTGCAACAATGAAACTAGATGCTTGCGTGATTTATTTCATTGTCTAAATTCTGGCATAGTGAACAAAGGGTCTGGAGCCCTTATGGCCCACACGGTTTATGTTGTTTAAGTATGCATGAGTTTAAAATAAAACGTCTGCTGCACGTAAAAGTTTAAAATTTAACCTCTATGATCATATTTTTATTCAAAAATTCTTGAAGAGCACATATAAATTTGGAGAAAACAAAGCACATAGCTTATTCTTGTGAATACTCTCAGACAAGTTTTTATTTAAGAACTCGAAACTGATTTATTCTTTCAGGGATACTCTTTCTGACCTGCCAGGTCCTAGCATTCTCTTTCAGACTCCCTCAGGATCTGTCCTACACACTTGACCCAGCTTATTTAGGAAGTCATAATCTTTTATGCTCAGCTTCTAGAGTTCTTTAAGCCAGAAGGGACCTCTCTGGCTGTTTCATCTTTCTGCCTACATAACACAAGCAGAGAAGCCTCCACCTGTAATTTCTGCCTTAAACCCATCACTTTCATCTGAATGGTAGCTTCTCTTTTATAGAAGACACATAATCCTGAAAGCCAAAAGAGTCTGTAAAGTGGTCATCTGTCAATGATGGTTAAAGTTCCTGGCTCCTTTAAGCCTTGAGCAAATTATTTAATCAAAGAATCCCAGCACTATAACTGTTCTCTTGGAACAACCTTATTTTCTGTCGCTTACTGCATAATCCAGAATTTGCTGCTCCTTCTCTCGCACTGCCTGAACACTACCCACTGGGCACATTTTAATTCATCCTGCAGCAAGGAATAAGTGCCTTTGCATCATCTCTCGTGGTGGGTTCTGCATAGTGTGGTAGGAAGTAACGTACAAGAACCTTCTTTTCACAATGTCCAGCACTTTCTCACAGGGAAAAAGCTCCTCCTGATCTTCAGATACTCCCTTCAGTGTCAGGGTGAGAAGGGCTGGATAATTAACAGGGGTGCTCAACGTATCACAGTATGCTTATGTGGCTACTTTTTTGTTTCACTAGCTGGCAGGAGCCTTTGCTCTGCCTTATGAAGGATCTTGGAATGAGTGGGAGAACTGTTACCAGGGAAAGGGGCTGGAATAGTCAGGAGTGCAAGTGTATTTGGTTCATCTATACTGTCAGTAGCTGCTGCAAGAGAGGAAAGAGATTTTACTCTACAATGCACTGGGTGCTCCAAGTTAATATCCCAGGTTACTTTTAGACATGTTAAGCATCACTGTGACCTTCAAAAGGCTAATGATTGTCCTAAAACCTCACCTTCCTTTTTTTTCCCACTCACGAGGTTATTTACATGATTATGGAATTTAGTATTTGACCCAGTTACAGACTCAAGGTACAAGTCTTTGCTGTGTAACAGGAACAGAGAGAAAACAGAGCAGTCTAGAGAATGATTTAACATTAGCAAGAACAAAAGCATATGCAAGCCTGGAAATGTGAATCTTACTTAACCCATGACATGTGTTTATCCCTTAGCTTTTCTACAATATACCTCAGCCACATCTGTGACTCCACACACCATCACTACAGGCTTGAAAGGTGTCAAAGGTGTCGAAGACAATATTTTGTGAGATGTTTCACTTTCTTCAGTTTGCATTTCTCATTCACGGAATGCACAAATTATCCTTCTAGAGAGGACAATTGTTGTCTATAACCTGTATTATAAATTTCACCTATATGTCATCCACTAAGGTCATCTGTAATTCATAAAACTGTACAAGATTCAACCAGAAAGCAAGACCTACCTGTATCAAGATCCTTAAAAATAGGTAACAAGCCCAGGTCTCCAAATAGATCATGGATAGAAGGGATTGTAAATCTAAAGACAGCATGAATAAGAGCAGCTGTGAAATAGGAAAACGTCAGGTAAAACAGTGAAGTGCACTTGTAATATGTTCACAAGTAGGTGTAACATCAGACATTAATTACTGGATTTCAAAATACTTCCAGGTTTTTGGATGAAATGAGCTTTATCTGTAAAGAACATGTTCATCATTAACTGCTGAAAATCTGTAAGCCACAAAAAATAGCACCATCTACAAGATAATAAATTTTAACATTAATTAAAGGAAAGGTAGGTAAACCTATAAGAGTAGAACAGCTCTCTATTTTATTCTATACCTTAGAAACATTATTTGATGAGTGATATATCTGGAAAAATAAAACATATCTTAGTGTTTAGACTGCTTGTTATAAGTACAGCATTAGTATTAGCATTCCTTGCTAACAGTTATTGACATGTTTACACATTTCATTGTGATATTCTGGAAAATCTCAAAAAGCAAATTGAAAGCTTAAACACACACCAGAGTCATGGAAATTACAAGAGCATTTTGTGGTTGTGTTCTGGGGGCTTGAGGGTTATTTTTCTGCAGGAGAAATCATCTGCCTTTTGTCAGATATGTAATGAGCAAATTCCCAGTAAAAACAAGATAAAAATCTTTCTAATCTAACAACTGAAGAATACTCTTGATAATAACTGAACAACTGTTAATGAATTCATTAGCATAGAACAAAGGAAAATAATAGCCTCATTTAACATTTTCACACATTATTTCTGTGCATTTTCAGCAACATTTTAAATGTATAAAAATGAAAAGAAACAAATCTTGGATTTTAAGCAATGTCTGAATAAGCAGCATGACATTAAAAAGTGTTAAAATACAACCTTATTCAAAGATGCATCAAGATAGTCTCTTGGTGTGTTACTGAATAATTCAATAGTGATTGAAAAAAAGTCCCAAAGAGCCCCAACTTGGTACTTAAAATAATTGTTTTTTAAACCCATTTTTATATTTGAAATGTTTTTGTTAGGTCATAGCACGGACAGTATCTAAGGTTTTTTTAATGATGTAAGAGCGAGGCCCTCTTGCAACTGAAACATGGAATCTGATAATGGTGGAGTAGTGTTCCTATGAAGGGAATCAGGCAGTTTTGGCCAAAAAATTGTTGCAACACATGGATGCTACCTACTCATACAAGTTCGTCTAAGCAGGGAAATGCAGAATCCCATTTCACCTAATTCACTTGTCAATGAGGTGTGGGTAAAAAAAATCTTGCCTGTTCTATTATGCAGCAAACTGCATTTCATGTCCACTTATTTTGTTCATCTTTCTCAAATTCTAACACACTTCTACTTTATTGTTGTTGCTTATAATGTAACACTTATGAGAGGTAGGACCACAGTTATCTTCAATAACAAATGAAAGTGCTTTTGATTTGATGTGTCTTGAGATATGTCATTTTGTTGATGTCATTATGGAAGTTCCAGTTTGTAATTCATGATCTTGCAAGCAGCATCCAATCAGTAGGTACAATTATTTGGGATCTTTCCAAAGCATCAATGTCTAGACTTTCTTAAATGCAATAAACTGCCATTATGATCAATAAAGATCAAATAAACTGTTTGTGAATTGCATAACTGAGCAATCTATGCCAAGGATTAGAAGGCAAATAGAAGATAAAGTATCATGATCCTGACAAAGAATAATAAAAAACCCCCACAACTTTACCGTTTACTCTAATTCATGGGCTATGAAAGGTCAGCAGCCTGTTTGCACATGGGAAGCTTTCCTGTTTTGCAAGTATCTATTAAACATTGCAGGGTCTTAACGTGTCTTTTTCCTACCAGTAAGGTGGCATTTTTCTTCAGTAAAAATTAATGACAAAATATCTAAAATTTTAGATTTAATTATCATTTAAACTCTAGAGAAAAAGTCTTCTTTCAAATGTGTTCTAATTAAGGATGACATTTTCCATAGAATTTTCAAATGTATTTGCATATGCACACATGTATACATGTAAATATACACATGCATTCCACACAGTGTTGTATAAATCAAATTATGTTAGAATACAATTATAGGTATATATAGATGTACATGACTATCATTTCCTTTGCCAAACAAAGACTATAAAAGACATAAGGCCGTAAGAGAGAAAGGATGTGCCTAGTCACCTGGTGGCCAGCATACATCCCTCATTCCAGTGATTCAAAGAGAAAAAAAAAAAAAAATAAAACTTCTCCTTCCTTCCAGAAGTAACAATACAATTGGCATGCCCTGAATGAAGAAACCTGGCAACACAGGGCAGCTGTAGGGGATGTATTCACTCTTCTGGAGGGCTACAAAGGTCAGAGAGGTAGTAATTTCATCTGAATCAGTCAGTACCTGGGAAATGTGACCTTAGATTTGCCTTAAGGGAAGCAAGCTTTAGTTTTTAAAACCGTGTCCTGGGTTCAGCAGTAGCAGTCATTTTTCTCCTTCTTAGTAGCTGGTGCAGGGCTGAGTTTTTTGACTTTTGGCCTGGGAACAGCGCTGATAACATCGATGTTTTTAGTTACTGCTCAAATGGACGAAGAACTCTGACCAAGGACTTTGTGAGTCTCATGCTCTGCCAGGGAGGAGGGGAAGCAGGAAGAAAGCAGAGACAGGACACCTGATCCAAACTAGCAAAGAGGTATTCCATACTACAGCACATCATGCCCAGGATGTAACTGGGAGTTACCCAGAAGGGCTGGCTCACTGCTCAGTCGGGCTGGGTATCAACATGTGGTATCGTATCCTCTTCCCTTGTTATTTCCCTTATCATTATTATTATTGGTGGCAGCAGTAGTGATTTGTGTTATACCTTAGTTATTAAACTGTTCTTATCTCAACCCGTGGTAGTTACATTCTTTCGATTCTCCTCCCTGTCCCTCCGGGAGCGGGGAGGGGGAGTAGACTGCGTGGTTCTGATTTACAGCCTGGGCTTAAACCACAACAAACCCCCTCTCCTCCACTGAGGTGTGGCACGTGCATAGCAAGCAAGGCGTAGAATTATGTGGTAAACATTATTTTTTTTTTCTAATAATGGAGCTTTGTCCCTTTTATGAATCTCTGCTTTTTCCCATGTTGGACTTTCATGAAGAAAGCTTACTGAGGAAAAATATTAGTCTTTTGTAATCTTTCTTAATCTTAAAATGTGTTTTAGAAAAGATTACTCTGAAAGCTAAGTTTCTATTACCATGCTGAGAAACCTAGGCTTTTACCTCATTTGACCTCAAAATAAGGAACATGAAAGGTGGGAATAAGAGAAACTTACCATGGAATACTGCTCCCACAGAAATGCACAATTGGAAGGCCAGACTACTTCTGCTGCTTTTGGAAAACCTCACTCAAAATGCAGATTCCTGTAAAGCAAATCAGCAGTCAAATAAGTGAGAAGATACTGATCTTCTTGTACCACTGAAGGACTTCAATGCAATCTTGTAGCAAAGCGCTACTGATGAATCAGGCAGATTAATTATGTGTATGTACACACTGAGTTTAATGGCTGGAGAAAAAGAACTAAAAAATTACTTGAAACACATTTTTCTGCTTTGTCTCTGTGTGAAATTCTAGTCTTCACTAAAGTAAAATTTTGGGTGTAAATTGCCAGAATTCTCCACATAAATTATTCACAGCTGATAATTTCACTGGCTGTGATACCAAGAACAAATGACACACTTTAAATACCCTGTAGCATTATAAGAGCCAAAAGAATGATGCTTCCAGCAACAAAATCACTGACGGTCTCCTAAAGACTGTTTGGCTAGACGCTTAATGCTATACCCTCCAGTGCATCCTCTGAGAGGGGATGCCAGCTTTGACTGGACAGGTCACCTGATTTGTGACAATCATTGCTCCTCAGACCAACTTGCAGATTTTTTTCAACTCTGTTTTAAGCAGCCTTCTCCAGAAGGCCATTACGGTAATTCAACATGTGCAATGAAGCAAATGATAAAAGGGTGGTATGACCAGGCTGTACTGATGGACAGTATTTGTGCAGACACTGGAAGCTTGTCCCTACCCCCCCCACTAAAGCAAAAGATATGGTCAGAGGAACAAAATCTGATTCTAAATGTGAAGTTCCTAGAAACAGTGATAAGGTCAGTCTTTTCCTCCACTAGCTACTTTTTTTCTGTTTCCTACAGTCCTTTAGACTTCAGAAGTATCAAACATTTCTCTTGATGTTTTGTACTTCCAAAAGTTCAGTTTGCTACATTCCTTTTAGCAATGCTTCTGACTTGATTTCAGCTCTTGCTATCATTAATAAGGACAGAAGTGTTTCAGCTAAGAAAAGGACTGCCAGTGACACATCTTAGCAGAAGCCAAAACAGAGGAGTTTTAGGTTGAACATAAGGAAGAAATTATTTACTGTGAGAGTGGTGAGGCACTGGAACAGGCTGCTGTGCACTGCAACGAGATAATCATAAAGGGCATTTTAGGTTTGTACAGGAAACAGGTTTTCTTTTGACTCAAAGCTGAGTTTACCTTAAGGCATAGCTATCTGGAGGTAAACTGTAGTCATTCTGATAAGGCTTCAGTGATACAATGGCTTTTGCACTGCTGAAGAACCTCCTGTGTTTCTGTGTTTAACTTTGAACTGTTAGACTGCAGTTACAGCGCACCATTGCTGCATTTCACGAATGAAAAGAGAGCATACAGAACTAAACCTGGTGATGCCATAGAGGTGGCATCTTGCTTCCTACTGATCTTACTAGTAAAATTAGCAGATCTCCATCAAATCACCCTGTGCCCTCCGTTGAAGTTAATTGCAAACCCATGTCCAAGAATGCAGATTATACCCCAATGCTATCGTAATGGACTTGTACTAGCATCTAAAATTAATGATAATTTAACATGTTCAGTCCCAGAAAATTTTAATATTGCCATGGTAACAGAGGTCTTCTCAGAGCCACTAATTGCTACATCTACTTAGTTTATTGTCCATTCTCTTGAACAGTTTTTATTATTATTTTTCAGTACCTTGTATACAGATCCTGAGATCTGAAATGCAAAAAATTAATTTTTGCATGTGCAATCATTGAGAAGTTTGTTCTTTTACTCCAGATGAAATCTTATCTCTGTATGAATCAGTGCCAAAATTAATGTTAAGTTCACTTTGACTTTGAATTTCAGTGGTGGTCTAATTATGTGAAGAATGCTGGCCTTCCTGAAGTATGGCATAAATTACAGAGCAGAAAGTGACTGACAAGACTTTGTATGGGGAAAAAAAATATATCAGAACGCAACCACCATGATTTGGAAGTTTATTTATTTGTTTTGTCACTATTGCTGAGAATTTATCATTTGTACCTTAATATTGGTTGTTATGCTAAAAGAATGAAAACTTCTGGCTGCTTCTCAAATAAAGAGGGAATATTCCAGCATTAATTTTCAGCCAATTTGGCTTTGGTCTTTTGGAGGTATAAAAATTATCCAGGACTATAATATATGTTTGCACTGAAGTAATATTCCTTTTAATGAGAATCAGCCCAATCTGACTGGAGAAAATAAAAATGTGCACAGTTTCGCACTATGAATCTCAGTAATGGCAAACTAACACTGAAAAAAACATTTCTTAAGAAAAGCTAGGTTAGATCTCATCAGCAAAGGATAGTGTAAGCACTATATAGTCTGTATTACAAGACATGAGAACAAATTCAGCTGAAAAAGATTCCTCTATATAATGCTGCCTCTCCAAGCAGTTCAGATGTACGAGTGTGTTAGAAACTTAAGATTTCTTGGCTTCTAGCCATCTCTTATTTTCAATAAATTGGATAGAAACAGAAGGCGGTTTCACTGTTGTCCTGGGTTCAACAGCAGCAGTCACTTTTTCTCCTTCTTAGTAGCTGGTGCAGTGCTGTGGTTTTGACTTTCGGCCTGGGAATAATACTGATAAAGCCGATGTTTTCAGTTGCTGGTCAGAATGTTTACCCTGACCAAGGACTTTGTGGGTCTCATGCTCTGCCAGGGAGGAGGGGAAGCAGGGAGGCAGCAGGGACAGGACACCTGACCCAAACTAGCCAAAGAGGTATTCCATACCACAGCACGTCATGCCCAGGATGTAGAACTGAGAGTCCCCGGAAGGGCTGGATCACTGCGGGGTGGGGGCGAGGTACCGGTCGGTGAGCGGTTGTATTCTCTTCCCTTGTTATTTCCTTTATCATTATTATTATTCGTGGTAGTAGTAGTGATTTGTATTATACCTTAGTTAGTGGACTGTTCTTATCTCAACCCGTGGGGGCTGCATTCTTTCGATTCTCCTCCCCGTCCCTCCAGGAGCAGAGGGAAGAAAGGGGGGGGGGGGGGGGGGGGAAGTAGACTGCGTGGTTCTGATTTACGGCCTGGGCTTAAACCACGACAAGGTGATATTCCCAACCATCATTTATCTTTAGAAGTGAGCTGGGCTGGTTTCATCATTCTATACTCTGGCTGAAATGGCTTGCTCTTTTCTTTTTTAATGCATTCTCAATTTTTTATTGACATATACAATGATACAATGGTTCTTGTGAATTCAAAGCTCATACTACCTTTTTTCTAGAGACTTCCAGGACAATCATATGTTGCCTTCTATGTCCCTGAAACTTCTTAATTAGACTCATATTTAGAAAACACTTCAGGCCTTATTGATTAGGATTTTCACCTTTACAACAGTGTTGTGATTTGATAAAGATAGAATACATTGATGCAGAAATAAGAAATGGAAATTAGCCCATTATATGCTGACATCTGGCAAAGAGAAGTTAACCTTTTATGCATATCGAATACTTAGCTTCTCCTCTTATTCTCATTAGATGGTCAACATTTTCTTATGTTAAAATTTTTTGTAAGTAAAATGTTAAATAAGTTACCTTCATGTTTTATAGCTTTGAATTTCCCACAGATGATAAAAAATAATATTATTTAATCAATTAAGTTTTAATTAAAAATATATTGCTATGAGACGTTATGGTTCCTTGGGCAGATGAGATGGAAAGTGAGAGAACATATAAAAGAACCCCGTATGAAGCATCCTTCAATGTATACATGGAATCAAAAAGCACAATAAATAAAGCTGCATGAGAAAACAACAAATTCAAGGTAGTCACTTAAATCTAACAGCAGACACTGTGTTAGACATATGACACCAAGAAGGACAGTAAACAGAATTAAAGAAACAGTTTCTGAAGGGAGTATCTGATGTCTAGAAGGTGTTGCTGAGGGACTAGCACTTATCTGTGTTTGAAAATGTTCTGGAAACTACAATTTGACATTGCACTTTCCACTCCATCTCATATCTCTCTACCTGTTGATTCATACACCTGCAGCAGATTTCCTTCTGGCTTTGGAAACACTAATTAATGCAAATGCTTCCAAAAAAGAGCATACAACACTAGACACTTTAATACTATCACCCATCTACAGAAGTTATTTAATTTCTCCCCCTTCACAGTCATACCCAACATCCTGGGCCTTCAGCAATCTAGTCCACCTCAGTAGTGAGCATGGAGGTTATGATTCTGTATTTAACTTGACGTATGAAAATCACAGAAAGTCATGGCTAAGCTGGCTTATGTCAAGCACCACTATAATCAGTGAGTTCTGCCTATCTTCTCTCCAGTGGAAGAGTAGGCCTTCTGCTTTTACCACAGATTAATAGAGTTGAAAGATTCCTATCCTTCTTTCAAATTAAATAGAAACTACCATAGGTCCCATAGATTTTAGAAAGACAGGGAAAGTTCATGAAAGAAGTGGATGGATGAAGGGACATTCTGCTAGCACTATCCCAATAAATATTACTCCTTTAGGAAATCAGGCTAAAAATACCAAAGGACACATAAAATTGCAGAGGGAGAAATCTCCTCAGTGTTTTTCTGTGTGTGATTTAAGGTTGCATTCCTCACTTTGTTAAATGAATGGGGAATGTGGGGCTGAAGAGAATCACTCCTCACACACAGTTATCAGTCAGAATAACCTTTGTGCTGAGTATGGCATATTTTTTTCTTTACAGCTGCAATTTCTATTCCTGTTGGGTTAATTTGTTGTTTGGAAATGTTTTTTGCATGAATGAGCATTTTGCTAGTAGAGAATGATTGGGCCCTAGAGCTCTGCCGCCCTGTATTTCATCATATTATGTAACTACTTCATGTCTATAAAAGCTATCTTTCTGTGCAGTGTATACATACCTCTCTCCCAGAGGACACAGCTTCTTTCTGTTGCTGACAGCTCTTTAACACTTGCACCATGTTTCTTTCCCTCTTTTCCATTTAGGCTGGGAATAAGACATACCTTTTCCTTCTAGCCTGGGAATAAGATGTACCTTTCCCTTCTATCCTGTCATCCCTTCAGAAGGTGAACAGGTCTACTTGCAAAATATCCTTGAATTCGTTTTGCAGTTCTGTTTCTTCTGCTGACCTACTAAGAGAGAGATTTTCTTGGCAAGGAAAGTATTTTGAGGACAAGAGTTGAGTCAGGATGTTAATGAGCAGAGACAGCATTAAGCCCAGCACTTATAAGGCATTACAAATAAAATAATAGTCATCCTTCAAAACTTTTAGCAAACATGGAAAAAGTTTTATCTTTCTATCTCTCAATTTTCGAAATCATCAAGGGGGAAAAGTGGATGTAAGAAATTAATAAAATCTACCATTCAAAAGCAAGCGGAGATGTATATTCATTAAGAAAACAGAATGGCCTGAAACATTCTATGAACTGAAGTATGATTCATTTGATAGTGCTGTCTCACAAATACATAAAGATAGTTAATGAATGGATTTAGCTGTCTGGTTTCAGGACATTTTTAACCACTAACTATTTGCTAATAACTCAGTGCTGGGAGAGATTGCATTGCCTGTGGCATAAATCAAAGTCTATTTATGAAGAATATTTCCAATATGCTACCCTTTATGTGAAATCAAAATTATTACTCTGCTTTCCTTAGACTAGACCTTGATATTCAGCCACAAAAGAGAAACAATCTAAAATTACATTTAAAAATGTACCGGGCAGCCAACTTCATGTTTATGAGGAAACTTTGACAGACAGAATGAGAGAGAATGAGCAGTATGATAGCACCTGGGGCTTTTGCCACAGGTCTCTTTTCAGCCAAGGGGGAAGAACATGGAAGAGAAAACAATATTCACCTGTGAGTTTAATTCAAATGTGCTAGTTTTTCCTTTACAAACACTGGTGGCGTTTGGGTGAGAAAAGTAGCTTGCTATAGAAGACTGTAAATATACGGCTGATCCAGCCGCTTCTTTGGGATGCTGCAAGCAGCAGTGCAGTTTTAGGAGATTCTCACTGGTGGAGTTAGAAAGAAAGCTGCTATCAGCTCCAGGGCTCTGGGCAACTGAGACACAAATCTGACTCCTCCAATCGAGCTCTTTGCAGGGGGAAGAGCAGGGCCTTTTCAGGGGATAGACCAATGTTTTTCCATGCCTTTTGTAGTTTCTTATTAAGATGTAAATGTGCTTATTTCCTTCTTTCCCCTCAACAGCCATAGCTGGGTCACAGTCTGAGTGCCAGTGTGTGGAGACCACCACTTATAGGAGATCTTGTCTATGCTAGGCAAAAATCTGAGCTTTATATAATCCATACAGGGGATAAAAATCAGATTCTTTATGAATAATATTTGTGAAGAACTCCAAAATTTGCCAGATGAACTGGAAATTTTGTAACATTATGTCTCAGCAGAAAAGCTTTTTCATGAGAACCATGAAAGCACGATCTATGTGAAAACACAAGTTTGGAGGGAAGGGTTGATTGAAATGAAGACAGGCATACCACAGTTGTCAAACTAGATTAGGACTGTAGTTAGTTCAATAACGTGCCTGCAGGAGCAATCAGTACTGGTGGTCTCCCACAACTCCCTCTTCAACAACCCCTAGAAGATAACTCTTGGCAATGCGTAACAGTTAAAATTTGTCCTAGGACCTATTTGTTATTATTTTTGAAGATATTCACTTGCAAATAATCTCTCCAACAGGCTCCTCATGTCACACCAGCACCACAGCACAAAGAATGCCAGGCCCTCTCCTCTGCTCTCCTTTGGGACCTTTGCATGCTCCAGAGACAGGACTGGGGTTTGGAGAAGGAGAGCCCACACAACGTTTGGAAAACTTCAACTCTTTTATGGAGTACTGGCAGACCCTGCACAGGCCAGTAGGGTGTCTGGGTGCTTTGCCCTTTACAGCCGCTGCACAGCACGGAGGTCTGCGCCACTTGCAGGATACCCACTTGCTTGGGTGAGTGGAGCATAACTGTTGCCGCCATCTCATCCAGGGTAGCTCAGGCATCGGATGAAGAGGAGACTGGAGCCCAGACCACATGAGGAGAGGTGAAGGGCACATGAGATCAGAGCTGAGGGAACTGCTGCTGGTCATGAGGCTGGTGAGGCACTGGAACAGGTTGCCCTGAGAAGCTGTTGCTGCTCCATCCCTGGCAGTGTTCATGGCCAGGTTGGAAGGAGTTTTGAGCAATCTGGTCTAGTGGAAGCTGTCCCTGCCCATGCCAGTGAGCTTGGAACTGGATGATGTCTAAAGGTCCCTTCCAACTGAAGCCATCCTGTGATTCCATGATCCTTATTTTATATGACTTTTAGGTCAGTTTGGCTTTTTTTTTTTTTTTCCAACCCAGTTTATTGCATCAGAAAATGACTTGTGCTGTAAAAGTCCCATAATACTGATCTGTGCCCTCTGATATATTTTCTAGATGGAGCTAAAGGTCATTATCCACTTTCCAATGCTCGCCTTTGAAAATAAACTTTCGAGGCACTAGATTTGGACTGATGCACAATCTAATGCGATTAATGTGCTGCACTCTGGATGCATTAGTGAATATGGCACAGGGGGAAATGCATGCTTAAATCTTGTGAACTATCAGTCAGATTTGTTCAAGTTTCTCACTTCTGTTGCGCTGTCTGAAATTGTCATGCTTCACTCAGGCATGGTAAAAGCTAAGGGCGTTGTGCTGTAATGTTTTGAATAGCTGACATGACTAATGGCCTTCAATATAATGGCATTAGGTAAAGAACTTGCAGTACTCTGTGATGTTACGGTATTTCTCTGCATCTCATTTGTCTACAGCTAGCCGTGATACTTACAGTGAGTATTACACTGTTGGCTCCTGACAAGAGCATCTCACAAGAACCAATTTGCATGTCTGTAAGCTTTTGCCACACATTAGCAGAGAATTTGTAAAGTATTGTTCAGTGGTTTGCACACAGACAGCCTTTCTCTAGAAAGCTGTGGGATTGCATTGCTGTTTCTCTTTTTATTTTATTAAATGGAAAAACTAGAAGCTCCTTTCTATGAATTTAAATGAGCTAAACCTACATTTTTCTTGCCTTACAAGAAATAAATAATATCCTAAAATAGATCCTTAAATCTTGCCATGAGATAAACAGTGTTTAGCATCTGATCATTGTACTTAAAAAGCATGATTCGAAATGCAAGCGTCTCGGTAGAAACTCAGATTTTTAATTGACTTTCAGTATAAATCTGAATCTCCTGGGTTAGAGAAAGATTTAATACTGGAGACTAATTAGAGTTCTGCAAAATTAAAATTCAGGTTTGACTATTAAAGGTATGATGAAACTGGGATTATGATGTTAGAGTTAACAATAATACAGCCTTAGTTTTAACTGTTACATCTCCTACCTGAATTCAATGCTACAGTCCAAGTTGCTCAGCATGTTGCATTTAAACACTAACAGCATGTTCCTGGTGTATATTTTTCTTTTTTTTCCTTATTTATAATCCACACATTAAATTGGACTCCTCTTATTTTTGCCAATTCCTATGCAGTTCATAGATGTGATCATAGAATCATAGAATTATAGAATCATAGAATAGTTAGGGTTGGAAAGGACCTTAAGGTCATCTAGTTCCAACCCCCCTGCCATGGGCAGGGACACCTCACACTAAGCCATGCCACCCACTCATATGTGATCATAGATTTATATACAGTTTATACTTAAAGGTTTTGTTTGATTTGTTTGCCAATCCTCTTTATACATTTAGTTAAATAGAATAGAACAGAGCAAAACATATTACGAATGATCTCTGGTATAAATTGTTCATGCTTACATTACGTTACTTTTATTTTTGTATTTCTAAAAGAACCTGTAATATAATGAATAAATGTCTTTTGTGTTCTTATTCATTTCTTAAGCCTTTAAACACTGGTATTCTTTATAAGAGTCATTACATGATTTAAGATAGTGATAATCTCTTTTATCTAACAGTATCACTTACCCACTGGTATCATGCTAGAATTCTGTAGTTTTAAACAATATATGACAAAATTAAATCTATAACCAGCAATGTTCATGAAATATGAATATAAGAGGTGCTAGAAGTTAAATATGATCAGAAGAATGTAATAAATAAACTTGACAATATACCTCAAGATTATTTGGGGGAGGGATTCTCTGAAGTTTTATGAAATTTCTTCCTTCTTCATAACAGATTCTGATCAAACCAATACCTTAAAAAATATTTTTAACCCTCTCACTCACGACATAACTAGCCTTCTCCAAAGATTCATATTTTTCAAAGATTAATACTCACATTCTTAAATATCTAAATTCTTAGTAGGGTGTATCAGTTTCAACTGTGATATTTACTCAAGATGTAACAGGCACAGTTTTAATTCCTCCCTCTATCCAGAGCTGATACCCGAGACTCAAACTTAGTTATTCCATATGCCAAGTAAAAATACACATCATTCACGTGGTTTTCTCCTTAAGTTTTGACCACGGATGGCACCCTAGACCTTAGAAAACTTTCTCTGTCAAATAGTTACATCCTTGCACAGTAAGTTTTATGTGCAATAATTCAGCATTCAATGAAAAAAACACTAAAACTTCCAAATAGACAATTTTTAGTACTGCAAGTGGTGAAGGACCGTTTGGTTGGTTGGGGTTTTTTTTAAGTTTCTTGATTCAATTCTGTGGTCATATGAATAGTGTCTTATAATGTTGTGCTGAGTTCTGTTCTCAATAACGACCTGAAAAAAAAAAAAATATTACCTAACACATAGTTGATCTGACTTTTTGTTGTACCCTGGATCTATTTTGAAAACTTTTCATTCCTGGGAAAAATATGTACATCAGGTGTAGGTTTTCAGTTTCTGAAATGTATCAGAACCATAGCTAGAGCTGTCACAGGGATTTTAAAGCATTCTTTAAAGGTGAAAGGATTTTCCAACTCATGAACAGAGCAGATATCTTAACAAACTTAAAATTGCAGATCACATTCTTTTGACTGGTTTACTACTATCACCAAAGCTCGTATCCTGAAATGTAGCATATAGCACATGCCTCATGACATGCTTGTCATCTGGGCCAGAGAAGTTAAAATGAATTATTAACTTTACAAACACACATATGTATCTTTAAAATTATGAAGGCCAAAGATGTTTTCTGAATCTTTATGCAGATGATAACTGGTAAGATTTATCTGAAGGAAGATTTTTTGAGGTAAGTTTGTTGTTTTGGAAACTACTGTCTCAAAGTGAAAGTTTTTACTGATTTTGCATTGCATTGGTTTCTCAGTTGGCAAGTGAAATTTCTGGTCAAATGAGAGGACAGTATTTGCTGTGTCTGTATCATGCCAGAAAATCCATCTCAGTTCTCCAAAACCCCAGGAAGAAGCTGTAGTCAATGTGCTGTGGAACTGGCTTTGTACAATGGTCTCTGTTGAAATAGCTGCTCTTTATGCTAGCAATTAAATATGCATTGATAGGAGTGCCAGTCTTAAACAAAAAAATTCATTCTTGTTCAACATTCAAAAATATCTTAATGTCTTGGTACTTAGTTATTCTGCAGTATGAAGAGACTCTATATGTCGGGTTTGGTGGGAAAGAAAAGTTGGGAAAGTCTCATTTACAGGTTGATGTGGCACCAAAACTAACACAGAAACCCTAAGACCCCTGCAAGTGAAATTCAAGGGACTGTTTGGCTTTGTATGGCTTTGTGGAATAGAAAACAATGATAACAGAAAACAAACAAACAAAACAAACCCCAGCTTTTCCTCCAGCAATAGGAAAAATAAAATCTAGCTTGTGCCCTTGCAAATCCCAGCCCTCCATTTCACATTTTCACACACAAAAGCTACTTTACACATTACAAAATGCTCCCCTAACAAAAAACTTTCACAATGTTGTGTTTAAGCTGCTGTCAATAGCTGCTGTTAATACTGTCAAAACAATGTAGACACAGACAATTTCCTTTCCCTGCATCTTTATTACTACAGGTCATTTGTTGATGATTTAGTTCACTGAATATTTCTGAGAAAATGTAAAACCATCTCAAGAACCATGTAGTGCTTCAACATGTTTTCAGACATGTTATTTTCGAATGCCACAAAATTTCCCTATAGTCAGTATTCACACATCCTTGTCTCTATTAACATTCCTTGATATGCCTTGGCATCCTGACCTTGCAATGTTTTGTCTGATAATTTTTGACTGTTCTCTCTTTCAGTCTTAATTGCCTCTGCTCTGTGAGTTTTATTGCACACCACTTCTTATAGCACTCGAGGCAGAACTGGCGGAGATGTCACTGCTACACAATGGGGGTTTCAGCTGTTTCTAATTTGCTCCCTCATATACAGAAGTGTTTTCCAGAGGCACTATTTCTTGTGATTATGTAAAAATAAGACTTGGGAATAAGTAAATGACAGCATCACTTCCCAACACCAGAATAGATAATTTTTAATAATGAATTAATGAATCCCTTTATACTATGTAACATTTTACTTCTATATTCCAACTATAATGTTAGAAGCAATCAAGACTCAGCAGATATTTTATGTTAAAAATGTAATCTTGAAGTAATATTTGATGTTCTCTAAAGCCAAGCTTTAGAATACATGGACCCTTTCTGATGACTGTTTAACACATTAGAATGAAACAATTGGCCTATTGAACTAAAACCAAGACAAAACTTTTTCAGAACATGCAGCATCTGCTGGAAAAAAGAAATAATCTTGGAAACTATTAAATCAGAGCCAGGTTCAAGTCTGTTCTTCCAACTGTTTGGGATGTCGCCATGACTTTTAAGAGTAGAGTGGCTTATTTTTTTGAGTCTTTTTTTATTGCATTTGCTTGCTATTAGAGGTATGCTTTTTGTAAATACCTGCAGCAATTTGAAAATCATCAGATGTCATTGGTTTCTCCTCTTGCTTGTGTTTACAAGAAAGAAGTGGTTTTATTTTTTCCTCTAAACTGAGTCATTAATTCTAAAAAAGGAAAACTGGGTTCCTTGTTCTAAAGTCATGTATCAAATGTAGCAATATATCCTTCCACAGTTATTATTTCCATATTTAATATCTAAATTATCATAATCAAAACGACTGTTTCCACCAATAATAACATTATTCTTGACAATCCATTGGATTTAACAGCATTGCTCAAACCTCATAAATAAGTCAGACTGCCAAGAAAACTCCAAAGAGAAAATTAGAACACACCACATAAGAGTAGGTGTTAGTTTAATATGAAAATGTGAATCGGGTATGAAAACTAACTCTCTTCCTCTCTCCATTCATTTATAAAGAAAACAATGCAAATATTGTCAAATTCCCATATGCTAATATCTTATTCTTTTCTATCATTTTTTTTTCTTTTTTTCTCATTTTCATTATTAGCCTGCATGTTTAGCTATAGTAGCACCTGCATCATTCTCATAAAATCTGCTGCTCTGATCAGGAAATGAGATTTCTGTGCCTTCTCAGTAGTGTTGACCAACCAAAGCTTAGACTTAGGCCAAAGAGATGAAATGGGGACAGGACAGGACTCATAACCAGAATACGGGGTATTCCATCCCAAGTTAGGGATGTAATGAGACCTGTACTCTAGGAAAACTGAGCGAGTCTATCTGAACTACTGAAAGGAGTAGATGAAGGCAAATGTTGAGTCAAGCTAAGGATTGGAAAGCCAGCAGAACCAAGCAGAAGGGCATACTTTCAGATGAAAAATAAGCCTGAAGACAAGAATCTGTACACAGCCCTTGGACAGGTGCAAGGAATTGTAATAAGTTCATAGCTGGCATCCAAGCTAAGACTCGAGCAAACAAACCACAAGGGATCTGACAAAATCACAGCATTTGAACTACATTCATGAAGTTGGTAGAATTCCTTAAGTTCTAGCCAAGAAGGGAAGAGAGCACTCATGGAAACAGGCTGGCAAACCATTGCCAAGTTGAGCCTGACAGGGGCTGACAATCATGGCTCTAAAGTCTTTACCTTCAAAAAAATAGGGAGCAGACACTCTGTTTTGTTTTGAAATTATAATTTGCCGCTCCGCTTCTTGTAAAGGGATGCAGATATTCCTTTCCACTCAGTGAGCAAATACTCATCTAACTACTCCCAGATACTAACACAGCTAAACATTTTTCCATGCACGGGCATTCCTTGAGATGAAAATGATCTCCTAGTTTTCATAGCACTTAGGAGAGCTCCAAGTTTCACAAACCATCAGTAAGAGGCACAAAAGGGCAAGTATTGCAATGGATGAAACATATATAGCCTCAATTAACTGCTGTGATTCTTACCTTTTGGAAGATGGGCAAAGATATTCTTCCTTCTTATTCAGCTACAGTAAGGACATTTGTAGCCCAGGTCCTCGCAAGAAGTTCTAAAAAGCATATTAGACCAACAGAAAATAGTGAGCAGCAAAATAATGGAAGTTGGGTTGCCTACTGATTTTAAGTTTTTTGCTTCATCTGTGAGCATTACTGTGGCAATTCCACCTGTCTGAACACCTTCTAAGCCCCTCTGTATTATTAGCACCTCCCTGAAGTGGCACATGTTTGAGTCATGTATTAACCAGCTGAGAAAAAGGTAGCATCTGTTGTGATCAGCTTGCAGATATAGATGTATACTATGTGTGCTAGTCAGCAGGCCAAACAGATCAGATATCTTGTTTTCAGCATGTTACCATTATGGCAGGTTTGCAGTGAGGCTAATCTCTCTCCTTTATCCACCACCAATTTTCAGTGATTTTAAGGAATTCACTGCCTTTGATCCTAGTTGAACTTGGCCGGCAGGCATAAAGGTCCCTGCAGGAGAAAAAGTAGAAGACTGAAAAGCTGGCAGATGGAGAGTGCAGCTCCATATGCTATATTTCCTCAGCAAAGCAGGCAAAAAAAATATTCCAAACCCACCTCTTGAATTTTAATCTTGCAAACAAAACCTGTTCTTAAGAGACTGAATATAGCTTGTTGCACTGCTGACTAAACAGAATGAAATTTAGGGTGCATAGGAGGACTGTATATAACCATGAAAGAAGCAAAGGACAAAAGGAACAAGTTGGAAGGTCCAGAGGAGGGAAATGTCTTAATTTTTAAAAAAACCTGTCACCATGGAAAGCGTAGTCACCAATCTATACAGAGAACATAAAGAAGCTATATGGGTACTACCAATGGGTAAATTGTACAAATTATTAGGAACAAAATGTGTAGACACAAAACTCATCAGACCTTAACCTCAGCAGCATGCAAAGCTTCTGTCTTGATTGAAGTGCATGTTTTCTATTTCTCCTCTGACCCATCTGTCAGTTTCTTCCTTCCAAGCCTACTGCTTAGTACCAATACTTTGCACACAGTACTCCTATGGAACCTACTCTTTCATGGAACCTCAGGGTATTCAGCATTATCTTATCCTCAATGACAATTGAAACTGAAAGATATGAAATTTTTAAATTTTCACTAAACATTGGTATAGTCCCACTCAGACACATAACAGAAACTAACATGTTTGCTTATCACTATGCTTAAATAACAATAAGGCATATAGATGTGTTCATATACAGTGTTCAGAGATGGGAAAGGTGAGAAAGAAGAAGGAAAAATATCACCAATTGCTCCTATGCTAGGCAATATTGAAATATGCTGTCAGCATCAATACACTGCCCACAATTAAAGCAGACTCTTGTTCTTCTCATGCAGTTATTGTGTTCAGTGCTCTGTGCAATTCCAACCTCTTTTACTGCCTGAGCACCACATAAATATTAAAGCCTAGCTACAAGCAACAAACACTAAAACTTACTCTGGAAAAGATCACTGTTAGCAATACTTTGTTCCATTTATTGAATGAGGGCAAGAACTTTATAGAATAGCCAATGAATCCTAACTTCTTGCTCTGTTCTAATGAAATGGATACCAAGATTTTTATCCTAAAGAGAGGGATGGATGCCTAAGGTAACCTTCTATACATGGTGAAACCCTTCATAATGTGAAGAGGTAGAGTTTGCAGGAAATCATGCACTTCCTACTTGTTTCATATATCAGTTTTAGAAGAAACACAAGACTTACCTAAAGAAAGCGAGGGAGGAAATCTCCTAAATTCTTTTATTTCTTCTAAGTTCTGCCTTATCCTGTCATCCTCATTGCAGCATAAAAGTGAAAAAAGAGACAGCTCCTCTCCACAATATTGTTGCTACCATATTCTGCTTCACATTTTAGATGGCTGAAGAGCAGGAAATCTCTTTTGGACTCAGAAAATTACATTAAAATTTTTAACAGTTTAAAATCTCCTCTAAAACCTTGAATCATTAAAGCTGAGATTTTCACTCCAATTACAGCTTGGCCAGCATCTGTATTACATCTAACTTAAAAGTAACTGCACAACAGGAAAACAGCGATCAACTGGAAGGAAATAAGGGCAACTGCAGAATATTTGTGTACCTGTTTTCAACATTTCAGGTAAGACTTGTTCCACATACAGAACCGTTTGTATACTTAGCCCTCTCTTTCTAGCTTCCTGATGATAAACTCCTTGACATTCCTTTCAATGTTATATCTGTCCCATTTTTCCTACTCTCTGATTATTAATGGGACTATGAACATCTTTTAGACAGAGGTGGATATGGGTAGAAAAGTTTTTTCACACATGCAAAAAAAACCCACTTTTTTTTTTATATAAAATTAAATGGCATAAGATAAAAATTATTTCTCTTATTCATAATGATAGCTTCTTACCTAAATTAAGAGAAGAGTGTAAGGGAAATATTTGAGAGTTCAGTCTTCATGTTAACAAAAAGTTTACATTGCTCTGTTAATAAATCTAAGTGGTATTCCAAATGTCTATTATCTGCAGCACTGGACTGTATCTCTAACCATTGAAAGAGATCTGTGGTTTCATCCTAAGCTGCAGAAATGTCATCAGAATCAAACAGGCATAATTTGCCCTGATACTGTCCACATCTGTTGTTTGCTCAAATGTTGTTGCAGTTGGTGGGATATAGGTTAATCTGCCATATTTCAAGACAACATCGTTGACACAAACAATTTCAAAGATGATAATTTTCACAGCTCTCTAGCTCAATATTTTCTTTCACAGATTGATAATATTTTGCTCATGATGGAGAAAAACATTAAATATACAGGCAATGATTATGCTGAAAATTCTGTTTCAAGTGAGTTTGTAAAAAAACAAATACACAAAAAAGTTCTCCTCCTCTAAAAGAAATTTTGGACACACTCCTTTGTCCAGTTGGCAGATACATTTTTCTAGAAGTCAGAATCTAAAAACCAGGTAAAACACTGATGTTTATTATGGTAATCTAGAGAAATGCCTGCTGTGATACCATTCCGATATGTTGTTATAAATTGCCTATTTCTAGCCTTATGAGTGCAGTCACAACGACTCTTGTCTTGTTTATGTCTCCCATACGAACTATGGCCCACTGAACAAGAGCACAAACATACAACATACTGGTTGCTCTCTACTGTCCGCAAGATGAGTGCACATGCTCAACATGCAAATGGCAGATCTTCTGTGATATGTAGCACCAGTGTGCTCTGAAAAGTAGAACCACTGGTGTGCTATAAACTTCCCCTACTTACTTACTGAGTAGCGGGTGTTGGTGTGTATGCAGTCTATATTTTGCACAAGAAGAATGGCAGACTGGTTAGAGAACTGGCTGAGATTTGGCCCATGTCAGGGAACACTCTGTCAGCATGCAAGTAACCCTCCACTGTGGGCTGTGCATTGCCACAGAAAGACAACTCTCTAGCCTGTGACAGCAATTAATTCTCTTCTTTTGGACATAGGCCCAGTTTACTAAGGCTGGGTCTGTCCAGAGGTACATTCCCATCTATTAAACAACAAAAATGGTCAGTTTAATGGCCAGTGGCATCCTGGAACTTTCAGAAAAGGTTTAATAAGGGTATTATAATCAGATATGCATTGATAATTTACAGTGTGAATTCTGATTGGTAAAGCTACCAAATCATCGCACACTCATGGACAAAACCTGTTATTTTATCAAATAGTTCTTCATAGGCGTCATGCATTTTTGTATCTCAGCACTTCGTTCCACCTTAGGGCAGATGATCCCATACTCATTTTTTTTGGAAATATCAGAATCTAGAATCTCTGTGATTACTGTTTGCTTAAAATAAAAGAAAAAACAAAACCACAACAGAAACAGAAATGAAACCCAAAAAAAACCAAAAACAAACAAACAAAAAACACTCCCCCCCCAAACAAAAAAAAAAAAACCACAACAAAAAACCCTATGGGCTAAAGTGATGTATGATAATTATAAAGACTTTTTTATGATGATTACCTCCCTTCCAGCTTTTCAGGTAGTGACTGAATATTCATCCAAAAACAAAGAAGTCACCCTGACTTCATCAGGAATTTGCTCTGCTGGAAAAAAATTTACAGCTAGTCCTTCAATGTCTCCATATTTATTATATGCCTGGATAACATTTTACAAGTCACTTTGCTAAATTATCAGTATTACAGTCTCTTATTCAAAGTGATTAAATGTCAATAATGTAGAGACAGAGTGCTATAAGGGAGTAGACTGAAAGGGCTTTTAACAGGACAGGGACTGTCACTGTTATCATACAAATCAGTTGTTCAGTTGAAGCAATTTTCCATCTAGCAATTGCTTCTGTAATTAGAGAGATGACTTCTGTCAATTGAGATAAACCTCATATCAGCTAAGGAGATGCATGTTTATTTCTTGTTCTACTCATTTTCTCATATCTTACTAAAATTCATCCAGGTTCCAGATCAAATTGATATAATAGCAAACTAAGAATATATATAAGCTGTCCCTCCAATTTGAAAATAAACTGTCTTCTCATACTGTCAATGCTTCCACATTTGAATGTTCCCAGCTTTTTCCTCACTCGGCTGTCAAGCACTTTGTCTGCCCACTCTTTGCCTTGCAGTTTCTTGCAGATGCTACCTGTCAACTGATGGATGTTTCATTCCTCTTCCAGAAGAAAGACAGGCAAAACAGGAAGCTTTAATAAGGAACTGGGCTAAATACACTGCTTTAGCTATTAAAAAGAAAAAATAAATCATCACAGAAAAAAAATCTTCAGTGAAGTTTGATGGAGCTGAGAGTTGTTTAAGGCAGCCCCTTAGCTTTTGGAAAATTATTCCCAAACAAGGTTACAGAGTCACTTTCCCCCCACACTGTCCAAAGTGCTCTAAATGAAATAGAATTATTTACTAATGTCTTAACAAGGCCTTTAAAAAACATAGAGCCGTGACTGTATTATGTACTTGGCTATCATTTAGCTCACGTATAATGTGCAAATGTCATCTCATAATGCAGATTGATGAAAAGTCTAAATCATGCTAAGAAAACAGTTTTAAGACACCCATAAGTATGTTGTTTGCTTTAATAAGCATATGTTAATGGGGAACTGGGGACACCTGGTTACTTGAAAACAGTTGTATCTATTTGCAAATGTCTAAAAGTCATCCACAAAGCTTACGCTTTGGTAACTGCTAGCAATAAATGACATTAACTCATTAACTTCTCAGCTTCCTGCAGCACTCTGAACACACTTCTCAGTCCTGCAATCACAGGACTGAGCTTTAAAAAATGCACATTTATAAAGTGCGTGCACTGGACCAAATTAGCGTAGCCATGTAAATACCTCAGTAAAACCCTGGCCCTATACCAGTACATATGAGTCCAACGATGGTAATTTGACACTTGTTGAATTTACTACTTATCAAACTTTGCAATTTCCAGGAAATCAATTATTTGTTGAATCAATCTCCTGACCTTCTATTAGCTCTAACCAAGGGTTGCTAACAACTAAGCAAACTCTGGTGGTGTGGCCAGTTTTAGTGTTTCTACCATTATCATTCGCTCTGAGTGTAAATTGCTGATTTCATGATCCCAGAAATTACAAAAAAAAAAAAAAAAAAAAAAGAAAAGAATTAATACAGCATATGCAGGTGACAAGGGCTCCAGTGTTTTAACATTTAACACTGTCATACACACTATGATAGATGACTTTAACATTTTACTCTGTCAAGTCCCAAAATTGGATGAGGAGAAAATAATAAAATAGGAAGCAATAAAGAACACACATAGGTGATTTCCAATACTGCTTTACAGATCTCTGAGCAAGAGTGTGATCCAGAAGGTGTTCTTAAGTTGGAAATCAAGCTGTAAAATAGAAATGGCACATAGAGGCCTACCAGCTTTATCTTCAACATTTACAGTAAAGCCATTCTATCCGGGAAATCACAGCCAAAACTATCCTGCCAATCTATCACCTACCCAATCAGATTCAAGAAACTGTATGACTGTCTTCCCCTGTTCCCTGCACAGCTCATTCCATATTCTATAAAAACATTGTTGAAAAAATGGCAGTTTGGCCCTAATATTAAACTGGTGGCTAGAACCTGTGTTTTCAACAACCCCTAGCTGAAGAGAGGCTCCATACTTCCTAAAGTCTGAGACATTTTCTTTATCAGGAATAACATAGATTTTGGGAGCCCATGAAAGATAGGACTGAATATAAATGAAACCTCTTTTTGTTCAAATCCCAAAGCTAACCTTAGCTAAATCCAGAAGATTAAGAGAACAGCCCTCTGCTTCTGCAATATTATTTTCCTTGTAAGGAGAAATAATACAGACCATCTGAAGATTTGAAAATGCTAGGCTGAATACACATAATAGAAAATCCCACAAGGATGCCAGCTGTGAATTTATGGATGGATGAAAAGTACAGGGTGTTAGTTGTGCAGTCATTTTCTTGGAGATATTAAGATCTGCTGCAAAAAATCAGGAAAACCCAGTCACAGAGCCTACAGCTGACAAGCTCTGTTGATGAAGGGCTTGGCTTTTTGCAGAGGCTTGTTTTCTAGACATCTGAGGAAGCAGGAAGGAGGTAAGGGACTGATATGACGGGTGAGTTAGATTGGAACAAACTCATATCAGGGTTTTGTTCTGAGGGGGGTGGTGAGAAAATACCCAGGTTTGTGATCTTAAAGAGACCATGAGTCAGGGAAACTGCCTGAGCTCTTTCTGAGTCAGCATGGAGGTAAGCACGGGCTGCACATTAGGAATCACAGGGATTTATGGGGAACTGGGAGCTATAATTGTTGCAAGATAAAATTGTGATAGACATGTTTAAGGTGACAAAATGATGTAATTTGAGTTGTGCTTTGGGCCAAGACAGAGGTAGGGAGGCAAAAATTTCCATGGGAGTGCTTAGGCCCTCCTTCCATTCACGCAAGCTCTATGGGCCAATCACACATAATATTTGCAGGTGGCTGCTGGCAGAGCTGTCCTTTCACCAGTTGGCATGCAAGCTGTGCTTCCTTGTGAAAGTATAG
Organism: Psittacula echo; assembly: GCF_963264785.1. Classification (NCBI taxonomy): domain Eukaryota; kingdom Metazoa; phylum Chordata; class Aves; order Psittaciformes; family Psittacidae; genus Psittacula; species Psittacula echo. The sequence goes on along the minus strand of NC_137737.1, from coordinate 87,314,078 downwards.
CACCATGCTCCCTGATAAATACAGTGGCAAAAATAAGGCCTGGGAGAAATTACGGTAGTCTTCACTGGTCTGTTAGATCTATGCTCTTCCTGTCAAAGAATGTTTTCTTTGGTACTTCAAAAACACAATAGGAGAGTGACAGCAGCCGAGTGTACTCCTATACGTATAGGTGGAGGGACTGGAGGAAACCCAAAACTAGGAGGACATCACATATCCCAAAGAAGTCCCCCTTCCATTCCTCTCCTCCTCAGTGTGTTAGAAGGTTAGAGTCAATTTAGCCCTTAATAGATCAAGAAAGGTTTCAAAATACTTGTAAAACTTTCATTGATTAACCTGAAAACAAAATGTCACACTCTTTAAGACATAACTCTAGGAAAGAGCTGTCAGTTACTGGTGTAATTTAAATTTTCATTTAGTGTGACAGCACTTAGTCATGGTCCTGTTTAATTTACCTTCAATTAGGCTGTTACTGTAACTGAATTCCAGAATTGCTAGGTTATATCTCAGCTGACTATGCTGAGGGATTTATACAGCCTTATTTTTCCAAAAGCAGAAGGAAAAAATATAATAATCCATTTCTTTACCTAAAAGAAGTATGACTAGTTCATTTTGGCACAGGCACACATCACCTCTTCTTGGGAACTACACATACACAAAGGTTCACATCATCCTTCGGCTAAGGCTGCTGACAGCTCAGAGAGTGCTGGCCGTATCTTGTTTGATATTTTCTCATCCACGTTTTCTTCCTCCTCAAGTTTAACCACTCATGGTAGCTTTTCAGCAGAAAGGTAAACTGAGAACTTAATATACTACTGGCGGTGATGCCTGTTTTGCCTCAGGAACGATTTGTTGGATAAGTGAAATATCCTTCAGTTGGGTGTCACTCAGGTACAAAATTATTACTTGGTCTTTTACTGTTTCATCCTGATTATGACATTCTTTCTGTGTAAGTTTTTTTATCCATTAATGGACTGCTAAATGAAATTCTCTTCATTAATATCTAGGAAATACTGAAATGATTATAATCAGGTAGCACTCACAGAGAGAGGAGATCTGATTACCTGGCGAGAATCTCACTGATGTATAATCATCAGATATTACAAAATTCTTGTTAATTTAGTATGGATTTTTAATTACTGTCTCACACTGTTAGCTACATTTAATGAATACAGGCCATTTTCCTACTATGGGGTACAAAACAAGGTGTCTTTAAGCCTCAGAATATGCAACTGAAGAAAAGGGAAGCCTGCTTAACATGTTAAAACTTGTTAAAATGAGAGAAAGAGAAATAAAACTAATTTTAAAGTTAACACCAGGATTTCAGTATGCTGTTCCCTTATGTCCTAGTGAAAGGTCCACACTTTAATTTCATACATCGATCTTCCAGAAATATGAGAGACTGATTTCCAAAAGCATAACAGGAAACTGTGCCCAAATTTTTCTTCTACAACACATAGCCAGGAGAAAATGTAAGTGAATTACAACTACAGAATTATGTCTTTAGCAAAATAGTAGTTTAAACAGAATCAATGAATAAGGGAATGCAAATGTTAACAAAATAGATTTTTTACTCAGTGACGGATGAAGCACAGAAGAACTTTTCAGAAGATCATATGTTATCTATTGCATCTCTGAACTGATTAATTTGCAAAAAATAGAATAAGAAACTGCAAGGTGAGTCAGATAGCAACCAGATAGTGTTAATGAATATTGCCTCCTATTAATATGAATGGCAAGTATTCATGTCCTAGTGGAAACTTTTAGGGTTAGATTTTTATGTGAAAGAAGCAGAAGTATTTTCCCCCTCAATCTCATTCTGTTATGTTCAATCATTTATTACATTCTGTGAATTTGGCCTGCATTTCTAAGAGGAGATTTAGCTAAACAAAGAGAGTTATGGTGATGTTGAATTTAGAAGGGAGTGGAATTTTTTTTTATTTACAGAAATACAAGATGGGAAAAAAAATTATTTTTAATTGTTAACTCCTTGTTAAATACAGGTGAACTGAATGGTGGGTCTAATACTATGTGGAAGCTGTTCTCTTACTCAGAAAGTTTATATTACTCTTATTTATTGGGTAGAAAGCAAAGACACAATGTGTTTGTTAAGATAGAATGTTCTGATTGCTTGCTAGAATTACATCATTAGTGATACATCTGTAACATTAAGTTTTAATAATTCAAGAATTAAATTAATTCATAATAATTATGGTAAATATGTGCTTGGGTAAATCTGATCTAAACATAAATACTGATTTTATAGGAAATAAATTCCAGATACTGAAGATCTGGTTAAGAAATGCTTCATGTATGAAAATGTACAGCAGATTAAGTATAAAAGGTGTATTTAAATTCTGTATGCTATCTGAAAATGCAAACCATTTTCTGAATCATCTGTCACAGTGCCTCAGACCTCTCTCTCTCTCACGCACACAAGCTTTGAAATCAGCAGGGACCAATTTGACAGAAGAAAGAAACCACACTTGAGTCATAAGTCAGTGATTTTTTCTAAATTTGAGAGAGCTCATAGTTTTAATATGATTTATCAGAATACAGTTTTATAAGAATATGTGACATGTTGATTTAGTACATTCATATTAGAGTTTAATGGCCACAAAATATCACATTCACTATTGATAATCCATATTATATATTTTCATGTTACTTCTTTGATGTAGAAGAAATAACTATTTTGTTCTACTTTGTAGTATGGGCTTTCCTCTAGAGGCTAGCTCTTAGTGATAGCAGGTCTTTTTCATTACTTATAGAAAAATGTGGATATCTGATCAGATGAAAACACTTCCCTTTCTGTATTCAAAGAATTTGTATTGGGACATACAATGTGCCAAAGATAATTTGATACCATTCTTATTTGATTGCTTTGCTAGCTTGAGTTTGAAAAAAAAACATCTGCCTGTTGCCAAAGTCCATTTCCCTTTGAACCATGCTTGGATAAAATTCACAGCTGAAACAATTTACAGCATGAAAAAAAAAAATCGTAATTGTTTTGCTTATAGAACAGATCTTTTTGTACCTTTCAGAGTTTGTTCTGTGCTTAAAATAGTGGAGCAGATAATAGATTTCTGTCTGAATATCAAGTTCTTCCTGTTTTAAAACTAAATTTGTAATTGTAAATTAATATTGAATATTTTTTACTTCCTTAGCAAGTCTCAACAGAAAAAATAGCCGGGGGGGGGGCAATACTGGTGTCTGAACACTGCATATGGCCCAACATCACAAAAGGGTCAACTCTCTTCAAATGGAAAAAAACCTTAGTGACAGCACAACCTCTCTGCAGGGCACCCTGTCCTTAAGCATCAAAGATCATCAAAGCTTGGGATGATTTGGTTATCCTCTTGATTAACAAATTCATGGTCTTCATTACTGGGCAGTGCATATGTCACTTTTTGACTGCTATTTCCCCACCTCAAATCTGTCTGCACCCCAATTGCACCTGCCTGACCCAGACTTTCATGATTGTAACACCCTGAAAAATCAGCCCATAGCTCTGAAGTGCTTCAGAGTGAAAGTGCATAGAACACCACAGTGTTAATAGTTCTAAATGAAAGGGACTAGAAAGAACAAGCAATCAAGAAGATATATAAAATGGCAAAAAAAAAAAAAAAAATAAATCCAGGGTTCACTCTTTGAAATCCAATATGATAAACAGTGAATAGATATGAACTGATGGACAAAGTATTGTATTTTGAGAAATAGGCTTTATCTGTTGTGAATTCAATGTATTTTTATTCTATTGGGGTTGAAATTTCCATCTAGACTTGCATAAACTGATCATGGTCTCACAACTGTGAAGAACAAATGTCATAGTAGTGTTGTCATAAGTAATTAAAGATTGGTTTTTTTTTAATTAGCTGAAAAGTTAAAACAAATTATTAGGTAGACTTAAGTATGGCTTCTTAAAAAAAGAAACAAACATCTCATAGTAGTGGAAATCTTAATTTATTTCACAGAAGACATTACAAATATTTATCCCATTTCTTTATGAATTACTACTTAAATACGTTTTAAATACTATTACAGTTATTTATGCTCCTGTACAGGCAAGGTGGGACAACAATGTGAGAACGTGCACCTACTCTTCTAGTCATATCACACCCTGCCTATTGGTCTTGTCCTACCTTATCACAGCACAGACAACTCACTGTTTCGCCTTTTCTATAACACTGCTTCTCAAATATTTATCGGAATTGGAGATAAAGGCGAAGACTTCACCTACTGTTGGAAAAGTGCTAATGGTGCCGTTTTACCAAAAAAACGTATACATGCTGTTTTCATTCGTAAACTGAAAGAACAAAGGTGTTCCTATGAGAGATGGAAAATAAAAAGAAATGTCTGTGTTCTTGGGATCTTTGTCCTTATATGACTTTGGACACAGAGACTGAAGCACAATGTTCTAGATCCTGACATTGGAATTGCTTTCTCAGATATGGACAGGATAGATGAATTTTATCACTTCCTGCTTTGTATGGAGATGTGAGGGAACTTTTGATAGTTACTGTTGATTCCTGGCAGCGTTTAAGGTCAGGTTGGACAGAGCCTTGGGTGACATGGTGTAGTGTGAAGCTTGCCTGCCTATGGGGAGGGGGGTTGGAACTAGATGATCTTAAGGTCTTTTACAACCCAAACCTTTCTATGATTCTATGATAAATGGTAAAAGCACGTTTTGTTTTTATGGGAGGCATTTCCCTATTATTACAGGTCAGGTCTCTTACCCTCTGCTCCTTATGTGGAGTGGGCTTTAAAGTCCCTACGTATAAAAAGTCACTTCCTTGAATATTTCATTGCTTTTTCTCCAAAAACACAGAAAGCAGGAGTCCTTCACTTAAAAGAACAGACAGAAGACTCAGGTGTGTCAGCTGCCTTTTTGCAAGCAAATTAAGAAAGTAAAAATGGGGCCTTAACTAGTTGGTAAGTTTATACCTCAAAAAAGTTCTGGCTAATATAAATAAATAAATTTTCCTAGACCTTGCTTTCATTTGGGTTATTTTTCTCATATATAGAGAAGCCCTTATCGGTTATCTGCGGTCATATTTTATGTGTTCAGTCAGGAACACTTCATTCCCTGAAGCACTGATAGCACTTACTCATATTAAACTCAATATTGTTTTCATATTGTTTCATCAAATAATGCTTTCAGACTATGCAGTTTTACCTCTTCTCTAATCTCATGTTTTCTTCCGTTCTGTTGCCAATAAAGATGACTACAGATAGCAGCAAAATTATACTGAAGAGAGCAATAGTAAAACATAGAGCTTCTTACCTTTAAATAATTCAGGTACTGCTGGCTGTGACCAAATTTCATTGCCATCTGTCAGTAAGTGGATTTAATTTAGTTAAACATGCCAATTCCTTCCTACTAGACAGCTGTCCACATAAACCCCAACACCCCACACTGAAAAATCTCAGCAGAAAGACCAGTAAGTGAATGAACATAGTTTTATCCTTATCTAGAACCAATCAAGAATACATGTATTTCAATTTTTACATATGTATGTATACTAAACAAAAATATTTGCTCATATTTTAGGACCATATGCTTCATGGTAAATATAGTTATATAAATACAACATAGTTTTTCTTATACCAATATCCCAAACTACAGATTTTACACATAACTGGATAAATACGAATCTCAAACCCCTACATATTCCCAAAATTACCAGATCTTCTTCATTTTCTGTTTGAATTGGGGCTTGGGGGACCTTCACAAACCCATCTGCTGGATTTTCAGACACTACAGTATCACATTCAGTTCACGGTCTCTTTTGGTAGTTTAACTTAGCATAAGTAAGGATAACCCTTTTTCTTCGAAAGACGAATTTGTTAGTCACATGGAGCTGATCAAAACTGTTGGAACCTACGTAAGTCTGACTAGATGGAGACAATACAAATATTGACTAAAATTAAAACTTATTGATCCTGAAAACCTTTCAAGATACTGTTCAAATTTATACTGAGTTTGTTATCACTCCTGTGCTTTGAAATCTCAGATCTGCAGAAGCAGAGCAATCCATCCAGAGAGCAAAAAATCTCTTGTTACTGGTAGTTGAGAAGAGAGATTCTTATGTCACTACTGTAAACCACAATGATCACTCAAGCAACCTCTTCTCTTTAACAATATAAACTTCATTTTTGTAGTAAGAGGTTTGGTGACTACCTATACTTAACTTGGAAAAAAAAAACCCAAACAAACAAACGAAGAAGCCAAACAAAACCCACAAAACAAAAAAGCTCTTCCTCTAAGAGCTATAACCCCTGAAGTTCATAAATGCATGATCATAATTAAGCTATGCTTCATGCTTGCACTGCTGAATTTCAGGGCCTCTGCTTTGAAACTAGGGTTAGCCAGAAGGACTATGCATCACCACTGCCAGTTAAAAATATTCTCGTTGATCTCCCTACAAATCATTTCAGCTGCATTCACTAAAGTCTGGAGTTTTCAACATTTACATGTATTATATATAAGCTTTCTCCTACTAGTAATTTTTCTATATTAATCATGAAAATTTTTCATGCAGTAACAGAACTGTTTTTCAATTTCCAGCATAGAAATACACATTCACTGCAGCCAGAAACTGTGAGGAGAAAGTTTAAAACTATTTCGCTCAAACATTAATCAAGATAGTCAGCTAGTTGGTATTAAGACTAGGCCTACCTTCTAACTTGGCAGCTGCTGCTTCTCTTTTATGAAGTTAATGATACTTTTACTTTTTTTTATATATATATTATTCCTCATTCTCTGCATGAGAAGCAATGTGCAGATCAAAAGAATCAGGTCTCCCGTGGAAATAACTTGGCTTTACCACTGCTACTGCTCAGGTACATACTCATCCCTACTCTGCTTATTCTTGTATATTACTTTTATACTCAAGAGTAATGTTGAAGTTGCTGTATTCCTTACTTATATAAAACACGTGGAGAAAATGGCTAGAGAGAAAAATCAGTAGTTCAGGTGTAACAAATTATAAGGTCACTGTACAAGACCTGAACATTTAGACTCAGCAAATGTCCATCTCAGAAGGTGACTTATATCTACAGAAGCCAGAGGCTGATGGTGACCTCACTTTAGATTCCTCTGACGTTTACATTTAGCTTATTGCAAATCATTCTCAATTAATACACTTTAATAAATAATTTTTCAACATGTTATTAAAAAAGCAGTAGATTTTAAAGATTTAAATACTTAATTAAGGACTATGATTTTAATAATAATTCTGATAATCAGGAAAGGCAGGGAATATAGCAACAAAAAGCAAAGTGCACCTTAAAATTTAAAGGTTTGTAAGAAAAAAACAATAAAATTGGTCTTTTCAAGAAAATGCCATTTTTATTTTGTGCTTATTGGTTTGACTACCAAATTTCAAATTCCCCTTCAAGAAAAGATCTTAACTATTTTCAGTATAGAGACATAGAACAAAATATCCAATATGAATTTGGAGTTGTTTTTTTTTTAACTCGAGGTTACTTATTCAAGGCTCTATAACATCCTCCAACTGAAATAGATTACATAGAATTTTGAAACTATTGTTTTTATAACTACTGTCATAATATAGGCCTTGTCAGCTTTATGGTTTATACATGCTATAATTCAGAAATTATAGCTCAGCAATTGTCACGTATATTGATTCTTATTTCAGGGTTTTATTCATCAGGGAATTGAGCTCATTGGCTAACTTTGAAAGTTTAAATAAGAGCCTCTGCTTAGAGAATGCTGGTAAATTAAAATTAATTCTGAACATAAGTCAGCTGGCATATGGAATGCTACTTTTCTCTACACTTTTCATAAAAGCAGGCTCAGTCATGAAGTTGTCATTGTGTAAATAAAACCATTTTTATTTTATATTATAAACATATACAACTAATTCAGGTATAAAATAATAGTATGGAAATGATTTCTGTCATGGAAATATTGTTCTGTCTGTGTGTGGTAAAATAAAACATACTTTACTTCGATGAAATATCAATGACTGAATAAGAGAAAATCATAATCCTAACTTATAAGGCAGTTAGATAATACTCTTTTAAATGTAAATGATCATGTGAATAATCATTTTAATCACTGCATTGCTATATATTAGGGGTTTTTTTCCAGTATTAATGGGGGAAAAAAATGTATACTTTGAACCTATGGAAGCTTAAAATCTTCAAAGAAATCATTGTCCTCAAATCTTACTATTATGCAAGAATGGGATCTTCCGTCATGACCAGATCTATAAAGCAAAAGTACTTATATCCTTGAAATGCATGGTTTGACACAATTTAAGTAACTACACGGTCTATAGAAGTCTTGAAATCTGCTGTTTAGCTGACCCCTAATTCTGGAGACAACACTCTTGCCTCCTTGCTCTTACTTCTCATTTGTAATTTCTCATGGTGCCCACATTTGGCTTTGGTGTGTATTCAGGACTGCAACAAATACCATTTCTCATCTGTTGGGCAGCATACTTTTTTCAGTATCCAACAACTATGTCTACTATCACCAAAGCTCCTGAGGCTTTTGGTCCGTGGGGTGCTGTTCGCATATTCTTCATGAAAACCATAGGACTGGCTTTTAAATATAAAATTAGAAACGGATGCAGGTGCCTTTTAGATTATTCACTATACACTTTTCTGGAAAGCAGAGCAGATGTGAAAAAGAAGGTTTCCCATGAAGAGGAAGAAGTCTTGGAAAGATGATGGTGCACACCCTGCCTGCAGGAAAGACCCCACAAGAGAAGGAAGACACTGAAGATCAGGCTATTGGGTGGAAATGAATGCCAGTGAGCACCCAGGAACATTGGCCACTAACATTCCGGACTGGTGACTGTAAGCAGTGGCACAGCAGCAAGTTGGCATGACTTTCTGCCTGACCTTCCTGGACTGATCTCCATGCAGGGAAGGAAACTCAAGACCTGGTAGTATAGTCCAGGGGTTCTGTGGGATGATCAAGCAGGGTAAACATTCTAATCCCACTGGTTCTTAAATAAACACCAACATCAAGTTCCACTGCTGGTTGTAATTTACTGTTTCATCTGCTAAACAAGAAAAAAAGTTTGTAGAATATAGTTCTGGAAATGGTTTTGTGTTATCCCAATATGACTTTTTCTTTTTTTTTTCTTTTTTTTTTTTTTTTTTTGTTAGATGTTTTTTGTTTTGGTGTTTTGTTTTTTTTGTTTTGTTTAGGGATCAGAAAAACAATTGTAAACATGATTTTTTAGAAAATGTGATGCTTCAAGAATGACCCTCTACTTTTTCTCTCTTAAAAAGTAAATTAGTTAAATTAGCAGGAAAATACCTTGGAAGAGAAGTGCAGAAGGTCTAAAAAGAAACTTGCAATGAACTCCTTTTTTTCATTGTTATACATCTTTTTACTTAACTGGAAATTGGTTTAGCTGGCTGTGCTTCAGTTGCTTGGGGAATAAGACTGATTGCTCAGCAGAAAGGAAATCCAAGTATTGCACCAGAGTCATTTGGTTGGTAGTAACCAAGATTTGCTTTACTTTTAGAGCAACCCCACATGCCCCCATGACCCAGAACAGGTCTCTGAGCAGAATATATACCACCTGCATATAGCCATCTAATTTACAGACCTGAATCATCACTCAGAGATACCTGTTCTCTCCATTTAGTGTATAGATAGTTAAGTATACCCTAGTATAACCGATGCATAGCTTGGAAATCTCTGTGCTTCCTTCTTGCCCCTTAGAAACAGTAAAACACAGCTTAGGTTTCCTTAGACTTATCCTTGCTGTTGTACACCATAACCGAAGTCCCAACCCCAGGTAGTTCAGCTCCCAGGAAAGGGAGCATTTTTTTCCAGTCTGACTCCCGTTCACAGATGCCGGTTCAAGAAATAACCCCACCCACAGAAAGAGTACATTAAAGGATTTGTTTAGCTATCTCTGCCCATCTGTGCTGATTTTTTCAGCTTGCGACATCAGCAGCATGCCTCACATAACATATTTTCATTATAGAAATGCAGAGTTGACACACTTCAGAACTTCCTCCTAAGACATGCAGGGTATAAAGTTATGATCTGTAACCATAACTGCTATACGACCAAAATCAGCAAAACAAAATTAGGAAAGAAATCATATTTTTTTTTAGCTTCTATCTCTCAAAAGAGGAGATAATGTGCTCTGAATTACTTTGTGAGGACACACCATCTTGACAATCAAGCTTTACTGGGGATAATTCCTTATGCTGTTGAAGTAATGGGAGTTCTTTCACAGATAAGTAGGAAAAAAAAATAGTTCCTTTGTTAAATTATTTTAATCAACTTTTTCATTCAGTTAATTCCCCATGCCCTGCAAACCTAAGAAGGCAATTGTTACATGTAAGAGTCGTAGCCTCAGGGGTAAAAATTGCTGTGTCATTCTGCCAGCTATCAGAGTAGTTTGGGGCAGTCTTACATAAATGAAAAACCAGCTATAAATGTACTCACCTGCCTATGCATTGTAATACCAGGCAGCAGACTTTCGGAGACAAGAAATGTGATTATGGTTTAAAACACTGAGCTTAGAGTATAGAGAACAGAGGAGGTTCAGCGCTTCAAGGAGATTTCACTAGGATGAGACTATCTACATAAGAAAATACTAGGTGACCTTTAACATCTCACTGATCTCCTCTCAACACACTGCTTCGGGCAATTCAGGGCTGGGGACCTGGCTGTTTGCTGGTGATGGTTCTGAACCCCTTCCAGCAGAAACAACACGAGCAGGAAAACTAACCAGTGCTCACACAGTGCACTGGCGATCTCTGAAGTGATTACATGGGACAAAAAGGGGATGGAATAGTGTAAGTTTCTCCAAATCTTATTTAATCATCATAGAAATAAAACATTTTTTTTTTTTAAAAAAGGAAAAAGATAAAGATAAAAGATACTTACATTTAGCATGCAGTCATATCTGAGACCAACTCTTCCCTGCTGTAACGCTTCAATATTCCTATTCAAGCAGTGTGGTTTGTTTTGATTTAACACAGCCAATGCATACCATTTCCAGATAAGTCTGTTTGATCTTTTTTGTAAATTAGCAAGGATAAGCTCATAGGACATTAACAAAAAATCGGTGTGTTCAACCTTCAGCTTAAGACAGAAAATATTTTTCACCAATGACAATATTCCAGCTAAGCTGCCATGGTTTTGCTTAGATTTTCTTTAGAAGCAAAAGAAACTGTCAAAATATTTATTTAAAAAATCCTCCAAAACATCATTTTAGTGTTTTTAATAAATATTCACTTGTTCTTGAAATAAAGTAACAATTCCTGTCACCTTTTATCTTAAGCTCTTTCAGCTCTTAGTATGTATAGCTAGTCATAGACTGGCAACATAGACTTCAGTGTGTACACAAGCTCTCTGTATAAAATGTAGATAAAGTAATATAGTATTGTTGCAACTGTATGACTGCGCCTGCTTAAAAAAATCTCCAACTGCTTTAACATTCACCAAATAGCTCACATATCAATGTAATTATATATAAGATTATGTATATACTCTAAAAAAAATTATTTGTAATGTTGGTACTGAGATAGAAAATCTATATTAGACTGAGGAGACACTAAATTGAGAGTCTTAAGTATGTTTTCATTGAGCATTAGAGATGGAAAAAATAATTCTACAAGTTATTGCAGACATGTTTTATAACAGATATGAATGAATTATATTTGTAGGATTGCCTACAAAAAAATTAGCAGTTTTATACAAGAACAAAACCCACCCCTACGTTTTGATTAACATAAGCAGCAAGAAAAGCATTTATGTAGCTGCATACTTGAACAAACAGCTAGTCTGATCTAGGGCTTTAATAAATTTTAATTCCAAAATAGAATGGTTAACTTTGGGTAAAAAATATCGGAATGGCATCACTTACCCAAAGCTGGATGAGTAAGTCGTACCCACCTTTGCATTGGCCTTTGGAGAAATGGTCAGCTGGGAAACAACAGAGGTGGGATGTTGATCATACATTTTTTAGGCTTTCTGAAGCAATTCAGGAAAGTTTCATGCCACTGGAAATTGTTGTTAGCTTAAGTTGTAAATAGGAAAATGAATCAATGGTGATGGAACGTGTCCCTACAGGACAAGAACAAAGAAGACACTTACAAAGCAAAGCATTTAGGAGTTTCAAAGAGATCATGAAGAATGGGCACCAGAGTGAAAGGGCCTCAGGCCTTTCTCCTCTAGAGCAACATTGCCAATGCTTCCTTATCATGCTGCGTTATAAATGAGCAATACATGACTCTCTTACTCCTAACATTGGACTTATGTAGCCAGGCACACCTAACAATTACTTTTGGAAATGAGTTGTGATGAATATATTCTTCATTTTTATATGTCTATCAGAGGTAACTTACTAAAAGAAAATGATAAAAACACAAAAGCCTATGTTCCTTTGCACTGTAATGCAATAATGGTAAGGTGTGCAGCTCTGAGTCAAATCAGGGTGCAGGTCAAACAATCAAATATACAGCAAAAATCCCCATCCTCAGCACTAAGGATTTCTGCTGGGGAAAAAAATAAAAAATCAATACTTGACCGTAGCCCCAGGTTCTACTGACATGTGCTTGGTACTGTAATGTGAGACATTATTATTAAGAAAATGTGGCTATTGCTTTCACAGGTTGAAGATCCCCTGAGAGGAGAAGTGAGACAGAGGCCAAAAAGGGCAGAGGTAGAAAATGAAAAAAGGAGACATCATGCCTTTAGAATTTCACTACAGTGAACGTAGGCGTCTGAATAGTATGAATTTACAAAACTCTGCTGGTGATACTGCGCCTGACATCAGCTGAGGCTTTAAGTTTTCAAAAGGGGAGATTTTTTTCCTTATTATGGCCTGCTGAAATAGTATTCCCACAGTGTCTATTGCTGTTGTGACATTATAATGTACATGTCCTGATGCCGCAGCATAAAAATTGAATGGTTTTTCAACTATAAAGTTAATAGGACTTTCCTCTCACATAGTACATCCTCATTAATACTAAGTAGGTTAATTATGATAAAAATATTACCATAAAAAATATAGGGATTAATAATTTAACACTTACAAAAGTATAGCAATTTTTCATAAAATTTTATGTATAATGCTCACCTAATCATCATTTGGATTGCCCAGAAAATTCTATGCACAGTAGCCCACGGTTTGCACTGTTAAAGCTCCTGTTATGCTAATTTAGGCCCTATGAATGTGACCACATCTGCCTGGCACAGCCCTGGACCTGGTTATCACAGAAGCATTGGATAGTTCCCAGTTTAGTTTCCTTGCCTTCAAGTAAATGCTACGTCTCCAAGTTAGAACGTAGGATTCAATCCTGAATTTAATTCAAGACTAACTGTCAGAGTGACTTGAAGCACAAGAATAGACTTTTTTACATGAATGTCAGTAAAATAATACTGTCAGGCCTTTTGGCCTGCTTCTTGGGCAAGGTCTGAGAGAAATGGTATCAGCTATTTGGTTTGGATGCTGGGTGAAATTGTCCATTCACTTATTCCTCATTTTGTCATTGCCCATGAAAAACTAATGGTGATGAATCCTTCCTCCAGTCATCATCTATGTTCTCTATTTAGAACATAAACTGAAAGCCGAGAAGTTAAGGGAAAGGACCGAGGCATGCCCTGTTCTCACACTCTTCCTTAAGCACCCTCTGTTATTTGCTACCATAGGGTAAAGGGTTCTGTGTATGTTTGGACTATGCAGCATAGAGCTGCATGGCTGAAAGACGTAAAATAAATGTTGCTCTTACATGTAAAGAAAGAACTGAAAAACAAAAAGGATTTGGAAAATGAGGATCTGGGACCTTGTGCTGGCTAAATAACATGAAAAGAAACCCAAAGGAAATCAGAAAGAAATTTTCTTCCCAGTTGTACCTATGACATAGAGCTATTACTCATAACAAGTGTTTTCCAGAAGTACATTCACACAAAAACAGCAGTACTGGAGCTTGAGATAACACATGCACAAAATCCATTAGTAATTTGTAAGAGCTGAACCATGCTGACAGACTAATTCAACAGCAATTCTGAGCTGAGGTGTACAGCATTCGCCACAGCATTTCACAGAATGGCAGTGGCAGGCTTGGCACAAACTGCAACGATTACCTCTAGAGATGTCAGCATATAACACTCTTTTTTCTACTGCTGATGACAGAAGTGCCCAAAGAGCTCAGGTGGGAATAGGCTTTATGCATACTAGATAGGGATATGTTGACTTTAGGAAGACATACCCATGCCAAAGGGCAAGGGACAAGATGACTAATACCTGCCTATAACCCAGCCACTACCTCTCTTTTTACTTCCCTCTGGAGAGATTAACACTATTCACCTGGTGGCTCTCCCCCCGCTGCAGGGAAGAAGTAAGGCTGGAGGCAGGTGTCCTCCTCATCCCATAGCCTGGGCAGCAGTGCTCCCCTCTCTGCTCTATAGTGTGCTGGAGCAGTGGATGAAAGCTTGGCTGTAGGGTCAATTAGTCAAGACAATAATTATGTTTATGCTTTTCAGAGAAAGTCAACACAAATAACATGCACTCTAGCTAGGTGAAATATACCAGTAATATCAGTAGGCATACATTACAGAAATAGAATAACTTTCCTTTAGGCTTCTGACAAGCAGTTTTGCTGAACTGCACCAGTTCCTGGTAACGAATGTGAATGAAGATCCTCAGATCTCAAACACAAGGGAAATTCTGACTTTGTGGCCCACAGTTTCAAAATAAGGACTTTGCGTGCCTTGCTATCAGGCAATCAAGCTGTGATTGATGGAAGATTTTGACTTTACTATGTGCTTAGTATGTCTGAAAATCAATCTCCTTCATGGTACTTCGAGATGGGTGGTAAGAATCAAAGGACCCTAAAGTCAACCTGACCAGAATTAATCTCAATATTTCACCTTTTTAACATAGCTCTTACCTAATTTATACAATTACCGTCAGCAGTACATGCACTGAAAAGCAAGAAAATGGCATTTAAAATACAACAGTATAGTCTTCCTGCTTTATTTTATTAGCCTCATAAAGTAATACTATTTTTTTACTGTTCTCATATAAAAATCCAGAGTCTTTTTGTTATAAAGAGAACTGGTTTTTAAAATTATGGCTTATACTCCAAATAATATGAAATTGTTATGTTGTGATAAAATATGTGATACATAATATTATATAGAATAAAAGCGGATTATTTAAAGGATAATAACAATAACACAGACAATATGTCACAGTATTTTTCATTATTCTAAAGCTGTTGGTTTAGCTACTATTTTTTCAATGGTTAAAGTAAATCTCCGGAGACAAGAAAACAGAATGTGACTGCAGTTACCCTGTTCTCATTTGTGCAGTTACATGAATTCATTATTGCAGAGCTGTTGGTGACCAACGATTTTTCAGTGTTACCTATTTGCTTTCAATAAAGGAACATTTTGTTTTGGACATTTTGGAACATTTTGGAAAAATTTGTTTAAGTGTCATATATACACAAATAGTTATTCAAATGTTATGACAAGGTAGCAGATATAGAATCTAAGAAAGGAAAGTAAGATTTTAAAGGTAAAAAACTTCCAAACTTTTTCTGTAACTATAACACAAAATCTCCAATGAAAGATACAGCTAGCGCGTAAGACAAATCGTAGGATAAAAATTCACTTTTGAGTGCATGACAGAAAAAATTAAAAGAAAAAAAGAAAAAGATTGCCCACCCACATATCAAAAGCATATCCAAGTCCTTAATAGAATTTCTATCAAGTTTTTGAGTTTTTTTTCTGAAATCTTAAATGTAGCTATGTTTTGTGCACCTGGGATCCAAAGCTGGAACAAAAGCTGGAGTTTGGGAGCAGATGCGCAAGATGTTCCCTCTATCACATACAAAATAGAATATAGAAACAAATGTTTCTAACGACACAAATAGAAACAGAACTTTCTGGTTGATATTAACAGAAAAAGCTAGGTTACATTATATTTCTTATTTTGAAATTTGTTCAGAAAAAGAATTGTGTTTGTCAAATTGTGTATTTTGAATATTAATAAAATGAATGTGGAGGGTCATAAATATCTTTCATTCAGTGTTTTTTATTCTTTTACTTTGTTAGAGACCTATAAGCAAAATAAATCTTAAAAAAGTTCCTGAATAATTTTTAAAATTTATTGTACATTCACCATCATTATTTTTTTTTTTAATTTCAGCATTAATTTGAATTCTGGTTTTGGGTTTTTTTTTCTTCGTTTTTTTTGGCTCCTCTTTCACTATGTCCTGAGTAATGTTTTACTTTTATATCTCAAACATTCATCCAGGAAAGGAAAAGAGCTTCTCAAGTTTAATCTATTTGTTATTGAAAATATTTGTCTCACCTTTTATTTCAGAGTGCACAGCAAAAGTGGGTAATAAGCCTGTATTAGAGAGACATTTTTCCCCGTTATTTTCTGACTAAATCCTAAAAGAATGTAGTGTAAAAAGAGTACCTGTGCTTAGAACAGAACTTTTTAGCCATTTTTTCATTATTTGATAACTTAAATATCTCTGAGGAAAATGCTGCTGCATATGTGGCAGAGGAGATGAGCTGCAATTCCTCTCTATCAATTCAAGTATATCTTGTTCCACTATCAAGAATGTACATAACATTTTGAAGCCCTAAGAATTCAGAGGATAACAGTGGATCTGCAAGGAGCAGGCAGGGGTCCACTACATAGGCTTTGCAGCACAGGGTTAACAAAAACAGATCATGACCATAAACATACATGAGGTTTACCTTCTGCAGTACGTGCAGAAAACGGATTCTCTGCAGTGGACTGTAATGGGTTTATGTGGCAAGGTTTTGGTAGCAGTAGGGCTACAGGGGTGGCTTCTATGAGAAAATGCCAGAAGCTTTCCTTGTGTCTGATGGAGCCAATGCCAGCCTGCTACAAGACAGACCCACCCACTGGCCAAGCCCAAGCCCATCAGTGATGGTAGTAGCACCTCTGGGATGTCCAAAAGAGGCTGTGACCCCATGGGAAGCCCATAATGAAACAGGTTTGCTGGCACTTGTGATGAACCAGTGTAGATGTGAACTTGTGACCCTGTGGGGGACCCACTCTGGAGCAGTTCATGAAGTACTACAGCCCATGGGTGTTGAGGACTCACAATGGAGAAGCTGGTGGAGGACTGTCTCCCATGGGAGGGACCCCATGCTGGAGCCGGGGAAAAATGTGAGACTTTTTATAAGAGCAAGCAGTGACAGAAAAAGAGGAAATGGCTCTAAACTGAAAGAAGGCAGATTTAGGTTAGATATTAGGAAGAAATTCTTTACCGTGAGGGTGGTGAGAAACTAGCACAGGTTGCCCAGAGAAGTTGTGACTGCCCCATCTCTGGAAGTGTTCAAGGCTAGGCTGGATGGGGCTTTGAGCAATCTGGTCTAGTGGAAGGTGTCCCTGCTTATGGCAGGGGGTTGGAACTAGATGATCTTTCAGGTCCCTTCCAACCCAAACCATTCTATGATTCTACGTGTCTCCGCCTGTGGAGGAATAAGAGGCAGAGAAGTGTGATGATCTGACCACAACGCCCATTCCCTGTCCCACTGCACCTCTGGCGGGGGAGAAGATAGAGAATTTGAGAGTAAAGTTAAGCCTAGGAAGAAGGGAGGGATGGTGATTTTGTTTTATTTCTCATTATCCAACTTGAATTTGACTGTTAACAAATTTAACTGATTTCCTCAAGTGGAATCTGTTTTACCCATGATGGTAATTGGTGAGTAGTGTCTCCCTGTCCTTGTCTTGACCCATGAGACTTTAGTTATATTTTTTTCCTCTGTCCAGCTGAGGACAAGAGTGATAAAGCAGCTTTGGAGGGCACCTGGCATCCAGCCAGAGTCAACCCAATCCATGGACACTGTTCGAGACAGTAAGGGCTTGGTCAACTTGGGAAAACAGGGAAAGTTCTGGGCTAAAAAGCTAGGCTGGAGAATGAAGTCATACTGGAAACTTGGGGAAGATTTATTTTCACAGCTTCATTTAGCCTCTCTGTTTCAAGAATTATTTTGTTTCAGTAATACTTTTATGTCCTAAGAAACTAAACTTTAATAATAATTAGCAGCATTTTGTTGGGTTTGGTTAGTTCACTTTAAAATAAAAAAAGCAAAGCTGTAGAGTTACCTCAGGACCAGAGCTGACTCCTGGTCCCTGTAATCAAAGAGACAAAAACAGACAACAGTCCACCTCCAGAGACAAAGATATATACTAAAAAGGGACTCATGAGTTTTTTAGAAAAGTGGAAATGAATGGAATATGTTACCTAGGCAACAAAACATCTGCAGCGGTGTTAACTGATACAGAAAGCTGGCCAGCAGGGAATGAGCCTGGTGACAATGTCAGAGAAAGAAACAAATCTTTCCATGTCATAGAAAGAGAATGAACCAGAACATTCCAGAATTTAACAAACATTTTAGAAACTAAGTCCAGGCAGTTTTATCTAGAGGTTAAAAGTTGTAAAACTGAACTACACTGCATTGTTTACAGCTTGGTCTATAGTAATATGAGGTTACTTTCAAAGGACATCCTTCCCAGTGTTTGTTTTAATCATTTAGCAGGCCTTTCAGGATGCTCATGAGCATTAGGCACAGCTTCCAATACTGAGGGAGGGTTGTGCAGACATAGTATAACCTAAACAATTCTTTTTAAACTGTGTTCTCATTAAAATCAACACCAAAGTTCTCATTAAGTTTACTAAGATGAGGATATCAGTACTTTAAGACTAAAATCAAAGTCACTAAGCTCTGGGGAAGGCTTACATTTAGGAAAGCTCTCTTTACCAATACTGGCTTAGGCCAGGGATGAGAATATGTTCCTTTCTCTAATACATTTTTATAGTATCAGGAGGGGTTAAGTTAACACTACTTTCAACTTCTGAATATTTTCTAACTTCATACGTTTCAAATGAGTTCAGAAAAGCAGTTTTAAGACAACAACAACAAAACATGTCATTATGGGGAAAAAAAAGAAGGAGTTTCTATGACTAAGAAATGAAAAGATTTCATACTTCAAGTCACTTACACACATAATGAGACTAGGGAAAATAAAAAGGCAAAATTTATTTTATCTTGTCACTGAAGGTAAAGAACTATTTGAATAGAGGAGCTATGACATATTCAGTGTCACATCTGTTTATCTGTATATGGTAATCTAAGGGGCCATGTGTCAAGACTACGTAGGTGCAGGGGTCGATGTGTGCATATATACAATAAAAATGATAAGTGGAACAAAAGAAGATAATAGAAGGGTTTCAGATCTATAATATGGATAATGTGATTGACAGAAAAATAAGATAAACAAAGGACATAGAAATCAAATTGACATCATTTTTCTATTTACCACATTCAAAAATAACCCATTTTCTTGTGAGAATGAGATTGCAGAAATGGAGACAGATAAAAAACAACCTGTCAGTTGGTGACATAGTCAGGTAAGTCAAGACCTTATGAATTTTAATAAGTGTTTTGGCCCTGTACAAATTCTTTTTAAGATAGTGACAAACCTTCTGAAAGGAAATAAGAAAATATTTTTCATACTGATTGTATCGCTTAGAATTAGGTATATGCTAACGCTCCCTTTCTCCCCCACAGTACTCCACTCAAAACAAACTGAAATCCAACATTACCCTGCATATAAAGAATACTCATTATTAACAGGTACACAGAGCTTACAGATGACTCTTTTGTCTTTAATGTCCACTTATTGCACTTGCTGTTAGACTAGAGAGACAATTTTGAGGTGGTGCAAAATGAGGCAACTGAAAGGCTGTTAGTCACTGAGCTTTTCAGTTGAATTTTGTGCTATAGCAGTATGGAAGCAAAATTGGTGCTGTGTCAGCTTACTGAATGTAAATCATACTGAAAAAAGGAAAATGTTGTTATAATGCAGCCCTTGGGAATAGAGAAGATAAGGTCAGAGATGAGGCAAGAAAAAAATTCTAACAAGTATGTGATGAGAAAACTTTCAAGCCTAGTGCAATCTAAATCTACCCTCCCAGACAAGTAGCTCCTCCTGTATTGTGTCATCCTTGAAGAAATCCATCTGACCTGACTTTGCAATCAGCAATAACATTTAGCTACTGGGGACCCTCTTCTTTCCTGTGTCCCACTTTTCTAAGAGAGGGCTTGAACGATGAGAACAAAATCACAAAGATCTGCCTTTTTTTTTAGTTTTTTTTCAGTTGGGCAGGTGGTGTCTCTGAGAAAGAATTTAGCCATTACTTTTCAACCCATTGACAGAAGACTAAATGGATTCCTTAGCTGTACACCTGCACTATTTAGCGAAGCAACAACATGCCAAATTATGGATGTTAAACTCAGCTCAAAACTTGCTGAACTCAGTGTATGACTTTCTACTGAAA
Source organism: Psittacula echo (assembly GCF_963264785.1). Taxonomy (NCBI): domain Eukaryota; kingdom Metazoa; phylum Chordata; class Aves; order Psittaciformes; family Psittacidae; genus Psittacula; species Psittacula echo. Next base: position 87,293,735 of record NC_137737.1, on the reverse strand, counting down.
CAGAGTTCTCTTTATCTGCCCCAACATAACATAACTAAACAACTATTTACAACTGTATGCAAGAATTAGTCACACAGTTGTCTGAATATTTACTTAATTGTTTATGAATGCTATATGTCTTCTGTAAGGTTCTGACCTTATTGGAAACCTGTTTTTGGGGAGATGTGTGTACAGCACAAAGGACATTGAAAGAAGTTATTGCATTATTCATTCCTAGTCATTACTGATGACCTTATGTATCACTTGTGAGTGATAGAGCATAGCACAGCTATGAATGATTTTTATGAGGTCATCAGTCATGGGCAGAAATTAATTCTGCATCTACATGTGCCTCATTGCAAATTTTATTTAGTATAATCATGCTGTTTCAAAAATTATGATTTTTGTATTTCAGTATTTTTCTAAATTAAAGAAATTTACTGTGTTGGGCTCTGTTGGGTGGAAAATATATCAAACAAGTTTTCGTCTAGACGTAGTTTTTATCTAGAACTCTGAGACATTAGAGCATTGTTGGTGTTCATATTCTGGGAATGGACAGATTATTCCTACATGAAGCTATATTTATGGTAATAGCAGCTGTGTCATTGAATTTTCAATGAGGACATGGCTCTGAATTTAAGAATAATCCATATATTTGTAAATAGCAGTTAAACACAATTTTATGAAAAAATACCTTATTTTTAGTTTCCATATGAGCAGTTATTAAATAATCAAAAAATATTATAATATTTGATCATGTTTAATATACTAGCCTAAATACTTTCTCAGTGAACCACAGCAGTAAATTAATTCCATATTAAGAAGTAATCTATTGTCTATTAAGAAAAAGCTGCTCTAAAGTTAATGGAGAATTCCTGATAGGACAAACATTTTTACCCTTGAAAAATGCTTCAGTCACAGATGAGTATTTGTCTGTACTAAATATTTAGAAAAGTTATTTGAAATTAAGAAAGCTGAATTGATTAGATAGGTAGGTAGATAGACAGACAGATAGAAACATTCAAAATGAATGTCATAAATTATCACTGTGGAGGTTAGTTGAAGCTCCCAAATATAAAAATACTTCAAAAATTAATTTAAATTACCTAAAATAAGATATACTATTAAGCATGTATTGTGCAGATCTCTCTTCTGCAGTTGTTACTCTAATGCTCTAATGAAACATATACTTTCTGAGAAGCAGATAAACAGAAGCTACATATTTAAATGGCTCAAAACATCCTGCACAAAATTTATGTTAGAAAATCCTGTATCAGGCAAAACCCAGATCCTCTGATGCTTTATTAGAAAACTTGTAATTAAGAACAGCTTGCCAAAAGACCTTTCAGATGAACTTAAGCTCCATAATGAAGAGACGTGAAAGCATCTGAGTTTCAGACTGTTAGCTGTGCAAAGGAGGACTCATCTGAAATGAACTCTTGTTTGGAGAAAAACATTCCAAACAGCATAATTAGGGAAAATACCCAAGCTGTGGTGGAAAGAAATTGCTACATACCAAGTATCTTGATCTAGCAGCTGTGGGCCCAGTCTACTGCACTTCAGTGCCAGTAGCAAACTACTCTTTTGTTTCTACAGGAGCAAAATAGGATACATAATGACTAATGACTGGGATTATTATCAACACATAAAAGTTTGGCTTTACATCCTGGCTTTTTTATTGAAAATAAAAACACATGAAGAGATAAATAGGCAAATAAAACCTCAGAAAACCCATCACAGTATTCCACTAGTTAAGGGTCAGCTAGAAAGACAAAAGAACTCTCTTCCTTCATATGGGGTCACAAGGAGAAGAAAAGGGTCAAATGGGTACAAGTTGCTCAAGGAGAGGTTTCATCCTGATATAAGAAATACATTTTTTGCAGTGAGAACTATCATCTGGTGGAACAATGTCCCCAGGGATGTGGTAGAGTCCTCATCAATGGAGGTTTTCAAGTTGTGGTTGGACAGGGTGCTAGATAATCTCATCAAGGGTCCCTTTCCCATGAACATTTGGATCAGACAATCTTTCAAAGTCCCATCCAATCTGGGCTGTTCTATTATTTGATGATTCTGTCGGTACCCAGCACATCAGACAGATCTTTTTCAAACCATTTTCAAAAACATTTAAAAACCCTCCATAATTGCCCTATTTCTTTAGCTTTTGAGGAAACTATCTAATAAATAGAGAATTCTAACTGGAATTGGTTTTATTTGTCATTATATGGGGTGTTTAGAGAAAATGAAGTTGAAACTAGTATTCTGCACAAAACAGTTAATTGATAAAACTGCCAAACTGTTTCTGTTCAAGTGGAGTGGGGGCTTTTTGGCTATTGTTTTTTGGTTTGTTGGTTTTACGTTTTTTTCTCTGGTGGTTCTGTTTTCTTTACCTAGTCCCCTCTACATTTATTTATATCTCTGATCAAATTTGACAAGGATGACCAGAGGCATTTCATGTTCTCATTAGTCCTTAACACACTATTTCCAAAACTTGAGAATAGAAGACTGACAATAACAAGGTCTCAAAGACAGAAGTTGCTCCATCCTTTGTTCTCTGTTCAAAAAGTTACATACAGACCAAAAAAATGAGTAAGTACAAGAAATTCTCCCTTGCCACACTACCGAGGCATATATAACTAAATGCTTGGACACTCTGTCGTGGTTTAAGTCCTGTCATCAAGTCAGCCACACAGTTCACTCCTTCCCCACCTTTCTTTCCCCCCACTCCAAGAGGGTTGGGGAGGAGAATCGAAACAAGTTGAGATAAGAACAGTTTAATAACTAAAGTATAACGCAAATCACTACTGCTGCCACCAATAATAATAATGATAAAGGAAATAACAAAGGAAGAGAATACAACACCTCACAACCCCTCGACCGATACCTCGCCCCCACCCAGCAGTGATCTAGCCCTTCCAGGTAACTCCCAGTTACATCCTGGGCATGACGTGCTGTGGTATGGAATACCTCTTTGGCTAGTTTGGGTCAGGTGTCCTGTCTCTGCTTCCTCCCGGCTTCCCCTCCTCCCTGGCAGAGCATGAGACTCACAAAGTCCTTGGTCAGAGTAAGCATTCTGACCAGCAACTGAAAACATCGGCTTTATCAGTACTGCCCCTGGGCCGAAAGTCAAAAACACAGCGCTGCACCAGCTACTAAGAAGGAGAAAAAATGACTGCTACTGCTGAACCCAGGACACAATCCAAGAAGGTCCCACGGAGTAGCAAGTCACCCCATAGTAACAACGTGCAAAGTCTGTCTTCTGATCACAGGTTTGGTCTGTGGTGCTTATAGAATATACAAGGTATATTGAGGTAATTTTACCTTCTAGTGAAAGTTGTACACATTTCCTTTTGTGATTTACAGGATGTTGCTAGACAATGATGTACACTTGGGTAGGATTCATAGAGCAGGTGATGCCAGGTAATTTGCAGTGCCACAATAACCTGTATATGCATCATAGCACAAAATTCTCTGAAAGAGATTTAAATTACTTCTGAAAAAATCAACATTAATTTAAATAAAATCTCTTAATTTTTGATTCTGTCAAAGAGTTTGGGTGCGACCTTAGGCCAGTGACTTACCTTGTGGGCCCTGAGGCATAGGAAATTCATGAGAGAATAGATCTATAGGTAGTCTTATTTTTACAGATTTATAGACAGATTATACACAGACCCTGATTTAAATACCTCTTTACTGAACTTTGTACCTTTAATACCTTTATTCTTTATATTCATTTTCCGTGATGGTAAAAATGTCAAATAAGTTTTCTATCAGTAAATTTAAAAAAACACAAGAAATTCAACAACAGATGATGAGATCGCATGGGAGACATAGTTAGGCAGAACAGGAGTCATTCCAAAGCCCAGTCTTTCCTAAAGAGGAAACCAAAATTAAAATGCATACCAAGAGTGGACAAATACTTGGATCGGACTATGCAGAAGGTATGAAATAATTAAAGCAGGAGCATTTAAAACTGATTCTCTTGCCACAGAAAACTGTTAGATCATAGCTGAGATTTAAATTTTAAAAATCATGTTTTCATATATTTGTAATTTTTTAACCTGATTCCTGCACAATTTCTCACCTTACATCAGTGGTCTTGCTTTCTCCGTCCTGGTGCAAGTAACCAGAATGATTTAGGTAGCTCAGTTCACTAATTAGGGTTATGATTAGGCTTATAGTGACAAGACATATCTGGAAATGTTTCAGTAGCACATAGTTAATTTCCTTCATATATTTTTCCAGGAAAAAAAAAAATAGCTTACCTAAAAGTTGTAATTCAATATGGGAAAAAAACCCCAAACACTAAATTCGTAACACTCGCCATTATATCTCTATACCTCTTGCAGTTAATTTGAAAAAATCATTTGTTTCTCTTTGTTTCTCTCCATTCAAATTGAAAGCTTGGAACAACTTATTAACATCTGGCAAACACACGTTGTATTACATCTCTCAATAGATAGAATCATAGAATCATAGAGTAGTTAGGGTTGGAAAGGACCTTAAGATCATCTAGTTCCAACACCCCTGCCATGGGCAGGGACACCTCACACTAAACTGTGCCACCCAAGGCCTCATCCAACCTGGCCTTGAACACCGCCAAGGATGGAGCATTCACAACCTCCCTGGGCAACTCATTCCAGTGCCTCACCACCCTCACAGTAAAGAATTTCTTCCTTAGATCCAATCTAAACTTCCCCTGTTTAAATTTGAACCCATTACCCCTTGTCCTGTCACTACAGTCCCTAATGAATAGTCCATCCCCAGCATCCTTGTAGGCCCCCTTCAGCTACTGGAAGGCTGCTATGAGATCTCCACGCAGCCTTCTCTTCTCCAGGCTGAACAGCCCCAACTTTCTCAGCCTATCTTCATATGGGAGGTGCTCCAGTCAAAAGATAGACTTTTCAATGCCAATTCAAAGTGTAGTTTGTGGCCTTTCATTACTGAAACCCTAGCAGGAAAAATCTTTTCTTTATATGTAATTGTACCAGTTGCAGCAAGTGGTGAAGATATGCATTCATTCAAACTCCACCTCCCAAACTCTGAGATTTCAGTTGTTCAGAAGCTTCACAAAATGTTCTTGTGTTTGGATTAATCTGTGGAGGCCATCTCTGTGGATAAAAAGCAATCTCATCTTGAAATCCAGTGGGTACCACAACAACAAAGGGTAAAGCCAAACAAACAAATTGAAAACAGAATAAAGAGATATAAAAAAGTCATGAAAAAGATATAAATTTGTGGAGATAAATCTGGCATTATACAGAAGAAAGTGCATAGCAGAGTTTCAACATGAAACAGTGAAATGGAGATTGCTTCTTTTAGCTACTTCTTCCCCTTTTCAGGTTGAAAATGCTTCCTGGAATAAAACCTCTTCCTATTGTTTTGCTGCACCAAAGAACTCTACTTGTCCGAGTAATATTAAATCAAAAGCAGGCCAGGCTTATACACTGCAAACTATCTCTCTATATATTATTCACATATACTCAAAATATGCACATACAATTTTCTTGTAGTCTTCGCAAATATAACTATGGGGTAACAACAAAATATATATAGCCTGATACTCAAATTTTATAACAAATATACCTCCACTAAAACCAGTGTGAGACAAGCTGGTGAGCTGGTCTGCTTTCTCAGGAAGAGTTCAATAGGAACTAGCTTCTGAGCTAGGAGTAGTGAGGGGATTCACTACAGCAGTTACTATAGCTACCTCTTGATTATAGACATTACACACAATAGTATTATAGTTCATAATATTTTCTCTTGTTTTTTTTAAAAAAAACACAACTAAACCAGCCCAAACTCAAACGCAGTGCCCTTAAATCCAACAATACCAACAAATCCAGGAACATCTTTCTTGTTCCAAACTAGTATAGAAGGATCCGAAGTTTCACAAATTACTGAAGTCCTTCTCTCTATATCATTGTCTGGTATCCTTTTTGTGAGGCAGATGTCATACTATCTCCTTTTGATTCAAATGACTTGTGAACTTGAGTTCTTTCATCTTCTGCAGTGGAAATCTTGAGCAGCAGCGCCAGAAAGAACAACAATTAGCCTGGGGTACTCATGTACACTCTTTCTCAGACCTGTAAAGGTACTTCCCAATATAAACTGCGGGGAGTAAAAGCCTTCTTTGGTTTGTCAAAAGGTGAGAAAATTGCTCAGAGTGTGAGTTTGACTTGGAAGTCAGTTCTCTGTGGGAGTATAGAGCAGCTATGACTTTATACAGCTACTGAATAAGCCAATGTACACAACTGACACTGTAAAGGTTGGGACTAACATATTTTACCTGCCATTCTTCTGTCTAATATGAATATACTAGAATATTATAATTTTTTTAAACCATACTTCAAATAATACTGTAAGAATGGTCCTTGACATATCATGGTAACTTTGATCTTGTACGTTCCCCAAATGCGTCAGAAATGCCATCTGTCACTAAAATGCAGCTCCATCTAATCACCTATTTATGTAGAAAGCAGATAATAGTTCATTAAAAGTCATATTATTTATATTAAATGTTAGATTTATTGGAAATAGCTTGCATCGAATAAAAAAAATTACCACCAGTTTTGTGAATGTTCGTACATTTCTTAATGATCTGGGTACAATTCATATTCCACAAAGGCTATGTGAGGTCACTTCCTTTGCATATTAAAACATGAGAAAGATAGTATATCACATAATAAATCAACATTAATTTAGTAGTGAAATATCATTCCAGCAATTCAACTTCAATTCTCCAAAATATAAGCACTGAATTTACTATTCTTCATAGCCTTTTTTTTTTTTTGAGTAACCAAGAAAACTTGAAAACAAGCCCCTTATGGAATTTCTTTCCATAATGTTTTTCCAGGTTTTCCAAAAAAGCAATTACTTTCTCTTTTTTTTTTTTTTTTTTTTTTTTTCCTTCAACACAGATAACAGAAATATCATGACTTTGTAAAATCATTTTGGACAATCTTGCAATTCCTTCGGTCCTTGCTATTTTCTTTAGGTCACTAGTTAAAATTGTGCATACAGAATCAATCTCTCTTAAAAAGCCAGCAAAATAGTAATAGTGAAAAAAATCTCCAAGTTAGCTACAAAAACATTCATTGTTTCTACCTCTTTTTTTGTGATCACTTCTCCTTAAATTTTCTTCTGTACTGTCATATATTTTATATGTCACTTACATATTGGTTTAACTAATATTTTTCTAAAGGTAAGTGATACAAAGTGCAGATACATCTAAATTAAAACCTGTCTTGTGATTCAGTGAATAGGTTGAAAAATTTTGAATTGGCAAAAATACCCTTTATATTTCACATTTACATGTGATATATTTTTTCATTTATGGCAATAAACATCATAATAGTAATTACAGTAAAAGCTAATAATTTAATTCTTCAAGATACAGTAGTGTAGGCACTGGCAGATAAACCCCATAAAAACTTTAAGTCAATGAGGCTACTAAAAACCCTACAAAAGCAATTCTAGGATCAAGCCTAATATATCTGTATTTAAGCATCTAAACAAATTGCAACTCAAAGGATTTCCTGCTAACAATATATTATGTTGCTTAAATTAATATATTTGCATTGTGAATACTATGATTGCAAATTTAAACTAAGCATTTTCCCAGAATGAAGAAGATAACAACTTTTCTTTTGCAGGCTTATATTTTCATAAGTATAGTTAATACTTGATATCTACCTTCCAATCACATAATATTTTTCATGTTTTCATGCTTAATTTTTCAATTTTCACTTCAACATGAATAAGAGTGCTGTCAATACTTAGTAAAATGGCAAGTATTAAAGCATCTCAATCCCCTTCTGAACTAGATATTTACTCACGTGATAGAGGCAAAGTAGAAAAACAAACACCACATTTGTAAAAAATGGTACAAAAATTACACATCAAGAGCCATGATTAGAAATCAGGTATTCTGTTGCTCACTATTTTACTGGAAGCCAATAAAGCTACAAAACTGATGGACAGAGGCAGAGCAGTTGACATCATCTACCTGGACTTGTGCAAAGCGTTCGACACTGTCCCACATGACATCCTTGTCTCTAAATTGGAGAGACATCAATTTGATGGGTGGACCACTCAGTGGATAAAGAACTGGATGGATGGCCGCACGCAAAGAGTGCAATGGCTCAATGTCCGGCTGGAGACCGGTACCGAGTGGTGTCCCTCTGGGATTGGTGCTGGGACCAGTCTTGTTCAACATCTTTGTCGGTGACATGGACAGTGGGATTGAGTGCGCCCTCAGCAAGTTTGCCGATGACACCAAGCTGTGTGGTTTGGTTGATACGCTGGAGGGAAGGGATGCCATCCAGAGGGACCTCAACACGCTTGTGAGGTGGGCTGATGCCAACCTGATGAAGTTTAACCATGTCAAGTGCAAGGTCCTACACCTGGGTCGGAGCAATCCCAGGCACGGCTACAGGTTGGGCAAAGAAGAGATTCAGAGCAGCCCTGCAGAGAACGACTTGGGGGTGTTGATCGATGAGAAAATGAACATGAGCCAGCTTCAGTGTGTGCTCACAGCCCAGAAAGCCAACTGTATCCTGGGCTGCATCAAGAGGAGCGTGACCAGCAGGTCAAAGGAGGTGATCCTGCCCCTCTACTCTGCTCTCATGAGACCTCACTTGGAGTATTGTGTGCAGTTCTGGTGCCTTCAACATAAAAAGGACATGGAACTGTTGGAACAAGTCCAGAGGAGGGCCACGAGGATGAGCAGGGGACTGGAGCACCTCCCATATGAAGATAGGCTGAGAAAGTTGGGGCTGTTGAGCCTGGAGAAGAGAAGGCTGCGTGGAGATCTCATAGCAGCCTTCCAGTATCTGAAGGGAGCCTACAAGGATGCTGGGGAGGGACTCTTCATCAGGGACTGTAGTGAGAGGACAAGGGGTAATGGGTTCAAACTTAAACAGGGGAAGTTTAGATTGGATCTAAGGAAGAAATTCTTTACTGTGAGGGTGGTGAGGCACTGGAATGAGTTGCCCAGGGAGGTTGTGAATGCTCCATCCTTGGAGGCGTTCAAGGCCAGGTTGGATGAGGCCTTGGGTGGCATGGTTTAGTGTGAGGTGTCCCTGCCCATGGCAGGGGGGTTGGAACTAGATGATCTTAAGGTCCTTTCCAACCCTAACTGTTCTATGATTCTATGAATCAGAGTCCCTCATTTCATTCTCTATGATTCACTGAATTTTTAGTATAATGTAATCATCCTAAAGTACTCATACAATTAGAGACTTTTAACTTCTTTATTACTGATAGAATTTGGACTAATTAATAATTCCCAGAAGAACACTTAGCATAATCTACATTTTGACAATAGAGCACGAAAATTAAAAGAACAAATGTATGCACATTTCCAACTGTATTTGAATTATGACTGTAACATTCATAATTTGTTATATTCATTGCTCAGCATTTATATAAATTGCTCATAGAGCACAATAAACATAATTAAAGTTAATGAAACCTAAAGAATACACAGGGGAACAGATGTCAATCTCAATTGTATCTGCTATTTAAAAAGAAACCTGATGTCGGAGGTTTGCATTTGATATTTGATTTACATGATGGTTGACTGGTGTATGATTAATTGATACAAGTTATCTTTCTTATTTTCCTGCTTCTTAAATGCTAGTAAGAGCTTACCAAAATGAAGCAATTATTTATAAAAGAATCCTGTGCTAATTTCTACATGTTAATCCAAAATAGTTCCTGTAATGACGGAACGTGTAAAACTGTAATTTCTTACAATAAAATTCTTCTGACTGTTCTGACAATATTGTGGCTTCAGTTTTAGAAAAGGCAAGTAAGTTGACTTATATCTAATACATATTTATTTTAGCTGTATGTTTACTATGTGGTCTGTATCTAAAATCAAGTTTGAGTCCCAAGCTCAGATATTTCAAAGGCCTTTTTCTGAATTACATTCTGTAACTTCAGTAAATTCTTTGGATATAGGCTTGAATCCCAAGCTTAGAATAATAAGACTTGGCTCTAAACTTGTGCCTTGCCCATAGAAGACTGTTTTCCAAGAGTCTGAGCACAATAGTATTTCCCTAGGCTACGAAAAAAGTATCATAGGGTTTTGACTTTATCTGAATTAACCCTTTCCTCAGACAGGCTTATGAGGTGCTATGAAAACCTCATACTATTTACAGGTAAGGATTAAACTTATAGAAAATGTCAGTTGCAAATAATGCATCATAAGGTTTAAAAAGAATTTTGCAGTAGAGCTATGTCAAATCACTCCAGCTAAAGGTAAAGCCTAAATTCATCATTGAAGGCAAGTAATCAAGGCTGCCAGTGTTTCACTACCAGGCTTAAACTTGCATTTTAGACTCCCTTTAGCCTGCAGTTTAAAGAAATCACATTGAGCCTAACTCATGCCTGCATGAGCTAGGCCAACCCTGCATGATGCCAAGCCAACATGCCTTTTCCTATTTCCACCACAACGCTGCATAGCAGAAACTGAAGATAAAACCTAGACTATTTCCTCTAGGTACTTTGACAGTCTAGCTGATCTGCATGTGAATGATCTGGAAACAGTTACAAAAGCTTAAAGCACCCAAAACTTCTATTTGACATTAATTTGTATTTGATTCCTATACTGCTTAAGAAGAATGCAGAATCACCTCAGTGCTGTTTTGAAAGATAAACATACATATATAGATACATAAAAATGACTGATAAGCAATGCTTTGGAAGATAAAAACCAAGGAAGCTAACAAGGAATTATATCTCTACCTCAGAGCCTTGCTTTTTATTTCCTGTTTTTCAAAGTTCTCATCTGGGATGTCCTTTTCAGACTGTTTTATCTCTCTGCATATGTGTATGGCAAAATTTTACATAGCTGTTGCAAAAAAAAATATTATGAAATGAGAAAAAATTACTCCAAAAATAATCCACAAGTGGCTCCAAAAAAAGATCGCCTTCCCATTTAGGAAATGAATACATCTAAGAAGATTCATTTAAATTGGCCTATTATTAACTTCAACCTTCCTGTGAAGGGTTTGATTACTCTCATTGGCAACTTTTGAAATTACAGTCCTGTGCACAAAAATGCACTTGCAGAAGACTTGCTCTTTTATCTTTTTTATTTTTGAATACTTCCTTCCCAAAGCTGAATGCAAATCAAACATGTCTTTTACTCAATCTGCAATTCTTTTATGAATGAGCAACAGCAATGGTGTATGCAGATAAACCCAGAAGCTGCACATTTAGCTTTCTAAAATTTGGCTCACAAGTGCAGGCAAGTAACATATATTGATCTACATCAACACTCTGTTTCTCTAGTTTGTTAGCTACTATTGCTTTCTTGAATTGCCACAGATTTATCACATCACACTACACTGAGAAAGAGACTTATTCATATTAAATGATGTTTCAAAACCAGCTGACATGGTGTCCTATGAGGCCTCTGATATTCATGGAAAATATCATTCTTAACATGAATGTAAATGTAAGTATAGAGCTCATAACTTCATTTGACTGTTCACCAAGATGCCATCCAGATTTAATAAAGAGGTCGCCATAGTTCAGATTTCTGAATAAATTGATTCATTCCTCTGATTCTACAGTTATGTGCAATCCAGGTGTTGCTTGCAATTTTACATGACCTTGACTTAAATTGTCAATTATTGTTTTACTCAATTGCTCAATTTAAAGAACTCTTTATTTTGCCACCAAAGCATTCATAAATAATGATAAGCTTTTTTTCCTAATGAATGGTAAAGCCCTGCAATCCTAGATTTCAGTGAAATTGAAACTGTCTTCTGGAATCTGTTTTGTCTCATCTCTTCAAGCCAGTGAAGAGACTAATCACTCTATGTTATAGACTGTATACCTCCATGAATGATTTTGCAAGACATCATATTGACAAGTTTGCTTTTCAAGCTGGTTTCCCTGTGGTATTAACCATCCTGAACATCATCTGCTTAACCCCTACCTGAAATCCTGTCATTCTGAGAACAGCTCCTGATAGAGTTCCTGATGGAAAAACAAAGCAAACCAAAAATCTTAACAAAAAGGCAGCACTGAATGTCTTCTAGATTCATAAATATTTAACAAACTGAAAAAAAAAAAAAGCCAAATGCTAGCATTGTTTCTAAAAAGTTTTTGAAATAAACAGAAATAGGGGCAGGGGGGGAGACAGGGGAGGCAAAGAGAGGCAGAATTCTTCTGCAGATCAAAACTGGGACAATGTCCTCCTTGGGCTGAGGTTCTGTGACCCTCTATTTGGTTTTGAATTCTTTCTGAGAACCAGTACTACTGTGTTTGCTACAACTGCTTTTCATTCATTAGTGATTTAGATATTGTGCCAAAATGTCAGGATACACATGGCAGCGTACAGACAGTGCTTCTCTTGACAAAGCGGTCACAGACAGATGCTTTTCCTGATGTTTTACTGTCAATCAATATAATGAATGAGCTAACCATCGATGATTTCTGAAGCATTCTTGAATACATATAAAGCACTTACACAAGTACAGAGAGGACTCTTAGTTCTGAATTAGGTCATTCATTTGTCTTGGTTTGAAAAGAATTGCAGAGGGGAAAAAAAGGTAATTTCATTGCCTGGGGATGCAGAAATGCTTGAGACAGAAACAGAATACCTGTTGTTAGTTATGCATGTATAAATTAGAAGGAATTTGCTCTGAAAATGTTACTTATTGAGCTACTAAGAAAATGCCTAACTGCTGCCAGAGGCAATGCATTATCCATAACAAAGCTGCATATGGCATTTGGTGCTGTGGTAAGCTAATTCCTGGTAATGCTTCATCCTGTATAAACTACCCCTCAGAATTTACACCACAAAATGTGCGATTTATTTGCATATCTTAAACCCTATGCAGCAGGAGAGTGACCAGCAATTTTTGTGTTGCTCAGAGTAGAAAAAGACTTTAAATTATACTATTTTAACCACAACGCTGAACACTTCCATGGTGCTTTTGTCAAATGAGCACTAGTTGTTAAGTTTCACAAAACCCTTATGAGATACATGAAAGTCTAACCTTCTGCTCAGAATCACCTATGAGATCAGATCTGATTGCTCTGATCCTCTAATTGCAATTTAGGCCCACTATATGTTTTCCAAACAGCGCGTACCTCTGTAAAGAACTTGGCTTCATCCTCTTGACAATCAAATAATGGGTATTGGAAAGCTGGGTATTATTTAAACTTCACCAAAGTAATCTCTTCCCCAGCAAGCCTCAAACATTTGGCTTCTCCTCACAGACCATGTGGTCCATCTCCCAACCATCCTGAGGGTTCTTCCCTGAGCTCACTCATTTCCCAATGCCTTTTTCGTACTGAGTGAAGGCACAAAAACTGGATGCAGATTATGGTCTACAGAATACTGAGTAAAGGGGTATGATCCCTTCCTGCAGCCTCCTGGCTACCCTGCTGTTTGTGCAGCCTGGGGTGCTGCTGGCCATCTCTACCCTCAGGGCACACTGTTGGCTCACATGCAGCTGGCTGCCTGCCATGACACTCAGGGTGTTTTCCACAGAGCTGTTCTCAAGCCAGCTCGTTGCCAGGATATGTGATTGCAGAGGTTCTTCTTTCCCTGGTGTGGGACTGAGCATTTGTCCCACAGTGCTGAATTGTGTGGTGTTCCTGTTTGGCCTGTTCCTAGGTCCCACTTAATGTTCAGTCCACAAGCATACTAGCTGGTCCCTCCAACTTGGTGTTATCTGGAAACCTCAACAGAGTCCACTCTGTTGCTTCCTCCATTTAATTAAGAAATATGCAAAACAGGACTGGTCCAACGATGCCTTTTAGAGATTCTTGTGATACTCCTTTTTTTACTGTCTGCCAGTCAATGTATGATCCATTAACCATGGCCCTTTGAGAGCAACCATCAAACCATTTCTTTTACCTATCTACTTGGTTACCCATTCAGATGATAATATCCTAATTTAAATACGAAAATATTAGGGTAGACAATGTCTAAAGCCTTGCTTCATTTGAGGTACATAACATTCTCTCTGCTTGCTGACAAATCCATGCAGATTGCCATAAAAGGCAATCAGGCAGCTCAAACACAATTCACCCTCACCAAATCCATGTGGCTACACCCAGTAATCTTCTCTTTAATGTTCTCAGAACAGTCCATTAACAGGACTTGCTGCATGGTTTACCCAGTAGCTGAGATGAGCCTGTCTGTTCTTTAGCTCCACAGACCATCCTTCTGACTCTGTGAAGATGGGTGGGATATTTGTTTTTCTCCAATAATCTCTTACCTCCTGCAATCTCTCTGACTTTGCAGGGGTGATAAAGAATAGCCTTACAATGGCATCAGACAGCTCTCTTGCCACGCTTGCATAAAGCCCACCGGGTTTTACAAACTTTTTTGAGTAGAGTTCTCTCAGGTAATCCCTTTCTCAGTCCCTATTCGGCTGATAACTGATCTCATCATAAAGTTTCAAGAGATATATAGTGCAGTTCTGTGAATTCTCCGTGTTCTGTCTCTAGCTTTTATTTCTTTTGAACACACTGTGGTTCATCATTGTAATTCTAGTTCCACAATGAACCATGGAATCTGTAAGCTGGCTGAAAAATATAGGGCTGAATTGGGTTTGCTGTTGGTACCAGAAGGACTACAGGGGTGGTTTCTATAAGAAGATACCAGAAGCTTCCCAATGACCAATAGGGCCAATGCCAACTGCCTCCAAGGCAGACCCACCACTGGCCAAGGCTGAGCCCATCAGTGACAGTGGTAGCATCTCTGGGATAATGTATTTAAGAAGGAGAAAAAAGTTGCTGAACAACAGTAGCTGGAAGGAAAAAGAGAAAATATATGAGAGAAACATCCATGTCTTCCTGCAGTCCACGGAGGTCCATAGTGGAGCAGCCATCCACCTGCAGCCTGTTCAGGACCCTACACTGGAGCAGAGGGATGACTGAAGGAGGCTCTGACTCCATGTGAAGCCTGTGCTGGAACAGGCTCCTGGCAGGACTTGTGACCCTGTGTGACTGTTCCTGAAGGACTGCACCCATGGAAGGGACCCACGCTGGAGCAGTTCATGAGGAAGTGCAGCCCATGGGAAAGACTCACATTGGAGAAGTTCATGGAGGACTGTCTGCTGTGGGAGGGACTCTGTGCTGGAGCTGGGGAAGAGTGTGAGAAGTCCTGCTCTGAAGAGGAAGGAGCAGCAGAGACAAAGTGTGATGAACTGACCACATCCCCATTCCCCGTGCCCCTACGCTGATGGAGCAGGAAAGGCAAAAATAATAGTGAGTAAAGTTGAGCCTGGGAAGAAGGGAGGGGTGAGGGGAAGGTGGTTTAAGGTTTGTTACTATTTCTCATTATCCAACTCTGATTTGATTAGTAATAGATTAATATTAATTCATAGTAAATAATTTCCTCAATTCTAGTCTGTTTTGCCTGTGGTGTACGTGTGCGTACGTGATGTGTCCCTGTCCTTATCTTGACCCACTAACTTTTCGTCATATTTTTCTCAGACCATTCAGCTGAAGGGGGTGCAGGTTGTGATAGAGGTTCAATTTTCTGTGACAATCCAAACTATTCATCAGGGACTGTAGTGATAGGACAAGGGGTAACGGGTAAACAGGGGAAGTTTAGATTGGATCTAAGGAAGAAATTCTTTACTGTGAGGGTGGTGAGGCACTGGAATGGGTTGCCCAGGGAGGCTGTGAATGCTCCATCCTTGGCGGTGTTCAAGGCCAGGTTGGATGAAGCCTTGGGTGGCATGGTTTAGTGTGAGGTGTTCCTGCCCATGGCAGGGGGGTTGGAACTAGATGATCTCAAGGTCCTTTCCAACCCTAACTATTCTATGATTCTATGGTTCTATGAATACTTTCAAAATTTAAAATAACTCTTTAATTCAAGAGTCAAAATCTGACTGGACACAGTTCTGAGCAGTCTGCTCTAGCTGACCCTGTCTGAATGGAGAAGGGGAGCTAGACTAGGTGACCTCCAGAGGTCTTTTCCAACCTCAATGATTCTGTGAGTCTGTCAATCTACTTTGTACTTTGAAACAACTTCAGCAGAAGCAATCTAATAAACTCTACTTGCACCAGTCTATCACTGCCAGACAAAGAAGTATGTCATTAGATGGTTTTTTTTGCTTCTAGAATTCTGTATTCTATAAAAATAAACCAGGAATGACTAGCAACATTTTGGTCGCAGAGAATAACACCAATGATGCTTAAATGTAAAACTATAACAGCAAGAAAAAAGTGTACATATCAGAGGAGTTGGAGCCTTGGTGTGTCTATATATAAAGTTCAAGATTTAGTTTACCACTTCAAAGTAACTCCTGAAGTGCTCTGAAAAGTTTGAAAGGATTTTTCTCATAACTTGGCTGGGAAGGAATCAAGAAGATATTTCCAAAACATACACAATATTCTTTCAAAGAGTATTATGTTGTCTCATAAGTGAGATACTCTCACTTGGGAAAGACATTATTGCAACTGCTATTGTTAGCAAAATGAGAGGACTGGACTTTCCTATACCATTTCAATCCATCCAATGTGAAGCAAGACCCTATAATCCTACAAGTTTAGCAGTACCAGGTGATCTAGCTATGAAAGATATGATGTAAGATCAGGAATCTATATGAAAAACTTTGCCTTAGTCAGGCTGTCAACAGAATTTAAAGATTTTCACACAAAACTTTTTTTTGCCACCTTTATAAATGATAAAGGATTTAAAATACTTTGATCTTTTTTAATCTGCATCATGCGATATCAGTGATAAAATTGGTCACTCCTTAGAAGATGTATGCTCCACCTGTAAATCCAGAATGTGACTAAGCATTAATCACTTAGCAGTGGAATATATAATATTCTTTAACTAATGGTTTTTTTCACAATTTTATGGTACCTACTTATCATTGCATTGTGCAGCATCATTACAGTAGTGAAACTTAAAAGCCAAAAAGAATGAGTATAAATTAATTAGTATATATTAATATCATCAAGAACTCAAAAGCTGGTTTATATTTAATTAATCCATGTGTTTATATATTTAAGAGTCACAGGACATACCGTATATTATAAAATACAATAACTTAAAATGTAATTTAGAAAGTCATAGTTATAGTAACAATTCCTATTTTGTGAAAATAAGGAACTCAGCAAAAATCATATAATCATGCAGAAGGGTTAAAAGAAAACTGCTTAACAAAGTTGGTCTTTTTTAAATCTGAAGATATTCACAGGAGCAGTTTAATTTTATTAAAGAGTGAGTGAATCTGTGTGGATGTGGATGTGCGTACACAAGAGGAATATTGACTGATATAATCACTACCTTGGGAAAGGCATTTGATTAATTAACTAACAAGCAATTAACATAAATACTCTAAACTATTTCATTTTTCTGACTTAAGAGCTACTGTTTGATTAGACTGTCATGGAAACTGTCGAATGTGATCTGATTAGTACTTAACAATGACTTGCTTTAAGAATACATAGTCTCTATACGATAACAAAATCATAGCCCCAGAGGACAGAATTAGAGATTATTATCTCATTTTTTGATGAGAGTGAATTGAATTATTAGGCATTAAGTCTTCCTGAGAAAAAAAGTCATGACTACTTCATTTTAAATTCATACAGCTAACATTATTATTACTGGCATCCAGTCTTATACTGATTACACTAATAGAATGACTTACTTTCAAAGTTAACTTCTAGAGGTTCTGCTAGCTGAGAGCCTTGAAGCTTGGCCAGCTACACGAAAGTTAAACATTTGACCTTTTGCCTTCCCATCACACACCTATTACAGGTATAATGATTTCTCAAAACTGGATTATCTACTATGCATACTACTAGCTCTGGGGTCAGTGAGTGATACAAAGGGCATTAAAAACGTAAATAGATACTGAAGGAAGGGCAGACTGCCTGCAGCCAGAGTCAGCCTGTTCTACGAAAGGTCTTCCAAATCCTTGCAAAACACTTGGATCTCAGTCCTGCTACTATTCTTTTATTGGCAGAAGACTAAATGGAGCAGCAGACTAAGGACGTTGTATATTTGTATTCAGATACAGCACCTGAACATTGAGTGGCTGGGAACAGCAGGTCTCAGATGACCCTAGCGCTCCTCTCCATTTAGACACAGCACAATTAGGAGAAGAGCTCTCACTTTCCAGCAGCTGCAGAAAGAGAATTAGCAACTCTTGTTCTTATTCCATAGTACTGACAACCACATCTCAGCAGTGTCAGAAAAAGAGCTCTAGACTCCAAGAAAGGACTAGGCACTAGTTGTCCATTACTGATTGCTCTGGTGGCAGCAGCAGTGACACCAGCAGGGGTCACTTAAAACCTTATCTGACTTATCTGCAGGCTGGAGAGACTCTAATCTGGCCTAAACAAGAAAAACTATATAATGTAGAAGGAAAGCACACCTAAACTCAGTACACAAGAGCATGATCTCCTAAATAGCAGAGCTATGCTCCTGTAAGGGTAATTGCTCAGTGCCATAGCTACTTACCGTAGTTATACAAGGTGGAAGACGTGGAGAAAAGGAGTCCTACAGGGTGATAGGCTTATAGGAATAGGATTAATTCCTTCAAACTAGCATATGTTTATTGAGAGATTTCAAGCACTAAGGAAGACTTTTGTGCCACATTCAATAAAGGGGGGTGCTATCACCAGGAAGAAGGATAAAGCAAGAGAGAGAATGAGCACCAAGTACAAGCAATGGGGACTAATGTTCCAAGCATGGGGGTTGTTCAGCAGCAAAACCAGGAAACAGAACAGAACTCTCTAGACTTGAATATTTTCTAGGAAACCCATTTCTCCAGTGAACTTTATTGGCTTACAGTTAACTCTATCTCAAAGAAGAGATGCCTGAAAAACTCAGAATTGGGCAAGTTCTGTCACTGGCCTGTTGGATAAATCAAGTCATTTCTTTTATGTTCCTCCTTAGTTTCACAGCCCAGAGTATAGGCAAAATGATGCCTGCCTCTGTTTTGAGCATATCGAGTCCAATAGAGAACTACATTATTCATGTTTCCCGTACTTGAAGGACTTCTTGTACCGATAGATGTCCTTAGTTCTATTTTTATAGAGTTCCATTTTTAATGTATATATTTCTCTCTCTTTTTCATTGCCTGGGTGATCCTGATTTATAAGCACTGTAGGTCAACTATAAAAAATTTTGATTTCCTGAGATCTCTCTTTGAAAATGAAATGGCTATTTTGAGGAGTAAAAATTGACATAGAACGCAGAAAAAAAGTGGAACACATATAAATAAATACATACTTGTAGCCATAGAAGGATGATGATGAGGGTTATGAAAACCAGATACGATCTTTATTCTCTCTGCTTCTGGCAATTTCTGGAAACCAGAAAGCTTTGCTGCAGTTACAGCTGAAAACTCAAAGGCATAGATGTAGCTATTACAGTGTTTCCATACTGAGATGCTCCAAAGCTAGGAAAGTTTTTATTTAAGAATTCAAACTAAGAAGAAAATAATTCCTGCACACTGAAGAGGATCTTAAAGCAGCATAACAGGTATTGACTAATAATAAATTAAAATTGAAGCAGTTGGGGCAGATCTCATCCTTACCTGCATGTGTAGGTGGCACAATAAACCAACAAATCTGATTGTGAGGTGTCTCAAAATGTATAATGATTATGGTGTTACTTTTGATTGGAGCAGAGTGCATGCAATGATCATTTCAATATCATGCTGAGCTAGTAGGAGATTGTCTGGTCCTTTTTGACCTTCTTGATATTTCACAATTCCTCCAGCAATTTCCTCCAAATTTTTTACTAGCTTTACTTTCACCTTCAATTAGGTCATTCCAGACAAAAGTAAAATTAAAACACTGAGCCTGAGCAGCATCTAGCATATTTTGTACATTACTTCAGTGAAAAAAATTAAAGCTAAAATAAGATGCACATTGATCAGCCTGTGTTTTCCATGTCACTACAAAAATGAATAGTATGTTATCTTAGATGATTTGCAAATGATCTTTAACAGCACTTCTTATTTTAAAAGACTGTATTTCTTGCTATGAATTATTGATGTATCAATTGTGGAATTTTAACTTTAATATTGAACTGCAGGCATATTCTGGGGCATAAACTTTATTAATGTAACTGTGAGTGCTCAGATTTGTTTACTTGTCTGGCTGCTGTACTAGGTCAGTTAGCTTTTCAACAGTAAGTTTATGTTTGGATTTCTTACATAGAGCAGAAAAAGCTGTGAGTAGGTAAGGAAATGCTGCACTCCCACTTTGCTTTCCATTCCACAGAAACACTAGGACTAGTAAGGGCAAAGGAAGAGGAAAAGACAGTTTCAGTGGTCTGTGTATTTCAGTTGGGAAAGTCCCTTTCGTTCCCTCTTTCTCCTCTAAGAACACTAATAAATGCAGTATATAAAACAAAATCTTGTGACCTGCAATATTGTGGCTGAGTTATTGTCTTCTGAGAGGAGAAATGGAAAATTACCTAGAATTCATTTTACTACATTTAGATGGAATTTCATAAACTAGGTACAGAGAAACTAATGAATATTTTAAAATGAATTATTGAAAAAACTACCTCAGCCTAACACAGTTCCGTTTATGAATCAAACACCTTTATGACTCCAGAAAGCATGCTAAAAGTTTAGGTACTGTTGCAATCTTTCAGTATATTACACCAGTTGATGATAAACTCTTGTCATTAGCTCAAAAACTTTTGATGGTTGAATTTTATATAAGCTGTTTCTGCAAAATATTGATATCAACACTTGGCACCAAATCATTTCACACCATATCAAGCATTTCTCAACTTCTTGCAAAGATTTGAAATAAAATACAGTTATATAGGTAGAATGCTACGTTTAACTAAAAATTAAAGTAAAAATTAATATATATATAGAACATATGTCTATCTGGACCAAACCAGCACTGCTGCATGGTTAGCACAGATTTAGTGTTAACAATCCTAGAATCACAACATCAGGAAAAATACTGGTAAGTGCTAAAAGAAAGTATAAGCAAGTCAGTGTAAAAGGTGATGGATCTATGATATTCATTATACTATCTGAGTGAGCCACTTGTTGAATGAAATATTTGTTTTCCTGTTTACACAAAAGAGTAAGAAAGGGTTTGGAGGAAATCAAATGCAAACACTCTACGTTGCAAAATAGAAAATAATGCAGCAAGAAATTAAACAGAAGCAAGAAGAAAGATAAGCTTAAATTGTATAAGCTGCAGCAATAAAACAGTGCAGACACGAACCACAGAAAGTAGACGCCTTTCATAATGCAATGTAAGATAAAACTAGCTAAGTCTCACAGATAACAAACAACACGAAATTAACAGCTAATTGGTGAAGACCTAGATTAAATGAAGTCCAAATAGCTCTACTCTGAATCCAACTGACCCCAGTTTTAGAATCATAGAATCATAGAATAGTTAGGGTTGGAAAGGACCTTAAGATCATCTAGTTCCAACCCCCCTGCCATGGGCAGGGACACCTCACACTAAACCATGCCACCCAAGGCTCTGTCCAACCTGGCCTTGAACACCACCAGGGATGGAGCACTCACAACCTCCCTGGGCAACCCATTCCAGTGCCTCACCACCCTCACAGTAAAGAATTTCTTCCTCAGATCCAATCTAAACTTCCCCTGTTTCAGTTTGAACCCATTACCCCTTGTCTTGTCACTACAGTCCCTGATGAAGAGTCCATCCCCAGCATCCTTGTAGGCCCCCTTCAGATACTGGAAGGCTGCCATGAGGTCTCCACGCAGCCTTCTCTTCTCCAGGCTCAACAGTCCCAACTTTCTCAGCCTGTCTCCATATGGGAGGTGCTCCAGTCCCCTGATCATCCTCGTGGCCCTCCTCTGGACTTGTTCCAACAGTTCCATGTCCTTTTTATGTTGAGGACACCAGAACTGCACACAATACTCCAAGTGAGGTCTCACAAGAGCAGAGTAGAGGGGCAGAGAAATCTCACCATTGGTTTGCTAGCTTTCTCCCCATACTCTTTCACCAATGTTATTTACATTTTTCTCCAACTCATTGTCCTGAACATATTCTGTCTTTGAAGTTGATAGGATTTTGTGAAGAGTCATAATTTACTTACACAAATTAAATTAGTTATGCAAATTATGCACATTTTACTGTGAAAATTTAGCAAAAATCTATAGAAAACTTTAAGGAAAATGAAAAGACAGAGACAAATGACAAGACAAATGTCTTGCTTTGTGTGCTGACATTAATGTGATGTCATTTTGGTAGCATCTGAGCTTTATCTATTTTTCACATCAGTCATATTTCTCTCTTTGGGAAAAAGATGCTCACATTTCAGTACAAAAGAGTGCAGCAAATTATAACTGGGAAAATATTCATATCGTTAATAGTGGTTCAGCTACATAACAAAACAGTATAGTATGGTGTTCACATCCTACCATGCTCCGCATAAATTGCCCAAAATGAATTACAAGCTTCTCTTCATGAGCTGGAGAGAATGTGGAGGCACAGGACAATTTATGCATATTTGGAAGCAACATCCTTCAAAGAAACCACTCTAGAAACTTATCAGGAAAACTGTATATAAAATTATATTATAATAAAAAAAAAAAAGGAGCTTTTACCTTCAGCTAAGGTCCATTATTCACAAAGTCTTTAGCAATCCTGCCCTTTGTGTACACTGGAGAACAGATGAGTTAGCCTACTTCTCTTCTAGCAGTGAGAATCTCTCTTGCTCCTTCTTGCAAATGAAAAAACACACAAATGTGTGGGGCATACTGAAGATGAAAAACATCCAGCCTTGAAAGGAAACAGAAGTAACTGTCTATTAAAAATAATAATGCATTTTAATTATGCTGCTGTAACTAGCATTTGCCTTTCAAGTTTGAGGGAGGCTTTTGCAATCTCAAGGGGATCTACCAATTTTTCTTTCCCAAACTCAAGTGTAACAGCCTAGGGATTTGTGGCATTTGGTTTTGCACTCTGTAGAACTCACCCTTTTAATCTGGCCAGTTAAATTAGAACAGAATTATTTTTTTCTTAGTTTCACAGAGAAGTATAGTATATACTTCCTTGCACAGTCTCCAGTTCAGCTGAATGAAAGGAAAGTTCATTGCCAGTGGGGAAGACTCAGGGAATACACTCAGATTAGCACAGCCTACACAACCTTACTATACAGTTCTTCCTGTTGAAGACCCTTTTCTAAGGATGCTAAATCAGACAGAAACCTCATATGAGAACCCAAATCTTTGTACCACAGATACAGTCAACATCAGCTTACATTGAACCCAGTCCACTGGGCTTTGTGGTGGCACAGCCACTGAAGAAGTTGTTTCTTTTCAGTCTCATGAGAGTCAGCTCTGTAAAGAACAAATAAAGATGGGGATTTTTTTTCCTATTTATATACTAAGGTTAAAAAAAAAAAAAAAAGACAATAATAGTTGCTTTAGGATCTGATGTTTTCCCCTGAAACAAGAAAAGGTAAAGAAACAAACTTGCTTCAAATAGAGCAACATCTAGACCTAATTTTCACTACTGCATCAAATAGGTCTTCACCTATTTGTTGGAAGTGGACTCTTCCAACATCAGCAACTCCTTATTCTGCTTGTCATGAAGACTTATTAACATGACCAAGGAAACAATCTAGTATCTACACTGATCCTCATTAAAATCTTTGAAACACAGTCAGAATCGAACTGCCACACAAGAGATGAAAACAACACCACTTGTGAAAATGCTTACTGAAATTCTTCTATCCCAGTTTGCGTTCTTCTGGGTTAACACTTGGTTCTGCAAAACAAAGTTTCTCCCTTTCCTCCACTCTGTACTCACAGTTCTGCACTCAGTTCTGCCACGTAACATCATTGTATGGTATGCATCTTCTTTGGGTGGGTTACTGAAACTGGACTCTGTTACCTGTAGAAGGAGACAGGTCACAAAGGTAGTTCAGGTATAACGTGGACTAAATGCTCTTCAGTAGGATCCACTCTCTCCCCATTGACTAGAGAAAGGACCTACAGTGACCACACACTTAAAGGCACTTCAGCTGTGAGTCTTGATGCAGGCTGCTTTTTTACATGCTTAAAAGGCCCATTTCCCTGCATTAAAAAAAACATATATCAGACTTAAAACTTTTTTAGTGAATATATTTCAAGTTGGAATGATAACTTGAGATACATATTTTGGGGCGCTAAATTTGAGTAAGAAAAGAAGCAGGACTGTGGAAAAAACTACCAGAGGAGGCCTCATTAGCTTCTTGTTTCTCTTCATCTTTTTTCATCTTTTGTACACTCTATCACTGTTCTTATCAACACCTCAATATTTAAGCAACTGAAATTGAATGCATCTGAACTTCTGTTCTGTTTTATTTGCCCTCATGAAACTTCTACTGACTTCAATTTAACACAAACAAAATTGACTTTGCCTTTTTATGCAGGCAAAGCTGAGCCTCTGCACCTTCAACTGCCTCTTTACCTGTAGCTTGGCTTCACAAGACATGAAAACTGCAGTAAAATGCAATTTCCTTTGAATAGCAGCCTATGAAAGAAGAAAAGTATTTGATTAGGGGAGACAAAGAGATAAGGTGTCAGTTTCCATTTTGAAATGAGTTGTCAGAAGACACCACTTGTGGAAAGATATTGAATGAATATATTTCAGTTCTAACAGGTTTACTCCCTGCGATGCCACTAAAGAATAATTATAATGTATTGTAAGTGATCCAGGGAGAGCCTGTATAAATAAAAAAACCCTCACACTTTAAAAAGGGCACCTCCTTCAGTGACTGTAATTCATGTTAGTAAAGAACTAGAAAGAAAGACATTGTTTTCTCATTACTTTCCTAACTGGTTTGCTATATAGACCAGAAAACTAAAAATTAAATACTGCACAAACAGCATTAGATCATGCCAGGTCTACTTTACAAATTCCCCTCTCTTGCTTTGCCTTAGTTTTATCATTAAAAAGGAATATTATGCATTGGCTTTCTCTTGCAACTTCACTGTACACCTTTTATAATGACAGATGTGCCAATTTTGCAAGCTGCAAACTTTACTCAGCACTTTCTTCGCCAAGATCAATTTCAAGGGGTTTGTAACATAGCTTGGGATTAAAAACTTTGTTATATAAAGGAGTCAGTCTCAAACATGGAAAGAAATGAAACAAAACCTAAGAAACACAATGGCTAAAGAAGAAAAATACAAAATTTTTCTTCAAGCTTTCAGTGCTACATGGTATAGAATTGAGTGGATGATAGTTTTCTCTGAAATATTTCAAACATTTCTTTGTTTCTTCTACTTTCATGAAATTAAAGCCTTCTGAACAGGAGAGAAACACCCCACCAGTGATTTTCTCTTAAACTCATGTGCTGGACTTGTGTACTTGTTATAGGCTAAACATTCACTTGTATAAAAATGTGACCCTTGCTACTAGCAAGTAACCTGACAAGTTAGAGAGTCAGGTTTCTTCCTCCTTTCTCCCTTGTATTGAAAACAATACCTCTGCCATCTATAATTCATGGGGGACCACAATAACCAATTTAACATGGCTGGAATTATCATTTATTAAATATACACAGATTTTTTAGTGAAAAACAGCTGAAAATTTATTCAGTGTAGTATTACAAGACAGGAGATTTTTGTGCCCATTCATGTGTGCAATTTTGATTCAGATGTTTCATTGTGTCCTTTTGAACAGTCACATGCATTTCAAATACCAGCCACTTTACTGTGGTACCTTGCCTGTTATGCACAGGCAAAGCAATCCAAGTGATGGCTTTACTCACATTTAAAAGAACCTTATGTGATCAAACAACTAGTGAATATGGGCTACCACCCCATCAGTAACTAATATTTTAGCTAAAGCCTTTCTGAACAATTGCAACAGTATGGATGATTATACCTCATACTGAAATTTGGAAGCCAAAAATTATATGAAGATTGCCTGGAAAATACAGCTAATAAAATAGTACTGAAATCTATTAAAATACTCATCTCAATGAGGTTAGAGAGACCAAAACCCTGAGCATCTTGATCTGATATCACAGCTGACCCTGCTTTGAGCAACTGGAACTACATACCCTCTGAGGCCACTTCCAACCTGAATTATTCTGCGGTTCTGTAGAGAAATGTTCCATCACTTAAAATGCCAGCTAGATCTTTCACTTACTTAGACAACCCAGAAGGTATGACATAAAAAATAGAAACTGAATATCCCAGAAGGAGAACAAGTTATTCAAGCAGAATCACATTTGGGTTTCAGAGAATTAAAAATCACACCATAAAAACACTTAGGCCAGTTAAAAATCACAGAGGGAGAAACCTCTGTGGCCACACAGTTGATCTGCACTGAAATCTTGGCACAATTGTTATAAAAAACAGTTGCAAGAGTAACAATATTGAAGCTGATGGGCAAACCTAAGAAGACACAGTGCGCTGGAAAAAGTCCAATGTAATATAGCCTTTAGCAAAAGCAAAAGAGAAATGTCAGAGAAAGATATATTTGCAAACTAATGTTCAGTTTTGTAGAAATGTTTTTGGCAATGATAATAATTTTCAGATAGTTCAATTTCTTATTTAAAAGCAAACACAAAAATTTCTTACAGAAATGACAGGTACTTCTACTGGGATTTTTAAAAATATTTTATATTCCTTTTCTTTCTATTCTCTTTCTGTAAGGCTTCACTCTTTTACTTGCAAGGATGATTCCTGATATCACAACACTCACACAAACCAGCAACAATAACGGATCTAGATATGAGAAGCACAAGTAACCACCATGCAACCACATACTCTTAGAACAACCTGGTTTTAGATTAACCGGGAAGGATGTGTCCTTCCTCCCAAGCATACACTTTCTGAGAAGGCAACATTTCTGTCCACTTTTCTGTTCTCTGCTCCAAACAGGACTTTTCAGAGGACCACAGGTTCATGAAATGGCTGCAGATTTAAGCACTCACAGCTTGATTTCTGTTTATTTCTATTACAATTTATCTCCATTTTCTTCTTGAAGTTCTGGGATGTTTCCAGTTTCTTACACTGACCTGCTGACTTGCCTTCAGCAAGTTGCTATCACGTTAAGTCACAATCAGGTCCTACATTGAATTTTTGTACAACTGCATTATGACATAAACAGTGTTATTTCAGCATTACAAAAGGAACCAGTATTTTATTATTTGAAACATGGACATTGGTGTTTTGGAAGCACTTTCTAAAAATTACATGTAATTGAAAAGATAAAGAACTGAAGAACACCATGGCTTCTGAGTCTTGCTTGTTTTCTTTATACTCCAGACTGAAAAAAAAAAAACATCATAATGATATATTCTTCTATATAACACAAAAAAATGCTTAGCATGATTTTTTCTCCTTTCCTCTTATGTTTTATTTTGCTTCAAGAGTCTCATCAAATACATTGAATGGCTTTATTTTGAGAACTGGAACAAAAGTGATACAACTATAAATAATTCATGCATTTATTTCCACTTTATAGGATGGAATTTTACATCTTAAGATATATCTGTTTAGCATTTGTGAGATCATTGTCATTCCTTTCTTATTCAGTTGTTTGTTTAGATCCATTCTCCTTAATATTGAAAGCAAACTGTTTAACTAAAAAGAATGGTGCCAGTCTGGTATTCAGCAATTTTGCTGCTCTTTTTAAAGCACAGGCCATCATCCCCAGTGTTGCCACACTCCAGTCTTACATCAGTTATGGGAAAGTTATTGCCAAATCAACAGCTATGTAATGAAGAGGCAGCTAAGAATAGGGGCATAGGGATATTTCTGAATATGCACTTCTGTGCTCCTGAAAAGAGTTTAAAAAGCAGGAATTTGCTGGCCATTACCAGTGAATTTGAAGTCTTTGCCTTTTGCCCTTGTCTGTGGCAACATTTGACTATAGTTTTAGCTAACTAGATCTACTGACATCACAGTATATTTAGAACAAGTTCTACTGATGAATGATGCATTTCTGGCAGGCAGACAATACTATATCTACATTCTTGCATGTGCCTAAACTTCCCTTTATGTGGACATGTTGAGACCAGTAGGCAAATCCAAAAAAAACAGGCTAACTTCCTGGCAATGATAAGAAATTTACACTCGTACACATCTGTGGTTCTGGGGCAATTGACTGAAACCATAAATCTTAACTAAAGCTTTTCAAACTGCCTCAGAGTGGGTTTCTGAAAAGTAAGTTTGTTGATGAAACTTCTAGAATATGGGAATAAAACTTCACAAAGCATTGGAAGATTTGTTACAAATGGTTTACTGTTAAAGATGACAGCTCTAAAGTGGGACTCTGTGAGGGTCTGCACTTCATCAGTAATCTGGATGGTTGAATGTAGCCTACATAAAGCCTAGGTACATTAAACATGGCAGGAAACTGAGAGGGATCACAAGTACACTAGAATATATAAAGATCAAGTAACCGTAGATAACTTGGATTACTATGTATGGATAAAACCTGCACATACCAAATGAGCAACAAGTGATTAAGGCAGCAAGTCTTTAAAGAATAATTTGGAAACTGCAAGCTGAGCCCGTATCAGAAATGTAAAGCAAGCCAGGCAAATGGGCTGAAGAACAGAGCAAGAAACATGGAGGGACCCCTCTGCTTTACTCATCATTTGCATGGCTCCAAGCGAGGAAGCCTTGTTTCAGGCCAGGTACGAAGTGCTATGTTCAGATAACCCAAATAGAGCTTAAAAAATAATCAGACAAAAAGAAAGCATTCTATCTGCATTGTTGAAAGAAAAAATTCTATCCAAATCCTTACATTCCTGTAGTATTCAAACATCTATGAAAAAGGGGGGAGAAAACTGTCAAAAATTACCATTCATATCATAAAAGTAATAATCCATATCACATCATAAGGAAAACATACAATACTTTTCCAAATTGGCAGAAACAGAGAAAATATGACTAAACTGAGGATATAACTTTCTCTTTTTACATTCTGAATCCTGTAAATGTTTGGGTAAACTGTCCCTTCAAAGCTAAAACTAGACAAAGGTGACTTATTGTTCGCATTTTTAGATACCAGAAGACTAATATAGGGTATAGATTACCAGGTTAACACAGGATATTCAAACAGCTAACATGAGAATATATGTTTGTAAGTAACTAATCTGTCCTAAAATTTTTACCTCTAAACACAATTACAGTCTTATCTGAAATTACTGGCTCCTCTCAACTTCTGTTTTGCAGAAAGGTCTATATGGAGTAATTTTAAATAAGCTTCTTTTAAATGGCTAAAATAATGGATTAAAAACAAACAAAAAACAACAACAAAACAAAACCAAACAAAAAACCAAACAAGAAACCAAACAAAAAATCCCAAGTTTGCAATTACTACAGCAACACCGCAAATTTCTTGGGTTGTGTGCAATCAAAACCATAAGGAGTACATAATTTCTATTAAGTACCTGGGCTAGTATACGGCAAATGCAATTTCACTGCAGCTAAACGTGTACTTTAGAATAGATACAGTATCTTAATAAATCTATCAGCACAGATTCAGGAGCTAGAATATAAATTACGCTAAATGGAAGAATGATACAGACTAATGACTTAAAAAGGACCTCCAGCATCCAAATCAAGTGTGTAATCTGTAAGTTTCATTTCCCCTGCTTGCAATTGCCCATGTAGTTTTAAATGTCTGATATTTATCTTCACTTTTTCTCCTAAATACTTTTAACCAATATTTGAGAAATAAGCAATTCACACATTTCTAAGCACCAAACACTTTATGAGCGAACAAAGATTCCACCTGAAGGTATTTAATTATTAATCAACTACAGAGTTTTCTGCAATTTAGAAAACAGTTAAGAATGTTTACTCTGGTGTGGGAAATTGCAAGCTGTGGGGGATACATCCTTCTTATTAATGCATTCTATCCAAGACATAAGAAATCAGTAGAATTCAGGGTCAGTGAAGCTTTGTAGGGTGAAGTACATAGCAGATCCTAGGAGAGCCACAGATGCTTAGCAATTTCCTGCTATACACCAAATGGCCACAAATGGTTATCAGAGAATGGAAATTTATCTCAGTCATAGAATAAAATATGTAGGGGAAAGGGAAGTGAGCTAACATTCAGCCTGCACCCCTCAGGCACCCAGACACAGAAAGTGATTGCATATACTCTCCCACCTAGTCCACTGCAATGTGAAGTCAAGCAGATTAGTCAGAAAAGCAGTAATTTCTTAAGATAGAAAGCTAAGTAGTAGCTTCTGACACTGCCTTTAGCTTAAATCTCAATGAAAGAGATTACAGTTAATGTATTTTACCTCATAAATGTGATGGTAATTCATAAGAAAACAAGGTCTTTCTTCAGTTGTTCAGTCCAAACATTTAGGAGGCTAGGGTAAAACTGTCAATTTATCATATTTTGACAAATATCACATGTGGCAGTTGCAGCTACACTCAAATCTTTCTATGAGACTTTAATCTAATGAGATGAAAGACACAAATAATTGCTGAGTGGCATTCCCATCTTCTATCATTGGTGCTTCTTTCATCAATGTGACAGGACCTCCAATGCCCAGAGACAAGATGAAGAATTGTTTATTGAAATAAAATGTATGCTGGAAAATAGAATTATACTGAAATATACCTTTAATGAACATTCATTAAGCATTTGAGAATAGATGGCATTGCTAGAACAAAATGCCAAAGGTTTCTTGTGATGCAGTCATAGTGGAATGCTTTTTCTCCCTATGCCATCACACAAATGTGGAAAAAAAGAAATTCTTTTCAGGTGAGCAAAATAGCATCCTGTACGTAGGATCTCTTTTGGCCATTGTTATTAGTTATTGATACCAGGATAAAGACAAATTCTTGGAAGTAAAATTTAACTAGTCTGAAAGATATTGTTACTGTGGACAAGAATTAATTGCAAGGGAAGAAAATCTGGGGAAAACAGACCTGTATCTTACTCAGGAAAGCTGACAGAGTCTATCCCTTCAAAGCAGTTGCATTCCAAGTAACCATAAGTGGTAATAATGACAAACACCTTGGTAACTTAATGGAGGCAATAAGGTAAAACATGAGGCCCAGTGGAATCATCCTTTTCGCTTCACATACATTTTACTCTCAAGTTTGCTACCTAATAGGTTTGGTTATTACTTAAAGAAGCAATATTATGTATGAAACAAGTGCAGCTTTGGCTTCCTTGTGTCATTTGCCCTTTAGTAAGCATGGTATCACCAGAGTATGAGGATCAACAGCTTGGCAGAAATAAATAAGCAGTTTGTTGTTTTGTAAATAATTGTCCAATTACCTATACATTTTGCTTCATTTCCCAGTAGACTGGGCTTCTTCTGCTTCCCCACTTTCATTTTGAATTGGGCCACATCAGAATTTTCAGCTGTGTGGCACTACCATTTAATTACAAGGAACAGTAAAACTAGTTTCTCTAGAGATATATCTGTAACAAGCATTAGGGAGCAGAGAGCATATGGAATTTTTTTTTTTAATTCATATAATCTTCATTATATGTATTATCAATACTTACTGGTCTTTTGCAAGAACCTTTCTCACAGGTACACACACTTTTCAACAACCTCTTTACACATCACTATAAAAGAAATATATCCATATCATCTACATATATCTTTGAAATAACCTTAGGCATATCCTTCTTCTACCCATCACCATTTCTGAACCTACATTTTTGACTCTTCTGCTTCCCAGCCCCTCCAAGTCTTTTCAGAAGAAGAAAACTGTCTTGATCTTTCAGTTGGAAAAATGAGAAACATCTGTTCATGTTACATAAGTGAAAAATATCAAGCAGTTGTAAATACAAGATCTTGGTTATTGACTCTACTTCCAGAACTCAGATAGAATATGATATCTTGTTGGAAACTCACAAGTCACTAATTCCCTCTCAAAATATTCTACTAATTACTGGGTGAGTCTAACTCAAGAACTATTTTTTAAATCAGGCAACGTGGCCTTGAACTCGTGACATCTGATTACTTTTATTAAACCCTGGATCCTATTGTCAAATTATTAGAGTCAAAAGTTAAGATTTGTTTCATCAAAAAGTGTGTTTTCACACCAAAACTGCAGTAATAGCAGTTGCATCTATATTGCTCTTTTCAAAAAATGAATCTTTTATGATTCTTATAGTGTCATCATTTATGCAAGTGATTATGTGAGGATTTTAGACCTCATGGGTCTGAAGTAACAAAACAATTATTTTGTGTACAGTTCATAGAACAGAATACTTTAACAGAAAATATACAGTTATTATCTTTATGGTTTCAGCAAGAAGTGGAGCTCCCTAAAAGGGATGTTATCTGCCCTTAATAACCTCTTAATTTACTTGTGAAATTGCATCCTTTTTTGAGTATCACTGCAGAGAAACACTGGGAAGTGGATTTGGTAATAAAAATATTATTATAGCTGAACTATCTCATCTTCTGGGATATACTTACTGTATACCCAAGTCAACAGAAAATCAGAAGGAAAGTGAATGGTAAATTCAGGGGAGGGAAAATCTGTCTATTTTCTTAAGGAGAGGCAGAGAAAATGTCTACTCAAAATTATAATAATTTTCAATTATGATTCCAACCACTCACTGAAAAGAGTATTGCAAGTTATGCCCGTACGACCACTAATAGCATGCAGCATAACGTGCAAACTACATAGATTTTTTGGAGATTCCTTTCTATAAGTTGTTTACCTCTATTCCAAATGTGAAATACAGCTTGATACTGTCAAGGAACACTTGATAGCAGAGTATGGTAAATTAAAATTAGAAAGAAATAAAGATGTCACATACGGCAACATGTCGGATTCTCAGACAAATTATTTACTGAAGTTTTCAGTACTGAAGAGTCGAGCTGTGCTGCACATCTTCCAAATCTCAGATTTCACTCTTCTAGGGGGAAAAAAACAAACAAACAAACAACTGAATTCTTTGCAAGACTTGACAAGAGCAAGATAAGAAGTTGCAGACACCAGAACTAGTCAAACAGGATATAAATGTACATTTTATTATGTATCATCAGTTTAGTTACTATTGTTTGTTCATAATTTGCATGTAGTGAATATCATACCTTACATTTGCAATGTCGTGTTTAAATTAGTTTCTCCAAGACTATAATCATGTGACTTAAAGAATGCTTATACACTGTGTTAATTTTCATTTATATACTCATATAATGTTGTATTAATTCTTTCAAAAAACAAGCAGAAAGCAAGTATTATTTACCTAGCAACACTCCTCTAGGTGCCTGAATAACTGAGTGCACTAAAGCATACTGGGGGACATATTTTTCAAAGAAGAACAGATAATTTTTAGAGAGAAATTAAAATGCATTATGATAACAAGATACTAATAAATCCACTATAATTTAAGTAAAGATTATTTGGTTTCATTGGAATTCTATAATGAAATAAAAAATACTTTATTTTTAATTGCAACTCTTCCTTGAAAAACAAAAAGAAAGCCTTTTTTATTGGTTTCCTTGTTTATTATCTCTCAG
The DNA here is from genome assembly GCF_963264785.1 of Psittacula echo. Lineage (NCBI taxonomy): Eukaryota > Metazoa > Chordata > Aves > Psittaciformes > Psittacidae > Psittacula > Psittacula echo. The sequence continues at coordinate 87,260,329 of NC_137737.1, read as the reverse complement.
CAATTGATTTCCATACTGAGTTCTCATTTCACATACAAAAGCATATTTCCACACTTCCAACACTCTCATCATCCAGTCATTTTTTTGGTTCCAAATATTGTCAGTATTAGTACAGATACAGTTCAAAGGGCAAACAACACTTGAAAAAATCTCATAGAACACAATCACAAAACCTACTGTGAATATACAGTTACTAAATATACAATTGCTTTATACTTCCCACATCAGCAGTCACTTCGGTCCCTGTATAGACAAGGGAAGTATCTAGGTCATAACCTGGAAGAGATTTTTGTTTTCTCTCAAACGTCTATAGCCTCAGGAAACTAGTTTCCTGGTCTAACTTGGTTAGACAATAAAAACAATCCAAGTAAACAATCCTGTTGAGATGAAAGAAATGTTGAAACCTGGTTCAGTTTCAGCTTTGTTGTTTTGGTTTGTTGGATTTGGGTTGGGGTTTTTTTAGGTCAAAAGACTAGACATTACTTTCTGACAGATAAAGACCCAATACAGTTTTTTAAATTTATTAAACAACCACAAAAATTGTTACCATGAAAAGGGTGAACAGATTTAGATGACACTTGCACTACACTCTAACTCATTGCCAAGCTGGTTAAGTGATGCCCTTACACTAGCTTTGATACAAAATGGGCTTCTCCCATAAAAAGATTTTTCAGAAACAGCATACCGAAATTCTATTTCACTACTGCGAGGACTAAATGCAGTTAAAATACTCCTTATAGTCAGAATCTGTATGTCCTGGGTTCAGCAGTGGCAGTCAGTTTTTTGTTTTTTTTTCTCCTTCTTAGTAGCTGTTGCAGCGCTGTGTTTTTGATTTTTGGCTTGGGAACAAAAAACTGATAACACCGATGTTTAGACTGACCAAGGATTTTGTGAGTCTCATGCTCTGCCAGGGAGGAGGAGGGGCCGGGAGGAAGCGGGGACAGGACACCTGACCCAGACTGGCCAAGGAGGTGTTCCATACCACAGCACGTCATGCCAGGGGATGGAACTGGGAGCTACCCGGAAGGGCACGTCCCCTGGTCGGTCGGGCTGTCTTTTCCGGCGGGCGGTATCGTATTCTCTTCCCTTGTTATTTCTCTTGTCGTTGTTATTGTTGGTGGCGGCAGTGGTGATTTGTGTTATACCTTAGTTATTAAACTGTTCTTATCTCAACCCGTGGGAGCTGCATTCTTTTGATTCTCCTCCCCGTCCCTCCAGAAGCGGAGGGAAGAAAGGTGGGGGGGGCAGTAGACTGCGTGGTTCTGATTTACAGCTTGGGCTTAAACCACGACACTGTATTTCTTCAAAAGGCAGAATTTTTTATCTAACATATTATTTGGATATTTCAGGAGAACAAGACTATACCTTGTATAATGAAAATGGCAGTAAAGGCCACAGTGAATCTTTTTTCCTACATATTTTTAAACACTTATTCAGAGAACTGAAGCTGCAATAGAAGTCAGTAATGCTGTCATTGAAAAACTGTCAAAATTGTGTTGTGGACTAGTTAGATAAAGGATAGATTTTTTTTTAATTTTTGAAATATTACACAAAATATCTAAAAATTAGTAACAACATTTTGCAGTTATATCAATTTTCTCTTCCCTGCTGCATTTTAAAACTTTTTCTCCTGCTTTTTGTTTAAACAAATTCAGAGAATGGGGTTTATAAACATATTTCATATCATAGATTAATTCTTCATGCATAATTTAGATGGAAAGCTTCTAGAATAAAAGAAGACCAAAGAGGAAGGATGGATTTAATTTGAACTGTAAGTGAAACAGACAGCTGGCCTTTAAAGACAAGAAGGTTGTAAGTGAACTTTTAAACTGAAGAGTGGGGAAAAGCTAAAATGTACAAAAGAGTGTATCTTTTACAGAGAAAGCAAAACAAATTCTTTAACTCATGAAGGATAAGAAACAGTCATACAAGAAATGCCAGAGTGCCATTTAAATGGGATGTCAAGAGGAACAAAATGAATGCTTTAACCTCAGTGCTAAAAATCTAAGAAATAAGAAAGCAGAAAAAGAGTGTCTAGTAAGAAATACTAGAAAATTGTTGGACGAAAAACACTGTCACACAGAAATATCAAGGTACAAGAAATACAAGAAAGATTCTGTGCTAGTGATGAAACACTGCATCTTTAAAGGGCTGGTCCAATTATGACAGGAGCAGAGAGAGTATCTTTATGATACTCTACCATCTACTCATATCTGAGGTGAGAATGGAAAGGTTCAGGGCTACAGGGTACAGAATGGCTTCTGGACAGGGAAGAAGCAAACTGGCAGTCTTTAGATCAGACAAGCAAATGAGTTTTGCGGAATCAGAAGCTGCAAGAACTGCCATGCTAGGGTGGGCCAGCTATTAGTGTTCTCTCTGAAGTTAAGAACTGAGAAGAAGCCAGCAGCCAGGTTCAAATCCAACAGAAGGAGGAAATTCTTCATGCAACAGAATGTTAGAGAGAGAATACACAGGTTCAAGTTCACAGAAGAAAATTATTTAGAGCTACTGAATAGATACAGATAACAATGTCAGTATTGTATTAAAGTATTAAGTATGCCTGCCTAATCTTACTTTTCCTCTACAAAATGCTCATGACCACCATTAGTAACAGGGTACTAGGAAAATGATCTTTTGGTCCAACTTAGAGCTGTTTTTCCAGCTGCAATTCAAGGAGTGTTTTATTCAGAATTAGGTACTTCTTATCTGTCCTTGATCACTGGCCTCACAGAGTATTACACTTCTGTGTCTCTGATGAGTCCCAAACGTGAAAGAATAAAAAAGTAATCCCTACAAAGCCTGCTTCCAAGCTGAAATTCAAGTATACATGCAAATACACATGCATATATTATTAGGAAGAAAAAATTGCTCCCAGCAGAAACACAAATGCTACAGTGAGAAGGAAAGAAGATCATTCATCACTGTCACATGTAATTTTTTTAAACAAAGGCTTATTTCTGTTAAGATTTTGATCTGTTTCTACTCCTCTGAACCTTACTCCATGAAAGCAAAGAAGATATAAAATACAACCAGTCAGGAATAAATGTGACTTTTCTTTGCACCAAGATTAATTTATTATAGCTAGATACAACAAAGCTAGGATCCATAACAAAGTGACTGTTCTTGTCTTCATCCTTCCTGAGTCTATCTAATCTACACCTGATTTAGCAAAATCAAAATTTATTACACTATTGGTTATTTCATGCAATAACTCAGAACTTAGGAGGACATAGAGCAAATTTTGTCCTCTTAAGACTGTATGAATCACAAGAAAGTTGCTACAATTTATTCATTTTTGTTAAACACTATTATAACATATAATCCAACCTCACAGCTAGGTCACTGAGATAGCAAATAATCCATTGGCCCACATCATGACTGCAGACATTTCATGTCAAGTGTCTCAACTACCTGAAACCACCAGCACATTGCCTTGGTCCAAGACCCACCACAGTTCCTCATTATATGTTTGGGCTGATCTCTTTTATTTTGACTCCACCAATATTTTCTTACTTGCTTATTAGTTTTTCTAAACAGATCTAGACGTCTGTAATCATAGAATCACAGAATGGTTTGGGTTGGAAGGGACCTTAAGGTCATCCAGTTCCAATCCCCTGCCATAAGCCAGGATACCTTCCACTAGACCAGGTTGCTCCAAACCCCATCCAACCTGGCCTTGAACACTGCCAGGGATGGGGCAGCCACAGCTTCTCTGGGTAAAATGTGCCAGTGCCTCACCACCCTCATGGTGAACAAAAATGCTCCACAGAACCCTTGGGAGGGCAAGGATGCGGAGGGACAATGCAAGTGGTGGATGTGTTCGCCAAACAGCACATAATCATAAAATAATTATAAATTATAATAATAATTATAATAATTATAGATTGTTATAAGAAGAATTGTAATAATTATTATAGTAATATAAATAATCATAGAAAAGAAGAGATGCCATATAACAAAACTGGAGTTTTGCCAGTAAAATTTAATTTGGTGATCACAAACCTATCTGCAACCTCATATTTGTCGTCTTCTTGTTCTTCTTTACTCCACTGGCCAAGAACCACCCTCCCACTTCCTATTTTCCCATATTTTTCCTGAGTTTTTCTCACAGGCTTCCTAAGATCTCACTTTCATGATGGCAGACAGTCATCTCAGATTTATCTTTAATAAGACTCTGATGCAATTGCAGACCCCTTCTGAATTTCCCAGGGGAAAAAAAAAAAAAAATCAAATCCAGCAAGGTAAGTGCCAGACTCTCCATCACAGGGCCACTTATCTATATGCCCTTGTGTTTGTATGTTTTGATCACCATAAACTGCAGTTAGCATTAGTCTAACATCTATCCCTTAGAAAAATAGTGTCTTTCTGAAGACACTGTTATAATCCAAGAGAAGCTGGTATAACACTATGAATAAGAGGATTAGGAGGGGGCACTGATATATGAACTGTGCTAATAATGCTATAAATCAAAATAATGCAATGCTGGCTTCTGGCAGTGGGGTATTAAAAGGAGCAAATTCCCTCTAAGTCACTATAATGGGGCAAATGCATCAACATAATCTTGCTGTTACTGTACAATCAGCCACAGAAATAACTGCAGACAATTTACTCCTCCAACCTTTCTAACTCCTCAGTACTATAAAAGCCTTGTGTCTTTGCCCTTTTCAGATTCCACTTCTTGACTGCTGTTCTACAGATGACTTATTCTCTTTCTTTCTGTAACACAATCTTTTATTTATATGCAAGACTCTATTACAACAACTTGGAACAAAGCCTGATTTTGTCAAGTAGTTGATTTAAAGGATTTGCATTTCTAAACATTCTGTATGCATTTTAGTGCACTTAAATAAGAAAACCATCTGTGCATTTCTTTCTTTATTTGAAACTGTGCTTGGCAAATAATCATTACAATTATAAGTAGCAAGCCATTAAGCATATGGTTAAATGACAACATATTTGCTTATTTCAAGATGAATTCACTTGAAAGCACTGTTTTGTTTAATATTAAAATTCATAAATCAAAGCTTTATAATAATAAATAGCATCTACCTATATAATAATGCTGCTTTGCCTCAGGAGAGAATACATGACCATTGTATCGAGAGGTTTAGAGTTGCACATAAAGTTAAGTTCTTGACACAGTTCAACATCCCACTTGGCCTTTTGCTCAAGGAAACATTTGTTAAATTCTGAAAATCTCAGACATTGTGCCTGGAAATATTTACTACTTCTATAGAAACTGACCCCATCTGAGCTGCAATGTGTATTACTGCTGTTCTTACCAGCCCATAATGAAATGACATAGTCCCCAAAAGAAAGACACTGTATGAATGTATGCAATATCCCACTTCCTCATAATTTTCTTTTACTCCCCAAACAAAAAACAGGCAGGAGGTCAGGACTCATTGTATAAAAAAAAAAGGAACTAATTTACAAAATTAAGCAATTTATTTTTAGGTTCTCTTTAACATTTATTCCTTCTCAGTTTTATTATGAAAGATGGTAAAGTCTGCATTTTCTGGGAAGAATGCCCACCTAAAAAGCATAATAGTGCACTATCTCTTAAATCTTGAAAAAATTCTACAGCATTTGAAACAAAAAATATGATTCCATTGAGCTGTTTGACCTGCAAATCCGGCCTGGAATTTGAAATTCAAATTACATTTTTTCTTGCTGCAATATTCCCAGGTTAGTATTTTCTGTTAAAAATTGGATGGGTGATGAATGAGCTGAAAATTTTCCAACACGCTGTCATAATAATACATTTACTCAGCAGAGTCAACAAGAAAACATACAGAAGTAAGAGAGGAAAATGGGTTTATGACTGTCTAGTCTCAATTACCTGTATAGGATCATAAGCAATTTTCTTAAGTACACTCTTCATATGTAAAAATTAAAATAAATTGACAGAAATATATGGAGAAGCATGTATTCTGGGTAGTGCTGAACAAACTCCTCTATAAAACAGATTATTCCATTTTGCCAGTAAGGGTGGGTAACAATGAACTGCAAGGTTTCAGCTTCAAACAGGTAAGAAAATCTGTACATGAAAATAAAAACATTAGGTGGTCACAAGGATGAGAGGAAGTGATATATCTGAACTTTTTGGTCCTGAAAATCGAAGTAGAAAGGACACAGCTGCCACAATCGTGAAAGCTGCAGGAAGACTATGGAGTTTTGAAAGGGACGGCTGGAGACATAGACTAACAAGGGCAACATGTGTACTTTTTTTTTATTAGTTACTAGGAATAAGCTACTGGAGGAAAAAAAAAAACCAAGCCAGATCATGTTCACCTTCTGTATCATTTTTCAGAGGAGACAAATGACATAAAGCAGAGACAGTGTTCTGCATATTTAAGATTCAAAATCCAGTGTGGTGAAGGGGAGTTGCAGTTTTCCATAACCCAATGAACAGGAACAGAATAGTGCACAAGTGGACCTTTCCTCACAAGGTGTTTCATACATAGACAGCAAAAGAAAATGTTTTCCAAGATCAATGCGTGAGAGCTTGGGCCAGTCAGCTCAACTCATCCAAGCAAATTGATGCAGCTTGTTTCCTTTCACTTATTTTCTTTATGCTCTTCATTGGAAGAACAATCCTTTCTCCCCTCTTCACTCTTGTTCTGGTCAATCTTATAAACTTACTAAGCTACAGGTCCTAAAAAGGTTTTCTTATTCATGCCAGCATGAAGCCAAGGTATTGGCTAAATCAATTTCTTCTCCCTTCTTGTTCTCTGAAAATGTATTTACATTTATTAGTAGTGCAATCTCAGCAGAACCTCAGAGAAGTTACCTTCAGGCTTCACTATAAGCCACCATACTGAAGTTCTCTTCTGGCATGCAAAACACAGGTTCAGACACAGCTCAAATCCACTAGACATTTTAGCTCAAACAAAACTCCAATATGATGTTCAATTACAGATCTACCTTACTAAGAGCTGCATAAGGACAAGAAACGAACATCACAATATTTGGCTTGCTTTCACTGTAATCTTGTTTTCTTAACCCACGGTAGCCTGACAATTGTTCTATGCTGCTTTTCACTGCCCTGCATATTTCTTCCATAGACTACTTAACAAAACCTTGGAAGAAGTTCTATCTAGTTCCAGAGACTTGATAGCTTTCATTTGTGCTAAATTACTAAGTGCTTTTGTCTCACTGGTCACACAATCATTCAGAATACCATATACACAAATAGTGTTAGATGGCATATTTTTCCTGATCTGTTAAGTAAATACACTGGAGAAGCACCCATGTAATTGTCTGTTTTATCGTTCCCTTCATCATCTTTTCTAATCCACTCATCTGATGTTTTCATTTCTTTCTTCAATGAATTCTGCTTTGTTACCTAAAAAATCTTGTATGTGTTCCTATAGGTTTAATTTTAGTTCTCTTAGTGCTGCTAATACATTCTTCTTTTTACAGCATTCAGTATTTTGCTTGAATTCTTTTCATTATTTATGTCCTCTTCTGTTGCTGCTTACACTTTTCACATAGTTGTTAACTTTTATTCTTGTCTAGATTGGTTCAGTGATTTTACACTATGTTTAGTCAGGATCTTTTCTTATGCTGAATAGATATGTATATAAACTAAGATATTTATTGCTGAGTCCTTCATAGTTCAATCAAGCTCATTTCAGTTCACTGGGAACTTTCAGATGCTTGTTTTGTTCGCTGTTACAAATAATTACTGTGTAAAATTTTAAGTCTGAAGTAAAGCAATGCTAATAATGCCATGAATCTAAAATGGGATCTAGAGGTCCTATTTCCACCACTCCAACTCTGTTTACTTGGTAGGCATTGATTATTCACTTTCTATTAAAAAAATAATTTGAACTTTAATTCAGCATTCATTGTTTTATCATCTCCAATAGTGACAAAGAGCAATACTGTGCCCTCTGGAAGTGTCAGGTAGCACAAGTAACCCTTAAGACTGTCTCTTGACAAATGCCCAGCTTCCTAGCCTAACACACAGGAAGCAGGAGATTCATGACACACAGCAATGATCCAGAAATTTCTGTTCTGATTTCTGTGCTACAGGAATTATTATGGGAAACTCAGAGATAACAAAGATGCTCCATGTCCAGAATCAAGGTCTCCTCCGCACAGCTAGAAATAGCTACGTTGCTAAATGAACAATGGATCAGTCCTTCAGGGAAGATTTTATGTAAACTGTAATTATAACAGTTTAGACTCCTTCAGGCTAATCTTTGATTTTGGCCACTAGTCATGTTCGTAACCTCTGATCCCACCTGCATCCCTGAATCCAAAATGCCCTGCAATGTCTCCAGCATGGACTTCTTTGATCTGTGCTGCTATAGGAAGGTATAGTAGTATGGCAAAAATGTACAACAGAAAGCACTATTTATGCTGATACGAATACCCATGAATAGAACTGCTGCTTTGTTTTAGACAAGGACTATCTGTTAGGTTAAGGATGTACCTGGGTTCTTATATGACACACAAGAACTCTTTACAAAAGAAAACACTGGCTGAAAATTGTAGCAAATCATGATAAAGTAAAATTAAAGAGATGAGGGGAAGGCCACCCATGACTTTGAGACACGAGTGTTTATTTACCAGCAAAAATAGTCAGAATTATTGTTCAAGGCCAGGTTGGACAGAGCCTCGGGTGACATGGTTTAGTGGGAGATGTCCCTGCCCATGGCAGGGGGGTTGGAACTAGATGATCTTAAGGTCCTTCCCAACCCTAAATATTCTATGATTCTATAAGACTAGGAATTTTCTTACCATCAAATATAATCAGATATTTATAGACAAAGATTTAGGAGAGAGCTTGAGATTTAAAAAATGGCCAGCTACTCAATTAAAAGGGATTAGAAATACTCAAGAATAACACTATGCCATAAGCAAATAACCACAAATATCCCAGCATTAGTTAATAACGTCAGGTGGTTCCACATGGTCAATAGCTACAAACATTGCCCATACAATACAATTGAAGCATATGTCAATACTGATGGTTAGGATCAACTTCTATCCCGAAGCAGGTTTGACTCTAAACTCAAATTAAAACTCAATTCACTGACATCCAGGGAACCGAGGAGTTGAAGAGGCTTCAGGAATTTGCCCAGATCATTTTGTGCAGTGGTCCTCCCCATATGGTATGGGCTGATAAACATCAAGTCTGCTATGAAACAGTGTTTTCAGAAACAGGGAGAGCATTTTACCTACCTTAGGAAATGCAGGTGCCAAGGTTTTTGTTTCAGTGGCCACACTGCAGTGACCTTTCTCAGTCAGACCAAGGATTTGACACAGACACCCCAGGAATATCCCAGCTTCGGGGAGTAAGACAAGCAAGGGAAAAATCAACCTGTCCTATCAAGCATTTGCTCTGTCACCCCTGATCTCTGCAGCCTCATGCCCCCCACCCAGGGGGGTCTGGCAGTGAGTTCTCACCCAGTCCGGCCCAGAATCAGCTGCAGGGCTTGGACTTCTCAGCTGAGAGGGTACCAGAAGGGAGCAGACTGTGAGGAGCCCCTACATGGGCCCAGCTCCTCAAGGCTGCTTGAAGGTCAGTCATTGCTCCCAGCCTGGGCCATGTCACGGCCACTTCTTGCCCCAGGCCCACACCATCAGTGTCGTTTCCCAGCCAGACATTATCTTGCCCTCATCCCTGCTGCTGCCACTGTGCCTTATGGGGCTGGGGGTGAGTACCTGCCTGTGTCATGGCCCCCAGCTCCTTCACCCCCCAAAACTGACTGCCAAAGGGGAAAGTCTCCCATTAAACTGCAGAAGATCATTGTTCAAGGAAAAGGAAGTGATTTTCCCAAGTACAAAATCTGGATTTAAGGCAGTCTAATCAGAAGATACCTGGTTCAGCTGGTGTTTTCCTTAGCAGCTGTGCCCAGTATTGCTCCATAGATGTCATTTGCCCAAACTCACAAGCATTAGCCCTCTCAGCACCTTCTGTGTCACCACACAGTGACTCTCTTTAACACTGTGTGGGAAAAAACCATCTTTAAGAAATTATCTTTTGATGGCACTTAAGATCTTACACAACAAAATGAACTCAGATTCTTAGCCTTGTCTACAGCAGAGTAATTTTTGTACATGAGGCTGGATATTGAAAGTACAACTGCAGTCACCATCTCCATGCCTTCTCATTTTGCACCTTATGTTAACCTGGAACAACGTGTGGCAACAATGGCACTGATACATTGTATTTCTTACGACAAATGCATGTATATATATATTTCCTATGTTAAAATATGTAGTTGTCCAGACTTTTTTTATTCAGTAATCTCAAATCTGATTTCAAAGCGATTGATGGCAGAGCTGTGTGTTGATTCCTACCACTTACAGCAGGATTATTACACAAATATATCTCACCTTTTATACCTACTCATCCCTCTGCAATCTCTTTTTTTGACTGAATAGTACTACTGGCACTTTCTCGGTCAAGATTTCTTGTCAAACATCATTGTCAGATCTCAGTGAAAAAAATCCTTGCAATCTGTGGTGCTGGAGGAGCCACAAGATAGCATATTTTGATATATTTTTAGTGAGTTAAAAATGCTACATAATTTTTATAATTGTGGGAAGGACAACAACTTATATAATAAAAGTTAAAAACAAAATCTGTAACTTGTAACCTGAAAGGCTGATTGACAGCTGCCCTCAAAAACATAAATCTAGAATTAATTCAATTTTTATTTGAGCTTTCCACTTTACTTTTATGACGGATTTTTGAACCAACAGCTAGTGGAAACCTCGCTGCATCGTCGAGGTAGCCTGAGTACTCACAGATGTCACCTACTGGGGGGGTGTACTGCTTTCAGTTAACATTGCCTCATATTTAAAAGAATCATAGAACATTTTCTTGATTGAACAGCCTCCTATTAAAACCTTTTAAAAGACAACTCACTACGACAATTGATTATCTTGTGTGGATAAAGAACTTTTAAATTATCTAGAACATTTTTCAATTTTTAGCTGAATCATTTTTTGAAAGTAACAACAAAAGCCTCAGTCTGGATAATTTTTTTTCAACTTTTTCCACTTTGCATAGAGAAATTTGCATGATATTACATACTTTTCTGTGCAATATTTTTCAGAACTTGTGTTATACAAATCACAAGTCGCAGTGCCTATTTAAGTTTTTCTACTTTATTTGTAATCATATGTTGAAGAACCTTTCACTCACAGTTGCCACCAGCAACTCAGTGTTCAGTGTTTATTTTTAGGCCACTGATACCTGACATTATACCTGCATTGAGGTACTGCAAGACAGCATGGCTGCTCAAGGAGACAGGAACAAAGTCCTGTGTAGCAGGACAGCAGATTGAGGTGAAACTTGGCTGTCTTCAGTCACACACAGTAACCATTGGAATTCTCTATAAAATCTACGCCTGCTATATGACAGCCTTCAGAAGCTTTCTTACTTAAATCAATCAGCAACCCATAAAGCTGTCGAAAAGGAACAGTTATGCAGCCATTACAATGTATTCAATCACTACCGTGAGGAACAAAATTACCAAAGAAGCTTCTCAAATTCTCTTTGCACACTGTGTCCAGTTACAGTCAGACCTGTACATAGAAGACAGAGAATATAATCAAAACTCCAACTAAACCTGTGTAAATTTAGAAATCTTCAGAACTGTAAACCACTATCCCACCAGAAGATACAAAAGAGAATCCCAGAGATATGGATGTGCTCAGTTGTACATGGAGTGGCATGCTGTCACTAAAGACAAAATAATGGTGGGAAAAAAGATTAATAGTTACTGAAATATTTCAATGCACAAAAGTCGGATCCAGCTTGATGGAGATGTCAAACCATCCAATTGAAAGAGAAAGGGGTAGTTCAATTACAGCAGTCATACTCAGCTGTCAGTTTTTAAGTTCCCTGTGATACCCACGGAATTTTCTTTATGTGCACTCAGGAACTTAGCAATAAACTTGCTGATAGCTGTTGAAGCTCATGTTCTTTCCTATCTAACTCACTTATGTAGAAAAAGAGAATGTGAAATCCATCAGAAAAATTCCTACCTCTTCACAGAGATTTTTTTTAGATTTAAAAATTGATCTTGTTTATCCATCACAGTTAAAATGAGGATCTCCAAAATCCAAACTGTTCTTCGAAATTCTGAAAAACCAACAGTAACATCTGCTCCTCCTCAGAAAAAAAGCTCTCTAGAGCCACAGTCTTTCCCACTGTCCATAAAGTCTTTGTTGTTAATAATTATCGTAATTGCTAACAAGAAAACACAGTGACTATGCGCTACTGACTTTCAGACTTGCAACTCCTATTTTATGGAAGATTAAGGCGGTTTTCAGACTGCTCTTTTGCAAGTAAGTTATTCTCCCCTTCCTTTTAATTTGGGCGTTTGATTCTCCTTTGTCTTCACAATTTCAAAATAAAAAAAAAACTCAAGAAACAAGTGGTGTGAGTCTTGAAGGCCATCAGCTCCTCAATAAACATTTCCAAAGAGAAAAACTAGAGAAACCTGTAATGAGGTGTTGTATGTGTAATGCCTGCAGTTTGCTGATGCTCTTTAACTACTTCAGGATTTCACTGCAAGAAGGAAAAGTTGCATAAAAATGTAAATTGCACCTTTCTTGTAGGTTCTGAATGCACTGGCTCATCTAACTAAGCATCAGTTTACAAACCAGATTATCAAAGGTTCAGTCAACAAAAAATATCAGTTCACCTGAAGCAAGGTTCAGGAGCATAAGCCCGAGATTATTAAGAAGGTTGTTTTGAACAGTCAAACCTGTGCTATGCCTGAGTTCAAAGCTCCTTTGGCTCCAGTGTATATTACTGTGATATTAAAGCTGGCGGCATATTCAGACATGGGTAAAAATAAACAAAACTGTTGAAACTACAAATCGGAAAAAGTGTTTGTAACCATGCTCGTATAACATCCCCAGTTACATGATCCTGGGAGACATGCTAGCCTGAAACTATTTCAGAGGTGGGAATAGCATAAACCATCATCCTGAGAAACAATTAATAAGAACATCTGATTTATGTTCCACATATCACTCATTACTCCAGATTCTGTCACCTGTGGAGAGAGTCCGTTCTCTCTTTAACTGCATGGTCCTGGGATTTTCAATCTTTCTCCACGTGGAGTATTTTCTCATGGGGTTTTTTATGTCTATTTTTCAATTCCCTGCATTCCTAATGTTTTTATTTGGTTCGCTTTCCTTTCTTTTTCAGGACTATTACAGGAGGCAGTAGCCACAGGAGGGCATACTATTGATTTATATAATGACAGACTATCAGTATGAGTTTGACCTGTTGCTTTATATTACTGGCTGCCAAACTCCACAGTTGAGTCTGATTGCCTTGTCTAAAACAATATATATCCACTCAGCTGTCAAAGGTGGGACTGCAGTTTGTGTATACACATCTGAACTACCTTTAAATGAGTTACTTCAGGTGAGAAAGGTAGAGTGGTTCAGCACAGGCTATAAAGCCCACCTGAGAAGCTGTGTAAATATTCTGGCAATTAACCTCTGTGCTGCTGTGACTACACTGCCAGGAGTACCTGAACTAGCTCTTTTTAAAATGAGCTTGGGCAATGGACATGAGCTAGAGATGCCACAGCCCTGCTGGGGAGCCCTAATGCTCATTTCAAAAAGGAGCTACAGAGCAAGGATGAGAGCAACCTCTTGTCCTTTGTAACCTGCTCTGTAACATGCAGCTGGAAAATAGGAAGCTTTCACCTGCCAAGTGGGTCCTACACTGATTGAGCTCTCTGGAAAACAGAAGCCTTCATAGAGCAATGAGGGCAGTGTATATGCTCAGCACACAATAGAGAGTGTGTGTAGGTAGCATTATATGTAAGAAGTGTTACACTTTAAATACAGGTATCTGAGACCATGCTGTTGTTTTGAAAATAGTCACACATTTAAATGTATAAATAAGGAATTAAAAACTTAATTTTAGCCATCTACTTTCGATAATATTTTTATTTCAACTGTAGACTACATGACAAATATCGAATTCCCTAATTCTGACTCCTGCTTTCAGTGTGAATTGTTTGCTTGTGCTTCTACTGAGATATGTAACAAGGCTCAAGATAATCTCTGAAAAGAGTTTAAAGAAAATAAGCTTAATTATGGGCATATATATGGAATGCAACATTCAAGATATCTTTCCACAGTATGTATGACGAATTACTTACTGATAGTCTCAGTGAACAAGTTTGTCGGCTGCATATCTTTGCCTTAGAAAATAAAAGATATACACTTTACCCAAAGATAGCTTCTGCTTCTGTGGTTTGGGTGTCTATTAAACATCAGCCTTTGGTGGATGCGAGAATATAAACCTTCAGATGAAGTTTTTAAATGAAGGGAAGGGCACAAAGGTGAATTCTGAGCAAAATATCAAGTTCTGAAACACCAGGTTTAGATCCACACAGTGAATTAAAAAGGCCAAATCCAAATTTTTTCAAGTTATGTTTCCTGCAGTGTATAAAAAGTTGTTGTATTTTAACTATCATGCAGGAGGAATTACTGGATTTACACTATGATGTGAGATGTTGGACACAAGTTGCAACACCCTTTCTTTTCAAATGCTTGAATGAAAATGCTTGCAGACAGAGAGCAACTTAAGTGGACATAGTTCATAACTGCAAAATGAGAGATGACGATGATTGCATATTTGTATCCGCAAAGTTGGGGTATTTGCATAAGGATTCAGGTCAAGGATGAGTAGAAAACAGCCATTTAGAAACTAATCAGCTATCTATGTTGTTAACATGTAACACTGAAATATCCATTCTACCAAGGATAAAAAATGACCATCCTTCTTTGCTAAATCACCTACTTAGTCTGCTTCTACAAACCGAGTAACGACTACAAATATAAGGTTGGTATCACACCTATTGATATAGTTCTGAATATGACAGCAGTATCTGGAGACTCCAACTAAGAGTCAGGCACAATTACACCTGGATATTGCACAAACTTGCATATTGTACAATATGTATCTTGCAGACAGACTTCTGCTGAAGGAGCTCAGCTGTATACAGGAGAGAGAAAAGCTGGGAAGAAGCAAACATTAATGTCCCCATTTTTTGGCACACAAAAAAACTTAATGAATTGCCATGTCCACTGTTTAATGTCAGATGAATTTAGCTCTCAAATAACTGAAACTGCAAACTGAAATGATGTGTTCTTCTCTGCAGTTAATTAAGGAACCAAATTGTAACCTGCTGAACTTGAGTTGGCAACTTTAACTAAAAAACCATTTGAAATCTACCAAAACTGAGAAACTGTCCTGGGTTCAGCAGTAGCAGTCATTTTTCTTCTTCTTAGTAGCTGGTGCAGTGCTGTGTTTTTGACTTTTGGCCTGGGTACAGTGCTGATAACAACAATATTTTTAGTTACTGCTCAAATGTTTAGTCTGACCAAGGACTTTGTGAGTCTCATGCTCTGCCAAGGAGGAGGGGAAGCCGGGAGGAAGCAGAGACAGGACACCTGACCCAAACTAGCCAAAGAGGTATTCCATACCACAGCATGTCATGCCCAGGAGGTAACGGAGAGTTACCTGGAAGGGCTAGAACATTGCTGGGTCGGGGCAAGGTATCGGTCGACGGGTTGTGAGGTGTTGTATTCTCTTCCCTTGTTATTTCCCTTATCATTATTATTATTATTGGTAGCAGCAGTGGTTTGTGTTATACCTTAGTTACTGGGCTGTTCTTATTTCCACCCGTGGGAGTTACATTATTTCGATTCTCCTCCCCATCCCTCCGGGAGTGGGGAGAGAAAGGGGGCGATTGAGTGAATGAGCTGTGTGGCTGGGTTTAAACCACGACAGAAACCAAACATTCTCACACCTGCCCCCGCAAAATAAAACTCAGAAAAAAGTCACCATTATTCATATTGCTATTTCACCAGTCATCTCTGTTGTGTTTCAAAAGATAACACTAATGACGTGCTGATTGACATAGTGTATTTTTGCTTGTCTTGAATTCAAGACAGGTATTAAATGTATGATTTTGTTTTGGTTTTGTATCTTCTGTATTCAAAGAACAAGAACTGTCATTTTCAAGATGATGCACAATGAGGATACAATTTCTACTGAAAAAATGACGAAAGACACATTTTTTTTATATCATTGCTTTGAACTGGTGGTTTAGGAAGCCAGCCTTGATGATGCAAGTATAAACAGATCCTTCAAGATTAAAAGCTGTCTTCATCTTGTGTTGAACAGAGCACAAACTGAATTTTAAAACCAAAGAGATGGGGCTACGCAGTTGTATTTGCAGCAAATCTAATTTTCAAGCTGCCCTCAGGCACCAAGGCCAGCAGAATATTTGAAAGGACTGTGTAGAGGATTATTGTTTGATCCCTGTCTCAATCTCAGAATTTGCACTATGCTTCACTGTCTGTTGATAAACATCTTTGTTCCCATAGGCAAAGCTAGGCACTTTCACTTGTGACTCCAAATGCCTTCTTTGAGATTAGGTGAGCTCTGTCCCAGGGAACAGGATGAAGCTCAGAGGATCTAAAGACACAAAAGGAGCACAAGGAACAGTAGGAACACCATCTTCTCTTTCATACTTAGTTAATTATTAATATTGTTTCAACCAGAAACACCATGGAGATGAATATATAACATGTGAACAAAGCGACTCAGTTTTCTTAACTTACCTACATTTGAAAACAGGAAAAATTTAATGAGGTTGGGAAGGGGTGACTGAGATATAAGCGAAGGATAAGATTCACACCTTACTCCATAAGTTTAAGAGTTATTTAAGAGCTATTTAAAAGCTATATGTTTTCTAGTGTTAAGAATATATCTTCATTGTCTCCATGATACCTTTCACCACCTTTTTGTTATTTCTCAGGGAAATGCAATGTTTCTTCTCTCAAAATCAGTATGAAGGAAAGGGGAAGAAATAAGGGGCAGCTCATCTTTGAACCATCTAACAGTGCTTTTCTGTGAAGAACTTCTTTAGTATTTCAAATTCAAACATTATGGGAGGTAATGAAAAACCTTTAGTTTTACTGCTTTCAAACCAATCTTGTGGCAATAATTTTCACAGTGCCATTAGTTGCAGAAAAAAACAGTATGAGACATCAGGCCTATCTAGCTCTTATATTGTTACAGCAACAATTTTTTTGTAAACCACATGTCCTGGGTTCAGCAGTAGCAGTCAGTTTTTCTCCTTCTTAGTAGCTGTTGCAGCACTGTGTTTTTGACTTTCAGCCTCGGAACAGAGCTGATAACACTGATGTTTAGACTGACCAAGGATTTTGTGAGTCTCATGCTCTGCCAGGGAGGAGGAGGGGCCGGGAGGAAGCAGGGACAGGACACCTGACCCAAACTAGCCAAAGAGGTATTCCATACCACAGCACGTCATGCCTGGGGATGTAACTGGGAGCTACCCGGAAGGGCACTTCCTCTTTTCGGTCGGGCTCTTTTCCGGCGAGTGGTATCATATTTTCTTCCTTTGTTATTTCTCTTATCATTATTATTATTGGTGGCAGCAGTAGTGATTTGTGTTATACCTGAGTTACTGGACTGTTCTTATCTCAACCCGTGGGAGTTACATTCTTTCGATTCTCCTCCCCATCCCTCTGGGGAGTGGGGGGGGGGAAGTAGACTGCGTGGTTCTAATTTACAGCCGGGGCTTAAACCACGACAGTTCCTTTTGGTGCCCAACGTGGGGCACGAACCCACGAAGGGTTGAGATAACGACAGATCTGACCGGAGTGTGTCTAATCGTATTTGTGATAAGCATTCAGTGTTTTAGATTAATAGTCACTCGTCACAATGCTGATTTATTGGCTCTCAAAGTTGTTGTTTTTGATCTCACAGTCTCAATATGCCGTAGGTTACTTAGAGCCGGTATTTGCTGTGTTGGTGTTTTTCAAGTGTGGGGCTTGGGCTAAGGTTGTTGTCTCGTTGTATTTTGTGGCAATGACTTGTAATACAATAGAAGGATTGATCATGAAACTGATCTGGCTTGTGTTCCCAGTGTGGTCACCACCTTTATACTTTGGGAGGTATATAATACAAATGCTTAGCAACTATACATCTTTTTTCTCCTTCCTGGGTGGTCAACCTATGAAGGAGACATTCTTTTACCCTCCCAGTGCCCCTCCCAGACCATTTACAGCATCGTTTGAGAGTTTTGAAATTTTTGAGTGGCCTTTTAATATTGTTGAGACCTGTTTGCTGATTGTGATGGGGGTCACCATGTTGGCACGCATACAGAGTGTGTTTTGTTCACAACCATTACGTCTGATCTCAAGAGTTAAGCAGAGTCGGGTTTGGGTCTTGTCTGGGGTTAGACGACAAAATAGGGGGACCGAGAGATTTTCCCCGAGGCTGGACAGCCATGAGTGGCAGGGTGTGTTTGATAGTATGGGCAAGTATCTAGGTCAGTGGGCCCCTCCAGTGTTTTGGAATTTCACCACCGAACAAGTGCAAAATCCAGAAGAATTAGTAAAACACTTAAATGAGGTGTGCTGTCATCCTGGTCATACCAGAGAGGGACAAATCATGTCAACGTGCTGGGGCTTGGCCTATGCTTACCGGGCCTTGTTCAACGCTATCCAGCACCTTCAAAAGGGAAAAAATGTCCCTGGATCTGAGGGCGAAGCAACAGACAGCGCAGCTACTCCAGCTCCGAGCACAGCAGCTACACCACCCCCAGCGACAAGTACAGCCACTACTCAAACTTCGACTGCAACAGACAGTGCAGCTACCCCAGCTCCAACCACAGCAGCTACACCACCGCCAGCGACAAGTACAGCCACTACTCAAACTTCGACTGCAACAGACAGCGAAGCTACCCCAGCTCCAACCACAGCAGCTACACCACCCCCAGCGACAAGTACTGTTGCTACTCAAACCACAGTGATGACTGCAGCTAAACCAGAGGACCAATTCGTACCAATATCGATTGCCCCTCTACGCAAGAGAAAAAGCAAAAAAGAGGCAAGAAGGGTGAAGCAAGATGAAGAAACAATGTATTCACCACTCAGGACAGCATCTGGTCAGGAGTCATCATCACATGACGAAGAAGAAGAAGAGGTGACTTCTCGACCTCGGACCTCAACCGAGCTACGGAATATGCGAAAAGATTTTACCCGTCAACCAGGGGAGCACATCATCACCTGGTTGCTCCGATGCTGGAACAATGGGGCCGATGGTCACGAACTAGGAGGTACGGAAGCCAAGCAGCTGGGATCACTTGCTAGAGAAGGGGGAATTGACAAAACAATTGCAAGAGAGAAAAAGTCCCTCAGTCTTTGGAGGCGGCTCTTGGCAGCTGTGAAAGAAAGGTTTCCATACAAGGACGATGTTACGAGTCGTTCGGCCAAGTGGACTACTTTAGACAAAGGCATCCAGTCTCTGAGGGAATCAGCCATCGTGGAGATGATCTATCACATCAAACCGAATAACGGAGATATACCCATAGACCCAGATGAAGTCGAATGTACACGACCCATGTGGCGAAAACTTACACGGAATGCACCGTCATCGTATGCCCATTCATTGGCAACAGTAACCTGGGGTGACATAGTAACACCAACAGTGGATGAAATGATTCATAAACTCCGAGAGTTCGAAGACAATCTCACCCCTTCCATCATCTCAGCTGTGGAAAAACTGTCCCAGGATGTCAAACAATTGAGGGACGATCTATCTGATTTATCCAGCTCCTCACGTGTACCAACACACGTCTCAGCTGTTAACAAAAGACGTCCTATTGTTTGAGACAGAAGATATAGAAGGCAAACACCACGGGCCACCCTATGGTTTTACCTGCGGGATCATGGAGAAGACATGACGAAGTGGGATGGAAAACCTACTTCAGCTTTGGAGGAACGGGTGCATGAATTGAAAATAGGAACAAGGGTCAAGACTAATCATCCCATGAGAGCTGTGGCTTCAGTCTCTGGTGAGCAGGTTCCCAGATGGAGTGGAAGAGCTGATTTTACTCCAGCTCCTGTGATAACGAAGAATAATCCCTTTCAATACGACTTAGGTGTCCAACGTTGTGATGACTGTTAGAGGGACCCTGCCTCCAGCCAGGTGGAGGTAGGGGATAATCGGATTTACTGGACTGTGTGGGTCAGATGGCCTGGCACATCAGTCCCACAGAAGTATAAAGCTCTCGTAGATACCGGTGCACAGTGTACCCTGATGCCGTCAAGCTGTCAAGGGGTGGAACCCATCTATATCTCTGGAGTGACAGGAGGATCCCAAGAGTTAACTGTACTGGAGGCTGAGATCAGCCTGACTGGAAGGAAATGGCAAAAGCACCCCATTGTGACTGGTCCAGAGGCTCCATGCATCCTCGGCATAGATTACCTCAGGAGAGGGTACTTCAAAGACCCAAAAGGATACCGATGGGCTTTTGGTATTGCTGCTTTGGAGACTGAGGAAAATGAACAGCTGTCCACCTTGCCTGGTCTCTCAGAGGATCCTTCTGTTGTGGGGTTGCTGAAGGTCGAAGAACAACAAGTGCCAATCGCGACCGCAACAGTGCACCGGCGGCAATATCGCACCAACCGAGACTCCCTGATTCCCATCCATAAGCTGATCCGTAGTCTGGAGAGTCAGGGAGTGATCAGCAGGACCCGCTCACCCTTTAATAGCCCCATATGGCCAGTGCGAAAGTCTAACGGAGAGTGGAGACTAACAGTAGACTATCGTGGCCTGAATGAAGTCACACCACCATTGAGTGCTGCTGTACCGGACATGCTAGACCTTCAGTATGAACTGGAGTCAAAGGCAGCCAAATGGTATGCCACGATTGATATTGCCAATGCATTCTTCTCAATTCCTTTGGCAGCAGAGTGCAGGCCACAGTTTGCTTTTACTTGGAGGGGCGTCCAGTACACTTGGAACCGACTGCCCCAGGGGTGGAAACACAGCCCTACCATTTGCCATGGACTGATCCAGAATGCACTGGAACAGGGGCAAGCTCCAGAACACCTGCAGTACATTGATGACATTATTGTGTGGGGTGATACAGCGGAAGAAGTCTTTGAGAAAGGGAGGGAAATAATCCAAATCCTGCTGAAAGCTGGTTTTGCCATAAAACGGAGTAAGGTCAAGGGACCTGCACAGGAGATTCAATTTTTGGGAATCAAATGGCAAGATGGACGTCGCCAGATCCCTACAGATGTGATCAACAAAATAACAGCAATGTCTCCACCAACTAATAAGAAAGAAACACAAGCTTTCTTGGGTGCTGTGGGGTTCTGGAGAATGCACATCCCAAATTACAGTTCGATTGTAAGCCCTCTCTATCATGTGACCCGGAAGAAGAACGATTTTAAATGGGGCCCTGAGCAACAACAAGCCTTTGAGCAAATTAAACGTGAGATAGTTCATGCAGTAGCCCTTGGACCAGTCCGGAACGGGCCAGATGTTAAAAATGTACTGTACACCGCAGCTGGGGAGAATGGTCCTACCTGGAGCCTCTGGCAGAAAGCTCCAGGGGAGACTCGAGGTCGACCCCTCGGCTTTTGGAGTCGGGGATACAAAGGATCTGAGGCCAGCTATACCCCAACTGAGAAAGAGATACTGGCAGCCTATGAAGGGGTTCGAGCTGCTTCGGAGGTGATTGGCACTGAAGCACAGCTCCTCCTGGCACCCCGGTTGCCCGTTCTGGGCTGGATGTTCAAAGGCAGGGTCTCCTCTACACATCATGCAACCGATGCGACATGGAGTAAATGGGCTGCACTAATTACACAACGAGCTCGAATAGGAAATCCCAGTCGTCCAGGCATTCTAGAAGTCATCATGGACTGGCCAGAGGGCAAAGATTTTGGAATGTCACCAGAGGAGGAGGTGATGCGTGCTGAAGAGGCCCCACCATATAATAAACTGTCAGAAAGTGAAAGGCAGTATGCCTTGTTTACTGATGGGTCCTGCCGTATTGTGGGAAAGCATCGGAGATGGAAGGCAGCCGTATGGAATCCTCAACGACAAGTTGCAGAAACTGCTGAAGGAGAGGGTGAATCGAGTCAGTTTGCCGAGGTGAAAGCCATCCAGCTGGCCCTGGACATTGCTGAACGAGAAAAGTGGCCAGTACTTTATCTCTATACTGACTCATGGATGGTGGCAAATGCCCTGTGGGGGTGGTTGCAGCAATGGAAGCAGAGCAACTGGCAACGCAGAGGTAAACCCATCTGGGCTGCTGCACTGTGGCAAGATATCGCTGCCCGGGTGCAGAACCTGGTGGTGAAGGTACGCCATGTAGACGCCCATGTACCCAAGAGTCGGGCCACTGAGGAACACCAGAACAACCAACAAGTGGATAAAGCTGCTAAGATTGAAGTGGCTCAGATGGACTTAGATTGGCAACATAAAGGTGAATTATTTTTGGCTCGGTGGGCCCATGACACTTCAGGCCATCAGGGCAGAGATGCAACATACAGATGGGCCCGTGATCGAGGGGTGGACTTAACAATGGACACTATTGCCCAGGTTATTCATGAGTGTGAAACATGTGCTGCAATCAAACAAGCCAAACGGTTAAAGCCTCTTTGGTATGGAGGACGATGGCTGAAGTACAAATATGGGGAGGCCTGGCAGATTGATTATATCACACTCCCACCAACCCGCCAAGGCAAGCGCCATGTGCTTACCATGGTGGAAGCAACCACCGGATGGCTGGAAACATACGCTGTGCCCCATGCCACTGCCAGGAACACTATCCTGGGCCTTGAGAACCAGATTTTGTGGCGACATGGCACCCCAGAAAGAATTGAATCAGACAATGGGACTCATTTCTGGAATAACCTTATAGACACTTGGGCCAAAGAGCATGGCATTGAGTGGGTATATCACATCCCCTACCATGCACCAGCCTCTGGGAAAATCGAACGGTACAATGGGCTGTTAAAAACTACACTGAGAGCAATGGGTGGGGGAACTTTCAAGCATTGGGATACACACTTACCAAAGGCCACCTGGTTGGTCAACACCAGAGGATCTGCCAACAGGGCTGGCCCAGCCCAGTCAGAACTTTTACATATTGTAGAGGGGGACAAAGTTCCTGTGGTGCACATGAAGAATTTGCTGGGGAAGACAGTCTGGGTTATTCCTGCTTCAGGTAAAGGCAAACCCACTCGTGGGATTGCTTTTGCTCAGGGACCTGGATATACTTGGTGGGTAATGCAGGAAGATGGGGAAGTCCGATGCGTACCTCAAGGGGATTTGATTTTAGGAGAAAACAGACAATGAACTCAATTGTACGCTGTTGCCTGCTATAGCCATCAACTAGAAGTCTGCAGGGCACCAGCGACTGGCCCTGACTTCCCTCCGATCATCATCCCAACAGAGAATGAACTTTGATAGAACCGGATGAGTTCTACAGTAAAGGAATGATCAGCATCAGCAGACAACGATCCAACACTGCACACAGCTTCTCCTGCTCTGAAAGACTGTTACAAGAGATGGAGCCCAACATCATGAACCGAACGGACTCAGTAGCTTTATAGGAATTGGTCCGTGCACTAAGATAACAGTGCACTGAAATGAGAGTGAGGGTATATGGAAAATGTGGGATCTGAGCATGACGTGAATGGTATGGAATAAGGGGTGGATACTGTCCTGGGTTCAGCAGTAGCAGTCAGTTTTTCTCCTTCTTAGTAGCTGTTGCAGCACTGTGTTTTTGACTTTCAGCCTCGGAACAGAGCTGATAACACTGATGTTTAGACTGACCAAGGATTTTGTGAGTCTCATGCTCTGCCAGGGAGGAGGAGGGGCCGGGAGGAAGCAGGGACAGGACACCTGTCCCAAACTAGCCAAAGAGGTATTCCATACCACAGCACGTCATGCCCGGGGATGTAACTGGGAGCTACCCGGAAGGGCACCTCCTCTTTTCGGTCGGGCTCTTTTCCGGCGAGCGGTATCATATTTTCTTCCTTTGTTATTTCTCTTATCATTATTATTATTGGTGGCAGCAGTAGTGATTTGTGTTATACCTTAGTTACTGGACTGTTCTTATCTCAACCCGTGGGAGTTACATTCTTTCGATTCTCCTCCCCATCCCTCTGGGGAGTGGGGGGGGGGAAGTAGACTGCGTGGTTCTAATTTACAGCCGGGGCTTAAACCACGACACCACAGAAATTCTCTTTCCTTTTTCTTACTTATTTTTACCAGTGCTTGGTTATGTTTGCCCTTTTTATATATTTGAATTTTACGCATAGTTTTTCTTTACACATATTTGGGACTAGATTAAGACAGTGCTTCTTCCTTTCCTTAAGAAATAAATATAAACAAGAGGAATCAATCAATTAGTTGCTTTTTGTTGATGATTATAACTGTTTCTATAGTTTATACTGGCAATTACTTTGTTGTGATTTAAGCCCAGCTGGCAACCCAGAACTGCGCAGCCGCTCGCTCACTCCCTCCCTTTTTCGTCCCGCTCCTGGAGGGATGGGGAGGAAAATAGGAAGAATGTAACTCCCACGGGTTGAGATAAGAACAGTCCAGTAACTCAGGTATAACACAAACCACTACTGCTACCACCAATAATAATAATGATAATGGAAATAACAAGGGAAGAGAATACAACACCTCACCACCCGCCGACCGATACCCAGCCTGACCGAGCAGTGATCTAACCCTTCCGGGTAACTGCCCCAAGTTTATATACCACATGACATGCTGTGGTACGGAATACCTCTTTGGCTAGTTTGGGTCAGGTGTCCTGTCTCTGCTTCCTCCTGACTTCCCTTCCTCCCTGGCAGAGCATGAGACTCAGAAAGTCCTTGGTCAGAGTAAACATTACTTAGCAACAGCTAAAAACATTGGTGTTATCAGCATTGTTCTTAGGCTGAGAGTCAAAATCACAGCACTGCACCAGCTACTAAGGAGGAAAATGACTGCTACTGCTGAACCCAGAGCATACGTATACTGCAATTTGAGCTCAGAGACCTATGAAAATTAAATCCTGATTTCAGGACATAACAATTATGAATGATGAGTAGAAAACTCTACTGAATATTTTCTGCCTTCCATGTTATTGCTTATAATGGAAATATGTAAATTGGTCACAGATTACAAATCTTGTCCCTAGCTCCTAAAAATAAGTCTGTTTTTTAAATTTAGGTTAATATCACTGTTAATGACTGAAAGATGGAGAAGAAAAGACTTAAGAATGTTTTCAAGCTTAACTTTAAATAGACAAATTCTCTCAGCAGCTGGTACTATTCACTGAAAAGCAATGTTCACAGCAGTCAAAAAATGTGTTGCTCTTCACTGGATATTCAAAATAAATCCTTTGTAGAAAACACAGAATTGACTTGTGATAAAATGAGAAATCTTACATTGAGCGGAAATGAAGAAGGAACAAGCAGGGTATCAAGTATCTTCCAAAGGCTTTGATAACTGAAATTATTTAATGAAAAGAATATTTTTTTCTCCCCAAGTGTTCTAGGTCTGTGATTTCTACGCTTACTGAGAGATTTGGCTTCATATTTTGTCCATGAACATATAGAGAAGATCTTTATGAGAATTCAACTTCATGACAAAAACAAAGGAAAAATATAGACTGGACAGAAAAACTGCCTATATAAAGGACTTTCAAAGTTACCGTAATCCCTTTATAATAGATACAGACTTCACTGACAGCCTGAAGTGACAGGCACTGTAATTGAGGAGACTTAGGTTAGAATCAATGATTGAACTTTAAAGTGCTAATCAGAGCTATAGTGTTGATCGATTTTGAATAATTTTAAGCCTACTTATCAAAGATCTGGACTGACAATTAGTAAAACATTAAAATAATGAGTTCAGGAAGAAACAAAGGGTATTGATCAAAAATGGAGAGGGGAAGAAGTGAAAGAAAGAAAGAACACCTGAATTCCAGAGTGAAAAATGCTTCCCAGGTAATGGAAACACAAGTTTATGGCTGACTAAATGCAGAAAATAAACAAAAGCTTAATTAGAAAAAAAAACCAACCCTTATTTAGATGACTGCTCCAGCAGAAGAGTGGTGATGGGAATTATCACAGTGAATAATGCACTTGAATTAATAAATGTTAATGGCTGAACATAAATTATCCAAATCGTGTACATATCTACAGATATTATCTAGACATTTTTAGAAGAATGTTAGCCTTTGGAACACTACAATGTTATTTTCTCTGAGCTTTCTGATGGCACTGACCACCTCATATTCACTGCTTCTATTGGGCAAACACTAAATTTCCAACGTATTTCCCTACGCAAAGGGAACTCTGAGGGCCCAACACTGTTCCAAAAAAATTTATCACCTTTTTGCATTATTAAGTAGCTCAAAGCAAATACAGACGTAAAGAGGGGGAACTGTCTTGGTATGTACCCAAAGAAAAAGGTATATATGTGTTAAGCAAATGTCTATCAGAGACAAGATGAGTAACAGCATCTGAACGCAGACAGGGAGAAACTTAGAACCACTGAAACAGTTCAACTGGTGAATGTGCAGATTAGTCACTTTCAGTCAAACTGAGATGTGTCCACTCAACACAATGACCTGACTGATGTTGTCCTTTGAAACAAGAATATGCCGTGAATACAAATAACCCCTAAATAGCAGCAGGTCTGAATTTCTGCACAGACTCTGAGCACTTATAAACTGAAGAATGAGGTTTAAAAATACAGCTTTAGCTTAACGCCAATGAGTCATCCCTGTCTGCCCTAGCTAAAAACAGAAGCCAACAATAGCTTTGAGGAAGATTGCAAAATCTTAAGCAATCACACCAGACTAATGACACCATCCTGAGATTAATTTTAAACACCACCAGGTCAGCTTTCTGGCAACAAGCTCCAATTCAACTACTCTTTTTGCATCATATATATTGGAAAGTGACAGTTCAAAAAGATGGCATCAAATAGTACCCAACAAGTTATACTCTAGATTTCTTCTTGTTGCAGTTTCAAACTATTGACTGCAGACGCACATTGCACTTTTTATCTCTCTGACATGCAAACATGCTCCAAACCACTCAATGCTACTTGCACTTTCAATTATATTTTTTGCTGGCTTTGTACGATAAAGTTCTTCATGTAAATGACAGAGCTTCTACTACATGCATCATTTATTCTCTGGCTACATCAGTAGAATTATCCCTGACCTACTTTCCCTTACTTTTTCCATCTGTACTTTTGATTATGTTCCTATTTACAGGGCTGCCACTTGATGCCTTTCATTTCTTGTTTGAAAATGTCTCATATATGGAACATTTATTTGCTACTGACCTTCCCAGATTCCATCATTTTGAGATGCCCCTACACTTTTTTGCAAATAATCATGCTGTTTAGTTTACCCAGAAGGGGACAGCCCTGTAACATACTATCAAGCAGTAAAGGAAAATGTAAGACTGCCAAGTCTGAAGATTTAGATATCAAGGCACAACTGAAATAATTCTCCTTACTATCCTCTTTCAGAAAAAGAAAGAGGGAGGTTATAGTTTAACCAAATGAATTTCTGTGGGCAAGAGACCAGCCTTAGCTAAGCTCTTCAGATATATGTCTGATTGATAGTGCAAAATGTTTTGACGTATCTATAAACAGAAATTATCCAAAGCAGCAGGAACAAATGGTGCAGGTTGAGTTGTGCTTTTCATAAATAGATGGTTGTCGTGGTTTAACCCCAGCCAGCAACTAAGTACCATGCAACCACTCACCCATGGGATTGGGAGAACAAGAAAAAGGAGAGTTAAGAAGAGTTTAATAATTGTAATAAAGTAAATTATAATAAATAATAATAATAATGGAAAAGGAGATAAGAACAGAGAGAAAGAAATAAAACCCAAGAAAAGACAAATTATGCACAATACAATTACTCACCACCCACTAGCTGGTGCCCAGCTCAACCTGAACAGTGACCAATTTCTTCCGTAGCTCCCTTCCAATTTATATACTGGGCATCATGTGCTGTGGTATGGAATACCCCTTTGTCTACTTTGGGTCAGGTGTCCTGTCTCTGTTTCCTCCTGGCTTCATGTGCCCCTCCTCATTGTCAGAGCATGAGAGATAAAAAGCCCTTCACTTAAGGCAAGCACTACTGAGCAATAACTAAAACATAATCTGTTATCAACATTATTCTCAAACTAAATCCAAACACAGCACTGTACCAGCTACTGGAAAGAAAATAAACTATCTATCAGCTGAAACCAGGACAATGGTAGATACTCTTTTAGAGTGCATACCTTTTTTTTCTGCAAGTCACTGAAATATACAACCACTGAATTCCTTCCTCTGAGTTCAGAAATACCAATGTCCGCTCAGTAAAGGATCATTTGACAAAATCACTAAAAGTAGATAGTCACTACAGACAGAATATGTTTACCTAAAGTTTCCGCATCCAGTCTAAATTAATCATTTATGCTTTAGAGATGATGGAAACATTCTACACCTTCCCAGAAGATGATTAATCCAGCCTGTTTTATGATGGGAAGCAAAGGTCTGGAGAGACAATTTACTACAAAGAAAAAGAACATGACAAAAAGAATGTTAGTCCTAATTTGCATATTCTGAAAATAAGGCAAATAATGGAGAAAGATCTATAAATTATACTGGCTGAAACAACAACAAAAAAACCCATGCAACAACACACATGGGGAAAATAAATAACTTTAAGCGCATTCTTGGGATATGGCATAGCCAATAGCTGCATCCCAATTTTCATTTACATACTTATTTAAGACATAATGCCAAATCCTCAGCTGCTATAAACCATTATTATTCCATTTAAGTCAGTAAGACTTCATTAATTTACACCAGTAGGATGCTTGGTCAATAAAATTTACAATCAAAGAAAAAATTAGAGCAGATGGCAGGCAGAAAGATTAAGGGACTATGTGAATTTAGCCAAAATGGAGAAAATAAAAAACCAAGACCTTTATTCTTTGAAAAATAAACCAATGGACCTCATGCAGAATATGATAAGGGAGCAGGGACAGACGCTTCAACATATTTGAACTTCTGTGACATGAAAGAACTCAGGGTACAGACTGAAATTTAAGGAAACTTTAGGATTTAAAACCAGACAAGAATACTTTCCTCCAGGGAACCTTTTAAAATATCCATATACACTCAGGCAAATCTCTTCAGACTTTTCTTCAGCTGGTTCCCATAGCCCCTAACCTACCTGTCCTTTTTGAACCCTGACACGACTGTGCTACTGTGCTTTCATAGGACACTCTGGAATTTTATGTGTCAGGGACTTTGCTGTTGCTGTTTCAATAAGGGGACTATTCACCCAAGAACAACTGTACAGGGTACTATGACTCACTTTAGAACTCAAGGAAGCAAAGTTCTACATTGTCTAATAATTTTTACTAGCAAATTACTGTGCAGAATTTTTCAATCTCAACCTCAGTTTATAAAAATGTGTACAGCATGAACTATTTTACTGAAGAAACATGAGAGTGTATGGATTGGAGTAACAGAATATATAAGTAATTCCAGGCACAATTGTTCGTGCTCATAACTGTATTTGCAAGAATAAAATATTGTCACCTGTATCTAAAACTAGCTATAATTTTATGTACACAAACAAAGCTGCTTGTGAAGATTTGCTTTGAAAGGGGTATAAAAAGTTGAAAGGAGTATAAAAAGTTGAAAGGAGTATAAAAAGTTCCTCTGGGGACCTAGTCAGCTCCTCTTCCACCTGAGCTTTAATTCAAGCAGTCAACATGTCAAATATTCTTCAGACATACCAGAAAAGTATTTATACAGCTATGCATATCTGACAAGCAAGTTTGCTTTTTATCAGCATATTTTACCATGCCTTTCCAGGGATCACTGAAATACTAAGGAGTTCTAAAGCTATAGATGCATACATGTCTGGGGCACAGGTCTTGGGATAGTTACACTGCAGTTTTCTGGTTTAACTAAGAAAAACTTGGTACTTGAAATAAATCTTAGGTTTGCTGTTTGTTATTATTAAGAAATGTTTCTATGGTCAGATGAACATAAGCAATGCTGTATTTCTCATCCTTTGAATTTAAATCATTGTGGAAACTTTTTGATAAATTCTGCCGCAGTCCAGAAGGTAAGGGTTTATACATATCTATAGATATATTTGTATATTATAACTTCTCTCTCTCATTACATACATAATATGTAAGTAAGAGTATACATACATAAAACTTTATATAAGTGCCAAATACAAACCTTCTCACTCCCACAAAGAAAACCCCTCAACATACAGTACTGCTCACACGAAGATCCCCATACACCATGATGAGGGTGCCACCTAAAGAAAGAGTTGTGTCCTCCCCAGCTCATGAAATGCATCAGAAGTGAGCAGAAGGAGAAAAAGCATTCTCAGGCCTTCCTTTTTACTGATTCCTGAAAACAGTATGCATTCTGTGTTTATTTTGCTTTAAACTTTCCCAGATTAAACATACCAACATACATCACTCATAAAGTGCTGCCTTGGGTATCACGCTCCTATGCATTCACAAGCTTTCCTTGGGTCTCCTCCTCCCTTCTATCAGTTCTGTCTTCATGAGTCTTCACTTCTCAGTTTCTTTGGCAAACAAGACAAGACAATATGCTGTTTGTCTCTGCTTACAAGATGAAAGCTTTCCACTTCCCCTTCTGGCCAATACTGATGTGGCAGCACAAAATATACTTTCAAGATGAAAAACACGTAGAAAGCCAGCACACACTGCAGAATTTCTGTTCTGTTGATGACTACAAAAATCACGAATATGAGGAATTGCAAGCACCCAAGTGCATACAGAAAAGTCATAGCTACCATGACAGTTTCCCTTGGGATATCATGTATACAACAGATGTACTTTATGGATTTGATTAAAATCAGACAATTATTGTGAATCACAGTATTCTGAATGTGCCAACATTTCCATAGTGTATTCTTAAATATTCAGTATTATTTGCCAATGGTTCTTGCATATACAAAGGTTTAAACCTACTATTAACCACCTTATGTAAACTATTTCACACTGACAAACAGAAAATCTGGGTGGGGAAAATGTCTCAGTGCCTAAGAATTATTCATAGATCTTGCCAAAAAACTAATGCAATAAAACTTGCCAGTTGAAGAACATGATTGCATATAATATAACAAGGTACTAAAGAAATGGCTTATGAGAAGAGGAAGGCTCCCACAGTTTGGAGAAGGAGTTAGCGTTACACTAAAATAAAGAGGTCTCCTCCTCTTGGTATCTTTAAGGTTCCTTGAGAGCATATGAAAATACCTAAACTGATAAGAAATCTAGCTCAACCTTTACCAATTTATGCTTTTGTCAAAGCAGCTAGCAAGAGTAATGGGTTATTCATCTATATTCTACCTTATAACAATGTGACCCAACCTGATCTGACTGGATGCTTAGAATGGCTCCTTCTCTTTTTTTCCATGACGGACTTTCAGGTGGCATTTTCAGAACCAGATGTTTAGGCAAAAAGAATCAACCACTCCCATTAATAGGTGCATACCTCCAAGTCAGAGGAAGCAAAGGAGTAGAAATTCTTCTAGTGCCAAAGTACTGAAAGAAAGAATAGAATGATTTTACAAGTAAAACCTAATCTCTGTAGCATCTCTTTCCTTGCCTTAGCATTTTCAAAGCTTTTAAATACACTGACAGTATTATAATGTACCAAAAGAAATTAAGTTGCTTCCTCATACTGAATCACTTCAACAATACATGCTCTATTAGAGCAACTGAGAACAGGGCAACACGCAGGCAACCTTCAATGCCAGAGGCGCAGTTGCTGCTGTCAGCAGAGTTTTAATGAAAACACTTCCTTAGATTTTTCGTTCCTTAACATTGAGAGTTTCTTTAACTTCATTTAAAGGAATAAATGAGAAAAATACTACCGTGTGTTAGTGCCTCTTCCTCTCTTAAGTACAGCTGGAGAGAGCAAATAAAGAGCAATGTTAGAAAATTAGCCCAGAGGAAGGCTGATTAGCAGAGTGAAAAAATTACTGCAACTAAAGATAAGCTGAACTGGTTCAGTTTAAACCAAGAGACTTTCTTTATCATGTTGTGTTTTATCTGAGACAACTGGGAGAATATATTATGAGAAATATATATATATGAGAAATATTATGCTTTCAAGTAGTACTACAGAATTTGCTAAAATTTAGATTTTTCAGGTTTATTTTTCAGTTCAGATATAAAGGGCTATTAGTGCCTATTGGTAACTACTAGTATGTTACGACTGCAAATATTTTGTGAATAACTGTCCTATGCGTACTGGGGGACAACTGTTTGAATCATCTCTTGTGTTTGGGATAAAACAAACACTTGGTTAAGATATTACTGCTGAAAGGGCTGGTTATCGAGTACACTTGCACTCTTGTGAATTCTGATAATTTCTGGATTCTGCAGAGAATCTATGCTTTGTTGCAGATTTTATTTTGTCTGAGTAGTTCAGAGATATGCAGCAGCAAATAGAGAAACATGTATGATGTTGAATTCACTGTGTTCCACCAAAGCATAGGGCAGTGCCAGATCTTATACTGTACTTTAAAGACTATTAATTTGTCTTTACATGGCAACAGAAGTTACACGATACATAAATATCACAATTTATAGTATAGCTTCAACTTAATCTAGCAAGAGGAGAAACAAGGCTATTTTTTGCATTTGGTGTAACAGTTCAACAAAACAGCACTGTAAATAGCATATAATATGCTCTTGATCTTTTGAAATTTCATCAGTTTCCTTTTGGTTTTGGGCTGATCAGGGCATTAGGAGGGTTGGACAGGAAAAAAAAAGGTATTAAATTAGAGAAAACACAGCTTGTATTAGGTGAGGAAGAATTCAGTTAGGAAGATGCAGCACCTTAGAGTAAAGGCTCAGAGCTGACCTTACAAATTCTCTTCCTGCTTTTCTGCAGATTCACTGTGGGATTTATCATAAACAGTCTAATATTCCAGAATTTAATGTACAGTCCTGGTTTCAGCTGGGATAGAGTTACTTTTCTTCCTAGTAGCTGGTGCAGTGCTGTTCTGAATTTAGCCTGAGAACAACATTGATAACACACCAATGTTTTAGTTGTTGCTGAGTAGCACTTACCCTGATCAAGAACTTTTTACCTCTCATGCTCTGACAGTGTGGAGGGGCACAAGAAGCTGGGAGGGAGCAGAAACAGAACACCTAACCCAAACTAGCCAAAGAGGTATTCCATACCACAGCACATCATGCCCAGTATATAAACTGGGGGGAGTTACCTGAAAGAAACCAATCGCTGCTCAGGTTGAGCTGGGTGAGCAGGTGGTGAGCAATTGAGTTGGGCATCACTTAGAGGTTTTTTGTTTGCTTTATTCCTCTCTCTTTTTCCTTTGTTAGCATTATTATTGTTTATTAATATTATATTTTAAATTATTTTTATTATTAAACTGTTGTTTTCTCAACCCACGGGTTTTAACTTCGGTTTCAAGTCTCATCTCCATCCCACTGTTGGGTGGTGTGAGCAGCTGAGTGATACTTAGTTGCCAGATGGGATTAAAACTTGACGGGTACTTACCGTCAGTACCCTGAAAACAGTAGTGCTTCTATACCTCACAAAGTTATTAGAGCTGAATGCTGGGTGAGAATGAGTTGAAGACTGGATACTCTTTTATATCATGATCTCCTGCTGCCCTTATTCCTATATCTGAGTACACCTTCCCTGCCTATAGCTGCTCTGAAAATGTTACCAAGTAGCACCCACAGGCTTCAGTTTACATCACTTTTGCACTTCTGCAGTGCAGTGAGCATACAATTAAAAACATAAGAAGATCTGACATAGGCCTGACGTAGAACCAGTTTGTCAGTCCGAGAAAGATTTGCACCTTGCCTAAAGCCTTCTTAAGTATAGCTTTACACTTTGAACCAAACGTACTGAACAAAATTTACAGGACATAAATCCTGTCTTTTTCCCTTGCTCAGAGCAGGCTATAAGACATCTTTCTTCTTGTGCAGGTTCTCTCTTGAAACTTTTCCCTCCAGCTGTACTCAATAGCCTATTATAAGAAACATCTGAATCCTTCCCATCTGTCACTATTTCCCCTATTACCATGGTCCTATCACTAGAAACCTCAAAAAAAGGTCTATCTCTGAATAAACTTGGTTGTCCAAAGAATCAAACTATACCTTAAAATTTGCCGCTGTACTTACTGTGAATTGTTGTCTGGGTTTCCATTCGGTTCTGAAGACAAAAGCAAAGCAACAGGAAGCCAAGTGTATGTGCTTGTCTGGGGTGCTGAAGTGGTACCTTGAGGGCTCCTGATATCAGCTTCTGGCTAGTCATATCTGTGCAATAGCTCTTGGTTTTGAACATTTTTGAGTTTTTTGAACATTTCATGACTTCTAGTTATAAGGTCATTAAAAACAACAGCAGAAAATTAAAATGTGCTCAATGAACTTGTTGCTCATGAAAGCATCTCTTTTCATTTTTAAGAACATACTGAAACAGGAAGGAAGCCCCCTAAATCATTCAAAGGACTGAAACTAGTTGAAACAATATGCAATTCCCTGTTTGTGACAAAGTTTGTCCAAGATTAAATGAAAACATGGACAAACAAATTTACTTCAGTAAGGCACCTGTATAGGAGCCTAAATATCCATAACTCCCTATATTAGCAATGGACAGACAAAGAGAGGTGGGTTTTCCTGGGATATGGATATCTTTTTGTACTGATTGCAAGCCACTCAAAGGTGACTATGCTTCTAATGCAAGTTTTGCAGCTGAGTGTGTCAAATTAGATTAGACAAATTTAAGCCAGAGTAAGGAAATGCGTCAAGTTTTTTAATATAACCAGATTAGTACGTAGTCAAGAGACAAATAGAAATCCATTTCCGACGTCTCTGATGTGTGTGGTCATATGGAGCACAGGGTCTGCTCCTGGCAGTGTGTCCTTTCAGTCAAGCGATTTAAAGCTGAACAAGTTGTGTAACATGGCAGCAAGTATACGAGACTGTTATTATTTTCTGAGCACTAAAGACTGCACAAAAATCCTTCATTATGTAGCAAAGAAACCCCTTTTTGGGAATTGTGCTACTATGCAATTTAAATCTAACTTTTAGTAATGTGAGAATGAAATATAAGCAACAAGGAAAAAAACCAACCTAGAGAATAAAAAGGAATGATTTCTTTATCAGTCAATAAGACAAAACAATTACTTTCCTTGCTGGTGTGTCTAACTGCCTTTCTCTTTTATATTAGAATATGCAGTCTCAAATTAATTAAGGACTGCAAATTTCAATAAAACAAGAAAGATAGAAAAACTAAAAATATACAATACTTTCCATACTGCTACTGAAAGTACCTTGAAGGACAGGCCAGGTTTTACCCTCAAGCCACCTCCTAACAACTCTTGAGTTTGAACCCCTCTAGACTGAGTTTCAAGAAACAGCTATAACCTTAACTATTGTGCACTTATGGCAGATGCAACTATGATAAAAGAAATATCTGTGTGTTCTTTATGATTACTTCCTAATGCATTCCATTTTATGTGAAATTCAATTCAAAGAGTAGCTGGGTGAAGCAGCTCCCAGGGCAAAATATCATTATCTATTATTGTTTGGCCTATGGGTTATGTCTAAACAAACAAACAAACAAACTTGTCCTCAGTCTTAAACTGTGATTAATTTAGAAAGGCCTTACATTAACAAAAACATTTTTAGTTTATGGGTCTTACTTGTTTCCACTGAAATAACTGCTAAAACTCCTGCTGACATGAAATGTGCAATGTTTTGCCCTTCACAAGAACACAAATGTCACACAGTTTCTCTGACTCTGTGAAAGGCCAGCCTTAGTTTCAAAAGGACAAGCTTCCCTTTTCTCATTAGAGGACACATTTATGTTCCCATGAATGAAAAGGTGACTTGGAACAGTCAGCATGGATTTAGTATAAACGATGCCTGACCACCCTGGTTGCCTTCTATAATAAAGTGACTGGAGTTGTGGAGGAGGAAAAAACAATTTTATTTACCCTGACTTTAGCAAGACTAAACACACATAATACTCTCCCACAGTAGTCTTGTCTAAACCACGACACCAAGCTATGCATCAATCTGCTTCCAGTTTTTGTGTCATCACTCAGTACAAGAAAAGCATTGAGAAAGAGGCAAGTTCAGGGAAGAACCCCCAGGATGGCTGGAAGCTGAAGCACTTGTCCTTTCAGGAAAGGGTGAGGGGCTACGGCTTCTCCGTTGTGGGTAAGAGATAGCTTCAGCCATGGGGGTACCTGATAGCAGTCCCCCAGTATCTACAGGAAGGTTATCCAAGAAACAAAGACAGGCTCTTGTTGTCAATGCATACTTCAAGTAAGAGATGTATCAAGCATAAATTTAAATAAAAAAGGTTCCGGCTGCATATAATGAAAGACTTTTCCATCATGAGGACACTCAGGCATCCAAACAAGTTGCCCAGAAAGGTTGTTAAGCCTCTATCTCTGGAGGTTTTCCTGACTAAAATGTCTTAAGCATCCTGTACTGACCTACCTGGCTCTGCTTTTATCAGGAGACTAGGCTAGAGATGCCCTGAGGTCTTTTCCAACCCAAATCAGATTCTGGAATACAAATGCAGAAAAACAAGAACAGACAAAGCAGGATAGGTGGAATCTCATGTCAAAATAAAGTGAACCTGGAACTGTGAAAATGTAACCAGAAAGGTATTTAAACAGACAGTCTTTCAAAGTCAGGCATTAAAGTATCATCTTCATAGGCCTTGTTTCAAGGTTTTCTCTCTTGTACACATGAAAAGCTTCCCCCTCCCAAACCTTCCTTCTGTCACTTTATAATCAGAGGATTATAGAACACTTTATAATTATTACACACTTTATAATCAGAGGATTATAGAAAAGTTAGCAGTTGTGATTCTTATTGACACATTGAGTCCTCTTACTGGTACGCACAGATCAGTAATTTCACCACAACTTAAGTCTCTCAGACAGCAGGAACTGTCTTACCAAATATTTCGTGACCCAATCCTTTAGTAACTATTCTACAAGATTCCTGCCTAGGACAGGCAGCTAATCAATTAGACACAAAGCTACTGTAAGATGAAAGATCTTTAAGGCATTAGACCTGAACAGTTTTTCCAAACTTTATCTTGTGGAGGTTTGATCTCCGTTAGCCTGATTCACTCGTGCAAGTGCTAAATTGCTGTCATAAAGGAACCCTCCTTTAATTCCTCTGTGTTTGGCTTTGTAATCATAAAACTGCTTTGAATGCAGGAGATAAATACAGAGCTGGACTGTACTGAAGCCAGTGAAGGTCCCAAGCAAAGGAATGGCCCTGAGTGCCTTCCCTGCTCATGTCTGACTCACACAATGGAAGACAGACAGACAGGCAATGCTGTCAGACTTAGTCTAGGAAGGTCTCATGCAGTATCAGGCTTCATAGAATTACCTTGATTGCTATCTCTCTTAAAATGTTTTGCTCACACCGAACAGCAAGTACCCTCTTGAAAATGACATGAGAGAGTTCCTCCATGCCTGTCAGAATTGGCAATTTTAGAGAGAACAGAAAATTATTCTCTTCTTCATAATCATGTCACATCATGGAAGCATGATCCATGAAAAACACTTTGACATGCATAATAACTTAATATCTTGCATGTATCTTCATGTTATTTGATCCTTTTTCATATTATCCTGTTCTCCCTTTGATGTGCTGAGATGGTTTCATTTTTAGTATTTCAAAAGTTTATTTTTCCTTCTTGAATCACTTGCATATACAAACTTCAGTAAGGAAACATGATATCCTGCTTGCTCTACAAACAGATAACTTTTGGAATTGAAATCATACTCCTATGTAATGGTTCACCCCAAAAAACTCTTTCGAGCTCCCACTACACCTTTCTTCAATTCCTTCTTTGGTATTTCAATTATTCTGCCTTGAAATTATAAACAAAAAACCCTAATATAAAAGGTAGAAGTGCACTTGTAAGTTGTTTTTTTTTTTTTTTTTTAAATAACAGCAAGAAAAATACTCTTTTAAAAGTAAAACTGTTCATTCATTGAGTCATCTCTGAGATCAGGGTATTTTCTATGTTGCTTGCTCCAATACTGTTCACTTAGTTGTTCCTCGACTATTTCAGTATCATATTTTTGAAAAAGATTTTACAAATGCAGCATAAAAACCTCCAACATTTATACAGCATCAGTGCTAAACAGACGCCAAACTTCACAGAAACCAGGTAGCTGCTGCAAAATAAAAAATAATGGAGGATATCCACACCATATACTTTAACCTTGGTGTAGTTCAGAATCAAAAAGCTCTTTGGAAAGTAAAGAATTTCTTTTATTTTTATCTCCAAAAATCTAAGCACAGGCAAGTAAAATTGAGTAACAGAAAATTCATTATCAATCATCTGTGTAGACTAAATTCTTCATACAACCTACCTGCTTGATGCTTAAATGCACTGAAAACATTAACTATGCAAATCCATAACAGTAACAGTAGGAAGCCACAGAAAGCTTACCGGGGAGAGCCAGTCAGCTGTCTTCTAACCTGGGCACTCCCTGGCTCTGTACCCTCTTTCAGGTTGACTGAAATCCTGGGGTATATTTAATGTCTTCAGAACATGACCCTTGTCAACATCGTCAGGGAGAGATTCTCAAATTCAGCGCTCCAAACTATCTGAAAAGTCTTTCTGGGGCATGAGCTGTAGGC
The DNA here is from genome assembly GCF_963264785.1 of Psittacula echo. NCBI lineage: Eukaryota > Metazoa > Chordata > Aves > Psittaciformes > Psittacidae > Psittacula > Psittacula echo. The sequence continues at coordinate 87,221,752 of NC_137737.1, read as the reverse complement.
AGTAAGTTGGTTCATGAGCACGCACTCAATCATGAAACTTCAGGGTGCTCAGTCCCACATTCCATTTTAGCAGATGCATATGCATTGCCACTAGTCAATTAGGGAAGACAAGTGTTCCAGGCATCTCTTCTCTATTGAGAAGACTGTTGCTTAAAATCATGCATTAAAGTATTCAAAAAATCCCTGACACTTTGGGTTGTCATTTTCATTCGCAATCATTAAAGAAAACTCAAATTTTGAAGCTTTTCACTGCTGTTTAAGTGTTATGCCATACTAACCTGATAAAGCTGAGGAATTTTGTGATGAACATTAAAGATATTGGCAAAGATCAAAGGTATTGGCAAGCACCTTTAGCAGAAGCAGGGAAAAGAGAATATTAATGATTCTGCTAGAACTGGAACTTTTTCTCTAGTAAAAACACTTCAGACTGTGCCTTCTTTTATGCCAAAAGCAGAGTTCAGGAAAAATTGCTAGTTGCCTTTTATTGTCAAGGTAATAGGTACATATTGTTTACAGGATGTTTATCAGTGCTCCCATCGTATAGTGTGCCATCATGACAGAGAGAAAATACAAAATATAATATACATTAGTTGCAATTTCATTTTTTTTCTGGCAGTAGGTAAATAGCAGGCTATTACCCAACAGCGAAAATAAGGGTAATGTATCAAAATCCCTGCCTACGCCTAGAAGACTTCATAGCTACAGGAAAAACACAGCATACCGACTCTCCCAGAGGTCCAGCTGTGGTGGCAAAGCTATTCTTTTTCAGCTGAAGCACACCACCCCTACTTTGCAGAAGCTGCATCAATAGCATCTGCTTTTCACTGTGGTATGTGCATCTGCACTTGAGGCCTTGTACATCTCAGATGGGGCTTCACATCCTTATTCAACTTGGGCATGCTGGCAGAGCTCAGTGTTTGAAACATAGCCTAAGACACCTGAAGTATGAGACAAATAAAACCAAAGCTTGACTTTCTATGACGAATAGTGGAAACCTGCAGTGATGGATGGCACAGCATCTGAAAGCAAAGGTAGTTTTATGCTTTAAATTTAGGATATTGCACAGAGAAAAGGCACTCTCCACAGCTTAAACAGTCAGCTCACACTATCCTGGGATGAGCACATGAGCAACATGTTTAATTTCCATGAGCGGAGCCAACCAGAAAAGGCTCTGCATTTCAAGCGAGCAGCAGTGCTGTCTTTCCACAGTGCTGTGTGCTGAACATGTTAGCCTCTCACTCACTTCCATTCACTCTTTTCATATTTCAAAGCGGGGCAGCAAAGAAAGTAATATTTTTAAAAGACATACCCAACCACTGTCTCAAACATCAAAAGAGAGCACAAAGAATTACTTATCCTGTCAAAGAGATGGTCTTCCTTAAGTGAAAAGCTAACCATTTCCCAGCTTGTCATAGACAACTGTTAGAGGACGCAAGCACTTCTGACACCAAGTATTCAAGCAGAACTAAATATACAAGCTGAGCAAGTCTTTTTTGATCATATATGAATTGCCTGATTTTAATGAGTGCTAAACGCAGCTTTTATACAACTGGAAACTGTGAAGTCTAATTTTTTCCAGGAAAAAATAGGCTAAATTATCCTTTCTGAAAGTTTTTTGACAATAGATGCATAATTATCAAAATAGCAGCTTATCTGGAATATCAATACAATAAGATAAAACATTAGCCATTTTTAAGAAGTCACATTCACTTAATCATTGATCTTTAAGTGTAAGTACATAAAAGGGTTACACAAAACCAGAAGTAGTTTATACAATAGATCAACCTCATTTATTGCTTCTATGGCTCCTTAGCACAAGTAGGAAAGCAATAAATTGAGGGCATGAAAGCACGACAATTTTCCCAATTTCCATGACTTTCAATAAACACTCACTACTGTTGTTTTCAGACCTTTCCAATCTTCAACATTATGGAAATATAGAATTACTCTAGAGTTAGCAACTGTTATGAGTTCATACCAGGATATTTCAAAACTCTTCTGTTTTTCTTTTTCAGTCTGAACATCTGAAAGTAAAATGCGGTTCTTTATTCCTCCATGAGAAACAGGTAATTAAAAACACCCTGCAATTACAAAAAAATACTTAAATAAAGTTTTAATGAAAATGCATAAAGAAAATATATTCTCTGGCTTTGAAAAAAAGAATTAGAGGCTGTAAGTACATTCAAGTAGGGAGTATTTCATTATAACCCTGGATAATTTACAAATATTAAGACCTATTTCCTCTAAGGCTTTTTGTCCAATGATTTCAATCACATTCGGAAAACTGCAGGGAAGATTTGTTCTATAGAAAAATATATACAGCATACAAGTATTCATAGAGGCTCCCTTCCTAGAATATGTGGAATCCCAGAAACCCTCAGAAAACAGAAAAGAAACACAAAAGTCTTGAAAAATAAAATTCTTGTCATTTTAACCACATCAAGATTGTGAAAGAATGGAAGACAGCAAATTGAAAAAGAAGTATATCAAAGGTGCTAAAAAAATAAACCATCAGAAAATTTAGTCAATGTTAAGCTTGTACTTCGACCACAGAAGCTAGTTAATGGTTGGGAGAACTTACCCAACAGCATGGCTGACTGTCCACCTGCTCCTAAGTGCTGGATGTTCATGTGGCTGCTTCTTCCCATGATCTGCTCTGACTCAACAAACAGCTACAGGCTTGGTGCAGAAGCTGAGATCTGACCTGCAGGAAGCCGGATCAGAACAGTCTTAAAACAGCCCATAGCCTGTGAACCTGTGACAACAGTGGACTGCATAATTGAAGGGAGTTTGACTTCAGAGAGGACAGAGACTGGTGTACATGACTCCATGGTCTTGCATCCACCTAAGCAACTATCCAAAGGTGAATATTAAGTCCTTCTCATCTGGGGAAACATTTTAAGGGCATGTTAACTTCTAGGCATGCCTCGAGCTCCCTTGTTCTCAATGAGGTTTAAGTACTGGAATTAAATATCTCTTTCAGTATTGTCTTCAAGAGGGACATTTTCTTAAATTGGGATCTGTAGTGGCTAAGTTAATCTTTAGGAGCAACAACATACTGTTAGACTACACTGGGGAGGAATATGCTTCAGTACAAAACTTTCACTAACTACTAGCAGTAGTGCTTCTGACTTTAACATCTCAGACAAATGCTTGTACTGGAAGAATATCATTGCTTCACCATGTCATGGAGTGGGCTATACTAAAATCAGAGGACAGAGTCTTGCCAGCAGTCTCCTTGTTATCATCCTAGGGAATATATCTAAGCTGGATAAGTATGCTGCAAGTAAGTGAGAATCTTCTGTCTTGTAATCATGTCATACTTCTTCATAGTAACAGTGGACAGACTGAGGGCTGTTCGAACTGGAGAAGACTGTGTGAAGAACTCACAGCAGCCTTCCAGTAGCTGAAGGGGGCCTATAAGGATGCTGAGGATGGGGCTCTTCATCAGGAACTGTAGTGATAGGACAAGAGGTAATGGGTTAAAACTTAAATAGGGGAAGTTTAGACTGGATATAAGGAAGAAATTCTTTACTGTAAGGGTGGTGAGGCATTGGAATGAGTTGCCCAGGGAAGCTGTGAATGCTCCATCCCTGGAGGTGTTCAAGGCCAGGCTGGACAGAGCCTTGGGTGACATGGTTTAGTGTGAGATGTCGCTGCCCATGGCAGGCGGATTGGAGCTAGATGATCCTAAGGTTCTTTTCAACTCAAAACATTCAATGATTCTATGATGTTTGCGGTGCCACATAAAAAAATAGGCTTTTTCAGTATTGAGGAGTTGCATTTGCAATTCATTGTACTGGCAGTGTTGTTCAAAAATCCCAACAGGATTCAGTCAGTAATACCCAAAACAGCTAAGATGAGAATATTTCCCCAAATGTTTTTGACTTTCTAAAGCTACCAGCAGATTGTTATTTAGAACATGCAAGTGGGCTAATTCACTCAGGTAAAACAGCTGTTTACAGGCATAGGGTCAGCTCTGTGGGTGATCACAATGAAATAGGAATTTATAATCATAGTCTAGAAGTAATTAATATTAATATGAGTGGGCAAGGGAGACACTAGACAAAATGTTCTCTCATCTGTAATAGCTTCCCAACACATAATATTTCTTTTTTTTTTTTTTTTCCTTAGCACAGAAAGATTTAGGTCAAGAAATATTGTTCATGGGAAACAACTAACTCATTTGCAAATCCTCCTTGGAATGCACATGCTTTTGGCAGGTTAACATTTGCCTACAGGGGTCTGATGAGAAACAATGACTTTGGTTTCCATCACAGTCAGCCCATTATCATTAGCCTAGATGAACACACACTTGGCATTCAGAAACGTGAGAACAAAAGTGTCTCCTCAAAATAATAATATACAATAATAATAATTCCCTCAAAATAATAATAATAAACAAAATTGGGGTGGGGGAGAAGAAGAACGCTGGTGGCGGAGAGGGGAACCAACAACCAAAAAAACCCACAAAACATGTAAGAGATTACTATGATTTGGTTTTGGTTTTGTTGTTTTGTTTTTTTTTTTTTTTTTTTTTTTGTTCTGTTTTGTTTTGGTTTGTTTTTTTCTAGTGGTGTAATAGCCTCTGATTTAACTACCTGTGTGTTATGGCAAACTGTCTGAGGAGTCAACCTCCAAGGAAGCAGCTGCTCTTTCAAGAACTTTACCTTCTTGCTCCCTCTAGTGTTCCGAGAAATCATGCAGTTTTACCTAGCCCTAACCAGAATATTGCTCTCATTATTTCCTTTCACATCGTGTCCAACAAAAGTGACTTGATAGGAAAGGACCGAGATTGACTTTATAGTGGCAATAATTTGAAATGTAAACCTTCACCTGGCATGCAGCTAAGTAATACAAATTGTTGTAAGGTCTTTTACAATTGCTCAAATTAGTATGTCTTTTCTTTTGCAGACACAGCAACATTTGGACCTGAGAAACAAAACACAAACATATGCATTACTATTGCCATTTTTAAGCACGCATTTTAATAAGACATAGGTGTTATAGACCCGAGCTGTGACCATCGATCAAACTTTCCTATATCCAAAGAAAAAAATGTGTCTGCATGTTGCACTCAGTTACTTGTCTGCGCTACAGTGGAAATACATGAAACTACCGACTATCAGCTTCAAGAAAACAAGTCTCTAAGCTTATAAGAAAAACAAATCTCCACTAGCTGTCATAATTAACACTTATAGCCTGCTATAAATGGTGGTATTTCTGAATAATGAACACCTGAACTACTTGATTATAGATGAGAAGCAGTACTTTTCCACTCATGCACGATAGCAAGCAGCAAATTCATATTATTCCCCAAACACCACTGCTACTTCATCTTAAAGGCTCATCTTTATTTTCAAAAGGAAAAGTTGCAAAGCTCAGATCTAAAACATGAACACAGAGTGACATATTGGCTGCCTGCAAATCCTGCTAAACCAATGCTGCTCCTGGGTACCTCAGTGGAACAAGTTAAAGTCAAGTCTGAAACACCAAGCTAGCAAGGCAAAACTGTGCTAATTACCTTCCTGATAAGCAGAATTACTTTCAGTATAAGCATCTGCAGCATCTACTATGGAAAACATTATTCTGTGATCAAAACATGGGCTGAGGAAGAAAACTAGCACTTGTAGTTTTTTCCACTCTGACTTTTGCCAGTGGCAAGCTGGAAGCACTCCCCATGGCAATAAAGGGTAAAGGGACCAAATTCTCTTCTGTTGCATCAGCATGATTCTCCTGGCACTGTCTAAATTACAGATGTGGGAGAGCAGAGCCCTTGCTTCTCATAATTTTCAAAGACATTTTTAAAAGCTATTTTTGCAACACACAGGAATATCTGGGATCAGAAAATTATAGAATAAAACCTCGCGTTTTCTGCATCTACAAATTACTGTAACAAGCTTGCAATAGAAGACAGTGGTCTTATGATATATTAAGTTGCCATATCAAATTGAATGCTGTATACTTTAATCATTACACCAAGAGGGCAAAATTTTTCAATCTTGTACTTTAATTTACATCCTGTTTCCTTCACCATGATACGTGCCTAAGTCTTGGAAGGCACACGTAAGCCAACTGCTATGTAGAAGGAAAAGCTATAAGAAAATGACACAGAGAAAGTTTTAGTTTCATGTCATTCATCAATGACAGATGCAGTGACAGCACCTTTTGATACGCAGATGTACCTTTTGAGAAATCAACTCAAAACATTTTAAAAGGTCCCCACGATGCTGTCTTAACAGAGTCATATCCCCTTCTTTAGAAAATCAATTCAATGTGAATTGAGAAAATGAGTCATCCTTATTTCCTTGCAGTCTTTCATGTTTGTGGCTGCTCATAGTTTCATTTCAGATCAAAGCAAGATAAAAGTGAATTAAAGAGTCTTCTAATCTGTTATTCATTTCTGACTAAAATACATATCCTTTTACCTACCGCATAATACTTCATATATTTGATTTTATTGTGTTTTGGTAAGAAAATGGAATACACTATGTTTGAGGAAATTAAGTTGTATTTAAATTTGCCAAATATCTGCACTTAAAAAGTAAAACCACAGAAAATCTCTACACACATGAGTAAATGAACTTCAACAATCATGAATCTTATCTATTACTAAAATAAGTGTTTATATGAATTTGGTCAAATTTGTAGGGTAAAAATGCATAGAATTTTTAAACGCACACAAAGGACTAATTTTCAGAGTAATTTTCATTTTCTAGACTAAAAAGAAAAAGAAAAGTAGAGGCTTTATATTGTTTTAAAAGGTCTTCAATTTTGTTTGAAAAGCTTCACAGCCAAATATATTTTCTTTGTTCACTTCTGCTCCCAATCTTCTACTTTCCCACCCTACACAAAAAAGAACACACCCCACCACAGCCCCTCCAAACCACCTCCCCCCAGAAAAAAAGAGAAAGAAAAAGAAAAGCACAAGAAGGAGGAATAACAAACAAAAGAACAGGAGAATAAGTTGTATTTTATTAATTTACTGTCAAAGAATATCTGTTATTCTTTTAAAAAATATCTGACAATGTTTTTCACTAGATAGATTTCATTAATTGCAGACCAGGGGTCCTTGAAAAACCACATATTACAATCAGTAGAAAGTCCATGTAAGGACTGTACCTTTCCTCAAGCCAAATTACAGGGGAAAAGCACTGTTATATCTGAACAGTCACAGTCCTGTCTTTGCAATGCGGCTAGCTAACATAAACACTTTCTGCTGGAAGAAACTGTATTAAAGAACAGGTCCTTCGTTCTTAATGCTCACTGGTATACTGCCACTGATTTCAGACATTTCTCTACCTTTTTTATGCCTAGCAGAGTGGCTCTTCTAAGCAGGTATTGTCCTTTTGAGATCGCTCTTGCCATCAGACCTTGCCTTCAAAATATGATTAAGACTTGGACCACTACACCTCCTCTAGACTTCATTGAGGCCAAAGGGCTAGATGAAAATATACTGCTTGCTTTCATGTAATTCTTTATTACTGTGATCTAAATCAGTGCTATAACTACTTTATATACTGCTTAGCAAGAGAGGCAGAAACTTCAGCAACTGGGATCACCTGCAGCATTTTGTACATTTCTACATTTCCTAGTAAGTTCAGCAGGGAAGGACTGGGCGGTGAGGCACTGGAATGGGTTGCCCAGGGAGGTTGTGAATGCTCCATCCCTGGGGGTGTTCAAGGCCAGGTTGGATGAGGCCTTGGGTGACATGGTTTAGTGTGAGGTGTCCCTGCTCATGGCAGGGTGGTTGGAACTAGATGATCTTAAGGTCTTTTCCACCCCAACTATTTTATGATTCCATGATTCTATGACTGACCTGAGGACACCAGTCAAATTGGTAACTGCAGCCCCACCATTCCGTCTTCAGAAGATTCAAACCTTGAAAAGAATTTTCAACAGTAGACTTCCCAAATCTGCTCAGGCCCACTGAAAAAGCCCTAAAACCTGTCCATAACTTTGAGATGCTTTTATTATTTAAAGTCTTGAGTGCATCAATAAGAATCATTCTGTGAGACAGGCACATTTTTCACCACTTCCAAAGTCACATTAAGAAAGTCTAGTAGTCAAACTGATATTTTTCCCCAGTAAGTGAAATCAACTAAGACTCTTATTTGCAGAGCTATCAATGAAAATTAGTTGCCAAAACCCCTCCATAGCTTCCCGAAAATATTGAAGCACCGTGTTCAGACCCTAGCACTTAGATCTGATCAGGCACATAGGCAATGTACATGAGAGTCATAGAGCAAAACCAACTCTGACTCTCACCCTTGAATCTTAAATGGTGGCTGTGATAGACTCAAAATGTGCTTTCTGTGAATGTTATCTAATGTTTGTAAACAGTTACTGCTCTCACGAACACAGCTACTAGGAAACATTCTCCAAAATGGACCTCCAGACACGTTTTTTGAAAACAAAACAAAACAGTGAAGAAGCATCAGCGATTTCTTTCAGGTCTTCCTGAGCAAAGTGTTTTTCATGTGACAGCTACTGATGTACCCACTGATGGAAGACACTAACGAGAAGCAAATGTGAGATCTGGTGCTGAGCAGAATAGACGAATGTCTTTGAGCTCTCCAAAAGTTGCAAATTTATTTAGAAAAAAATATCTGATGATTTAGCAGAAGCGAAACAGAGTAATGATCCAGATAAAAAAACCCAGCTCTTTGATATTCCCTACTAAGAGAGTTTAGGGAAAGCTTTTCACACTCAAGATCTGGCAACCATTATAGTGAACAAAAGGCAAAGCGGTTACGAAAGGGAAGCAGTTCGGTCAGATGCTGAGGTTGTTTCAGCTGTGGTGTAACAGTCAAAAAACCATGAAGCTGAAGCTTGACAGCAGTGGGTCCTATTAAAAGAATAATAATCTTGAGTGAAGTCCTAGCAAATGCAATCTTGGTGCAGACAAATGCTCACCCTTCCTGAAAAACCTGTGGCATTTTCTCTGCTACCTCTATATATGTGCAGTCACTGGTATTTACAAGGAAGTAAGGCTCACAGCAAAGTTTTCCAATTCCTCCCACAGTTTGTGTCTTGAACTGTTTAAAAAGAGGGGTCTTTCCTCTTGCTAGAGACGTGCACCCTTCAGGCACAAAGTGACATTAGATACCTGCTGTCAGACTCCAACCCCAAGTTCAGACATGTAGCAGATGCTTGGTTCTCCGTTACTCTACCTGAAAGGTGCAGAAGTCAAAGAAAGCAGAAAGTGCACAAAGGATGGTAAAAATCCAAGCTGAAACAATTTACTGAGCAAGTTCAAAGCCATGGTACTCTTACTCTTGCCCTCTCAAACCTTTCTTTTTAAACACTATTGTTGAGAATCTACCTGAGAGAACCTATGTTTTATTGATTTCATGCAGCTAATTCAGTGAACTGTAGTTGCAGATGAATAACTGAGAACTTGTTAGTGTTTGGAGAAACTGAATGTGGCTGGTCTTTCTGCCCTTTATTCCTTTTCATTACGTCTTTTTGTATGTATGTTAAAATTAATAGCCTCTAGTAAGCTTTTAATAACAGCTGCATAGTCAGTTCTTTCCCAAACGCTGGATCACATTCCTTCATCCTCTTGTGGAGAAAAGCCACCTCCCTGTCATCTTATCTGCAGCCAAACCTTCATTAAAAATTGAATTTAAATTTACTTTAACATTTAAATTCTTCACATATTAAATTTAACTTAATTTTAAACAGAGCATACACATGGAATAAATACAATTCATGATCACATGAGCAGAAGCCAAGGAACAGAGCGTGAGGGAAGCAAGTGAGTAGAAAATGATGTAATTTTGTATGAACATAGACACTTATAGAATGGTTTGGGTTGGAAAGGACCTTAAAGATCATCTAGTTCCAATTCCCTTTGTGCAGGTTGCTCAAAACCCCATCCAACCTGGCCTTGAACACTAACAGGGATGGAGCACCTACAGCTTCTCTAGGCAACGAGCTCCAGTGGCTCACCACCCTCAGAGCAGAATCATTTATGCTGGAAAAGACCAAGTCCAACTGTAAAGAATTTTTTCCTAATATCTAATTTAAATCTGTCCTCTTTCAGTTCAAAACCATTACCCTTTGTCCTATCACTACACTCCCCGAGAAAGAGTTCTGACTTATCTTTCCTGTAGCCCCCTTTAGGTACCGGAAGGTTGCCATAAAGTCTCCCTTGACCCTTCTCTTCTCCAGGCTGAATGAGCCCAACTCTCTCAGCCTGTCTTCATAGGAGAGGTGCTCCAGCCCTCTGACCATCTTCATGGCCCTTCTTAGGACTTGCTCCAATAAGTCCATGTCCTTGTGTTGAGGGCTTCAGAGCTGAATGCAATACTCCAGGTGAGGTCTCCCTCGATCTTCTGGCCACAGTACTTTTAATGCAGCCCAAAATGCAATTGGTTTTCTGGGCTACTAGTGCACATTAATGGCTCATATTCAGTTTTTCACCCATCAACACCCCTACATTCTTTCTTTCTTCTCATGGCTGCTCTCAGTTCACTCATCCCCCAGCCTGTATGCATGTTTGAGATGGCCTCAACACAACTGTAGGACCTTACACTTGAACTTGTTGAACTTCATAAGGTTTGCACTGGCCCACCTCTCTAGCATGCCAAGGTCCATCTGGATGGCATCCCTTCTCTCTAGACTATCAAGCACAACACTCAGCTTGATGTCATCAAAATATATGGGCTTTTTTTTTCATTATGTCTGCTTGAAGATTTGAACCAACTCCCAGTTGTGGAACAGGCAAGATCAGCTATTTTGCTGAAGTCTTGCTAAGTCCTGACAACTTTTGTGTGAACACAGTGAATAAAGTCCTTGAGAAAGCAGATTTTGACTCTTATTCTTTGGAGAGATGTGTATGGCAACAAAAAACAGCACAAGAAATAGTGATGAATACATGGGGTCAAGCTCTACAAGATGCTAAATGTTGGCTGTCTCTAAGCTCAATAACAAGACGGCATATGTGTTTTACTAATCTTAAAAAAAAAAAAAAAAAGGCTTATTTTCCTAATTTTTCCACTATCCTCCTTTGCAACCTCAGACACTGGAGTCATTCTGTGTTTACCTTCTTGCTTTGTAAAACTGTTTTAACTATTTACACTGAAAGTTTTTGAAATCATGGACTGTCACACCTTCAGGACACATGAGGTAACTGAATTGTAGTTTTCATTGACCAAACTTATCTACCACATTTGCTGAACAGCTAGAAAATCTATTTCAAATTTCAATTTGCAAAGACTTGAAAATATAATTTTGTGCATTACCTTTTACTACCAGTTCAACTAAAACACACAGTGAGTAAAAAAGAGACTGATAAAATGGGAGCATAGGGTTGTCTCAATGAGCAGCATGTAAACAGTCTCAGCCTTGGGCCATCAATAAGCATTTTCAGTGACTAGCTGACCAGTGACAAGTGCCACTTCTAATCATTCAGTTAGCTTTGGAAGTGGAAAAAAACCCCAACAAAACAACACTTCAGAACATTGTGCATGACATCAGTTCTGATTTTTCATATACTAGTGTCCTGGGTTCAGCAGCAGCAGTCACTTTTTCTCTTTCTTAGTAGCTGGTGCAGCGCTGTGGTTTTGACTTTCAGCCTGGGGATAATACTGATAAAGCCGATGTTTTCAGCTGCTGGTCAGAATGTTTACCCTGACCAAGGACTTTGTGAGTCTCATGCTCTGCCAGGGAGGAGGGGAAGCTAGCAGGAAGCAGGGACAGGACACCTGACCCAGGCTAGCCAAAGAGGTATTCCATACCACAGCACGTCATGCCCAGGATGTAACTGAGAGTTCCCAGAAGGGCTGGATCACTGCGGGGTGGGGGTGAGGTACCGGTTGGTGAGGGATTGTATTCTCTTCCTTGTTATTTCCTTTGTCATTATTACTATTAGTGGTAGCAGTAGTGATTTGTGTTATACCTTAGTTACTAAACTGTTCTTATCTCAACCCATGGGAGTTGCATTCTTTCGATTCTCCTCCCCGTCCTTCCAGGAGTGGAGGGAAGAAAGGTGGGGGGGGAAGTAGACTGTGTGGTTCTGATTTATGGCCTGGGCTTAAACCACGACAACTAGAGAATACTCTCTTATCTAGATTCAAGCTATTTTGGATTCACACATTGCTAACAGAATTATTCATAATAACAGACATATAAGAAAACAATTTCAGATTCTTCTTATTACACAATTATCATTAGCTATAAAGTACTAGATGACTACAACTCCTCATCTAGATCATTACATACATATTTGATTTAATTCAGAATAAATGTCATGCTATAATTATTGAAGTCTTAAGAACCAGCTCTGAATAAAATAAGAGAGAATAAAAAACAAGCCTCACAAACTTTCATATTTTGTAGAAGCTGAATCAAGCTCCACAAGATTTAAGTCTGAGGGAAGAGCTGAGGGTTTTGGAGGGGGTCTGGTTGTTGCATAGTAAGGTACGTAGATCAGGAATTAAGAGTGGTGTCAAAATGTTATACGTAATAAAGTTTGCAATTTCTCTATTTCAGCACAAACTAAAGGAAAAAGCCTTTCTGATACTTCTCTTGAACTTTATGCATTGTCTGTTTAGCTTGGAGAAGAGGAAACTGAGGGGTAACCTCATCAATGTTTACAAATATGTAAAGGGTAAGTGTCAGGATGATGGAGCTAGGCTTTTCTCAGTGATGTCCAGTGATAGGACAAGGGGTAATGGGTGTAAACTGGAGCATAAGAGGTTCCATGTGAACATCAGGAAAAACTTCTTTACTGTGAGAGTGACAGAGCACTGGAACAGGTTGCCCAGGGGGGTTGTGGAGTCTCCTACGTTGGAGATATTCAAGGCCCGGCTGGACAAGTTCCTGTGTGATGTACTCTAGGTTACCCTGCTCTTGCAGGGGGGTTGGACTAGATGATCTTTTGAGGTCCCTTCCAACCCTCGGGATTCTGTGATTCTGTAATTATAAACTAACATTTATTGCCTCAATATGAGGGTGGAAGGACTCCTCTTTGACCTTACCTTATACCACAGCACATTAGAGGAGCCTATTCTTTTCCTGCTGGGTACCTCATAGTCAGCTGAATCCCAAGGCACTTCTTCAAACTGTACCGGGCATGCACCAGCAGCCTAACAGACAGCAAAATTATGTATATATAGTGCGTTATAGCTGCAATAAATTAGTTGCAGATGGAAATCTTGCCTGTTGACTTAATCATTTGCTTATAGAGGTAAAATTTCCTTTTACTCCATTTGTACCTTGAGAGAAAGCAGGCATGAACCTTGATGATTTGATGCTAAAGATGCGCATACACTTCTACATGTGTCTCTGATTAGGGCTTTTACAGAGCCATTGTGAAAGGAGCCAGAATTTACCCCAGCATGTATTCCCATGTAGCAGTAGGCATATGGGTACTGCTGGAACAATATTCACTCTGACACAAAAAAATGAATGAAGAAGATGAATGATTTGATTTCTTTCAGTGATCTGTACCATTATTTAGCATGGAGAATTCATCTGTTAAAACATTCCACTATACCTTGTCTGCTGATAGCAGCAGACTGCTGCTGTGTGTGTGTGAGAGTAAGATAACTGTGATTCCTGCTTTGTACCTGCTGCCCATCGTCATTACACTTGCAGCATCAGTTTCATTTGTAATGCAAGCATAGAGCATGCAACTGAGGAATCATTTTCTATTTAGTTGTTGTAGGTCTCAGGAAAGCTGTCTGACCTAGTCAGCTCTCAGTCACTTAAAGCAAGATCTTTGCAATGCTAGCTTTGATCTCTCTATTCTTTAGAAAGAAAAATTGAATAGTGCTGACATAAAAAGATTAACTCACAATAAACTGAATCAAAGAAAGTGTCAGCTTTACTACCAGCTAAAAAAAAAGACCAGAAAAGTAATATTCTTACCTAAACTTGGTTTTGACTTATCTAGGAGTTGAACATTTCCAGCAAGAGTCAGATTCAACTCCCTAATTTATGAGATTTCAGACCCCAGTGATTCAAATTTCACAAGGACAAACAAGCTCAAAAGGTGCCCAGTTTCTCTGCTGGAAACCACATTACACACCCTTGCATAACCCCAGGGGAAATTTGTCATCTTTGGGCATGACTGAACAAAACAAGCCTCAAAAAAGAAATAAGTTCTTTCTTTTCAGGACAAAAATCTATACAGAAATATAATATGTAGCCAGATTTAAAATGACAATTCATGAGTTTGCCATCCTATGCACTACCACCACCCCTCCACCCCCACTCAATTTGTGGTACTTTTACCTAATGTTCAGACCTACAGCTTATTTTTGCCCACCTCATTCTATAATTGCATGAAAATTCAAGTAGGGCCTGAACCAACCTGCTCTATCTTTGGCAGAAGCTCATCTTTTCAACTTAAGTGGAACAGTAGCTTAAAAATATGAAAATCACCTCCCCAGCTTCAGTGTTGAGCACTTCAGATATGCAGTTGATTTCCTAATTTTGAGCTTAATTCTAGGTTTTCATTCAAGTTGAAGGGCAAATATTCATGGTAAGAGAAATTTCCTGTTGAAATAACATCAGGCTTTCCTAACAAAAATCTCACAAGAGAAGTTATTGTTTAAAATCCTCAGATGTCTTTCCTTCAAAATCCAGAGGTATTAGAAGAAAAGATATTTCTGCATGATTTATGAATTCAAGGACTCTTTCAAAAATGACCTTTTCTGACCAGACTTCCAGTTTAGGAATTTATTTTTTTAAAGAATAAAAAAAAAAAAAAAAAAAAGAAAAAAAAAAAAAGAAAGAAACATCTTCAAAAACAGGAATGCAGCAAGTCAAGGAGAGGGAAAATATCCTCTGAGACAGAACCCAGGACACTGGAACGCAATTAGATTTTGACCTTCTTCAGCCATAAAGGATTGGTAGACAAGCATTGTTTGCTACTTGCCTGGATTAAATTGGGTCTCCTGAGATGCATATGAAGCAATTTTAAAAAAGGAAAGTACTGTTAACTGAATTTACTCAATCATCAATCTGAAGGAAGCCTTATTTACGGTATTAAACTAATAGGAACTTTCACTTTTTAATCAGAAAAATATTACATTTAATTAGCGTTACACACCCAAACCTTGGAAAAGCTCCTCTAGCTAGGCATTTAGCTAAGGTATTCTTTTTCAGTCTCACCACAGTGAGTCTTGTACGCTTTTATGCTTCCCTTGGTCAAAGCAAGCTGCAGGACTCTTTTATTAATTCAACTCCTCAGCACACTTCCTAAGCAGGAATAAACACTCTTGTCACAATTTCATACAAATGGGACCTTCTGGCTCAGCTGCCTTACACCCTGAGAACTGGACCTATCTCCTTTCCCAAATGTATCTTCTAATTGTTCTTGTGTGCATTTCCTTATATTTTCAGGACTTGTGATAATTGAAGCAGAGATACTTGTTTATAAAAACAAGTTAAAACCAAAAGAAAACCAATCAATCATAATGTCAGCAATTTACAGATCTAGACATACCAACAGCAAAAGAAAAAAAGCAAAAAAGAAGCACCCTGTGTACATTTTCTTGCTGTACATTCCCTTCTATTTTTTTTTTCATCTGAGTAAGAGCTACAGAAATGTTCTATTGAGTGGTTTCAAATTATGATTCAAAGATGCTTGACCGTGTCTTGTACATTCAGTTTCTTCCACCCTGAGATCCTGAAATTAAGCAGGACACTTATAGAATCATAGAATAGTCAGGGTTGGAAAGGACCTTGAGATCATCTAGTTCCAACCCCCTTGCCATGGGCAGGGACACCTCACACTAAACCATGCCACCCAAGGCTCTGTCCAACCTGGCCTTGAACACCACCAAGGATGGAGCATTCACAGCTTCCCTGGGAAACCCATTCCAGCGCCTCACCACCCTCACAGTAAAGGATTTCTTCCTTAGATCCAATCTAAACTTCCCCTGTTTAAGTTTTAACCCATTATCCCTTGTCCTGTCACTACAGTCTGTCGTGGTTTAAGCCCCGGCTGTAAATCAGAACCACGCAGTCTACTTCCCCCCCACCCCCCCCAGAGGGATGGGGAGGAGAATCGAAAGAATGTAACTCCCACGGGTTGAGATAAAAACAGTCCAGTAACTAAGGTATAACACAAATCACTACTGCTGCCCTGGCAGAGCATGAGACTCAGAAAGTCCTTGGTCAGTCTAAAAATCGGTGTTATCAGCTCTGTTCCCAGGCCGAAAGTCAAAACCACAGCGCTGCAACAGCTACTAAGAAGGAGAAAAACTGACTGCTGCTGCTGAACCCAGGACACAGTCCCTAATGAAGAGTCTATCCCCAGCATCCTTATAGGCCCCCCTTCAGATACTGGAAAGCTGCTAGGAGGTCTCCACGCAGCCTTCTCTTCTCCAGCCTGAACAGCCCCAACTCTCTCAGCCTATCTTCATACGGGAGGTGCTCCAGTCCCCTGATCATCCTCGTGGCCCTCCTCTGGACTTGTTCCAACAGTTCCATGTCCTTTTTATGTTGAGGACACCAGAACTGCACACAATACTCCAAGTGAGGTCTCACAGGAGCAGAGTAGAGGGGCAGGATCACCTCCTTCGACCTGCTGGTCACGCTCCTTTTGATGCAGCCCAGGATACGGTTGGCTTTCTGGGCTGCGAGCGCACACTGAAGCTGGCTCATGTTCATTTTCTCATCGACCAGCACCCCTAAGTCCTTCTCCTCAGGGCTGCTCTGAATCTCTTCTCTGCCCAACCTGTAGTCGTGCCTGGGATTGCTCCTACCCAGGTGTAGGACCTTGCACTTGGCATGGTTAAACTTCATCAGGTTGGCATCAGCCCACCTCACAAGCGTGTCAAGGTCCTTCTGGATGGCATCCCTTCCCTCCGGCGTACTTTTGATAGGATACCCCTGTTTCTGCCCAAATTTCCTGTGTCTGCCTTCTTTTTATTTCACCTCCACTACTTCTTTCACACTACTTTGTAAGACTGACCTTTTTTTGTTCTGACTGGGGACCTTAGAAACTTTCCATTCCCAGCCTTGTGCAGAAATTAAGGATAACTGGTTTCACCTTAAACATGGTCATCTCATTGTGCCATGGCATTTCTACCAGGAAAGTGATTGTTGGGGTTTAATGGCTCTTCAGCACTTTGGATCTTGAGGACTGCTACAGCTGAACCCAGAACAGGAGCATGGCAAAGTTCTGATATTATGCACAAACTGAATATACCAACCCATTCTAATAATAAAGCAGTTTCATAAACTCACTCACTCTTGTTCATATGTACATGCAGACCAAGTCTGTAAATCTTTTTTATTATTATATTAATCTTATTTTTTATTATTATTCCAGGATATAATTTCACCTTTACAGAAATAAGTAACCTGAATTCTCACTTTCAAAAAGCATAATGGGCCAAAAACACAGCAACAAATCAAGCCTCAATAAACAGCCTTGTGAGTCAGCTTGCAAACCCTGAAACACAAATATAATTTTTAATATTTCATCATTGTACAGCAGCAAATCACAGCAGCAGCACTACAAAATTTTCCATTTAAAACAGAGTTTTTCCATCTCAAAGCATATTTCCTCTTCCCCTGCCCCCCCCATAGTATTATATTGCAGCAACAGAATTCTAAGTCACCATTTCTGCAATTTCAACTACCAATCAAACAAGATAGTCCAATAAAAGTGACATCCACTGCTTTTCACAGGAGCCCCAAAGACTTTAGTTGGAAGAGGCAGAGGTTTACTCCAAAACGGTTTTGTACTATTTTTTCTCCCACTTCAATGCACAAGGAATTGAATGTTCACTTCTACGTTTGTATAGGCTGAAGGATGTGAGATGGCCTTGTCTGAAGTATCTAACATCATAATATACATTTATTAAAAAGTTAATTGCTCAGGGTCTGAATGTGTATCTTTTCTTTTAACATGCCCATTAAACAATATTTTGACATTCTTTTGGGAAAAACAAGAAACAAAAAAATAAAAACAAAATAGGTCATTAAAAAGATACTTGAGAATTCTCCCAGCAGCAACCTGCAAGTATAAGGGAACATTCATTGTCAGGTATGATTTATGGAACCTTGTTAAATTTACTCAAGACAACTGGGAGGCAAACTAGTACACTAATCACCTCTTTAATATAAAACCTTATATAGCGCCTCATTTATACAATAAAAAGACTAATTTAACTTTTCACAATACAGAACTGAATTAATACAGAAGTCAAAAGAATTTCATTTTGTGCTATTACATATAAATATTGAGTGATAGCCTAGCTATTGCTACCATTCAATGAGGTTTTCTTGCCTTGCCATGTAAAAGTTAAATATTAAGCGCGCATGCAAGAGATTACTGTAGTCAAATGAATGTAGAGTCACCACAAAAATAATCTACTATACACTGTGACATTTCAACATTTCAGATCACTCTTTTTTACACAAAGCTACACTAAAAAGGCCTTTATATTATAAAATTCCAGTTAATTAAAAAGCTGATTTTGGGTCTGCATGTAACCAGTTTCATGTTTTACTGAGAACTGGCAGCATTCCTTATGACCTACAGATGCAAACTCACCTCCGTTTCTACTATTGGTTTCTCATATACAAACTGTTAACAGCTGAAAAGTTATTACATGTTAAATGTGCATATATATACACATGCACACACGTATATGCTGCTGAAGCTGTATCCTGTTCTAAGTCTAGACTGGCAGGTGGTCATGATGAACAACAGGAGATTCTTGTGAAGAATGCGAGACTCCCTGCTGTTGTGTAGCAAAATTAATGAATACCTGTAAGATATGAAAAAGAATAGGACCTTCAAAATACAGCACTTGAACTGAATCTTTGGAGCCAAGATGATGATAATTTTCAGTTGCTTTCCTAAGCTTTTGTGACATAATAAATTAACAGTTTATATTGAGAGAACCCCTCTAGAGATGTGTTTTGTAAACTCTGGAAATTAACCCCCATCAACTCTCCAGCTATCACAGTGGTTGATGAATTACAAAAAAAAATGGTAAAATGAGTTACTAACTTATGTATGAAAATTATATTTTCTTGCTGCACAAGTTAGTGGGAAACAGTTGTTTTAATTTGCTTTGAAATGACACACCTAAAGAACTTAAGCCTGCTGTTTCTATCAATAACCATCACAGCTGAGGGCCCAGATATCTTAAGGTGAATGTATACTTTTGAATATTGTAGAGCAATGATTCAACAACTGATGTGACTCTTTAGTTTGTTTGGGTTTTTTTTTTTTCAACAGATCTTACTACGGAAAGCCTTGTTAGCTTTTTAATTGCACAACTATTTATTTGACAGCAAGCAGTGTAGAGGGAAAGATGTTTTTTCTTGATTCAAATGATCATATTCAGATGAAAAAACGCAGGACAAATTATAAGGGCATTTGTTATTCAGAAGAACTATTTTCCTTTTTAAAACTGTCACTTAGGGAGAGGAAATAATGGTAGGTGAGACTGAGGTGATGGTGAATCACCATGAATAGTGGAGAGGAAGTAAGACAGAGTGAAAAAGGCCCTGAATAATCAACAGGTTGAAATTACCTTATAGTCAGACATTCAGCGAACAGATCATTCACAAGCAGTTAATAGATCAGTACAGGTCAGAATGCTTAATTAATGATTTGCACATGGGAAAAAGAAATAAGCTCACACCATCTATCCTAGAGAATTAGTATTTTGACTAGATGTGACTCAGTTTGTAGAATAAGTAACAAGAAGTTGCATATGAAGATGCTGTAACATATCACATCTACACAGAAATACCATCCTTTCCATCATGTCTCTTCTTTTTTGTCCAAATAGGATTTTACTGTCTCTGGTAGTGGGATCTTTTCTGTCTGCTTGTACATTTCTACTGTTCTCTAATGTGCAGCATGATCAGAAGAAAACTCTCAAAAGAAATTATCCTGTAAATCTAAGGTTTACTGCAATATACAGAAACTGGTTCACCATTTTCAAGAACACTGGTAAGATCCCAACTTTTGAACTGTGGAGATGGATGGCAGTTCACAGCCCCACATTCTCTTCCTGCACAGACTGGGAGGTGCATCTAAGCACTGATTATGTTTGCACACAGTATGAATATCTGGCTTACTGTGATGCTCCAGAGTAAAAGCAGCAGGGTTCATGAAATTACTGTGTAGACCTGAGATGGCCTGAAAATGATGGTTTATCACATACATTTGGGTAATCCAGCAAACGATATAGTATTCCATTACAACAATACTTAAGATAAACAGCATATTTAGACATAAAAGAGAATAAAAAAAACATATATACCTGCTCTAATGTGGTTTGGCTGATGGAGTAGTGTTTGATTTGTAGAAAAGCTTTGTGATTCTCTAGCACTCTGAAGAGCTCTGCCAAGCATCCCTGGCTTCGTGGCACATGGTACTCAAGCAGGTTAAGATGCTGTCCCTTAAAACAAGAAAAAATGGTAAAACCAGAAAAAAGTGAATGCACATGGTGATGAAGTTACATTTGCTTATAACCAGTCTAGCTTCAATAAGCTCTTATTTCAGATTAACATGAAAAATATGAGCTTTTAAGAATATATTCTGCCTAAATTGTTTTATTATAAAGAAATGTTCATATTCAGGGCACACATTTTGTGTATGTTCTGAGATAACCTTTTGTTAATCTCATTAAAAGATTGCATTAGTTTAGGACAGTTTTATTCTATGGGCTTTTAATTTAACAGACTAGTACTGTTACAATCAGTCTGGGTAAAGGTTGAGCAAACACACACTTACAGACATATACACAATCAGTGTATATGCATCTTTCCTACGAAGACAGCCTGAAAGAACAGGCTGTCCAGCCTCGACAATAGAAGGCTCTGGGGAGCCCTTAAAGCAGCCTCCCAGTACCTAAAGGAGGCCTGCAAGAAAGCTGGAGAGGGACTTTTTACAAAGGCATGTAGTGATAGGACAAGGGGAATAGCTTTAAATTGAAAGAGGGGAGATTTAGATTAGATATAAGGAAGTAATTCTTTACTGTCAGGGTGGTGAGGCACCGGAACTGGTTGCCTAGAGAAGCTGCGGCTGCCCCATCCCTTGCAGTGCTCAAGGCCAGGCTTTACGGAGCTTTGGGCAGCCTGGTCTAGTAGAAGGTGTCCCTGACCATGGCAGGGGGGTAAGAACTAAGTGATCTCTATGGCCCTTTCAAGCCCAAAACAATCTACGATTCTATAAAATAGGTTTGTAACTAAGGTAGTCATAGTTTTACATGATTTTTTTTTTCTAAACTTGGATAAAGTAAAAACCAAACCAAAATAATTAAAGGCCTTTAGGAGTTCTTCTTGGAGTGTAATTACCATAGGTCTTTTGTAAGGCTTCGTATCAAATGAAAGACTCTCAATAAAGACTGAAAATTATAATCTGTGGATAATTTCATCATAATTTCTTATGAGAAAGCACTCAAATATTCAGTGACTACACTGCACTCACACCTCAGGAGACCACATATGCAAGTGCAGCTTCATCAAGAATAAAAACAAAAGAAATTTTCACTCAGAGGAAGGGCCTGTTTACATTGCCTAAATGTTTGAGTTGCTTCAATCAATATCACAAGTCAGATTTTTCAGATTTCTGTAATTGGAGAATAAATATTCATATATAATAATTCTAAAAAGGTCAACATATCCAAATGTGTATATATTGTTCTTACTAGCCCATACTTAATCCTGCCACAGAAACATTACTATGATGATGAGTTTTAACTGTACCTTAAACTGTGTTCCAGGAAAGTGCAGCTGTAGACAGTCCAAAATCAGTCTTTGATAGCTTATATCTTTACTAAACCAAACCTTGACAGCGTAACCATCTCCAAACCTGAGAGCAACACACAGAAACATAAATCCATTTGTCTACACTATGAAGCCAGGAAAAACATTTGCTTTGATTGATTTTCCAATGATTATGTCAAGTAATTTCATTTATACCTACTGTATTATCACTATGATTCCAGTATTACACTATTGAACAACAAAATTTCAACGAGAAAGTTGTTAAATTAATGATAACAAAACAGCAACAAAAAAAATACGTTATTCCTATGTTTTAACTACTACGAGATTTTTCTCTATTTAAATGTACGTGATCTTCTGTTATCTAAACTATGCTTCACTGTATTGCTTTAAATAGTTAACAAAATGCTGTGAAGATTACAAATACACAAGAAAAAACAATCCTTTTATTTTTCTAATAAGAAAAATGGGCATAGCTCTATTTTTCAAATCTTTTAACAAATCTGCATATTCATATACTTGTTTCAGCAATGTGAGTATAACTCTGTTTTACAGATAAGCAAAGGCAAGTACAAGAGTATTTAGGGAGATGGCAAAGTTAATGAATTTTCTTTAGCTCTATGGCCACACAATCTCTCTTGAAATAATTTAGGAAATGAAGTTCACTTTCTCAATATACATGTGATAAAAGTTAAGTACAGGCAATCTAACCGACACATTACCTTTTATTACATTTTCTCACTGCTAATATTTAGTTGAAGAAATTGCAATAAGCCCATAAACACTGAAATGGCAACCATATTCTTCTGCACATTGCTTAAGCAATGGAAGTTAGGCTGCATCAGTTCCCAGAGCAAAGTGCAAGGGCAGAGCTCAGCAGGGAAATAGGGCGACAGGGGGTTGCTGCAGCACCTCTTCCCTCTTAGCCCTCTTTTGTGGCTACATGTCCTCTCTTTGGGTTCAACTCCTTGGTTAATTCCAGAAGCCAAGTCAGAAGAGCTTTCTTCTGCTGCCACTGTTCTCTGTTGCTGATAAGCAATGGAAAGGCAGATCTGGCAGAGGGAGATGGAGCTCAGACAGCACAGCTGACATCCCCTCAGAAACTCACCACTTCCTCTGTCTTCCCACAGACCACCACCCCTACATCCTTCACTCCATCATTACTTGCTTTTCATTCTCCATCTCCACAATTCCTTTACTCCAGTTATTTGGTTTCTAGTGTCTATCCTGTGCATGTCTATCCTCCCTCATGCCAGTACTCACCTTTCCTGTGTGTTTTCTGTGTACAGCTTGTGATTCAGGGAAGAAGCTGGGTTAATTGGATCTGACAGAAGTGAAGCACATTTTCATGCGATCAAGGTAGAAGTATATAACACAGCATGCTCTATGATGCTGCCCTTTTCCAATACAGAAAAAA
This sequence comes from Psittacula echo, assembly GCF_963264785.1. Classification (NCBI taxonomy): domain Eukaryota; kingdom Metazoa; phylum Chordata; class Aves; order Psittaciformes; family Psittacidae; genus Psittacula; species Psittacula echo. The sequence goes on along the minus strand of NC_137737.1, from coordinate 87,198,615 downwards.
TGTCTACAGAATTTCAATCAAAATGTAATAAAAAATGGAAAGGACTATTCTGAGACATATATCCAGTTTAACCACTGTCTGAATGACTTCCAGCAAAATACTTCACGTGAAGCACCACATGTTCCTCATCGATAATACATGTATAGCAATGTAAAGCCTTTAACTTTTACTTTGCTTTGGATCAGAACATCTGCTGGAATAAAACAATAAAGTCTTCACTGATTTCAGAGCAGGGCAAGTTTTAAAAATGAAAAATTCTAGACTGCAGATTTTATTCTATTCAGAATTTCACATCAATTCAAAATAAAATTTCCAAGGATCTTCTCAGACAAAAATCCTATTCCTTTGTCTAGAATAAAACCATAGCTGCTACACTTTAGGTATGACAGTGGCAGCTTCTGCACCATTTCAAATCAATTAATTTAGGGTTTTTTTGGAGGTTTCTTTTTTTTTTTTTTTTAATTGAAGTCAAACGCAACCCCTGAAGCGCTTGAAATGGAGTAAGAAGAAGCATTCCTGATGCAGGGTCCTGCTTGCTGGTTCTTGAATGACGTTATATGAATAAAATCCTATTGGGTACAAACCACGGGGTACCGAATATACTCTAGGAAGTGTGACCTGACAGGTGAACAGTGCTGTTACACCAAAAAGATCCAAAATAATGTGGAATTCAAAGCAGTGGCTGGCTGATTTCCTTTGGAGTGATTTACTAAAACATAATATATCCCTAATTAAATGTTTTAAATGCATAGCATCACCCCTGGAACAATACGTGTGACAATGAAAAAAGATGTTACAAAGATAGATATAGTTAACATGGGTGTTCAGTTTAGTTGACAGCCAACATGAGGCAACATTTTAAAAGAGATTGATTCTGACCAGGTTTTTGGCACCTCTATGCAGTCACCATTGAATTATGGTTTGAAAAATGCTGGCTTATGGAGATGCTCAACAGTCTCATAAAATGAAATTGTTGTATGCAATGAAGTTTCCAAAGAAAATGAATCAAAATTCTGATTAGCAAAGACAGAGAGTCTGTGCAACTTGGATTTAATCTAAATTGCGAATAGCATAAACACCAGTGTGGTACAAATAGAAAGCTTTAAAAGATTTTTTTTTTCTTTTGACAAGTCAAATTATGATGCTTCTATACCTTGATTTTATAATTTATTTTATTATAAGAGCTCCCCACATAGAGTAAGCTGATCAGCAGTAAGCATTTTACCTTGCTATAATCAGGAAGCTGCTTTCAAGAGCACACTAAGGCAATGGAAACTGAGTTGACCATTTTTTTCACTGTTTTCCTCTCTGACTCAGACAATATAATTAGTTCAGAATCCCAAAATGGAATTATAGAGAAAAGCACAATCTGGTTTGATTAGCACTTTTAGGATCAAACCTTTAGCACCTGATAGTTCAAGACCTAAGGAGGGAAACATTACCATTAAAATGGAGCAAGTTGAGCCAGCACACCTGCTCAGCAGCCATCTGCTACAAAAGAACCATCTCTTCAAAGCTATTCAACAAAGATATTTTCCACTGCTAATTTCCACATTATTTTAACAACACCTGCATTTCTATGTGTGTATACATACACACAAACCCACATATTCTAACAAAAGGTATTTTTCCTCTCTGTCCTTCCTCTTCTCCCTCAAACTAGTTGTTCACACTTGACTTTCACCTCATTAGTGGTTCTGAAAGTATTACTTACTGAGTGCTTTACTCTCTAAAATGCCATCCTGAGACTGAAAATAAAATATAAATTCCCAGACTGATTGTAAACTAATTAACTTGAGCATTAACAACAGCACCAGCTGCAGAAGCATGAGCTTACTTAGGACTACAAAACACATTCAAGAGCTCCATACCTTTAATTACATAGGTCCTCAAGCAAGCTGAGCAGTTCAGCTAGATAACAAGGGAACAAAAGGAACATAAAATGGCAACAAGGAATTCCATATCAGAAATTACAAAATAGATCGAAGAAAGACACTGAGGTGGTAGAAAGATGTTTTTACAGAGCCCAGAATCATGAATGAGCTAAGGAATGCAACTGAGGAATGATTCTTCACTCTCCTATACTTCTCATGCAAGAACAGGGGGCGTGAAATTAAATTATAAGAAATGCAATGCAAAACTGGTAAGAGGAAGTAATTTTCCTTACAGCACATAAGAAAACTGTATAACTTATTGACACAGGATGTGCTGAATGCCAGAATATGACATGAGTTGAATAAGAGATTAAAGAAGTTCACTGGACGGAGATAGCAGTCCACTAAAATCACCCCTGGTTAGGAAGCCTCTAAGCAACAAATTGCCAAAGGGTGGTTAAGTAATGTGGAAAAGTAATTTCATGTGCTTATCTTGTTCCTGCACTTTTCCCTCCTGGGTGCTGTTAAAGAGAGAATACTGAGCTAGACAGGTCTTTGATCTGACCTCACGGTTGTTTCAGTGTAAATATCACAGAGAGGAAGTCAGCCACCCTTGGCTAATCACCCAAATGGCTTCTCAGTTCTCAAGGGTTTTGCAGCCCATAATACAGTTTCACAGCCACACAACCAGCAGTACAAAGACAGAGGATATTAAACTACATCAGATAGGTGTCTATGCAAGCTGCAGTCACATACTAGAATAAAATATAGCCATATCTATACTGATGAGGAAGTTCCCCTCGCTGCTTTTTCCTGGTTCTCATTCTAGCCTTGCAATGGAAATGTAAGTGATTTTAGTTGCCCAAAAGCTGAGAATTCTCATAAATACCAAGTACAGGAGTTGCTACTTAGGGCAGATCAAGTAATAGTAACTTCTCAATGCTCCCTTCTGCCCATTCCTTAGAGGTCCTGGTCCACAGACTGGAATAGGGACAAGAAGAGTAGTTGCTGAAACACAGTGTCTTATGGAGACACAGCTGAACCTACACTTGGCTCCTCACAGGGGTTCCCTAGAAATACTAACCAAGGGTTTTCTGAAGCTTGAACCATGAAATCCTGTTATCTGTGAAGAGTGAAAAAGAAAGTCTGCAGATGAACAAAACAAAACCTAGAAACCACTGTTTTTACAGCAGAGCCCAGAATGACCACTCCGTGGAATCACACTCTTCCCAAAGCCCATTTACCATGTGTTTTCTACCCCAGTAAAAATTGCTGAGTATAACCTCAGGAAATCAAGAACATGGCTCTATTTCCTAAACTCTGATGAATAAGAAAAGCATCTAATCATCCATATGCTTTTATTCCACTCATCAAAGATTTAATTTCCTGAAGAATGTTGTGCTATATATATACACAAAAAAAAAAAGTTGTGCTATATATATACACAGCTCCCGGCAAGTTTACTGATAGAAATATAAAGTGCATACTTTATGTATGTGCTAGCCTGATTGATCAAAAGATTACTTCAAAATTACATTATTGGATGACAAAATAAAAAACAATAAAAAGAACATTGGCACTTAATGTCTGCAGGGAAGTGCATCTTTTTTAGAATATATGCCATAAATCAAAGAGGAGGAATTATTTGTTGTGCTGCTGTCTGCCCCTCTGCTTTGGTTTACATTCATTTCTAGACAGATACAGTTCTACTTTCCCTAAGTGAATAACCCTCATCTAGGCAAGCTAACATAGCTATTTCAGTATGATTGCGGGATCATGGCATACAGATTCAGGTCATTCTCCTTACAGCCCTAGAAACAAGTACAATTTACAAAGAGAACAAAAACAACACTGAAAGTAAATCACTTTGAAAAACATTGAAAAAAAATTGAAATAAAATTATTAAAACAAATAAAACAAATCACAGTTTAAGATCATTTTAAATCATCCAATAGATTTATTTTTTCATCTATTAAGTGGGAGATAAAGACAATATCTAGGAAGGAAGAAATTTGAAATAGTTGCTTTGTTGGTTTGGTTTTTAAAAACTAAAATCAAATGAGAATATACTGTCACTGCAAAATGTAAATCCTTCTGCAATTATTCAGAAAAATATCAGTGTTGCTGAACAGATAAAAATACAATTAGATGCAAACAGACATAAATAAATTATAAAAACTGTCTTTTATATACTACTCATAGATTTTGTTTCATCATTTTTTAATTTATTATGATTTTTCCAGGGTAACAATAGAAACATGAAAACAGTTATTAAAACAACAAGTAACACTTGTTCAAGTATATTGTGCATGTACTATTTGTTCACACACACTCCAGGCCTTCATATCAAGCCGTCTAAAGTTAATTTCAGTATTTAACATGAACATTGCTATAATAATGTCAACCTCAGGTTATAAGCAATTCAGGATACAACTTTGCCTTGCTCTCCAAACACAGGCATCTTTGAGCTTAGGTGTGATTTCCAAATGCGTGGTAAATCCCTCAGAAAATCTTGCTAATTGATTATACAGGCGCACACAAAATCTGTCTGTATATGATCTTGTATGTCTGCACATACAGGCAAGTATGAGAGATCTGATACTATTGTATTATTTATACATTACATTCCCAGAGATACAGGAATGGCAGCACTGTAATTCTGGGCAAGGCTGATGGTGCAGCCTACAAAGAACAAAAACTGCTTCCTCAAAGTACCTTCTTGGCCTCACCAGTGAAAAAAATGGGAGGAAGTAACATTATCATTGTGTTGCTGTTCCTGTTTTCTGGCATACTGCTTTTCAAGTGAGTTTCTTAAAAAAATAAGAATCAGGATATTACACACTAAAACATCTATTATAAGGACCTTATCAACACTTCAAGGTCAAATTCTCAAGTGCCAGAATGGAGACCAGCTGTGAAATTAAAATTTAAACCACTGGTATATTTGCATTATTAACATAGCATCTCTTCATGAAATTCTTGTAATAAATGCCTTATATGGAGGTACAAGGTATATGCTCAGACAAGTGGCTTTATTTGCTGCAGCATATGAAAATGTTGCAAAGAAGACAGCAGGTTGATGAGAAAAGGAAAGAAAGTGCTTTATGGTTCTGGTATGTCCCTGGGAAACAGAATGCTACCCTTCCAGCCCAGTACACCTGTGTGATCTGTGGTAACTCATTCAGACACAATTTTTACTACTGCTTTCCTATCTTGCTAAGGGCCCACCTTGAGACCTAGGGCTCCTTTTTGCAAAAGTCATTCACAGTATTTTCAGAAACATCCACAGGTACAGGTGAAGGTAAGAGTCATTGTCATTGTACTTTGAATGCAGTGTTAAACAAACAGGGAATATTTAGCCATACACTGCTCAGTGTATTTAAAGTTAAAACCCTTTTAACTTTAGCACCATGCTTCAGTTACTCTCCTATAAAATAGGAATAATTATTTTAAACCCAGATTCCCAGAAATATTGTGGAAAACCTCAATATTGGTATTTATGAAGAATTACTCCAGTGAATGTTGAAAATACTGTATTTAGAGACAGGTTTGAAAAGTGCCTAGTAAAAACAGTACAGAGATCACATACTGGGCAAAGAGGAGAATATGAAATCTTTATTAAATTAGCCGCTGCTCATTGAATGAACATGTACACAGATGTAGTACAGCATCCTGTGGAAAAAACACTATAAAATTACCAAAAAGAAGAGCAATCTAATGCATGCACACTCACAGTAGGGCTGAATTAATGTTGCATAAAGTTTTATAAGAGTGCAAAGATATTGCTCATTTCTGAACTCTCAATCTGTGTGTTTTTAAAGCAGTAGGAACTCTTCAAATTTTCTTCTGGGAAGATAAACTAATACCTATATTACACGAATACACGTCCACTCCTTTGATACATTTTTCATGTTCCAAACGAGTTTGTTTTCTAGTTGACAAGAATAAAAATTATATCTATTTCTATATTTTATGGTATGTAAGAAACTTACTGTGGCTATGTCTGTTAGCATAACACTGTGCTCACTGGAGGCTTAAATATTGATGAGATCTTCAGACATATTCCTCTCTTTTCGACTTAAAAAAATCTAAATGTGTGAGTTTGAGAAAAGCAATAAAATATTCCCAAGAAACCTTTAAAAAAATGGCAAAGTGTAAATAGCTCACCAACAGATTTTCCATTCTGACTCTGCTATAACAAATGGATTAATTGTTAGGTAATTTAATCAGATGGCTTGCTGATAAAATTTGAGCAAAGACTTGATGTGTGTCCAGAACTTGACAAATTGGTATGAGTTTTTCAGTTATGAGAAGTCTGTCCAGATGGTCCTAAAATGAAGGATAGTATTCAAACTGTTGTTCCCAGAGAACTGGCCAGCTGTATCTAACATGGAAATGCTTCTGTGAATTTTTAAAGAACCATTAGGTATAATGGAGAATACTGGAGAGAGCATTTAAATGTCATCCATTCACAATTTCAATCAAATGGTTCAGTTGGCAGGAGTCTTCTGAAATTTCAACAGGCACAACTATGGACACATCTATTTCATATGAATTATATCCAGAACTAAGATGAAAACTTTTTTGAAATTGCCCTTCAGTTCATTCTTTTCAGCTAACACCTTTCTTTGCATTATTCAGAAATTTGGCACCCACAACAATAGACCTTTCTAAAGAAGTCCAACACTTATTATTCTCCTGAGAAACATTTGAGAGCACTTTAAATCTGTTTATACATAGATAAATATAGTCAGGGCTCAACAGTTGGGAGGTTGGGAGCTGAAACCCGAACACTTACATTTGTAGCTGGAAGACATTTTTGGATGAGCATTTTGTAAGAGACACAGAAGCTGGAAAAATGAATCAAGTCTCACACATTAGAAGCTTTGTTACTTTTTATATCCCTATGAAGCTTTAATGTTTCACATTAGCATCTTTCTGGAGCTCACCCATACCCTTCATCGCAGAATTTTGTTCCATCTGACAAAGCTGTATTCAGTCCAAGATTATGGTCTTTCACATCTGCCAAGGGCTGAAAGCATTAGTGAGAGAGAAAGCTGAATCCTTGAAACTTCCCACCACAGCAAAGAATCAAATTTAACAGGGCCCCAAGGAAGACCCATTAAGCCTTCATCACAGATCCATCAAAAAGGTGATCATAATCTAGACTTTACAGGCTGGAATGGTACCAAAAGACAAGCAAATAAAGCAATTCTGAGGATTTTCATCAAGACAGACAGAATTGCCAGGCAGGGAAGAAATAATGTCTTTTTAGTGGATGTAGCTACATTTAAAGGAAGAAAAAAAATAATCTTAAGACATGCCAATGTGATCACATGTAATATCAAAATATGTTCCCGCTATTAGTTCTAACAATACAGGACTCATTCTATCATAAATAAATGCTATATGAAAGGTTTTTTTGGTTTAAGTGTTCATAGAGTGTTTGAATTTCTTTCCTTCTTCCAGTCTTCAAAGATAGATCAGATCACTTGCATTTGATTTTAAAATATTTGGTCAATTTGATTTGTAGAAATAAATTGAAGACAGAAAGAGGATATCAAGAGCTGCTTATACGAGAAATTTAAAAAAAAAAAGGTGGAAAATCTAACAAAACCCACAATAATCTAAAAATATGGCCCCCATTAATCTATTCTAGTGCCATTCTTGCCTGTTATTACAAATATGCATATTGCTGGCTTAATTCATTCACACACATAGAACACAAATCATAAAAAAAAAAAATTACAGTACAAGTAATTTTGATTAAATCAGATGTAGCAAAATCAATTTTGCTTGTGTGTTCTTTCACTCACATTGCTTCATGGAACAGTTTTGTTAAACAAAATGTCAGTTGATGGGGTTTTTACTGTGAGATGGTGCCAGAGACAAGTACACTAGACAGTGCTAATTGCAGGGAAACACTGAAAAATAGAACTGACTAGTGACTGTATCAATGGAGATGGCTGCTAAGGATAGCATTCTTCTGATAATATGAGTTACCTAATAGTAGATTTAGAAATCCTTATGGTCTCTCGCTTTCAAAGGAGCGATGTTTTCCTCTGTATGGCAGCAAGAATGATAGGGCTATTACATCATAGAGAGGAAAGGAAAATGGGAAGCAAGGAGTAACTGATTACTTTTTCAAGTCCTGGAAGTTTTCACCATGTTCATAGGTAGAGCAGAAAGCGAGAAAATGAAAATATTAAAATAATTTAAAGCTTAACAATTTCAATGTTTTTTTTTTTTTTTTGGAGTAGTAAGTAAAAGAATTCTGCTTCTCTCCTCCTTTCGCATCTCATGTAGGTGCAGAAGTCATCCATAAAGAACATGGCAGGTTATCTGGAAATCGTCTTCAAAATAGTTTGGAACATGTATTACACAGAGGTACCAGCTTTCTTAATCTACTAAGAATTACTTCATTAGTTGTGTGAACCTGGAGCTTACATTAGAGTACTCTCTTGGCAAGTATTGGAGGGAAGTTTGGGAACTCAAGTAAGCAACAAAATAACAGGAGTAACAGGAACAGTGTTTGGATGCTCCCCAGCACTTGTCAAATTTTTCTGAAGAAAGCATGGAAATGTCTTTAACTGTATGCTTAATTCTTAATTAAAACAAACCAAACAACCAACCAACCTTATCAATCAGCTGTGCTCTCTACCATGGCTTTTGCTCCCAGAAACAAGAAAATAAATTATGCAGACAGAGCAAATTCAGACAACTGCATGATTTTAATTAAATCCATTAAATCTTTTGATAAAACTAGTGATTTTTTTTCCTAATAAAAGGTTCTAGAGTTTTAGAAAAAATCAATAGATTCCTGAACAATAACTGCGAAAATTTGGAGACCAAATCAATCAGTAAGTTAAGAGTTAAAGGGATTTTGGTCCTACCTGAAATGAAAAATCTTAGTGCAGCTTCAGCTACACAGTTTATATGGAAAGCCTCAGCAATATTGATATCCAGTGTACATATTATCCCACATGAATGTCGCTGACCCACATTAAAGAACTGTCATGGCAATACAAGGAACACAACACTGCTGAGAGTATGAAATATTCTGAACTGAGAGAAGGTGTGCTGCTTTTGTTTTTTTCTTTTTTTACTTTACAATGATTTTAAACAAATAATTGCTATGAATATGACTGCCAAACATTCTTAGCATGACCTTGCTTTGGAGAATTTAAGAGAGATGCTCATACAGCCTTAATGCTTGAATGGCTGATCTATGAATGTCTTGATACCTTCGGAATTAAGTGGAAGATATTTCCAGCATGTCATATAGCTTATTCTTCTGCACTGATTCACTTACTGTGATCTGAAACAGGTGTATCTACAGAGACAGTGCAGCAAATTGAGAAATAGCTGTCCTATTTTTATGAGTATGCTTACGATGTCTTGCTTCCTAAGAAGGTAGATGAAAAGATGCTCCTAAAGGAAACATCAGGAAAGGCAAAACATTGACAAAGTCACTGGGAAGACAGACACAAAGGTAGCCTTTTTGGAATGTCTGATTTTATCCTTTCAAGGCTCAAGCTAAGAAGACAGAGGTGCATACTCACTCTAGAGAATCTGAAACATAAAAAGTGGAGACGCATATTTATCCCAGCTAACTTTATGCACTCAAGTGAAGTGCCCAAGAAATGCCATTTTCCCTTGTTAGGAGACATGTACATCTTCAAAAAGCACTTTCAGCTGTCCGACGTCTGCATTGTCCTCTACAGATATCTATGTCTTACTGTGAAAGTGTCTGAAACCAGGGCAGAAAGGAACAAAGGGTGTGTGCACTCCAGCTAAAGCACTCCAGCAAGTGGGACAACAGGCCACTCTGTGCTATGAAACTTGAGAATAAGCGACAAGATGGCAAAGGCAAAAAGCTAGGTACAAAAGAAGCAGAAACTGTTAAAGAGTGATTGACTTCTCATGCCTCCAGAAACTGAAGCAACTACTCTCTGAAATGTATCCAAACATGAAAAGAAGGTTATGATCACACAGAACTAGCCAAAATATACCTGCAGACTTCAATTTATTTTTTTTACCATCCAGTTTTTAAGATCCCTAGCTTAAAGTTTGTCTTGATTAAAAACAAAAACAAACAAACAAACAAACAAACAAAACTCAAAAAAAAAAAACAAACAAAAAAATCCCTTGGAAGGAGAGAGCTTATTAAAGTAAATGTGAATCAGGCTTGTCATCCTAGTGCAGCTGCAAAACAAGGGCCTGAAGTTGTACCCAAAGGGGAGAACAGAAAGCCAAAAGTGCCCTCAGGGGACAAGAAGTTGTCCGAGACACAGATAACTTCTGTCCAATAACTGTGACAGACAGCAATTCCTAAACATTTCTGTAGAGCTTGTTTACATTGTCTGCACTTAAAGAGTGCTAAATGCTGAGCTAGTACAAAGCAGTGTAGCATCACTGCTTGTAAATGAGCTGTATAATTTTACACAACTGACTGTCTGGGTGTCATAAAATTCTACTTATTACTGAATGTAAGTGTTATAGCTATAAGTTGCAGCAACTTTTCCCTCAGCTTCTGGTCTTGTTTCCTCTATGGTGGTTTGAGCCCATCCTCTAAATGAACATCCTCATTAACAAATATTAAATTAATTCATGAACAGAGTTCAAGCAGAAGAGAGGTTCATGCTCACCAGGAAAAGGATGCAGAATACATAGCATAAATATCTGCAATTGCCAGTGAAATCAACAGAAAACAGAGATGGTTCAAAGTACCTTGTCTTACTGGCTTCTAACCTGTTAAAAGCACTTCTTCCTGTTAAAAGAAATCCTCTCAAGGAACCAAAGTGTATTTCATCTCAACGTGTTGAATTCTCACAACATACTTCTCAGGTTGAGTGCAGAAGTGCTTCATTTTAGATACAGATCTGTCTTTTTCAATTACCAGTGCAGACTACAAAGCATTTTAGCAATACCATGTATCAATTTAGCTTGCTAAGATATCCTAATTGGCTCTTTTTTAGCTTCAGTTTACGGCAGGAAAAGAAATATGTGCTTAGTAGTCATAAGTATTTATGCCTTGGCACTATTAAAGTGTCTATCCAGCTCTTAAATTGAATGTAGCTGCAGAAGGCTTGATGTTGACATATAATACCTGTTTTTAATGTGCTGGGGAGAACCAAGGCACTTGAAACTTCCATTGACCATAATAGCAAGACGTGTGCAGAGGGCTTCACATTCTTCCATACTATAAAATAAAGTAAAAAAAAAATAGAAAATTGCAATAATGAAAACAAACAATGTTATTTATACCTAGCTTTGATTAAAGTGGAAGGAATCTGTACAGCTGCAAAAATGGGAACATGAAAATTTTGACTTTAAAAACAACAGTCCAAATTGTAATCCTTGTTCAGCACATACCAAAAGTTGTTACCACATGGCAGCTAGAAGAAAAATGGAATTTATGGTTTTAGTCCAGAACAAATTGGAGATTCTGGCCACAATACAAGGTTTTACCACCACAGGCCAATACGTGATAAGCAGTCTCAGAAACACAACTGGGTGTGAGAGCCATGAACTCTATTATTCCTTGTAATATCTGTTTGTGGTTATTTTGAGCTAAAGGATAGAGGGAGAAGAATGAAGTAAGCTTGCTTAGCTTGCCACTTGCATAGCATATACCTTTAAAAAGTAGTTACCCTTAGTCTGATCGCAGAAGAAGACGTAAAACACTAAAATCCAAGCAGAATTTATGTAAATACAGCTGAATAGAAAAGCAGGATCCTGTTAGATGCAACTGCTGCAGATGATAAATAATAACTGACTCATAAAGCTCAGGGCAGATGGGCTGCTCTTCTACATATTATATAGAATAAGCAGTTCTTCCTAACCATCTCTTTAGACACAGGACATCAGTCAGGATACATCTATCATCTCAAAGAGGAGTCAAAGTTGTTTGTTATTCCTGCAATTCCCTGCGTGTACTTCCCAGCCCCTCTGAGAGAGCTGAACAGGAGTTGTCTTGTGTATTTCAGCCATGTACCAGTCGAAATTCAAGTGTTCTTGCTGAACAAGCACGGCAATTAAGTACCCTCCAAGGAACAACTTCCTTAAAATAGGACACGGATATGGTGAGAACGGCCGAACCATGATATTTGAGAGAGAAGGGGAGGGGGCTTGCTAACACATCTTCCCATGGATCAGGAAGTTAGCCAAGTCTCTCTGGGATGCAGTAACTCCTGATGCTCCTTTTGGCATAACACTCCCCAGCTGTGCCAAAATAACATTAATTTAGGCCTGTCTTGTCAGTTAATCAGACGTCACTGCTGCCTCCTTCCCACAACCCTGTCCCCTTCCAAACAAAAGTGAAGCCTTTTCTCAGAAAATTAGGTAAATACACCCCAAAACCTAAAACCTGTTTTTTTACACAGGAAACCCTCTCTTTATCTTATGTGCTTATTTGCTGATATGCATGAATATTCACTTATTCCTTTACTTATACAAGTAGCCTTTAAAAGCATCTCAGGTCTCAAATGACCTTGAGCAAGTAATATAAATAGTATAAAATAATTTCTCCTTCCTCCAACCTAGCACAACAATGTCTCATTAATTGGAAATGAAATGTGTACACTATCACAGTACTTATAACTGCTGCAAGTCACTCATCTGTGGAGCTAAATGAGTAATTAGGAACAATTTTATGGATTTTGTTTGTTTGTTTACAGCATATTAGTAATCACAGCCCTTTTCTAAGTTTAACTTGTCTTTGACAACTAAGGGTTCTTGATCTGAACTGAACACCATTTCCCAAACATCACTTAATTCACAATGTGTAACTTGTGCTCCCTAAATGCTTGCTAGCTCACTCATTTGGCCAAAATGTTACATTGCTGGTTTTACTAATGAGTTCTTTCCTCTCCAGGCATGTTTTCATGATCTCTTTCTCATTTAAAACCATTTTATATATAATTATATGTATGATACTATAATCCCCAAGGGAACATTTAATTTATTCCATTTTACTATAGATGTTACAAAACAGAATTGATGTTTGCTCTATTAAACTGATATACCAATGACCATACCAGAGAATTGACAAGATATTTAACTCAGATAGTCTCTTCTAAGAGGATGGGGTCACTCCTGCCATTTCTACTACTGCATACAGAAAACAGACGAGACGTGTGTCTATAGGATGACATGGCATACTCTTTTCATACACTGATGCATAACAGAATCCTTAATAAAATTAGATGGGGGTTTTTCACTCCCACCTCCATTTGTAAGGATTGTTAAAGTGGGCAGCTGCAAAAGAATAACCTGAGGTTCAAGGAAGAAGAGACACCACAACATGGAATAGAAAGAACACAGAAAAGGAAATATTCATTGCATCATTTTTTCTGTGCCCAGCTTCCTTGAGCCACATTCAAATAATTGAAAATTAAGTATAGAAAATATTTAGGATTTACACACATTCAATTTTCACAAGCCGAAGAAATTGACTTAAAATACCAAGATGTATCTGCTTTCCCAGGCATTTCACACTAGCATGCCTTTAGAATGCCTTCAGAACTTCTGCTCCCAGCTGAGTGCAAGCGAAGGGAGAACAGGAATACACTGGCTGCTAAAATAAGGATCTTACCTGTGGGATGTCAGCACAGCTGCACAGCCCTCCTGAACTTCCTTCAGGATGGTTTTCCAAAGGTAGCGTTTAGAGCAGGGATCCATCCCAGAGCTCGGCTCATCCTACAGGAAAGATTTAAATACCAATACAGCACAATGGGAAAAACATACCACTGTTCCAGACCAGCATGAAGTATCAACAAAGCCCACAATAACATCATATATTTTTCTATTAAAAAGCTACATTTCCAGGAGGTCACTTAAAACACACTTGATCAGCTTTTTCTTTAACACATATAATTTCTAAATTTATAGAAGGCACATTTTATTAAAGAAATTTATATATATATAAAATATGTTTATAGATTGTTATAATATTATTTAGAAATATATATGTTTAACCATATATATAGGTTTTTAATAGGAGAGACTTGTAGGTGTTTTTCTCACTTTCTGAGGGGATTCAGTATCTTTTTCTCCCCAGCATGCGCATCTACCACCAGCACAAACAAGTAGAGAAGTAACTCCCAGCTGCTTGTGCTGCCCATCCCATAGCAAGATGTGGATACTATGTTTGGATCTGACATCCTTTAGCAGTTACTCCCAGAGATCCTTTAGAATCCACAGGATTAAGCAACAACCCAGTCAGTGCTGCCCAATGCAAACCACCTGGCAAACCAATTTCCCACTGGGATGGGACAGGGCCATGAGGTTGATAAGAGGGATGGAGCACCTGCCATATGAAGACAGATTGAGAAAGTTGGGGCTGTTCAGCCTGGAGAAGAGAAGGCTGCGTGGAGACCTCCTAGCAGCCTTCCAGTATCTGAAGGGGGCCTGTAAGGATGCTGGGGAGGGACTCTTCATCAGGGACTGTAGTGACAGGGCAAGGGGTAATAGGGGTTAAACTTAAACAGGGGAAGTTTAGATTGGGTATAAGGGAGAAGTTTTTTACTGTAAGGGTGGTGAGGGACTGGAATGGGTTGCCCAGGGAGGTTGTGAATGCTCCATCCCTGGCAGTGTTCAAGGCCAGGTTGGACGAAGCCTTGGGTGGCATGGTTTAGTGTGAGGTGTTCCTGCCCATGGCAGGGGGGTTGGAACTAGATGATCTTAAGGTCCTTTCCAACCCTAACCATTCTATGATTCTATGATTTTCATGAAGAAAGAAGTGCAGCTACCAAAATTACCTTTCCCTTTTGTATCTAAACCTGCTGTCCTCACTAAATCAACTTTTGACTACATCTGTTCTTGGAAGCAGGAAGAATGCTATCCAATTGTCAAAAGCCAGTCTCTGTTCCTGCAAAACTAGGGAGAAGGAAACTTTTCCAGTTGCTTTTTACACTATGGAATTTTATGAGGGGTGTCAGCACCTATTGGGGTGGTATAGCCTTTGACCAATATATCGGCAGCAAGGAATCACAGCTGAAACGTGAAAACAAAGTTCCCAAGAAACAAAGCAAATGAAACATCCAGTTTGAGGCTGATTTTGGTGCTTAGCTACCAGTGGCAGAGGTGAAAAAGAATTGAGTTCAGTTTCCTATTATTTGTGGATAGCTAACAAAAAGCAATAAGAATAAAGCAACTCACACTATTCCCTAAATTAATAGCTATGATCCTGGGTTCAGTCTAGAAGCAGATTCAGTGGTTTATATTGGTGTCTGCTTTCAGACAAAGGAAAAAAAAGAAAGACTTTTAAAATACTGAATAACTGCTTCAAATTCTGCTAGCTTTCTAAAGCCAGCCAAATGTTTTAAAGTATTTGACACGTTTAGGTATTTTTCTTTCCTTTTGTCATTACATATGCAATAGACTGTGCCCTGCAGCAAGAAGTAAGTTGAAATGGATACTTGCAGTAGCATGCTGTCATAAAGACATTAAAAAACAGTTGAAGCATTTTCTAAGATCAGGAAATAGCACTGACTTAGGATTTTCTCCTCCTTTTACTAACTGAACCAGGGTCAGTTTGAGCATAAAATATAAATAAAATAATTCAGCTCAGAAGCGAGGCAATGGTAGGAAGTTAGAAGCAGCAAAATGTGTCTTCTGAAACATGAACACCATAAGAACACCAGTTTTATCTGGTTCTACTTGGCCTGAGATCTATTACTGGGAGCACCGGTTTCCCCTCCAGCTCTGGGAAGCAAGATTCCCTCCCTCTGACAGCTCTGAAAGGTTTGTTCCACTAGTGAATGGGTTTATCTTTTCCCAGCCAAGGCTTAAGAAATGGGTATTCAATATTCTCTAGTGAAACAATATGCAATGACAATGAAGAGAATGTGGTGTCATAATGATGCAGTTCCCAAAGCTTTGTAATTCCCTGATCTTCATTACAAAAGGCATTGTTTAAACTGGAAAGGCCAGTTTCAAGCCTAAAGGAGGAGTTGGATGCAAGCACCAAAACGTGATAAATATTTCAAATTAATATCATTCAGAAGTATCAGTTTGATTGTGTGGCTTGTGAATCCAACAAAAATGCAAGAACCATGAATCATGAAGCATAACATAGCAAGGAATATGAATATCCTGAGAAACATGGGTCAGCCATTAATAACACTAGCTCCAAATTACTAGTTAAAATAAGAATCTTCCTTCTTAAGGAAGCTATCAGAATTGTTCATATATATTTTTCTCATTTAATATACAAATCAGAGAATACATAAAGCATTAATATATTTACATTTAATTTTTTTCTTCTTCTTCTACATAAGGAAATTTTAACAAAATTATATCTCCGTTTAGGCCATGGGCCTTTTTTAATTTTCCCTGCTAACCCAACTATCATAAGGAAAAGAATAAATAAAAGGAAAGACAACTTCACATTTAATTTTTGTGAGCACTGGAGAATAAGAAGTTTTCATGCAGCAGGACAGTTGTACATCAGTGTATCAATTACTTCTTGACTGACCAGGAAACTACCCGTTTTTCTTTAGAGCAACATACAGCACAATAAAATTGAAGGTAAACCATTTACCATAGGCACAGCATTACCTTTACTCACCAGTAAAAGTATTTGGGGTTTACCGACTAAAGCCAGCGCAGTAGAGAGCTTCCTCTTTGTGCCAGCACTGTATGTTCCCACCAGTTGGTCAGCATGTGCATTAAGGTGTAACCTGTTAACAAGGTCCTCTGCAACCTGTGTTTTAGAAATTTAAAGGCCAGTAAAGATGAGCCAAATTAGATAGCATTCGTGCTTAGACAGAAAGTTCATGCATATTAAGCAAATGTCCATGTTGCTCACTTATTTACCCCTATTTGCTGCATATTACTACTTTTGAATCCCAGACACATAGAAAAGCTGCTCCAGGACCCCTTAATTCTCCACGAAGAATAAGGATTTTCTTATGCAGAAAAGTTCGGTTTCTCATTGCTTGTAACATTCATTTGTGTTCATTTTGTGTTGATAGGTCAATGATCTAAAATGTTCCTCATTTCACCTCATTCTCTGGTATTTATTTGAACAAGCATCTTAGTGACTGAAAATTCAGGAGACAAAATTCTATATGAGCCACAAAAAAAAAAAAAAAATGGAAAAGCCAGGAAAGCAATTCACAGGTTGAGGATTTAGAGTTTCTTAAAGACAAAAAGGTAACTTAGGGTTAAATTAATACTCTTTTCTAATAACTGAGAAGGTTAAGTTGACTCTAGCTGGTTTGGTTGCAAGCTTAAATACGTATGTGCAATCTGAGTAAGTTGCACCAGCACATCAGCACAGCTGGATACAACAGTCATGATGTCCTCTATGGTCTTTCTTCCTTACCTGTCAGAAACAGTTCTAATGTACAAGGCCCCTTTAGATACTGGTGAATTTTAAAAGAGCAAGAGCCTTGCTCCACCTCTATCAGCTATCACTGTTGGACCATCCAGGGAGATCTTATGCAAAAACACAAGGGCCATAGCACTGACTTTTCTACTCGCCACTGCCAGACACACCCTGCAAAGCAGCAGGTGTTTAGTGGCATGCTGCTGGGTGACTGTGTCATCAAGCGATGACCAAATTTGTAATAGAGCCATTATACCTTGAACCTGTATGTACCACAGCTGGGAGATTCTTGTAAAACGAGTAGTTGTGTGGTGCTCTACTGCCTGAGATAAACTGCCAGAGCATCCCCAACAGTATGGTGCATTTTGCTCCCTCTGCACTACCTTCAGCTAAAAGCAAGGAAGAACTGGACGGATTAGTCAGATCAAACAGATAGTCTCCAATTAATTCAGAAAATCCAACAAAAAAGAAAATCAATAAACAATATTGTGAATTAATATTTACTATCCATATTCAAATAAATATTTTTAATAAGACAGTTTTATGCAAAATCCTTAGGAAATGATCAAGATATCTGTGACCCTTTTGCAAGATTTTTCAGTGCTACATGTAAAAATAAGAGACATCTCTGACAGCAGGTTCTCTATAAGCAAGCACAATACTGCAGTGGTAAGGATTCTAGTATTGCAGTATTCTAGTGTGGATTCTAGCACTGATATTAATAGTCACTTGTGATCAGTGTACCTTAATGTATAACCTGACAGCAATGCATGTTCTCAGACAAAAGGTACATTTTATAAATATTGCTCTGAATACATTCAATCTAGGGAGGTTTGGGGTTTTTTTAATTTTAATCAACAACCATTAAACCACAAGCAGGTAATTTTACATTTAAAGTTCAAGTTTTCTTCTCTTTCAGAGTTAATTCACAGTGGTTCACTTTCATTTAGACACTATTGATGTATATCAGTAAAAGTGCTGCAGATTCAAATATTCTGTGGCTTTAGAAATGGTCAAGCATCTAAGCTTCTTTCTAAGATGTAACTTTCAAACCAAAACAGCCTGTAAAGTGAACAACTTGAAAGCATACGGTAGGCAGCTTATCTGCTCCACTAAACTAACTTGACTTTACTGCCACTGAGAATGCATGCATGTTAGTGAGAACAGGATTATCCTCCTACAAATCCACTAAAAATATACAGAGAATTGTACAGAAAAGCTTATAAAAAATTAAGACCAAAAAGTGAAAAAATGTGTCATCTATTGTTTACACCAAATTTAACACATATTGCAAACTATAACAGGCTTGAAGAGTTATTAAACAATAAGGAAAGAAGGACTAAATATCACATCTGAAACTGCGATATGTAGTACAAACTATAGAGCTCATTCCTCTTTCAAGAGATTATTTCCATCCTTCTTCTCTTTTCTTTAATGTCTATCATATAGGTTTCCAGTAATAACACTCACCTTCATTAATCCAACCTAAACAACAACAAAACAATTATCAGAATGAAATTACAAATATTGTATATTAGGTATACTGTGGAGGAATCCACACATCTCCATTATAACCTCATTTATCTGTATAACCAGTGGTATCTTGTGGTTTGTATCATAGTACACTATAAAGTAAAAATGAAATCCCTCTTAAACTACTTTAAATAAGATTCAGAATTAAGCTTGTGACAAATCTTCAAACAGATACACTTTTATGCAAGAGATTTACAATTCTAATGGTTTCCTTCCTTGTCTTTTCCTCCTTGTCATATACATCATGCTGTTCTATGTCTGGTTTCAATTATTTTCAGCAGTGAAGAGTGAGGATATACATTAATTTATTTAGCAAGTTGGTAACATTAAGGCCAAATGAAAAGACACAGTTATACGCAGTTGAACCTTAAAGATGTTTTACATCTAGTCATGGCTGTAATAATTTATTTAAACTCTTCCCTTCCTCCCCTCTGTTCCCACACGCCCCCCCCAATCCAGATTATAACAGACTTTACATTTACCAGATAAGAATTTTCCTATTTTCCAATATTCCTTAAATTATTTACTTTTCTCTCATCAATTCTATTTTCCAATATTTTTAAAAAATACTTACTTTTCTCTCACCAATTCTAACATTTTTGGCAGAAGTTCTTTTTCCCAAAATTAATCTGGACTTGCTCCCTTAGCTTTGGAATAGGCATTGGAATGAGCCCTTCAATCTGCAAAATCTAACCCAAATCCTCAAAGGCTTTGTGCATTTCCTAAAGACTTCATTCATTCTAGAAGAGGCAGTAAGGTAACATGAATTTCTACACACATGTTAATATTTGTAGGAGTAAAGGTTAAAGTAGGTATGGTGTCCTTTATCCACCAAGGAACCAAGTCACATCCATCACACTGAAAAGCAGCAAGTGATGGTAATTTTGTATCCACTAATGCTGATGATTTTCTACCTTGTTTGAAAATTACCATTAATATTCAAGTAAGAATTTAAGTGGTACAGAGAATTTTCAGTCTGTCTTCCAGAAGAACTTGGAGTTAGCAAAGACAATCTATTAGAAGACTAGAAATGCAGTAGCAGGTCTACCCTGACTTGAAAGGCTGCATGTATCAGTGTATTAATTTTGTATAATTTCTGACAAAATACAATGTATGACATCTTGTGATTTTTATGTTGAACAAGCCAAACCACATCACAAAGCAAACCTGACCTAATACTGAAAATGTGTATCATACCTAGTACAAATTATAATGAACATGAGATGAATTCTAAAATCATCTGAAAAATAACTATACACTTCCAAAATAATTGTGCGAAGTCAGGTTCTGAGTAAGTGAACAAAGTGTCAGCACAAAAATCTTCTTGGAGAGTTAATGTAAAGAGAAATCCATACCGACAACCCACGAAGTTGCCTCTGAAGGGCCGATGAACCTTGTGTTGCAAACAAGCTCTAATGTAATTAAAAGTCATAAATGTAATTTAATGTGTTAATATTTCATATTTTTAACAAGCTGTATGCTGTCTTTTGGAACACATTGAGATATTGAAACATGATCTATTAAAGAAATAAATATAAGAATTAAGACTATGATGTTATATCTATATGTCTAAATAGCCCAAAAGCTCGACTTTAACAGTTTTGCAGCAAAAAGAAACTTTCAGAACATGTTTAGGAAATAAAGTAAAACTGCACATTACATGAAGCTTAATATTGATAGCAAATGACCCGTTTTTTTCCTCCTTTCCCATTCAGTTAATTACTGTTTTGGAACATTAAGTGCACTCAACTTTATGTCAGGCACTTAACTCCTGCTGCTGATGAATCTGTCTAGCAAAGAATTTGATCCTTGAAGTTAATGCTTCAATAGATACCTCTAGCAGCAACACATCCTGTAAGTAACCTGCCTTCTTGCCAATTTATTAAAAACCAAAGTGAACGTATGTTTCTTTCCACATCAAAACCTACTCTGTAGAATATATGTGTGTGTGCATGTTAGCATAAACACTCACCTTGCAAATGTTCAGAGGCAGGCTTGGAATGACTTATAGGCAGGATGGAATAAGAAAATAACAGCTTAGATTTCCATACAGATGCTATTCCAAAGCATTCCCAGGCCTTATTTTCTTTATAGGCAACTAAAATTCACACTTTCTCCAGGCACCAGCCATCTCTGAGTTGAAACACAGCAGCTGTTCAGCACTCAACAGCAGTACCACAGTTGGAAATGCTCACTGACAAACACATTTATTCTTCTCTGAGATAGCTGCATTTCAGTTTTTGATGAAGGTAAACCGGAGTAGCTAAATATTATTTGCAGGAGCCCTCTGATGCCTTGATTGCAAGCATATGGCAACCAAGTCTGCTCTGCAATCGATGCAGACAAAGAATTAAGATAACTGAAATAACAGTCTCTATATCACAAACATGAAAATGAGGCATAGAAGGCTGCCTGTAAAAAATAGTCTAAGCCTACAGCTAGATCATCTTAGGTGCAGGATAATCAATAAGAGTAATATTTATCTTCTCTCAGTGCACCACAGTAACATAACTCATCTCTAAATTAAACAGAATCAATTCGATCCACTTGAAGCAGAACTCATACGTGAATTACCACACTACTAGAGGAACTGTTCCCTAAATAGTTTAGAGAACTGCTATGGCAGTAGCTGCTTACTAATTACCCAGAGAATAGCTGGTTCTGAACATAAAGTGGAAGCTCTTATGTTACACCAATTATTCCTAAATACTTCTGCATTTGAAATGGGTTTTATGCATGCCAGATATTTCAGAAAGCATGCTATTCTCATGTTATCTACAGATAAACTATAGGAAGCCAGGTTACCTTTGTGGCTCCTCACCAAATACAGACAGGAGACAGCATTTGCAGTAGTATTCATCTACATGTGTGCATGCAGAGGGACACCCTGCAGGCACAGCACAGAAATCTGTTGGTATGGTCATGCTTACTGCGATCTGGAAAACTTCCCAGGCACCTGAGAAAAGCTCAGTGCTGCAGGGGGCAGTTTTCATATGAAATCCAGGTCCGTAAAAACACTACAGATCTCTCTCCATTCTTAAGGTTCTGCATAGCTCCCAGTCCTGCTCCTCATCCTCCAAAACAGCTGCTGCTTGGAGGCTAGTTAACGAAGGAGTTACAAATCAAGTTATGACAGCAGGATTTGTGTGCACACACACACGCAAACGCATTCTCCTCTACTACCTGGTGTTGACAGGGCTTGCAGAGAGTGTAAGATTAAAGCATTATGAGTCCACTGTAATGCATAGATCAGTTCACACTTCTGAAAGCTACTGTCTCTAGTTGCCTGCAGATGAGGTATTACCAATAAGGTGTCAGCCAGTGCCACCTGAACAGCTTTTCCTCACAGCTGTGAGTACTAAAATAAAACAATAGCCAAGAGTATGCGGCTCCAGGAGTCAGAAAGGCAGCACAGCACTAAAAGCCCTACTCATCTCTTACCCAAAAGACACCCTTCTTGGCAAATTCAAGTCAGTTATAAAAGTAAGTCTTCCAGCAAGGCTAAGGCAATTATTTTAACTGTGGGAAAGTCCTTCTTAGCCTACATTGTAATCTCATTCCTACTTCATATCTCTCAAAGGATCACCATCTGCCTGGGTTTATGTGCTTCAGCTTATTCACAAATAGAGAATATGCTTAGTTTATAGTCTGGAGTGAGCTTGCTGACAGTAACACTGTATGTATATGACCCAAAGTATGTGAGTTAAGCGAGTCCCACAAAATTTAATTAGAACTATGTACTTCTGTCATTCAGGTGCTTCTGAAATTTCCATTCTTAGGGTGCCTTAGAAACTGCTTCATTTATAGTACATGGTACCATTTGGACATATGCATTACAAGAATATATTGTCTTTTGTTATGATAATGAAAAGAAGACCAAATAAAAGCTTAAAAATCATGTTTAGAATGCTTTAAGAGCACTGCTGCATAATTAAACAATCAATTTTTCATTCCTGTTTTAAATTACACTTAAGATCAAAAGCATTCAATAATACCTATGAGATACATAGGTACTTAACAGCATCCTTTTGAATGACTACAAAGCTCTAGAGGAGGTGTTGCCACCTTTTTGTCTATTAAAGAGCTATGACAGGTGCTAGTCATGATAAGCTTTTAGCCCAGCTGTTACAGAGCAGCTGCCAGTTCATGGAGAAAACAGGTAATCAGAATTGAAGGATTTAATCCAATAACAATTATCCCTTAACATATATCTTTTAGAGCAAGGGAAACATATTCAAGTTTTCAGTACTTTGCTATCACGGAGGAGTTACAAACAGCAAACAACTGAGCAAGAGACTGTATGATGATTTCTAAGCAGCCTGCAAGTAAAGTACTGTTCAGTCAGTCAGTCAGAAATCCAGCCAGGCAGGACACTGTCCAAGAGAAGGGGCAAAGACTGGTAAGAACTTTTTATTTCTCCCCAGTCTGTCATCCAGAAACAACCAAATGATCATCTTAATACAGGAAAAATTCAAAATGTTGCCTGTCCTGATGTTATTATTGGGGCATGATGGCAGTAATCTCTGAATACTCAATGTCATATTGCAGGAATCATGCCTTTTTCTGGAACAGTACATAGATGCTGAGGAAATAAAGCTGCAAAGAATCAGAATGTGGCCCTCTCAAATGCAGAGAAGCAGCTTTCTGTAAATCACTTAGGGGACCCTGGGGCAATAGCCAGGAAAATGCTGGATAGGTATTAAAAACAGGCATTTGAGTCACATGCAGTTTTGCTTCTGGAAAAAGGAAAAGGAAGACAACAGGTGGCATTCTGGAGGTTATGACAACAATCCTAAAGCCATAGTAACTGCATGGAACTAAATTATACAGCAGGAATGACAGACACTGTTTTCGTGTCACGCTCCGGTATTCTCATGTTAATAGAGATGCAATTAAGCAGAAGAGACTGAGCTGCTCAAGTCCAGATGAGATGAGAAACCTCCATCTGCAGAGATAGAAAATCCCCACAGTTTACACTATATGTATTTGGTACTTAAATTTTGGAACTGGCTGGCTGATTGCCTCATTACAGAAAAAAGAACACTATTTGCTAGTCAGCACAGCTACATTTGTATCTGTATATTCAAAACCTTTCAGTGACATTCCCAGATATTGCCATCATCTGTGCTAGCAAGCTCTTAAAGCATTTTCTGACATGGCTTTGGCCTCTTCTCCTTGAACAACCCCAGGCCTTGTATGGTAGCTGGAATATTTTAGGGACTGCTTCTAGCAGGTGGTTTGACTGCAGCCAACATCTTGTGACGTTTAAGACATTTACTAGTAGTATGTTGACAGCTACCACCTCAGTACTCAGATGTTTGGTTTATTTATATAATCATTCAACAATTTTTAATTCCTTCACAGTTAAATCCCATCTCCGAAGACGAGTTTTTCAGAAGTGCATGACTTAAACCTGTGGTGTTCCCTCCCAGTTCTCCAAGTGTGATAATGAAGGTGTTGAAGAATTCACAAACTTCTTTAGAGTTGGTATATCATTTGCATTAGTGTTGTTTTACTATCCTCAGTGATATTACTGTGTTTTAAACTTGGCATAACAGGCAGGGAAGAAAAAACATATCATTTAAATAAAGTAGTAGTAATGAAAAATCTTATTACTAAAGCTGTTAAGTTGAAATATTAGATATTCCCTCATGCAAAAAAAAGTACAATGTTTTATAAACTCCACTGCCCAACCTGGCTTCAGCTCCCCCTGCAAATCTGTTCTGGGAAAGTACCTTACAGATATCACGTTTTGGAATTCCACGCAGTGTGCAGTAATAATAAAGATGTTCCCAACCCGTTAAAAATTCATCCAAGGCATCTTGCTGTGGACAATAGCCAGTGAGAATGCCTTCAGAGCTGGCAGACAATATATCCATTTCACACCTGTTTAAAGGAAAAGCAAAAACTTGAATGTTGTTTAAAAAACACACAGCTCTGGGTTTCAACTTTGGGATTACAGAGACTCCCAAACAAAACCACTTGCCCTCAAACTCCATAGGTGAAGGAGTTTGAATCTCTTCACTGTGATTACTTACCATAGTACCCCAAACACACAGTACATGCTTTTTTGTCCTTTCCAGATTAGCACTGCCACCCATGTGTCACTATTCTAACAGTATTTGCATGAAGGTGAACAAATCAGCGCCGGAGGACAGATCTATGAGAATTAATTTTTACCAGGTTTGCCTCCTTTGCCTCTTTGGTAGACCATGCTCTAAGGAGACATTTCAAAACCATACTGCCTGCATCACATTCAATAATGAAGGGATAACAGTTGAGCGAGAAGGATATGTTGCTGTGTATTCTTTGTGTGTCTGTGCACACACATATGAATGCATGCATTCTCTGAACAACAAGAGTAAAACAAAATGCAGAATATTAAAGTCTAGTACATTAAAAGACAATAAAGGGAAAAATATAAAATGATCCTGATTTAAGAGACTTTGACCATCACTTTGTAGCTGTACAGCACTGCTTGAAATTACATTCATTGCTAAGAAGCAAGCTTGATTGCAAGGGTGTCTCATTACCCATAATGACGCTAATCTATCCAATTTATTCCAACATCTAATTCCACATTCAATGATGCCTATTTCCATGTACAGAAAAGACCTGTCAAAATTGAGATACTTAATAAAAAATCTGAGCTTTGAAAGAAAAAGTGTTGTAAAAGGTTCTGGGTAACAGAATGGTTTTCCCCTTAGTGGTTTTCTACGTTTCTGGTTAAGAGAACTAAATATACGATTAATCATTTAGACACAAAGTAAATATATTAAATGCACGATCTACAAATAGTGGTACTAGTGAAAATATAAATATGTATCTCCTGTTAACAAGGTTCAGGAGACTGGAAAGAAAAAGAGAACACAAATTCTGCATTTTACATAATCAACTACAGCATCAAAATATATTTTAATGCTATCAAAAGATAAGTTGTCATGATTATGATGAACCTTGCTGGGGACTAATTAGACTTGTCCTCTGCTGTTAATGGCAAAGATATAAAATTTCAGCATTTTTGTAGGTTTGGGTGGTGCCAAGGAAGTTTACCATTTGTAGACATCTATCTAGACAAAGACTTGGCAAAAAAGAAAATGGGTGCTAGGGGGAAAGAATTAACAAAGTGTACTTCCTCAGTAATTTATATCTGCTAATGGGTTATTTGAAATAATGTATATACAGAATTTTACCAGCTCTGTCTCCAGCCACACCTAAATCCAATTAAATTGTTTTTTAAGGTTATCTTTACCATAAAATACGGATTTATTAACGTTGATCTTTTTGCATAACTTGTCAGAAGCAGTGAATGCCTTATGTAATAAACACTAACATAGTGAAACATTATCCACAGTGAAAAGTTATCTAGATTCTGCTGTACACAGACAGATGTGTCTGAAGTTTGTTTTGCTAGGAATATTCGGGCATAATAACAAGGTTTCCTTTTAGTGAAGCTGCTGTCTTTAAAGAAACAAGAGACCAGGCTCTAGGTAATATGCCAGCTTCAGTCACAAGAGAATAAATCACACCCAGGGGTAATTTCGGGGACATTTACTCAGCATGAAGCCTGTAGCTGACCCTGTAGCAGGATAGAAACATTTAGTCTGGAATGAGTCCATACCATGAAGAACAAAAAATAAGTATGCATGGCTGCAAAAAATAACAGACATCTAGTGTTCTTTAGCTAAAACTATATTAAACAGTCCTAATTGTACAGATACAATTTTAGTGTTGTGCCTCCAGTAGAGCACACAGCCTTAGATGAACAATATCCCACTCACTGAGCTTTAGCTTTCACAAACAAAAAGTACAGTGAGAATAGATTGTTTAATACTCTTCCTCAATTTGGTCCTTATGTTGCAACTCCATCCATTAGTGCTGACCTTGAACACTTAAAGAGTTCTCATTAATAAAGAGATCCTAATGTATTCACTAAATAACTCATGGCCCTATTATTTTTCCATCTCTGTTTCTGTCAAAGCAGAAAAAAATCTGACCAGAAGAAAAAAAAAACAACCAACCAAAGAACAAAACCAAACAAAACAAACGAACGAAACATAGGAGGATTCTGGACATTTTTGGTATGTAGAGTGCAATGTCTATTCTTCTGTCAGCAATATCACTGAGTAGATTTCAAAATCAAAAAGCTGGAGATTATCCTTTAGTTTTGTTTATCCAGGTCCTAAGCTTTTTCTGAATACTGAAGGAATAGATGAAAGAAAAAACATGGCTTAATTTTTAATGATATTACATACCTTACAACAGAAAACTACCCTCATCTCTGAGAACTGATTTTCCTTGAAATTCAGTTAATCTTTCAGATTTCATTTTCATAGGTCTAAATGAAATGAACATTTCAAGTAGTGATGGCATGATACCAGAAAGCTTTTTCACTAAATGATATCCTGTAAATGCTTTTCTCTAAATGATATATTGTAAATGTTTTTCCCTTTTTTAAAAAATTCTGATGCCACTCATTAAACCAATTATAATCCTCTTCACCCTCAACAAACACCTTCATGTATGATGTTATCAGAACCAAATTGGAAATATAGGGGGTTTAATATTTTCTGAAATATAGATTAGCATGCAACAAAAAAAAAAAAAAAAATTGTTTTCTGCACTTTTATTATCATGCTTGCATTTCTCGTTAGGTCATTCATATAAAAAACAGGACATACAGGAAGAAAAAAACAGCTTGTTTTATTAACAAAGAGAGAAAGAACAATGTATATACACATCTGAGGGAGGCTATCAAGGGGATGGGGACAGACTTTTCTCAGAGGTGCCAGAAAATAAGACGAGAAGTGACAGGCATAACCTAAGGCACAAGAAGTTCAACCTGAACATGAGGAAGAGCTTCTTTATTATGAGGATGCCTGAATGTTATAATAGGTTGCCCAGAGAAGTTGAATATCTCCAGGGAAGGGGGCTCCACAAGAGCTGTCTGGAAATAATCCTGAGCAATGTATTCTAGGAGACACTGCTTGATTAGGGACATTGGACTAGATGGCCTCTAGGTTAAGGTAGTCCCAACCTTAACCGTTCTGTGAAATAAATAGGTATTCCAATCTCTCTCAGCCTTTTGTCCATAGTATAAAAAGACTGAGTAAACATTACCTTTAAATTGTGTTAGTAACTTTGGTTTCATATTCTGATAAGGTTAAGACAGAGCTAACAAGGAACACAAGTTTTCTCCTTCCTAGTGAAGACTTCACTTTTAGACTACATTGTTATGCTCAGTCACCACTTCCAATTGCTATTTATTTTTTCCTTTACGATGGAACAGCTGCAACAGATGAAACCAGCAGAACATGTCCATAAAACTTTATATATTGAACAAAATTTTAAAGTTGCAAAATTACATTTCTAGTACTTTTTCAGAAAAGGTCAATAAAACGTATGGCAACCTCAAGAGAAATAGCAGTCTAGCACTTGAAGCATGGAAGATATTATATTCCATCCCTTTCTTAGTGCTTTGGTATCAATTTATACAGTGAGATACTTTGGTGCAAATAATACTGGAGGATTCCATTGAGTTTGGTGTGTTCATCTTACAGGATTTTGTACCATCAATGAAAGAAACTTACCAGACCTGCAAGATACTGGGGATAATAAACTAAACCTTGAGTGAATAAAATTTGTGATTCAAAGTTGTTCCTCCACGGATCATTTTAAGGCTTTTTACATTGATCCATTTCTTTTGTGCATTGAAAGAAACCCTTGAAATCTGATTACAGCCCTGAAAGCTACATTTAGGTGGCATGAGGCACTCCTGTCAGAAAGTCTTTGCTAGCACTGAAAAGAAAACAA
The DNA here is from genome assembly GCF_963264785.1 of Psittacula echo. Taxonomy (NCBI): domain Eukaryota; kingdom Metazoa; phylum Chordata; class Aves; order Psittaciformes; family Psittacidae; genus Psittacula; species Psittacula echo. The sequence goes on along the minus strand of NC_137737.1, from coordinate 87,170,061 downwards.
AATACTGAAACGAGTGAGAATGATCTTGGACAAAAGCTGTTGCCCTCTCCCACTTGAACTGGACCTGTAGTTTCCAGAAGTATAAACTGGTTATTACAGAGATAGATTTGGTTCTTATTCTTACAGTTGTTACCAGCAACATAGCTTATAGGTAGCTGTGGGCTGATCTTCAACAGTACACCTCAGTTTCAAGTTTACAGAGACAACTTAGTACTCTCAATATCAGCCTTATGGTTGTTTATGGAAAAATTGTTTCACTATTGACTCCACTGTGCATTTTGCTTTACTTTATATGCTTTTCCTACAGTATTTGAATGCAGTTAAAATAAAGGCAGTGATATATATGGTTCTAACAATGGCTTCTGTAAAGAGATAAATTCCATTTTAATTAGTCAAAATTAAATATAAATGTACAAATTGCAAAAGTAGTTAGACATTCTACTGTACTCTTAACTACAGACTCAATTCAGTGCATACTAATGCTCAATTAACATTATAAAAAAATTAAGTTTACAATTTAATTAATGTAACTATAGCATAGTTACAATTAAACTAATTATGAACAGTGTAAAAACAGCTATCTCAGCCATTGTATTGATGTAAATTTATTCTGCCTTTCAAGTAAAGCTATTTGAATTACATTTTTAAGTATTTATCAAGCTGAATATCATACCTATCAAGAGTCCAAATTCTAGCTATAAAGACATGTTTCAATTTCCCCTCTTTGGAGAGCAGTTCTTTGGTCCTATGACTTTGTAATCCAACAGCTGAGATGACTGACATTTAATGAAAACAGGATGTGAGGCTTCTGTCATGGGGAAACTCTCTGTGCAGAAGGAAGATGGAAATTCATGGGAAATAAATTAATTACATGAAGATGATTGCCAAGTGCTTCAAGCCTCAGTTGCGCAATTTATGAACAAAATGACACCCGACTAATCTATTTCTTCCTCCATGCACCCCACGGTTTTGGCGTAAGTATGAACTTAAAGTGAACTTTATTCAGCAAACTACTGACTAGAATATTCAGTAAAGAATGTATGTAAAGAATATACAGCATGCAGTAAAGACTACAAAATACAGAGTGCCAAAAAGGCACACAAATGACTAGTCACATTGTTCATTATTTTACACTGATCTTGACATGACGATTGGAAGGATTTTGACACTCTTTCTTCCAAGCTGTGTTTAGCCCTCCTCATTTGAGGGAGGATTTATGACACAGAGTTACTGAAGAAGGTTTAGACACAAATATGGAAAGAGTACAAAGACTGGCTAATGTGCACTCAAAACCCAAACAAACATAAAGGAACAGATATACAATATCTGCTAATAGATCAGCCTAGCAGAGATTCAAAGACTATGAGGATTTGTCTTGTTCTCTTGTTTTATCACCTTATTGTCATCTTTTTTTAGTACACATTTAATACAGACCTTACTTCTTCAAGCTATTTTAAAGAAAATATAACAGAAAAAAATGTTTACAGTTTTACACACTATCTTTCATTTAGCCAGCTCATGCACTGGTGGCAATTTAGTTACGGCAGCAGAGCAAAGCATAAGCTAATTTGAGTCCATTTGTACTCTTAAAGAGGAACAGCTGTGTTACAGAGAACACAAAAATACCCCTTTTAAACATCAAGCAGACTGTACAGCTAACTAGTAGACATATTTAATCTTGACAACTCATTGTATGGATGTTGTTCAAAAGCCAGTTACAGTGTCCTAATATCTTACAGGACCGTACTTCATAAATACAGGTAATCAAATTTTATTAAAATAGTCTCCTTTCTAGCAATTTTCCTTTCTGTCTTTAATATTTTTGTCTTTTATGAAACGGACTGCTGGTACTTCAGTATTTTATTTCCACAACTTCCAAAGTAACTGTTTCAATGCTGCTTCTTACTTTAGCACTTTCATATTGGGGTTGCAAATATCCTTAACATGGAGACACTCTCTATATTATAATTATTTTTATGTTTCATTTGGACAGACATGTCAGTGATAATGGCAAAATTAATGAGGTACACAAAATAATAAAAAAGATAAAGTCCTCTGTGAATGGAGCTTTTCTATTATCCTCACAAGACTGGATGTGGTTGGTGATAAATTCCCATTATTTCTCTTACTGGACTATCTTTACCACGTTGCAGTTACAATTAGAATGGGATTGTAAAGGTTAGAAGTTGCCTAAAAACAGTTAGTGCAAGGACGTGAAAATTAAAAGGGTCTTTGGTAGACTGCCTAACTTACATACTACAAAAGGGTATTTGCCATGTAAATGGTAAAACACAAAGTTTGGGCAAATAATACATTTAAAATATCTATTTAATTTGTAGTGTATAAAAAAGGGAAAAGCTTAATAAAAAGAGATCAGAAGCCTTACCTTCCCCAGAAGAATACCATCATCAAGAAGAATGTCAGGAAACACGGATTTGCAGAATAGGTAAAGCTGGTTCTAGTATTAAATAAATATTCTTGTGGAATAACAGCCCATTTTATGAATCTCACTGATATTGAAAGCTTGTCAATATAACATCTATATTTTATGCATTTTACTAAGCTTTTGTTATGAAAATACTTTTCTTTTGGACTCTTAGGAATAAGGTTCTTTTTGAAGTATTAAACATTCAAAAAACAGCTAGAGGCCAACAAATCTCTTAGAAGTACTTAAAGATATTGTGAATCTGCTCTTCTACCCTGTTAATAAAGCAGCTGCCACTTAGAAGTACATTTTTCTTTTTTTCTTTGAGAATCTAACAGAAGTTCCCTGACTACAACTTGATTATCAATGTGTGAGGTTCTTTCTATACAATCCCATGCACTTCCAAGACATTTGAGGTTTAACTTCCCAAAATTTTCCTTTGCAATTCAACATGAGCTTTTTAAAAAGCTCATCTTCCATTTCTAGTCCCTATGTTGTTCAAAGGTCCAAAAGCTGTCCTGCAAAATTCAAGGCTGTTTTCAGTGCACTTGTCATACAGAGACACTTCTGACTTAACTTTAAATTCAGTGAAATGATTACAGTAGCAATCAGGAAAATGTACGTATGGTTTTGTCTGGGGATTTTTGGAGGGTGTTTGGGGTTTGGGTTGTTTTTGGAAATCAGGAACATTCAAGCGTGGTTATGTAAGGAAACAGGAACTGTTCTGAATTAAGGATATTCTGCATGGAGTTATATCCATAAGGTTCTCCAATATTTATAATAATAATTTTGCATTCTCATTTCATTATTTGATCATGAAGAATGCATCAGGAAGGATCCATCAGATAATAGTACCTTGTTCTTTCTGGGTCACAGAGAACAAGATTTGTTTTCTTTTCAGTCAAACCCAACAGACTTGCGATCTACATTTAAGAAGCTGCCCAAATTATTCATCAGAAATCACTCACAGAGGTAATGTCTGAATGGAAGATGCTTCATGACATACATTTTAAACAAAGAAATCTAGATCTGCTGACCAGAAAATGGTTTGCAGCTGTGACCAGCAGCTGCTTTCTTCAGCTGTCTCTCCTCCCTTCCTATGCCAGGAATACCAGGCTTTTGAGCACGCTACTGGAGCAATAAAAGAAGACCTCTTACCATATAATCTGCCTTCCTCCATTTATCTCAGGTGTAAATATAAACCAATTCACTTCAAAGTGAAAAAATGAACATGAGCCGGCAGTGTGCGCTCGCAGCCCAGAAAGCCAAACATATCCTGGGCTGCATCAAAAGGAGTATGACCAGCAGGTCGAAGGAGGTGATCCTGCCCCTCTACTCTGCTCTCGTGAGACCTCACTTGGAGTATTGTGTGCAGTCCTGGTGTCCTCAGCACAAAAAGGACATGGAACTGTTGGAACAAGTCCAGAGGAGGGCCACGAAGATGATCAGGGGACTGGAGCACCTCCCGTATGAAGACAGGCTGAGAAAGTTGGGGCTGTTCAGCCTGGAGAAGAGAAGGCTGCGTGGAGACCTCATAGCAGCCTTCCAGTATCTGAAGGGAGCCTACAAGGATGCTGGGGATGGACTCTTCATCAGGGACTGTAGTGAGAGGACAAGGGGTAACGGGTTCAAACTTAAACAGGGGAAGTTTGGATTGGATATAAGGAAGAAATTCTTTACTGTGAGGGTGGTGAGGCACTGGAATGGGTTGCCCAGGGAAGTTGTGAATGCTCCATCCCTGGCGGTGTTCAAGGCCAGGTTGGACGAAGACTTGGGTGGCACAGTTTAGTGTGGGGTGTCCCTGCCCATGGCGGGGGGTTGGAACTAGATGATCTTAAGGTCTTTTCCAACCCTAACTATTCTATGATTCTATTCTAAAGTCCCTGGGATGAGTAACTTTAGTTATTCCTCAACTGTTGAGGGGTTCTCTAGACCTATTATGGTTATAATATCACCCATGGAAGAGTCAATGCAGTTGGCCCCTACTGATTTTCAGTAACTGAGGAACACAGGGCACCATGATCTGCTTAACAGCAGTTGACAAAAAATGAGGCAAGGAAAAAAGTCAGGAATGACATAAATCTTTTCTCCTACCCTTTAAGCTGTTTGCTGCCTCAAGTTTACCTACTGTATAACTGAAGCTCTTGCTTGAGGTTACCTTCTCAAGTTAGCGATAAATTTTAAGAACTTGCAATATGGGCTTTTACTCTCAATTCAACCACTTCAAACACATAAAAATCCATAATCTAGATTGACACCACAATAATACAGGATGATAATTAGTGTTGTCAAGGGTATTTTTGACATTTAAATGCAAATCTCTAAGAACTAGGAACTTTACTTCCCCTCCAGTTTTACTAGGAAAAATGGTAAAGGTTGGTTACATCTAACCCAGAAAGTCCATTATTCACCTACCACTCCATCAAAATTATCCTCAATACCACCAACACTACTTCCTATATTTACAGAGCATATTGATCAAGTAATTAATGAGTTTGAAGGACATGAGTGTCAGAAAACATTTTAAAATTATCCACTTGAACCACTGCTCATCAGCCTAAGCCTGGAAACCTTTCAATGCAGCACTAATGTGGGGATATATGTCCATGCATCTGGACATACTGTATGCTAAGATTTTTGTTACAATTTTAAAAAGCTGTATGTTAAGGCTTCCTAAAGCCTATTCATTTGCTTCCAGACAAGTTTATTCTTGATTAACAGACCTGTCAGATGGAATTAAATGATGCTAGAAAGCTTTCCAGCAGAGACTTAACAGCAATAAAGCAATATACATTTAAAAGGGAACAAAACAGCTCCTTAGAGTACAGTACAAAGGACTGAAGACATACAGAGTCTTTGATCATTGGCATTATCAATTAGCACTATTCTGATCAAACCCTCCGTTATTTACCCTGTAGGAGTCCTGATAACAGCACGTCCTGCAGATGGGATGATATCTCCAGTCAGCATCTTAAATGTTGTGCTTTTCCCAGCTCCATTTGTTCCCAGGAGTCCAAAACACTAACATAGATCAAAATTTTAAAAAAAATTAATAAAAGGAGCAAAAGCAATCAATCTGCTATGCTGAAAGAAATAAGTAATATTAATTCTTCAACAGTTTCTCCCTTTTTCATATTTCTTATCATAAGTCTGTAAGACACTGTATATAGAGATATTGTGTCTGCAAATTCCCTTTCCTATGGAAAACCAGTTTTCAAAAATAATCTCATACATATAATCATTCGATTACCCTCTAATTCCTAAAAGTGATGTATTTAGGATACTAGTCCTCCACTTAAAAACCTGCCCAGTAACTAAATGCATTATTTATCCATATAATTAGTTCTAGATTTGAACCTGAGGATCTCAAGTCCTATTTGAGGGTCCAGACTACCAGTCCATAGAGTCAGTATTTTTCAGTTTCTCATGAGTGGCTTCACTCTGTACAAGTGAAAGAACACCAAACGGCCAAAACAGAAACTGACTCTGAACTGTTATTTGAGGCCCCCAGCTGCAATGAATACATGTTTAAGCTAGGACAAGATTATATTAAATCTACATATAGCACTTCATAACTTTCAAAATACTTGTTTCATGAACATTCTTATTGATAAATGGGCTGTAAACAGCAGTAACATCCTCCTGGTTACTCCAGTTAACTAAAAACTGATATCTAACTGTCAGGACATCACTGGACCTAGGCTGGTTACTATGCACCAGTATCTCATATCTTTGAATAGTATTTCTGAAATAAATATCTTCAATTCTTAAAAGCGCCAAAATCATGACAAAAAAAAAAAACAAAAAACAAAAAACAAAAAACAAAAAACCCCAACCCAAGCAAGTAAATGCTGTTCTGAAATCTTTAGAATTACCATATTCAGTGCTAAATTTCAGTTTATTAAAATAACATATTACTATATTGTGCTGTCTTAGTTTTGCCTGGGATAGAGTTAATTTTCTTCCTAGTAGCTATATTAAAATATGTGTGATGATATTTGCCTTAGTGACAAATTCAGGATTCAGTCCACAGTTTACAATTGAGCTAGGTACATTTTGCATCTCTTTAGACATTGAACTGCTATGCTACCTACTTGGTTTTTATGTTAGCTTATAAAACCGTAACTTAGTGAACATAAGCAAGAAGGAAAATTAAGGCCCTGATAAATGTATAACCCCCCCAAATAAGTGAACAGTTGCCTCTTAAACACCACCAGAGCTTCTGCTTTTGTACAGCTATTGATTTTCAGAAATTGCTACAATTGAAACTGTTCTGCTGCTATCTGCAGATCATTGATTATAGACACCCTGGGTGTGTGTGAACAATAGCTCAGAATGAAGTGTTATTTTCTGAAAGGGAAAAATAAAACAACCCTCTTTACCTCTCCCCTTGGTATTCCTAAGCTTATACTTTCCACAGCTGTGTTCTTCTTCTTGAAACCTCCATAACACTTCCTGAGGTTGTACAGAAGAAGGATATCATTACCAGTTCTTCCACCAAAGAGTCGCTGTCTCTCCATCTCTACATCAATATCTTCTGAAGGCATCACCATGCTGTTAGATGAACAATGACCCCTAAAACAGAAGATGATAACAAATAACTCATGGTAAATTGGACACTGATGTACTCTGGATAATTCTGGTTTATTTTCCTGTTTTCAATCTGTTAAATCCCTCGAATCTCAGCAGAATACAAGGAAGAGGGCAAATACCTTGTATTTTTTCTGCAATTTTCACTAATTTAGGTACATTATCTTATCAAAAGTATTTATGTTCAGGTGTTCAAAGTAATCCACTCTTTTCTTTCTTTAAAAAACAGTCATTGTCCACTATGGCAGAATACAAATAGTAACACACCTTGGTTTCTGGAGGAGATCCCAATGAAGAAAAAGTCGTAAAAGAAGGAATAGTGTTCCTTGCAGGGTCATTTCCACAAAAATCCAGCCCAGGAAATTCATCTCAAAGGGGCTCACATATGAATCTATTCCAAAATTGCTGGTCAGGTCAAACTTGATCTGATTGTACGAAAGTTCTATTAAGCCCTGGCCTAAGCAGAATTGTGGGAATACAATGAACACCCATTTGAGGATACTGTAGATGTTCTGCAAACTCTGTATTAAGATTCAACAAGAAACAGGGGGAAGGAAACAAAATTAGTTTTCACCAACAGCACATTAAGCACACTTACAAAGCTGGATACAGCATTCAAATCTCATTCAAGGTGAACTGATTTTGAAAGAGCATATTGTGAACTATTTTGGGTCAAGGTTCATTTATTTTAGACTGCCTAGGGCCAGAGGATTCTAATCTTAGTGAGGTTCACAGATAGTAAGAAAATGTGATCATTTTATTTTCTTAAAAATTTAATATTTGAATACAATTAATTCTAAATTACCAATTTAAACCCAAGTCTTTTCCATCAAATTGCTTAATTGCCATTATGAATAATGAAAATTACATACATGGAGTAAAAATGCATATTACTATTCATACAGCGCATTGCAGATCCTAGGAATGTGCAGCTTCTCTCTTATGTCAATATTATTCAAACACATTTTATAATGCATATAATCTATTTAATGGACCAGAACAGCTCCTATTATATGCCAATTACAGCTTAATGGTCTGGAAAACGTCAAGGTTTCAATTAACACTGTTTTTTCCATTATTATAGGGTGTTTGGTTTGGGGTTTTTTTGTTGTTGGGTTTTTTGTTCGTTTGTTTTCTGGGGGTTTTTTTGTTATAAACATGTTAAAATTCAAGATGGCAACAAGCAATACAGTATACACTAGGACAGGAAAATCACAAATTTTTAAAGCACATGTTTTTCTACTGGAAAAATTCTTGTCTGTGCATATGTATAAACACATATACATACACAGACATACACGCATGAACGTGTGTGCATACATCTTACTTACAGGTAATGTAAAGCAAAGGGTTTATACTGACCTGCACTCTAGAAATTATAGCTAACAAACGAGGTAAGAGAGTCACAAGCATGGTACACAAGCCAAATACAAAATTTAAGGAGACGTAAGAAATAAAAGCTACATCTGAACTTGAGAAGAATCGGGATACAAGATACATCCATGGCAAAGTTGCATATCTAAAAAGTTAAAGAAACAAAATTATTGCAAATAAGTTATGGGTTTGCCTCACACACACACACACAAAAAAAAAAAAAAAAAAAAAAAGGCAGTTCCAACACTAAGGAAAAAAAGAAATTACTCCTTATTTTTAAAATAAGCAAAAAAGTTTTTTGACCAAATGAGAAATAAGCACGAATTTGGGATATGTTTTTTTATCAAATTATCTTATGATTCTATAGACGTACACATAGCTGCTGCCATGTGATGGGCAGATATGATCCATTTTTGCGTATATTGACTGCATATCCTTATTTTCAGTGTTCTAGGAAGATCACAACACTGCTTCTTGAATGACTGCAAAACCAGCCATCTTAACAAGCCTCTACACAGAGATAGATTTAAAACCAAGTATTTGAAGCTTAAGTCATGAATGCTGAGGAATCAGCTTTTCTTAGAAGCTTTTTCCTAGTAAGAAAAAAGAACCAAACAAGGAAGGAGAGGGTGACAGTGTTACCTGAGAACTGAAATTTGTCAGAGATTATATAAGCATTTTTGTTACCTAAACCAGGTTATCAGCTAGTAGAATAGTAGCCATCAAAAATGAGTGCATAGTTACTTCATATCACAATGATGATGACAGTATTGCTCATGGCTACATAATTTTCAATACAAATCTTTAAAGAAGGAGGGAAGTCACCCTCCTTGCTGTCAAGCCAAATGATGCTTGTCCAAAACAGAGTGGTCTTATTTTTTATAAAAGGTAAGATATGCCTAGCCAGACTAAAAAGAATGCTCAGGCAATTTGATAACCATGAATGTGATGTAAAGGAAGTTTATTTTCTATTTAACATAAAGCAAGACGTACATATCTATCAACGAACAAGTATATAGACTGCAGGACAATAGGCATCAGCATAAACCATTCCATGATGTTGAATATATATGTACTATATATACATATAGTTGTATATATAAATACTTCTTATATAGTATTAATATGTGTATATATACTTGTTTAATAGTGAGCTCAATGCAAGAGAAACTAGACAAAAATCTGTGAATTTACTTCTTCATTGTTTTAAACAGTAGATTATGAGCCTCTTAAATTCGGTATTGTGTACTTTACAGATGAATTTTTTTTATCTAAAACCACCAAAATACTTTTCCTTAAGAAACAAGCTTTCAAATCCTGCTGTGAAATAATAAGGATGTTATCCTTAGTTTAAAAGAAGCTAAAGGTTAAATGACTTAGTGTTTGGGTCTCAAATGAAGACAGTAAGTATTCAAGACCACACTATACTTTTCAGTATCCTGTTGCCAGTCTTAATCACACAGTCTTTTCTTCTCTTCAGGCAGATGCCAAAATTACTGTTCTAAGTTTTGCTCTGAATTATAATACCATAAATAGAAGACAAGTCCAACTTTAGAAAAAGCACAGAAAAGAGACATGGTTTAAAGTGCTGTTACTCTGTGGTAAACGAAATCAAATTTTGTTTTTTTTTGCCTATAGCTGCTAAGAAATCAGTAAGACTTTCAGAAAACTGAAGTTGTATGATGTTCAAATGCAGCCTTTAAAGTAGCTGCCAATCATGCCTACATTTCTATTGTAACTTTCTTTTCCTTCAGCTTCAGCTGTAATTTGCTATTTTGTAAGTATCAAAGAGCATTTCAGACAAAACTGCTTAAGCAGTTAACGCTTCTGCTATCAGCTAAAAGAGGAGAAAAATGCAGCTTAGATAAGATACTATTGTATTTTTAAAGGAAATCAGTTTTAAAGTAGCACACTAGGAAATTGTTGATTATTCTTTTGAGCACACCTTTCTGGAATATAGTTTAACTTTTTTATATAACTGGGCTATTTTTATCTTTATTCCAGATCAGAAATGTTGCACAAGTTCACCCTGATGAGAAAAAATAAAATTTTTAAAACAAAAAATGTATTATGGAATGCAGATAAGTAAGAATGAAATGTACAGTACTGGGATAGGATAAAATGACCACAACAGGTTTCATCACATTTACTTTGGCTGAGTAAAGGGTACAATGGAAAGCGTGGCAGCTCTGAAATTTATCAGTGTCTATGAGACATGTTAAATTTACTGACTGCTATTGTATCTTTAATACATGTTAATACACATTGAATACATAGACCTTCTTGTTAAAAATAACTATAACATCTGTTATGTCAGCCAAAGCTGAACAGTACAGGAGGGATTATGCTGAGATGATTAAATTGCATCTGCAGTCAACAAAATAATTCCTGGAAAGCAGTCCAGCTTTTCAGTCAATGCTTCTTTCTTCTGAAACACCCAAACTTTACCTCAACATTTTGGTTAAAACAACACCAGCATAACCCTTAGCACCTGGGATTCAGTAGCATGCTGTGGGAAGGACCAAAAGCTATAGCACACCACAGAAAACATGTCATGACCTCAGCAGACATACAACTATGTACTGTATGGTTCATTTGCTGTTAAACTAAGATCTCTATAGATGTTCTTATGCTAGGGTCACAGCAGCTGGATTACAAGAAGGATTCAACAATTGTAAAGGTAATAAAAACAAGAATGAGTGTTAGTAGTGTGAAGTCTTTCCACAAAGACTGATAAGAATTTCTGCCTTTAATTTGCAGGAAACAATTTGTAGTAGTGCAAAAGGAAGGAGAAGGAAGATCATAGAATCATAGAATCATAGAATAGTTAGGGTTGGAAAGGACCTTGAGATCATCTAGTTCCAACCCCCCTGCCATGGGCAGGGACACCCCACACTAAACCATATCACCCAAGGCCTCATCCAACCTGGCCTTGAACACCGCCAAGAATGGAGCATTCACAACCTCCCTGGGCAACACATTCCAGGGCCTCACCACCCTCTCAGTAAAGAATTTCTTCCTTAGATCCAATCCAAACTTCCCCTGTTTAAGTTTGAACCCATTACCCCTTGTCCTCTCACTACAGTCCCTGATGAAGAGTCCATCCCCAGCATCCTTGTAGGCTCCCTTCAGATACTGGAAGGCTGCTATGAGGTCTCCACGCAGCCTTCTCTTCTCCAGGCTGAACAGCCCCAACTTTCTCAGCCTGTCTCCATACGGGAGGTGCTCCAGTCCCCTGATCATCCTCGTGGCCCTCCTCTGGACTTGTTCCAACAGTTCCATGTCCTTTTTATGTTGAGGACACCAGAACTGCACACAATACTCCAAGTGAGGTCTCACGAGAGCAGAGTAGAGGGGCAGGATCACCTCCTTCGACGTGCTGGTCACGCTCCTTTTGATGCAGCCCAGGATACAGTTGGCTTTCTGGGCTGCGAGCGCACACTGAAGCCGGCTCATGTTCATTTTTTCATCAAGCAACACCCCCAAGTCCTTCTCCGCAGGGCTGCTCTGAATCTCTTCTCTGCCCAACCTGTAGCTGTACCTGGGATTGCTCCGACCCAGGTGTAGGACCTTGCACTTGCCATAGTTAAACTTCATCAGGTTGGCATCAGCCCACCTCACAAGCGTGTCGAGGTCCCTCTGGATGGCATCCCTTCCCTCCGGCATATCAACCAAACCACACAGCTTGGTGTCATCGGCAAACTTGCTGAGGGAGAACTCAATCTCACTATCCATGTCACCAACAAAGATGTTGAACAAGACAGGTCCCAACACCAGTCCCTGAGGGACACCACTCGTTACCGGTCTCCAGCCGGACATCGAGCCATTGACCACAACTCTTTGTGTGTGGCCAGCCAGCCAGTTCTTTATCCACCGAGTGGTCCACCCATCAAATTGATGTCTCTCCAATTTAGAGACAAAGATGTCTTGTGGGACAGTGTCGAATGCTTTGCACAAGTCCAGGTAGATGACGTCAACTGCTCTACCCCTGTCCATCAGTTTCGTAGCCCCATCATAGAAGGCCACCAAATTGGTCAGGCAGGATTTCCCCTTAGTGAAGCCATGCTGGCTGTCACCAACCACCTCCTTGTTTTTCATGTGCCTTAGCATGACTTCCAGGAGAATCTGCTCCAAGAGTTTGCCAGGCACAGAGGTGAGACTGACTGGTCTGTAATTCCCCGGGTCATCCGTTTTCCCCTTCTTGAAAATGGGGGTTATATTTCCCTTTTTCCAGTCACTGGGAACTTCACCTGACTGCCATGATTTTTCAAATATGATGGCCAGTGGCTTAGCAACTTCATTTGCCAGCTCCTTCAGGACCCGCGGATGGATTCCGTCAGGTCCCATGGACTTGTGTACGTTTAGGTTTTTAAGATGGTCTCAAACCAGATCCTCTCCTACAGTGGGCCTAGGGTCCTCATTCTCACAGTTCCTGCGTTCACCTTCCAAGACTTGGGTGGTGTGGTCAGAGATTTTGCCAGTGAAGACTGAGGCAAAGAAGTCATTAAGAACCTCAGCCTTCTCCAAATCCTGGGTAGCCAGTTCTCCCAATATCTTCCGAAGGGGATGAGAGTGATACAGAGAGAAAAGTATGAACTTTGAATGTTTTATTTGACTTATTTGTGAGATCTTGACACCATGACTTCTAGAATATTACATACAAGTTTGACCGCCCTTGCCCAGGGAAGATGAGCTCAAACTGCAGTTTTAAGGAATATTAGAATTATCCAGGGAATGTGAAGGGCTTTTTACAAGAGAAGACTTAGCTTGTTTGGGCTTACAAAAAATATTTCATGAGGGAGAGTTATAAGGTATGGTGCTAAGCACGCTTAGGCTGGGATTTCAAAGAATACATCTAGCTATGGAGATATTGAAACAGTTTTCAAAAAAAAAAGAGTTGCTGGTGGTGTGAGATCTTGAAAACAGTTTCAAGACGAAATACAGTAAGTATGGGGTCTTTAAAGTGTTTATCTGAGACTCTTCCTGGAATGGAACATGTTTTGACCTTGCAGAAGTTACTTTCTACTTTTCTTCCCTATCATTCTCTCATGGAGCAGTTATATTTCATTATCTAAATATCTGTCTTGTAAGATATGCATTCCCTCCTACAAAGACAACAGCATTTAATTGCTTGAGATAAGGGAGAAACTTCTCAGAATGCATATCCTGCAATTATTCATCTTTTCTCACATCACCTGGAACTACACAGAGGAAGAGCTAAAGGAACAAAGTAGACAATTATTTTGATTGAGCCCAGGGCTTGACAGCTCTGTCTCTACAGAGAAATAAACCCTCTGTTTAAGCAGTTATTTTAACTTTTTGTAACTGATTTTTTCTTCACATAAAAATAAGGAAGAGGGTGATATGGGAGAATCTTCCTCTCTTACACTATTTGAAGACAAATCTCCAGACAGCCCAATAGTCCACAAAAGACAGACTTCTCATTGGAAATCCAAATTCCTGGAGCTATGTAAAATTACAGGTTTACAAAAAATGAGTAGAACTGTAATAAAACACAGCCACTTTTTACCTTTTTGATAGTATTCTGCACAGCTAAGCACCGAAATTCTGACCTGCTTATGTTACCATTCCCTCATTTTCTGGAAGATAACATACAACCAATTTCTAACAACAAATGACTGTTATGCAGGCTAAGTATTTTCCGAGACATTTCTAGTCCTTTTTTATTATTATTATTTTTCCTTTCTTTTTTTTTTTTTTTAAATGTATGAACAAGTCTTCCTTCACTTTCCCTGTATAACTTTCAAACTCATGTTCCAACCTGCACTCTCACTATCTGCTGCTGAATCATAATCATTTCAAAGGAAGGAAAATCATGCATCCAGCAGCAGGTGCAAACCAAATCTTCAATTTCTCCTTGTTTCTTACAAGCTGTAATTCCATAGTAGCATTTCCAATCACATACCCAAAGAGTATCAGCAGGAGAACAGTGGCTGCCAAGTTCTTTCGGAAAGTGAAGGCTGATAGCTGAAAGGCGCTAATAACACCAACACAAAGGGTGACTGGAACCATGTAAAACAGCTAGAAACAGAAATAAAAAGGCACTTAGCAGGTGAACATCTCTTACTGGTCTTTTTTAATTAGCATAGAAGAACTCTACAATTTAACAGTTCCAGATTTGCAATATAATTACACTATAAATAAGGAAGAATTAGGCAGAAGAGCTCTTAGATTTCATAGTCCACACTTGCTGTGAAACTGCCTCTTACACATATACACATGAAACAGCCTGACAAAATAAAATCTGACTACAGAATATTCCTCTTAATTCTATTTCTATTGACCTTTCCAATACATCCATTTAACAAGCTAACTCTTCCAGACAATGAGTCCATATAGGACCATTGCTCCAAAACATCAAATTATACTGTGAATACAGAGTCTTGGACTCAGAAATAGCAGTTTCACTGATTGGTGTTTTAGCCATAGGAGAATAGTAAGGATACAATTTTAAAAGATACTTTAATGAAGGACTATGTGTGTTGATGAAGCAAATGACAAGTTTTAATGGTGATAAACATAATATGTAGGAAAGTTACAATCATTACACAAGGGAACACAGTTTCTCTGTTGAGTCCTCGACATAATGGTAAGCAAATACTTTGGGGGACAGATGTTATTTGTACAGGGGATTCATATCCAAGTATTCAGAAGAGATAAGTTCTGCTTGCAACTAGCAATGGCAAGGTGTGAAAATTTGTGCTCAGTTCAATTCTCAGTGTCTTTCTCCTTGTGCACTGAAGCTGAGCTCATTAAAGCAGTGGCTGCCTCCATTTCTGCTTGTACACTATTTAAACCGATAATAATATAACTAAGATTCTGAGATGCAACTGCAATAGAGGCAAAAAAATCAAGGTCTAGCTAAATACTTAGTGTAGAACAACAACATTCTTACTGTTAAAATTGGGCTTTCATACTGAAGTACAATGCAAATCTGTTCAATTAAACCAGAAGGCGTCATTACTTTGCAAATGGGGAGACAGACATTTTTCTTAAAAGACAGGCAATGGAATGTGTCGTGGTTTAAGCCAGTCGGCAAGTCAGCCACACAGTTTCTACTCTCCCCTCGCCCCGCCCCCCAGAGGGATGGGGAGGAGAATCAAAAGCGTGTAACTCCCACAGGTTGAGATTAAAACAGTCCAGTAACTAAGGTATAACATAAATCACTACTGCTACCACCAGTAATAATAATGATAAGGGAAATAACAAGGGAAGAGAATATGATACCACCCGCTGAAAAACAAGCCCGACAGAGCAGAGAGCGTGCCCTTCCGGGAAACTCCCAGTCACCTCTCCCGGGCATGATGTGCTGTGGTATGGAATACCTCTTTGGCTAGTTTGGGTTAGGTGTCCTGTCCCTGCTTCCTCCCTGCTTCCTCCCTGCTTCCCCTCCTCCCAGGCAGAGCATGAGACTCACAAAGTCCTTGGTCAGGGTAAACATTCTGACCAGCAACTGCAAACATTGGCTTTATCAGTATTATTCCCAGGCCGAAAGTCAAAACCACAGTGCTGCACCAGCTACTAAGAAGGAGAAAAAGTGACTGCTGCTGCTGAACCCAGGACAGAATGAAATGTAGATAGATGTAATATTCTCATCTTGCTCACAGTGTACCTTATTCAGTACCATATACAAATGTCATGCCACTCTGTAGATATAGGTTTCAGTTTTGTTGGAGCTGTTTAAAAAAATATGGTAGAGAAGTCACAAAACATCTGAGTCCCTGTTATGTTTAATCAGACCAGGGACTTTTTTTCCCAGAAATAAATGGGTAATTTTAAACATTAAATCCTATTAGAAATCTTACCTGAAAACAGTGTGTTATAAAAGTTGGGCTTACACAGACAAAATAACCTTAATATTGCCCCTTAAGGGACACAGCTTAAGCTGAACAAAACGTCTCCATTTGTCAAGACATTTTCTTGGCACTTACACATCTTCCATTTGTTGGAATATAGCAAAGAATATCCTTCATATCTATAAATACAGTAAGAACAGCCTGATCCTCATGACAGCCATTTCATAAATCAAATACTTCTGCAAGTTTAATAAAGATTATGCTACCAATAATACAGGACACAGCCTGTAATAGTTAAAATATGTAGAGGAATTTCAAATTTGACAGTTCATATATTCATGTGTTAGTGTCCCTAAATGATCAGCAGCACAATTAGCATTTAAAGTAGCATCTGTTCTTTCCCAGATCATGATTGATCGTGCAGTACTGTGCTGAATTTGAGAGAACATTTTGAAAGGAAGAGATTGGCAGAAAATAATGAGGAGTTGACTTTTTTGCACAAGGAGAAACTGCATGATGAAGGACTGTTTTAAACCAAGCCCTCTTATCTGAAATGGCAGAAAAAGGAATACAAAGATCGACCAGCTAAGTAAATAACATTTGAAGAAATGTGTTCCTACTTTGAGCTTGCTCAAGTGTGAACATCCTGATTTCAAGCATGGATGGGTGAAGCTCTAACATTTCAGATTTATAACAATCTGAATGAGAACTGAGTATTCCAAAAATCTCTGTTCTTGACCAGGTTAGTTCATATTTTCATTTCTTGTGCTAGATTCCAGCCCTTTCTTCCATGACTCGTGTGTTAAGCAAGATGCAGAATGTTCATTTCTTCACTGGGCCAGAAATCTTTTTACTTTTTGAATAATCCAGGCAACTCCAATTGTTCACTATTGCCTCTGAAACCAATCTCCCAATCCAAAAGAGTTTGAGACATGAACAATCAACTAATGGCACCCTAGTTCATTAAAAATAGTAATTCTATCTCTTTCCCAGAAGCAGATGACCTAATCTCAAACTCCTGCCAAACACTCAACTAATACTATAGTTAGCCTCATGACAAACAAATTATGAAAAAGCTTTTCAGTAAGAGATGTATATGTATGCCTTATTTATATAGATACACAGAGATTATACAGACATATAGTGGAGAAATTTTTAATTTTAGTTTTTAAAGAGTCACCTTTGAAAAAGATATTTGAAGATAATTTGTGGAATTCACGCTTAAATGGAACTCAAATGAGCTTCATTATATAGATTAAAAATTAGTGACTGGAGACTAGCAGTGACTTGAGAAAGTTAATTCTATTTCACCAACTTTGGTTATTGGCCTGAAGAGAAAGCAACTTCTCAGGCTTGAAGAAGGTAAGCATAAATTCCTGTTTCTTTTAAATATGTTGGCCTGAATCTGACCCACCAAAATCAGGTCTTAGTAGCATTCCTGTCTTTACATTTGATTAAAAAGGATAAGATTTAGGGAAAAATAACAACTTTTATGGTATTTTCAAAAAAGAAGATTTTCAGATTTCTTAATTAACTGCATATAGACAATACTATTTGCAATGCCAACAATTTTAGAAGTTATTTGGCATGAGAAAAATATTCAGGACAAAGACTTCACCAATTTTTGATCTAGGCCATTCTATGTATATGAATCCATAAATAACATTTTCTACTGTCTATCTTGCCATAAATAAAAGGTACCAGTTAAGAGTATCTGTTATATGACCCACCAACAGACAAGATTATTACGCTTTTAAAGTAGCTAAGCAGTATATTCAGGTCTCTCCAGTAATCTGAAAGATTTTGCCAATGGCAAATCAAGGCACAGAAACTCCTATGGACTTCTGTATTGAAGATTCTGTCTGTCTAGGTTGTTTAGCAAGCTTTCTTTTATTTGTTAAATACTGCAGGTACCTAAAGCTAGCATATAGTTTACCTAAAAATTCAACTTTGGAAAACAAAGAACACAGTGCCTGCCTTCAAGAATTTTATGTAGCAGTATTAAAGTAGCAATTGTATCCCAATGCTTGTTATCATGGCAGCCAAGAGCTGTTGATCTGCACAGTTAGAATCTTATTTATGTGTCTTGTGACCATATCTCTTTTTCCTCATTTATGACAAACTAATTAAAAATTTATATCTGAACACGTGCTACCCCACATGATACATACCATATCACAGCAGAAGTTACCAAGCCAGTAAGTTTTGTAACCCAGGCCAACAATGTGCTGCAGGCGTTTTGTGCCAGACACTCTGTCTTTCACTATGGCACTTCCAATGGATGCGGTAAGGATAGAGAAACCCAGCATGATACAGAGTGCTACTCCACACTGACGAACGTTCTCCATTCTAGAGTAGAATATAAAATGGCAAAATGAAAAAACAATGGGGAGGTGGTGTGTGTGTGTGTGTGTGTATGAAAAAACCCAAATATTTTCCGGCCCAGCTTCTCACCGAAACAACACTAGACAGTAGGACCTTAATCCTGTTTACAAACACCGTGTCTGTACACTGTCAACATCTAATTAGAGAACAGGAGCAAGATGATGTGTTAAGAGTTAAAGAACACAGTATATGTTTAAGTCTGAATAGTAAAGTGAAGCTTTGGCAGATAGAATCATAGAATCATAGAATAGTTAGGGTTGGAAAGGACCTTAAGATCATCTAGTTCCAACCCCCCTGCCATGGACAGGGACACCTCCCACTAAACCATGTCACCCAAGGCTCTGTCCAACATGGCCTTAAACACCACCAGGGATGGAGCATTCACAACTTCCCTGGGCAAATACTTCCCCCCTTTACAGACAATTAAAATTCAAAAACTTGGCAACCTTTTGAAGCAGCTAACCTGTTTGAAAATGTCATGACCTGTTCGCAAACACCGTAAAATGCAGTCAGTGTAAATTCGGTATTTTTCTCTACAAAATAGTGGAACCATATCTGACATAAACACTAGACTTGGCATATAAACACCAGAGTAGAAAAAGTGCTTCACTCAGTGGAACAGAATTGCATCTATCAATCAAGTCACAACATCTATTGCATGAAAAATACATGGTTATTAAATAAATATTTTCAATTGTCTGCTCATGCAGCTGTTATATATGTTAAGAGTTATCTCACATTTTGTCCTCATCCAGCAAGGCTCCTCCATATGGTTGGCTGTAAAGTGTCATCCCTGTAAAAAGAAGAATAAATATGAAATTAAAAATTCACAAAAAAAAAAAAAAAAAAAAAAAAGGCACACCTCAGATAGACTGAAACTGTAACTGTAGAGCTTTAAATAAAAAGATACCCAGTTTGGGAAACCAGGAAAAATCCTTACTAGGCAATGCATTCTTAGGCTTATTTTGGTTCTTGGTACCACCAGCCTGTAACAATCTAGAATCTGAACTTCAGAGTTGGAACATAATTTATGGACAAAAAGATGTGGCTTTTTGCTTTATTTGTTTCCAAGCAAAGAAAAAAAAATGTGTGTGTGTGCACAAAACTTTATCAGTGAAAAAGCTGCTGTCAAAGCATCATGAAATTATTTGGGTTGGAAGGGACTTTAAAGATCACCTAGTTCCAAACCCCCTGTCACAGGCAGGGATGCCTTCCACTAGATCAGGTTGCTCCAAGCCCCATCCAGCCCGGTTTTGAACACTGTGAAGGATGCGGAAGCCACAGCTTCTCTGGGCAGCCTGTTCCAGTCCTTTACCACCCTCACCATGGAGAATTTCATATCTAATCTAAACCTACCCTCTTTCAGTTTAAAGACATTACTGTCCAACCGGTCTTGGTGCAGTTCCAGACTTATTTCTGCATGTGTACCTGATAGGGGTGCCAGCTGTAATGTGAGATCAGACATTAGCACTGAGAGATCAAACTAGCACTGTCCGATTAGGGTATCTAAATAAATCCATGCTGTTTCCAATTTAAAAATAATTAATTAAAATCCATCCTAGCAGTATTATAATCTTCCCACTATCTTTGGCAAAGAAATAAATTGTTGGTAGCCTTAGATGGATTCTACAGGGTGCCATTTAATTGAACACATTTTGTAATACTTTGATATAGTCCAGTTGTATCAAGACAAAAATTGTCCTCATTCTAGTAAGAGGTGCAGTCTGACCAAGTAGATCTATGCATTTATTTTTGCCCCTTTTATTCTTCATTCCACATCTTAAAGCCAAAGGAATTTAATAGAAGCAGAGAGGAACATCAGTAAGTCACTGTGTGGTAAAAATCTGAACAGAAGATGATGATTAACTTGCACAAGGCAAAGATTTTTTTCAAAGAGTTAAAAGCCATACAACGAAGCCCAATAGTAGTTAACAAATCAAAACAAGATTCAAGCTGATAAGGTTTTGATTCATCACTAGTAGATAGATGTGCTATTTGCAGAAGTCTTTCATGTCATTTGCTTAGAGGGACTGTTTAAAGTTTTCTTTGTTTTTCATTTGCACCATTTTTTTTAACAATAGTTGCTATTTGTTCAGAAGTAAAAAACAGCATATCAGAGAAAACTGGAACCAAGTATAAGCTGAAATTTCATTTATGTAAAGTAGAATGATAGAAAAAAGCTTCATTCAGAGAATTTTTTTTCTAAGCTTTGTCAAAGGTTGAATGGATGTGTGCATATTGGAAGAGTGTCTTTAATCCATATATATATGTATATATAGTACCTATTGAATTAGAAATTAATAGCCAAAAATAGAAGCTTTTGGACAATGGGAATCCTGATAATTTCAGAAGCACTAAAACTATAAGTTAACAGCACTAAATGTGCTTCTTATACTCACTAGTGTTCAGCTAAATTATCAAAGAGCAGAAGTACGTCTTGAGCTAAGTTCTAGTTATAGAGGATCTTCCCACAGTTGTTAAGATGCTGTCTTCATGATCAAGAATCTGAATGCTCTAACCAAGCTGTCCTCCCCAAAGTTTCAGGAGACAGAAATCCTACAGTAAAATTGCTCTAGCTCAAGAGAGCTGATTTTTACAGATTGCAAACCTTACTGCCCATGATTAGGAAATGCCAAGACTTGGATACCTCTAGGTCTTACTGATTCACATCCCTTTTCCCAGAATTTAGACACAGATAAAACTGTCATGTGGACTGTGGTACAGAATTATTGTCCATAAGGTATCCAGAACTGAGACAGTTTGCCAGGACTTCAGAAAGGTTCTCTAATATATTCCAGGAATTTATCCAGGCTGATCTGAATTTTGTCCCACTGCTCTACTCCCATCAACTACCTGTTGTATGCAGTAAGAGGAATATGCACTAGCAAAAATGGCTACGACTCCATCTTTGTGCAATTTTCCATGCAAGTGAATTCATGCTCATAAACATAGGTTTGCCCACTTGTACATTTTGGGAACCTGTTCAATGAATTTTATAGAGGAGAATCATCTGCACTGCTGAAACTTTCAAAAAGAACCACAGGGAATTAATGAAACATGCAAAACACAAAGACAAAGATAACATCAAATATTTTATAAGGAATGAATGACTTCTGCTCAGGAATATTAATGTGTCTGGAAATAATTTTTCTCCTGAAATCACCATGGCCTGTCCCTATTAAATGCACAGATCCCAAGAGGATACCAACAAAAGTTCCAGATTACTGCAATGTATTAAAGCCTACAACAGTTGATTTGGGTTCCACACGCAGAAAATACATTGATATAAAACTTTCTAGTATAGAATAAACAGAGACTGAAAAAGAGATAATTGCTGGGGAAAATAAAAAAAACCCCAACATTAAATAACATAATGCTCATTGCAGTCTTGTATTGTACAATACTAATCAAAAAGCAAATTGCACTTAACTGATATAGAATCATAGAATCATAGAATAGTTAGGGTTGGAAAGGACCTTAAGATCATCTAGTTCCAACCCCCCTGCCATGAGCAGGGACACCTCACGCTAAACCATGTCACCCAAGGCTCTGTCCAACCTGGCCTTGAATACTGCCAGAGATGGAGCACTCACAACTTCCCTGGGCAACCCACTCCAGAGCCTCACCACACTCACAGTAAAGAACTTCTTCCTTATATCCAGTCTAAACTTCCCCTGTTTAAGTTTGAACCCATTACCCCTTGTCCTCTCACTACAGTCCCTGATGAAGAGTCCATCCCCAGCATCCTTGTAGGCTCCCTTCAGCTACTGGAAGGCTGCTAGGAGGTCTCCACGCAGCCTTCTCTTCTCCAGGCTGAACAGCCCCAACTTTCTCAGCCTGTCTCCATACGGGAGGTGCTCCAGTCCCCTGATCATCCTCGTGGCCCTCCTCTGGACTTGTTCCAACAGTTCCATGTCCTTTTGATGTTGAGGACACCAGAACTGTACACAATACTTCAAGTGAGGTCTCACAAGAGCAGGATCACCTCCTTCGACGTGCTGGTCACGCTCCTTTTGATGCAGCCCAGGATATGTTTGGCTTTCTGGGCTGAGAGCACACACTGAAGTTGGCTCATGTTCATTCTCTCATCGACCAACACCCCCAAGTCCTTCTCTGCAGGGCTGCTCTGAATCTCTTCTCTGCCCAACCTGTAGCTGTGCCTGGGATTGCTCCGACCCAGGTGTAGGATCTTGCACTTGGCATGGTTAAACTTCATCAGGTTGGCATCAGCCCACCTCACAAGCGTGTCAAGGTCCCTCTGGATGGCATCCCTTCCCTCTGGCATCAACCAAACCACACAGCTTGGTGTCATTGGCAAACTTGCTAAGGGTGCACTCAATCCCACTGTCCATGTCACCAACAAAGATGTTGAACAAGACAGGTCCCAACACCAATCTCTGAGGGACACCACTCGTTA
The DNA here is from genome assembly GCF_963264785.1 of Psittacula echo. Classification (NCBI taxonomy): domain Eukaryota; kingdom Metazoa; phylum Chordata; class Aves; order Psittaciformes; family Psittacidae; genus Psittacula; species Psittacula echo. Next base: position 87,147,053 of record NC_137737.1, on the reverse strand, counting down.
CTGGTCTCCAACTGGACATCGAGCCATTGACCACAACTCTTTGCGTGCGGCCATCCAACCAGTTCTTCATCCACCGAGTGGTCCACCTATCAAATTGATGTCTCTCCAATTTAGAGACAAGGATGTCTTGTGGGACAGTGTTGAATGCTTTGCACAAGTCCAAGTAGATGACATCAACTGCTCTATTCTATTTCCTTCAATAGAAGAGTCCCAAAACGTAATTGCTCTCCTGAAAAGTAGCAACTATTTTCTACACTCAATTTGCATTCAAATCATGAGGATGAAACAAAGAATTGCATTTTTTAAAACTTACACATGTAACTAAGATTAAATTTCCCAGGGTTGCTGAATTACAGTTAAACAAAGTAGAACCAGGTTAAGTTCAGTTTTATGTTAGAACTAAAATTCTAGCAATGTACTAAATATAATAGTTTCCTTACTTTTTTTTTTTTTTTTTTTTTTTTTGCAATTAGTCTGCAGCACGAGAGTCTTCTGCGTTTGCTACATTTTTTAGCAAATTATTTCTTCCTTCCCCCGTCATCCAAAAATAGACAATGAATTTATGTAAAGCCAACAATCTGACTATGATTCACAAACGGAAAAAAAGTTCTTTTGAACCTAAGGGGGAATAGACTATCTTCCAATAGGAAAATAAGCCAACACATTTGATATAAGCTATTTGCTAGTATCTGCATTTTTAAATAATAATACAAAATTAAAAAAAAATCTGTGTACTTTTATAATCTGTCTCTTTCTAGATTTCTCTCAACTAGACCATCTTTCTTTACATATATCTCTGTCCCAATATAGCTGTTAAAATGATGTAAGGTGTACTTATCAATGCTTTCTTGCCTTTATATGCCTTTTTACTATGTAAAGCTGCTATAATGATGCTCATTAAGTTGAAAACTAAACACAATCTTTGAGGACTTAAAATAAAAACCATAAATGACAGATAAACCAAGAAATTTCAAATGACAAAGCTCCTATTAAACAGATATATGTGGTGTTTATGCAAGGATTTTTTTTAAGGCTTATATTGGTAAGCCTGTACGAACAGCCTTCAAAGCAAATTTTACCAGATCAGTATTCACAAGGGAAAAATGAGACAGGCAATATCAACTGATATGGTATGATTCAGTCCTAGATCTCTGCTCCTTTTCATAAATTTCTCCATATAAAATTGTTTCTTTCACATCTACAGATTGCCATTTCATTCTCATGACTTAAATACAACCAGAATTTTCCCAGTCATCCTAAAATATGCTTTGTTTATGTTCTTGGCATGGAGCAGGTGACATTATTTTTACAGTGACAATTTAGGTTTCTTTGTGAGCACAGGTGAAAAATTGTGATAGGCACCAATTCTAATCTTTATAAAGCCCTGCATAAGCAGTGCAAGAACAGGGAAAACTGTGATGATAGAGATCCTTGTTCTGTATCAGGATTTTAATGCTGTATTCAGAGTGTAAGTGAACACCATGATGTCAAGACTTCTTTAGACCTTTCAACCTTCTCCAATATAAAAATGAAGAGCTTGAGAAATGAAAGGCACTGCTTCCGTGATTAGAATGAGGTCAAGAAGAAGGCATCTCAAAGAAAGAAACATGACTGTATACATATTAATTGATATATGTGCGTGTGTAGTTCTGTAAAAGAATGAGGCCAGATGTCAATCCCAACAGAGAACACAAGTATAACAAATTATTCTGGTAACATAATTTTTTAGCTAGTTTTCAGCTAAACCCCTTTTTTGTTCTTTCCTCAGTTTAACTGCATTTTTTGGTGTGGGTTTTATTTGGTTGGGGAGGTGCTTGTTTTTTCTTGGGGAGTGTGGTGGGCTGGGGTTTTTTTTAAGAAAAAGGCTTAGTTACTATCTCTTGGTTTGGTCAGTGGAAGACTTATCTTTACATAACTGAGAAAAGACATTTTTAACAGACTTTCAAGCCACATTAGTAAGGAAAAAAGAAGAGGGTAGTCAGAACATCACAGTTTAACTATAAATTGCACGAGGGGCGAGGAAGATATTTGCATTGGAAGTGTCACCAGGAGCTCCATGCTACATGCTTAATAGTAGAAGAAGCAATAAACAATTAATTGTGCCCTCTTCAGCTTCTCTATGATTTCCCCTTAGTCTTCTCCCATCTAGGCTGAACAATGTCATTCCTTTTCTAACATTGTTCTCACTTAAACAAATTTTAGATTCTAATATCTTAAAAAGGCATTCCTAAACTCATGAAAAAAATTCTTTATGTTATAAGCATTACAACATTCTGTAGAATAAAATAAAATTCTTTTACATTTTGGATAGGACAGTTTACAGGAAAAAGGAAAAAGCATTCATATTTTAGACATTTGAAAAGAACAGTAGCTTGGTTGTAGTAGGAAAAATCCTGCCCTGTTACCATTCAAGAGCTGCACAACTCAAGATACCTTTCCCCATGCCATCGTGCAAATGGTATCTTCAAGAGAAAGTGCTCTAGGTCTTCTATTTCAAATCTAAACCACCTGAGCATTTGTCTGCAAAGAAAGTCACATGCAATTTGGCATAGTCTTAGAGACTTGGAATGTTTCATTCCTATAAGTCATAAATACCACAAGTCACTGGTAGCCCAGTCCATTCTGCCTGGGTGCAACTTTCCACATAATCACATTTATAAAATCTGTGGTTTTGGAGTAAAAATTATAAGAGTGATATGAACCAAGCAGTACTTTTTCAGCATAGGGTGGAGAGAGAGAAAAATCTTAGCAGTCTTCAAGCTTATATGCTGTCACTATAGGGTAATCAGAGCTATCCTTGAGTATATTTCATGGTTCTCCACTGTATTTTGAGGGTGTCTGAGCCCATCTCTTGGCACTCTTTTGTAAACTATCTCTTTTTCCTGTCACATAGCATGCTGAGTACACGGATCAAGTGCAATTTGGATCTGTGCTACTAATTATAAATATCAGGATTGTTACAGACTTGAATAGGAGACCAATCTAGCTTTTTTTATTCCACACTTTTCAGTTCAGATTAGAATAAAATAGCTTAGAATAAAATAAAATAGTATGTATAATAAAATGAAGGTAGCATGTATATATGTTTTTACAAAGTCGTCTTTGTGGGGATTTAAAATTTATGGTGAGATTTCTGTTGGTGTAAAACAAAATATTATTTTTTACTGAAAAATACATGAACAATTGAGAATTTCACAGGCAGCACCCTCAGTACTAATTTATATTTTAATTTCCCCCCCACTAACTAGATATGGTTAAGAAGATTCCTACTAAATGCCATTTCAGTTCAGTTTGAAAAAAGGATTAAAGTTATGATTTGAAAAGCAATCAAGAAACTATACAGTCACTTTCCACCAAAACTCAGTTGAAAATGGGTCTCTTGATCCTTTCAGCTCCTTTGAAGAGCTGAATCTGAAATAAATGTGGATGCTATATGAACGCTTACAATGAGCCCTAGGATGAAAGGGTTTTAAAAAAATCAATGACTTCAATAGAAGTCTGAGATGGGGCAGCTGCATCGCACAAGGCCTTTCTATATTGATACATTTCTGTTCTTTGAGTAATGATGTAAGAACTTTCTTTGACTGCCGTACTTTACAGACATCATTATAGATGACTACCACTCCTTTTTCTTTATATAATCTTACCCTAAGAGGAAGGTAATAGTCCTTCCCCTATATTCAAGCACAATAAATACGTTCTGACTCAACTCTACACAACTGTGAAAAATAACATAGGTCTTCATGAGTATTTCTATCTTAAGCTGAAGCAAATAACATTGCCTTTTAGCTTTCTAATCTTCTTCATTAATCCATTTTTAATTTGTTCACAATTACACTATCTAGTTGTAGAAATGCAGCATTTCAGAAAGAAATTTAAAACCATACAAATATCATTCACAGAAGCTTGAAGACCAGCCAGGACGGATATTTTGTCAAAACCCCAGTCCATCTTATCTTCTCTGTCAAAATATTCTCGCTTTTTTTCAATTGTTTAAAGCATTTATTTTCCTTATCTGTCACTGAATTTATAACCACTAGAAAACAAAATGCATCTGGTTTCCTTTCCAATGAGTTAGATTTTTTTTTCACAATACAAACAGAGACTTACATGATTATGAAATAGAGATGGCTATCTCCATGGTAGAGAAGATGAGCTAATTTTATACAAGAAGTATTCCTGAACTGCTGTTCCAAAATAGACATCTGATCCAATAACTGTGATAAACTGATGTAATTCAATCTGGCTGTCTTCAGTTGCTCTATCCACTTACATGCACCTCCAGCTGGCGCACACATTTTCTTCAACAACCATTCCACTCTTTACATGAAAATTACAAGACACAAACATTGTAATTTTCCAAGGATTCTCATGGAGAAGCTTACTGATAATCTCATATGGGAGGTAAAAGAGAAATCTTTCCACTTGCAAAGAAAGGATTTGAAGATCAGGTTACACAAGAATAAAAACAATGTATTTTTATCACCAAACAACTATCATTTTCTGCTCCTGTGTGTTCACAGTGATCAAGAGTCAGTAACTTGGACTGACACAAGAAAAACAATCATCCATTTTTTTCAGTTTTTTGAACAGATATAAATCCATCAGGATATAAATCTGTACAAGATATCCTCTGCAATCTTGGGTTACAACTTCTTCCTTCGAACTCTCATACAAAATCCTAAGTCTAGATTCCCTGTATACTCTTAACTGAACAAAAGACATTAAACACAAACGTTTAGCCTTCTTTTTAGCTTCTTGTCACTAAAACTGTCACACACTGGGACCAGTACTACTGATCTCCTGTGAAAGTTACCAGGTCTATCCCTGCAAGTAAAGCAGGTAGAACTAAGCACATTGTCTGCAATGACTTCCTTCCTCTGGAGAACCTGGAAGAACTTCAGCTGGGTTCATGCTCAAGAAATAGCCGTAGGATATAACTACTAAGTGAAAAGGTTCCTCGGTATTTATATGAGCATTTAAATAAGCTGTTGGCCTCTTCCAGAGTTGTTTCAATATCACAGTAGTTGCTACTCTGTTTACATCCTTGGTAATACCATGGTAATGTTACCTCATCTACATGATTTTTGAACACTTCCAGAGAAATTCCACCATTTCCCTGGGAACCCTGTTCCAATACCTAATAACCCTTGTGGTAAAGAAATTTTTCCTAAACCTCCCCTGGTGTAGCTTGAGACTGTTTCTTCTTGTCCTATCACTTGTTACCTGGGAGACCAGCTGCCTCCTCATTCCATCCTTCTTCCAGATAAGGTCCCCCTAAGCTAGCTCTTCTCCATCCAGTGTTTAGCACTGTCTTTCTTATAGTGTATCTATTTATACAACAGTGTAAAATATAACATTCCACAGTCCTTGAAACAACTATAATTTTATCCAACTTTAATCTGGATAGTAAATCCAAACTTCTCCATAACAGGTATAAAAATAAGGGTACTTAAACACTGATGTTCCAGAATGAGATATCTAACACTACAAGCCAACATCAGTACAATTAATGAAGTGCATGGAAACTTGATTAAAAATCTATTTCTATTAAAAATTATCATTAAAATATCTGATTTAATTTAATTCAAAATATCTGCAGAAATATGTTACCTTTGATTCATTTTCATAATTAATTTAGAAAAATAAAACCCCAACCATGTTGAAGGCAAGTAATTATTCTTATTTCATTGACATTCTGGAAACTTTTCTTAAGGAAGTTCTGTTTTCTGATACTTAGGATTCCTTTCCCTTTGCAGTGACTTTCACCTTTCTGCTTCCTTTGCCATCGTAAACACACTGAAAATCATTTTACCATCACAGACAACTAACCTACCTTTTAAAAAACTCTTAGCCATTGGTCATGAGCTTCCTTTAAATTTCTCTAAATCAGATTAATTTCTGCTAAACAGAATTTTAAGAACAAAACAAACTCGAATGAACAGAGGTTAACCTGAACTACTAAACCCAGATTTCAAGCTAGACTTCAACATCCTAAAAGTTCACCTGTGTCAACAGCTGATTCTTGAGCTCCAGTCAATTTTTATTAAAGTCAGTTTGTAAATCTTTTCATTTTATTAGTTCTCATACAGTTCAGGGGTATGTGAATCAGAGAATTCAGATGTCAAATATATTAATCTCTTTTTTTTGTTACATACAATAGTAAGATATACCAGCCTTTCCCATTCCTTGGATAACAGGATGCTATTGAACATTATGCTGCAGTGTGAACTTACAGGATACTCTGGGTTTCACCTCAATATTTACATAAGGAGATAAAGTGGCAAAGAAGTTATAAATCCATAACCTGTTGTCTATTTAAGCAAGCCCTAGCAGTGGTTTCACAGGGACTAACATCCCAAGTGTAGGAAACCAATTTACACTTATTTCACAGGAATATCCTTTGAAAGAAATTCATACGGCATAATGAGCTATAAATTAAAATTCTACCTTATTGTGTACTACACTCTTCACACACACACACACAAAACCCTCTTCTTTTTAATTAAAAGTTCCACTTTCTTATCTCCCAAGAAATGTGTGACTCCGCAATTCTACTTTATATTATGAAATATTTTAATACTTAAAATTATTTTAGTTTATTTCAAAATCATTTTTTAAAAGATATGAAAAAAGACTTAAAGAAGGACTATTACCATACTGTCTCCAATCTACATTAGGAGGCAAATTCAGCCACAGAATGAAGTTGTTGAGTTCATTTAAGTAGGATGGCAGTGCATGGAAACCTTTCTGGTTGTACCATACCTGGAAGAGAGAATGGAAATTATGAATCAAAACTTATTTGAATCTGAATGCCTAATCTGAAGTTTCCCATATGTTTAAGAATTTCATAAAGATGTCTAATTCTCCTGTTATGACACCTATTTAAAGGTGAAAGTTAACTAGGCAGAACAGAATCAGTTAATTTGTACAGGTCTTTCAACAGCATGCAGCAGTTTGTTTTCTACTGTTGGAGCTGTGCACCTATGTTAATTATTAAATTGAGATTCTCTGATTTAATGGAACACTCTGTCCCTTTCTTTACACACATTTAGTCAAATAGCTAGAAGAAAAACAAATCAAAAGGAACATTTTCCAATTCAATTGAAAATACAAATAGATGAGTAAAACTAGTGTTTACAAGCAGAGAACACCATTGAAATTCCAAAAAGACATATCTAAATAATACCTGCAAGTGACACACAGCAGAAAATATCTAGGAATGGGATATCCTAGAATGTGGGGAAAAAAAAGAATCAAGGAGGCACTGGTTACAAATATTCCATAAAAGGCAAAGCTGCATCTCCACCTTCAACAAGCAATCAGTGATTTATTAGGCACGGACGACATTAATATAGACAAACTTTAAGGCAGACAAGGCAAACCACTCTTTCTGTGGAGCAGAGGGAAGCAATTATCATGTAACATATAATTTGTCCACAAATCATGCAGAATCACCCCAAGCTGATAAATATACCCAAATTTACACTTCCATGTGCTAGAAGAATCGTTGCTGAGAGACTGATGTGTCCCTAAACTGAAAATACTGAGGTTTGAGTTTGTTTGAGTTTTGTTTTGCCTTTGAAAATCGATTCCATGCCTATGCCTCATTACTGTTAATCACAGTGCCTTTGAACCGCATTATCCATAATGAAAACTAGGTCAAATTATTATATATGTTTGTTTTCAGTTTTAGTGACATGTTTAAAATCATCTTTGATTGCTATCCTTTCCTCACTCTAAAGCAGCCTTTCATCTCCCTCTTTTTTATATACAGTTGAATGTCTCTTAACCTTTTCCTATTTGATATGAGCTATTTGCTAATCTGCATTTTGTACATCTGAAGATGATGGTGGGCAATTCTAACTTTGTGTCTGGATTCTGATTCATACTGCAAAGTGCACAAGGTTTAATATAGGCCTTTCTTGCCTTAACACCCTACTTCTAGGATTTCAGTTTTCTTAGATTCTTTGCAAAATTACCATGTATACAGTTACATTTGGAAACTTCCCTGAAGATTCTTTTCTCATCACTCTGATGCTGTTCTCTTCTAGTGCTCTTCCATACATATATGTGCCTTTTCTTAATACTGGGTAAACTTCCAGACTGGGGGTTTGGGCTGGGGGTGGTATGCATTTATTTGTTCATTTATTTATTTATTTATTTGCTTGCAGATAACTGTTTTTTCTTTCTAGTGTCTGGCTACAATCCTTATCTGGACACTAGTTCCAGACTTTGACCATTTTTCCTGTTGCATTTTACTACATATTTCCCAGTGCAGGTTGTCCAGTCTTCAGTTCTATTTCCTTGTCTTAATGATTATTTTCTTCCAATTTATTTTTCTGACTACCTACTTGTTTGGATCTCTACATTGTACTCTACTGTGAGGCAAGGTTTACAGCACTCTAATTGTCCATTCAGTTTCCTCCCATCTATCCTATATCATGCTTTCGAATTCCACTCTGAGCTCCATGTCATTTCTTCCATGACTCTCACCTTTTAATCTTCTTTGCCGTAAGCTCTGTTAGTCATTATCTTTTAAATTAGCAGCTTTGGTCTACCACTGCTTTTGCTTGTTTTCACATTAGCTATTCTTCTTTATGTGGTCTTCACATCTGCTTGGAATCTCAACAGCATCTTACATCACCACATTTAAAGAAAAAAGTATAAATCCCAAACTCATTCCCCTTTTGCAAATTCATATGCAACTCCTTTGTTCTCCTTTAGTTCAGTTCCAACAAATTCCTACACAAACTAGATCTCCCATTCTTTAATCAACAAGAGTTCTTTAAAGAAAAGAAGTGAAATGGAACCTAAATGTCCTGAGGAAAACTGCAAATCTGGATTTCCTGTGTAAATAGCAACCAGAGCAAAGAAACATAAACAAGTGATCAAGAGCAGACACTATTTTTCAAACCCTCATACAACCATTTCTTACTCTATCTTTTTAAAAAACATTTGTGCTGAATAGAATGTTATACATACATAATGAAACTCCACTGCAATTGTGTTCGTTGCATTGAAAAGAAAAAAGGCAATTAAGAAAACAATAAAGCCAAATTCTGATGGCGTATCCTCATTCAACTGAAGCAGGGGAAAGGTCTCAAGTATTCACAGAACATGTTATAAATGCAATAATGTGACCAGTATTCAAATGAAAACATAAAACCACAATAAAGCATTGTGTTTAACAATACATTTCAATATCCAACATACTAATTAGATTTTTTTCCTTTAAGCTGCATTATGCAACTGAATCAAACCACCAGGAAATGACCAAATTGAAGCTGGATATTGAATAGTTTATAATCAGGCAAAAGAGGCATTTGGTGTTGTTCACTTCATGAGAAAATAAATTTAAGGGATTTTTCCTAAAGTCTTGTGGCTTATTCTAAATTGATCGCAAAAGTACAATAAAAAAATTAAAGAAAAAAAGAAAAATATTAGTTCCAGCTGAAACATTTTTCATATTTCTTGTGTGCCACACAGGTAATTATTTACAGAGGGCAGAAAAGATATGAGGAATGGAAAAATACATAGGTTAAGATGATATTTTTTTATTTTTATTTCACTATTTTATTTTCTATCTATGGTTGATAAAATTACTTCCCCAGGAAAACACAATCCCTCACCAAATTAAATATAAATTCTATAAAAACATGTTTTCCATTATTGCATAACATTTATGCTTACAGCTAATATTTCATAATAATGCTAGACTAACATTCTGACTAACCTATGGGCTACCAATTAAAAAAGGATGAGGAGAGGCTGAGAAATCACTAAGCATTGGTGGTCCAGATTCATGATAGGGAGATAGAGAAAAGAGGTATTAGGCTGGAGAGAAGTAACTTCCTCTGGACACTTTAACTTTACAGAAAAGCGTCAAATCCCAACTTTTGAGATTGAAAAAATGCACACTTCAGAATGCCATATAAACGTAATAAATTGCCTTTCAATGCTATTTCAAATTGCCACATGTTCTTCCTATATTTAATAATGCTATAAACAACAGCAACTATGACATCATTATGGAACAGTTCTTGCCCATATTTTCAAAGAAAACCAAAGAATATACAGTCATGAAGACACAAAAAATTGAGGAGTTGTGCTTCTGCCACACAGCAGTGGTAACCAATGACAGTCAATAATCAGTGGTTTTAATCAGCCAGATTTAGAATCATAGAATAGTTAGGGTTGGAAAGGACCTTAAGGTCATCTAGTTCCAACCCCCCGCCATGGGCAGGGACACCTCACACTAAACCATGTCACCCAAGGCTCTGTCCAACCTGGCCTTGAACACCGCCAGGGATGGAGCATTCACAACTTCCCTGGGCAACCCACTCCAGAGCCTCACCACCCTCACAGTAAAGAATTTCTTCCTTATATCCAGTCTAAACTTCCCTTGTTTAAGCTTGAACTCATTACCCCTTGCCCTATCACTATAGGCCCTAATGAAAAGTCCATCCCCAGCATCCTTGTAGGCCCCCTTCAGATACTGGAAGGCTGCTATGAGATCTCCACGCAGCCTTCTCTTTTCCAGGCTGAACAGCCCCAACTTTCTCAGCCTGTCTTCATATGGGAGGTACTCCAACCCCCTGATCATCCTCGTGGCCCTTCTCTGGATTTGTTCCAACAGTTTCATGTCTTTTTTATGTTGAGGAACTATACACAATACTCTAAGTGAGGTCTCATGAGAGCAGAGTTGAGGGGCAGGATCACCTTCGACCTGCTCCTTTTGATGCAGCCCGGGACACGGTTAGTTTTCTGGGCTGTAAGCGCACACTGAAGCTGGCTCATGTTAAGTTTCTCATCGACTAACACCCTCAGTCCTTCTCTGCAGGGCTGCTCTGAATCTCTTTGCTCAACCTGTAGCTGTAAATTTGTCATGTGGTAGGTATATTCTCTCTTGTGCATGCACAGATGCACATTTTCTGTGTACATGTATATAGCCTGTAGGGGTTTATACAGCATGGTATGATTAAGTAAAGTAAAATAGGTATTTGAATAGATATCTTAAATTTGAACGGATCACTTTTTGAGTGGAGGAGAATAATATATAAAGATTCAGAAATTTCTGAAAGTGAAATGAATCATACAGGAAGTCTCTTCAAATGCAAATTTTTCATTTTCTTTCATACAAGGCTATGTAAATGGTACATTCACTGTCTCATGAACAAGCCTGAAAGGTCAAAGTAAAAGTCTGGTCATTAATTACTGAAAGGTTAATGCAATAATTTGACATTGCATCAGTTGAAAGCCACTTCCAGGAGGTATTTTAGATAACACAGTGCCCTTTATAAATCTACTCCACTATTTTCTTTGGATCTGAAATATGAAGCTTACTCACTAACAGTATAACTATAATTTACCCTTGTGCTGATGGCAGGTGGAGCTCTATGCCAAAGACATTTAAAATGAAAGGACCTTGACAAAAACTAAAGTGCAAGCATGTCAAAACAAGAGTCAGAAATGATTAAAGATATATAGGACAAAAATGGCAGCCAGAAAAAAACATCTTACTGCAATCTTCTAGGACTTCAAGCTCCTAATGAAGGACTGATGGAACTGGAGTTCAAAGCTATAAGAAATCTGGAGGTAGAAGGGTCACAAATGACCAAAATGAAAATATATATAAGGTACTGTGTTTATATGAGAGATTTTTTTTTAAAACTACATGGAATAGGCATTGGAAACAAACTGTGATTTTGTGAAACTAAACATGAAATTATATTTGATTGGCAAATATCTATATGTTAACATATAGTTGTTTTAACACTTTATCCCAAAATAAATTTGAAGACAGCGCTGATTTACACTGTTCCTTCTCTTCTTCTATAAAAGAAAATAAAATCTAGTTTCTATACCCCTGCAATACAATTTAAGGCAGAAGCATCTCTCTTTTATATTCTAACCTGGAATATGGACATTCCACAGTTTTCTCTTAACAAATCTGTTTTACTTTGAATACAAGGCTAGAGGCCATTCAATGATATTCTTAAATACTCCACCAAGACTGCTGTTCCTTTACTCATTACTGTTCTACATTTGAATGGATCTGAAAAGAGCCTTCCAAAGCATCCCCAAGGAAAATAAAATCCCTTGCACTTATAATTGACTCTTAGGTAACATCCCAAGTTATTATAGTATGGAGATACTGTATCTTTCCAGTGCATACCAAAAGGTCTCAAGGAAAAGTTCTTTATTTCAATTGCACTTAAAATAATCCTGTTCCTGACTTCAGAGGTAGCTACAGACAGAAAACAATGGCTCTATGTAGCATTGCAAGACAGTATGAGCTACTGTCAAAGATTCAGATTTCACAACATGACTAATTTCAACAAGGCACACTTCTGTTTCTCTAGGATAAAAATGGAAAGTTACTCTTATTTGACAAGGGGATTATAAAAACGGGGTAGCATATTTATTACACAGAAGTAACTAGTCCTGGCAGCTAAATCTTTACTTTGGGGCAAGAGAGAAATGTAGGAAAGTATTCCTTGCAGGAATGTAGCAAGCATCAATAATTACTAACTTTTTAGAAGTTCAATGAACTTTTGTCAATTCTAACATTGTGTAAGAAAAAAAAAAGAGAAAGTATAAAAAAGGAATAGCTGGGCTGACTACCTATAAAAAAAGCTTTACAGGTAAGCTAAGACTCTGAAATAAGTTCACACGAAAAAACAAAAGCGATATCATCTGATTCACTCAAAACTGCTTCTCAAAACACCAGACAATACTTCGAGAACTGTGAACAGAGAAGTGAACTAGAATAGACAGAGGGGTTTTCTCCCAACTTCTAAGTGAAGAGATTTTATGTAATGATTTATTATTTGCTCAGTGTTGTGAAGCCTGAAGCTTGAATCAGTAAGCAATACATACATACAAATGAACAGACATACATGCAACTCTCACCTTAACCAGATGCTTAGATTTGGTGTTGTTCAGTTTTTTATCTTGAAGTTCAAATGCTTTCCTCCTTCCAAAAGACCAGCCACCATATCTAGTAATAGAAATTAAAGTATCACAGTATCACAGTATGTTAGAGATTGGAAGGGATAAATAAGGAACTGTTGGGTATGCTCAAGTGGAAGAGGAGAGTTTATAGGTCATGGAAGGAGGGGCTGGCCACTTGGGAGAAATATAAGGCTGCTGCTAGAGGATGTAGGAAGGCAGCTAGGATGGCTAAGGCCTCCTTAGAATTAAATCTGGCAAGAGGGGTCAAGGACAGCAGAAAGAGCTTTTTCAAGTACATGGCTGATAAAACTAACACCAGAGGCAAGGTTGGCCCACTGGTGAACGGGATGGGTGCCCTGGTGACAGAAGATACAGAGATGGCAGATTTATTGAATGCCTTCTTTGTCTCTGTCTACTCTGCCAGAGGCAGTCCTGAAGAGCCCTGTACTCCTGAGACCTCAGATGAAGTCAGGTCAATGGAGCAGTTTGCCTTAGTCGATGAGGAATGGGTTAGGGACCAGTTGAGCAATCTGGACATCCATAAATCCATGGGTCCAGATGGGATGCACCCGCGGGTGCTGAGGGAACTGGCGGAAGTCATTGCTAGACCACTCTCCATCATCTTTACCAAGTCTTGGGAAACGGGAGAGGTGCCTGAGGACTGGAGGAAAGCAAATGTCACTCCAGTCTTCAAAAAGGGCAAGAAGGAGGACCCGGGTAACTATAGACCGGTCAGCCTCACCTCCATCCCTGGGAAAGTGATGGAACACCTTATCCTTGATGCCATCTTAAGGCATGTCAAGGATAAGAGGGTTATGAGGGGCAGTCAACATGGCTTTACCAAGGGGAAGTCATGCTTGACCAACCTCCTAGCCTTTTATGAGGAAATAACATGGTGGATGGATGATGGCAGAGCGGTGGATGTGGTCTACCTTGACTTCAGCAAAGCATTTGACACAGTCTCCCACAGCATCCTCATAGCTAAATTGAGGAAGTGTGGTCTGGATGATCAGGTAGTGAGGTGGACTGCAAACTGGCTGAAGGACAGAAGCCAGAGAGTTGTAGTCTATGGGGTGGAGTCTAGTTGGAGGCCTGTATCTAGTGGAGTGCCTCAAGGGTCAGTATTGGGACCAGTTGTCCTGGGTTCAGCAGCAGCAGTCAGTTTTTCTCCTTCTTAGTAGCTGTTGCAGCACTGTGTTTTTGACTTTTGGCCTGGGAACAAAGCTGATAACACCGATGTTTAGACTGACCAAGGACTTTGTGAGTCTCATGCTCTGCCAGGGAGGAGGAGAAGCTAGCAGGAAGCAGGGGCAGGACACCTGACCCAAACTAGCCAAAGAGGTATTCCATACCACAGCACGGATGTAGAATTGAGAGTGCTCGGAAGGGCTGGATCACTGCGGGGTGGGGGTGAGGTACCGGTTGGTGAGCGGTTGTATTCTCTTCCTTGTTATTTCCTTTATCATTATTACTATTAGTGGTAGCAGTAGTGATTTGTGTTATACCTTAGTTACTAAACTGTTCTTATCTCAACCCGTGGGAGTTGCATTCTTTTGATTCTCCTCCCCATCCCTCCAGAAGTGAAGGGAAGAAAGGTGGGGGGGGGGAGTGGACTGTGTGGTTCTGATTTACGGCCTGGGCTTAAACCACGACAGTTCTTTTTGGCGCCCAACGTGGGGCTGCATCTGTCGTTATCTCAACCCTTCGAGCCCAATTCTACATCCTGGGCATGACGTGCTGTGGTATGGAATACCTCTTTGGCTAGTTTGGGTCAGGTGTCCTGTTCCTGCTTCCTCCTAGCTTCTCCTCCTCCCTGGCAGAGCATGAGACTCACAAAGTCCTTGGTCAGTCTAAACATCGGTGTTATCAGCTCTGTTCCCAGGCCGAAAGTCAAAAACACAGTGCTGCAACAGCTACTAAGAAGGAGAAAAACTGACTGCTACTGCTGAACCCAGGACAGTATTCCTCCTGGGGCTCAGGCTCACGGGGCTCGGTGGGCTGCTGCTGGGAGATGCTCTCGGCCGCTGCGGGGCTGGGCTTGGCCGTGGGGCTTGGCTCCTCCGCCGCCTCCTCCCGCTGCTCGGCAGCCGCCTCCTTCCCCTCCTCGGCAGCCGCCTCCTTCCCGGCCTCCGGCCCCGCTCCCGCCGCCGCTTGGTCCCCGGGGCCGCTCTCCGGGGCCGCTTCGGCCGCCGCCGGCTCCCGGGGCCGCTCCCCCTCAGCTCCCCGCAGCCTCACGAAGACGGAGGTGAGGACGAGGGCCAGGACAGTGAAGAGCAGCGGGACGGCCAGGTACAAGTCCACGGCCACGTTCATCCCGCCCTGCTGCCAGAGCCCGCCCGCATTACAAGCCATTACCATAAAATACAATGAAACAAGAACCTTAGCCCAAGGCCCACACTTGATAAACATTAACACAGCAAATACTGGCTCTAAGTAAGCTACAGCATACTGAAACTGTGGCATCAAGAGAAACAACTTTAAGAGCCAATAAATCAGCATTGTGCCTTGGTCAGATCTGTTGTTATCTCAACCCTTCCTGCCCCACGTTGGGCGCCAAAAAGAACTTTTCTCTGTCTTGCATGATGCTAATGCAATTAACCGGGGGCCTCTTATACAGCAGCTCTGTGTAACCCAGTTACATCCCCTGGCTTAAACCACGACACCAGTATTATTTAATATATTCATCAATGATTTAGATGAGGGAATTGAGTGTACTGTCAGCAAGTTTGCTGATGACACTAAGCTGGGAGGAGTGGCTGACACGCCAGAAGGCTGTGCTGCCATCCAGCGAGACCTGGACAGGCTGGAGAGTTGGGCAGGGAGAAACTTGATGAAATATAACAAGGGAAAGTGTAGAGTCCTGCATCTGGGCAGGAACAACCCCAGGTTCCAGTATAGGTTGGGGAACGACCTGTTAGAGAGTAGTGTAGGGGAGAGGGACCTGGGGGTCCTAGTGGATGGCAGGATGACCATGAGCCAACACTGTGCCCTTGTGGCCAAGAAGGCCAATGGCATCCTGGGGTGTATTAGAAGGGGGGTGGTCAGTAGGTCGAGAGAGGTCCTCCTTCCCCTCTACTCTGCCCTGGTGAGACCGCATCTGGAATATTGTGTCCAGTTCTGGGCCCCTCAGTTCAAGAAGGACAGGGACCTGCTGGAGAGAGTCCAACGTAGGGCAACTAAGATGATTAAGGGAGTGGAGCATCTCCCTTATGAGGAAAGGCTGAGGGAGCTGGGTCTCTATAGTTTGGAAAAGAGGAGACTGCGGGGTGACCTTATTAGTGTATATAAATATATAAAGGGGGAGTGTCACGAGGATGGAGCCAGGCTCTTCTCAGTGGCAAACAATGATAGGACAAGGGGTAATGGGTACAAACTGGAACACAAGAGGTTCCACTTAAACTTGAGAAGAAACTTCTTCTCAGTGAGGGTGACGGAACACTGGAACAGGCTGCCCAGGGGAGCTGTGGAGTCTCCTTCTCTGGAGACATTCAAAACCCGCCTGGACACATTCCTGTGTAACCTTATCTAGGTATTCCTGCTCCGGCAGGGGGATTGGACTAGATGATCTTTTTAATAACAAGTTATCTGCCTTAAGATTTTCCAGTCTCCCTGCAATGATAAAGTGAGAATATCTACACTGATGCTTTATTTTTCAACTGAAAGTAAAACTTCACCAGTAAATCAGGTAAATGGTATTGCTCTTTTCTGGCAAAGGAATTCCCTAAGATAAGAATTTTTTCTTCCTGAAAACTGAAATCCAAGCAACAGGAAGGTTTGTGAGCAAGTGAGGTATTACTGACTTTCAGAAACATCTTAAACAGCTTGGCGTCTTCCCATTTAGATGTGGTATTCCTGGACACATTCAAGACCAAGCTGGATGTGTTTCTGACCTGATCTAGTTGAAGACGTCCCTACTCATTGCAAAAGGGTTGGACTAGATGACCCTTGAAGGTCCCTTCCAACCCAAACTAGTCTATGATTCTATGATATTCTAGCTCAAACCTTTCATCCTAAGATGTTTGCCACTATTTTTTTCAAATCATGCGCTTTTTCTGGCTAACACTTCCTTCTCCTTGATAAAATCATACTTGGTCTAGCATTTCCACTTGTGCCAAAGGCAGTGATAGAGCTGCAAGGACACGTAGAGTACGATTCAAAACACAGCAGTATCACAGCTGGTATCACAGAGTATGAAGTCTTGCCAGGGGTATACCAGCCCTTTTTGACTTTGAAGAAGTGATTACTTGGAGCATGTCCACTTCTATTTGACTGAGTTCCTAAGGAATGGAAACTATATTGTTCATCTAATTTGTATATGCATAAAATTTTCTTTCTCTGAGATGCTGAAATAACTCACTGTGCAGCAAGAAGAGAGTCAGGGCATGCCTAAAGGCAATTATCATGCTACCGCTGGAAGAAGCTCTGAGACGTGACCATGGATGGGGTTCCATGTTACCTTAGCCTGACTGTTCATCTTGATAACCACTGACAGATAAAGCCAATTACCCCTTATATTCTCAGTGACATAGGTCTATGCTTTGGATCAGGAAGGATTTATCAGGAGGATAAATAGAGATTAGGCATTTTAAGGTTACCTTGCTCTGTTGGAAGGCCTCACTAAATATTCTTCTATAAGAAACCCTGAAAGATTATACAAAATATGTCCTTTCTTATTCTTCACATATGGAGCAGAGGTATTGAAACTTGGACACATCTGAAAAACAGTAAAAGCACTCCTAAATATCAGTGGCACTATATTTAGCCATTTTTTTTTGAATTTTGCTTAAATATTACAGCACTGTTTTTCAACTGGGCTTGCCTTTCTTAGCTTTGATAACTTTTCAATAAATTATGTATGGTTTTATATGGCATTTCAAATAATTGCAAGTGTCACTCACATATTAGAACCACCTTTGATTTCTTTTGCAACCCTACCACTCAGTTTTGTCCTGAAAACATCAACACTTGTATGTAAGTTTATAAACATTTGCAGCAATGAAAAAAGGCAAGACTGCTATTCAATTGTGCCTAAGAATAAATACTGAAAAGCACCAGATGTATATGAGATGAAAACAAATTCAATTAAAGCAATATGCTTCTAAAATTTAATTGATGGACTGCAGTGAAAAAGAAAGATTTTTTTTAATGATTCACTGGGATATTCCCACAATCAAAGGAAAGGAGACAGATATTATGATCTGGCATCTCAGAAACCTTACAGATTATGCACATCAACTGAGAAATTTTAATCCTGATTTGATATCTCAACCCCACACAAGTTAAAATTCCCTCTCAGAGATTCTGAATGTCCATAGCTCAGATACAGGTTCTGCCTCAACTGCCAAGTGACTTCTTTCCTTTGAGTTTTCTTGGTTAATGGGCCTCTCTCTGTGTGAGTTTCCATTTCCATTTTGTTTAAACTTCTCATAGTTTAAGTATACATCTCAGTAGTATTAGAGGCAAATCTGTTCCTTGCTCAAGCAGAGTAAAAAAATAATTTCCTCTTTCCACTTTTCCCAAAAATGTATTTCTATATTTCAGATGCAACTCTTAGACTAAATATATATATATTTATGAAGGAGAGAACTTATTTGATAGAATGATCCCATGCAGGGTGATGTATTTCTCCCTTCAGACAGTTTCACATTCTTTTTTATTACTCAGCCTCAGAGTAAGTCAGCAGGAAAACTCACTAGTCAAGGTTGTCAGAAATCCATTACCTTTTTCAAAATCCCTTTTTTCCTCAAAGGTTGTTTTATTTTCATATAGGCAATCCCAACCAAAATCAAGCTATATCAATTAAATCTCATTCACATGTAGATTCACTGGTAGCTTCTATCAGGCAGGATCACCTCACCTTCCCTTTTGAAAGCAACTAGTTTTCCAGATATTATGGAAGTACTATGTTTTAAACTTGTTTTCCATGAGGATTTTTTGGTAACCAAAGTTCTATTAACATCTTTGAAGCAACGCTGTATTTGCTGAGATTAGTTCAGCCATCTCTGATTTCTGTTATTTCAAATCAATCTATAGCCATTTCTAGTGCATATACACACACATACATAAGTACATCAAAATTGCACAAGATTTCCCTGACGATTTCAGAACATATAGCCTAAACATTAAACAAAACAGAAGGAAATCTCCAGTCATAACAAAGCCAGTGCTCTGAGGGCTTATTTCCCCATCCTTTTCTTTAGTCCTTCAAAAAGAAAAGTCAAGTTTTTATATGTAATATACACATACCTAATTTTTACATACATAACTAAATATGAAATAACATACCTGTTGTTCAGCCATACATCCACATGAATCCTTGGGTGATATAGATTCCATCTGCCAACATGAACTATTTTTTCTAAGGGGAATAAACATAACAATAGGAACAAACATTAAATAAAAGGAATTTATTACTTAACAAAAGAAATCCAAAGCGTAAAACAGACCTGGCATCTTAACATTTTCTTTCAAAAAAGCATTTCATCAAAAGAGCAGCTGTGTCTAAAGTTATCTCAATTTTACTCATTTGTACCAAAGTGGATTCAATAAAATATTTATAAAAGTAAAGCAGCAAACAAGCTGCATGTTTTGTGTTTGCAGCAATAAGTAATTCATGGCCACCACTCTGCATTCCTGAATTTGGAAATCTGGAATGCTTTCTAACAAATATTGTAATTATTGTCTAATATTCATTCATATGGACACAAGACTTGATCAAAATCCTCCTGAAATTAATCAGAAATTGACTTTTAAGGGATTTGGATCACAACTTTAATAATGAAACCTGCTTTACCTAGATGCCAGCTCCTCTAACAGAACAGATTTGTCATTAACCTCATGCCGCCAAGAAAAGCTCATCCATGTTACACAGAAATATTGAATTTACAATATTTACAATTCACAATTAAGGAATTGTTACAGTTACCCTTGTTTTGAATGCATGCATGTGTGGTCCCAATCAAAGAAATATCTCAGTAGATTCTGGGAAAGGTTCCCTAGATCATCTTCAGTACTGTCCAAAGTGAGCCACGATGAGGAAAGGGTGAAGGAGGAAAGAAAAAACAAAAACAAAACCCCCCATGTTAATATGTCTAGTTCTATTAACTTTCAGGCTCAAGATCCTACATGTTTACCAAGAAATTAGAGAACTATAAAATCCACATATAGGAAACATATCAAAACAGCAAACTGAACTAATTTCAATGACTACATGTGAACATGTTAAGAAATTAGATACAATTATATTTAAACAAGTCTCAACATCTCCCCATGGCCATCTTTCTCTTTATAAACATGCATTCCTAACGGTTAGCATGCTTAAGTGCTTTTATGTTTCATTTATAAATTCAAACAGCATCATGTTATGCTTATGGTGATACCTACTGGATATTTGTCCAGTAGAGAAAGTGATCCGCATGTGAAATGCACTAGAAAATGGCTAAGCAACTAGTTAAAATGAAGCAGGCAAAGGCTTGTTTAAATACACTTGTGCATTTACGTATAAATGGCCATGGCTGGTATTGAAACAGATCACCCATTCAAACTGCTCCAAAGTCTTTGCCCTTTCCTTCAGAAAATCCTTTGCATAATGTTTTTCTAATTTTATCTCTCCCTCATTATAATTTATAAAAATGTACTAAATATCTGAAAAATAAATAGCTATTGTAAAAAGTAACCTATTGTTCTTCCTAGAAAACAAATAATCTTTAAAATATGAGAACTCAAGGGTGAAGGTCCCCGAACCCTGGATATTGCTGATGATGGGTGAGCATTTTACCTAAAGAAAGATTCTGCATTGTCATAAAGTCTTGGTGTTAGCTTGAGAGAAGGGTAATCAGTAGCCAGTGGCTTCACATTAAACAAGGCCATTGCCAGTGCAACAAAGAGGACAGGCAGAAGCACATTTGACAGGGTTCCTCTCCAGTCTCTCCTAGTGTGGTGAAACCTCTTAATCAGAAGGGCAACAATCTGTGCAAGAAAAAGACGGGCTCCATGCACACTCGGGGCCCCTGTAAGTGAGAAATGAGACACACAAAAAAACCACAACCACAACAAACAAGACAAAATCGACAAACAAGAAAAATAAAGTTAATTTTAATTAGATATATTTCAAATATAGAACATAATAGTCCTTTTGAGGAAGGGAGGGAGGGAGGGAGGGAGGCAGGAAGGCAGGAAGGCAGGGAGGGAGGGAGGGAGGAAGGAAGGAAAGAAGGGAGGAAGGAAGGAAGGAAGGAAGGAAGGAAGGAAGGAAGGAAGGAAGGAAGGAAGGAAGGAAGGAAGGAAGGAAGGAAGGAAGGAAGGAAGGAAGGAAGGAAGGAAGGAAAGAAGGAAGGAAGGAAGGAAGGAAGGAAGGAAGGAAGGAAGGAAGGAAGGAAGGAAGGAAGGAAGGAAGGAAGGAAGAGAGGGAGGGAGGGAGGAAGGGAGGGAGGGAGGGAGGGAGGGAGGGAGGAAGGAAACAGACAAAAAAATCTCCCACAAAACTACATAAAGCAACAATGTTCTCCTGGATGGAATAATAAACCCCCCTAAGTACAGCTAATTAACTCTTCCCGTAAAGGAAAACTGATATGCGGTTAGTTACATATGATCTCTATAGGTCCCTGTACTCAGCTGAAAGAGTACAGAATGCTGATTTTCCCTTGGTCCTCATACTGGTACAACTATTCCTTGTGGATTGCCACCTTTGCTCCTAAATAAATGACTATCACAAACATCATAAGTGCTAGCAATGTGGATTCTCATAAAAGCATCCCCTTCTGCTCATACAAGACTGGTAACTTTTTCTAACATGTTCGTCAATGCAGTTTTCACATAATCCCAGCTCATGGGATGCCCCTCATATTCCTATAAGAGTGGGTCCACAGTTTAAACAGCTCACTAAGCAGACATTTTCCTGATAGACTTTCCCTTAAGTTCATTTTATTGTTCTTTGTTAGACACTTGTGAATCACTTTGCTTTCATTTTAGATCCTAATGACTTCTAGGAATGTGCAGGCTATTACCAGCTTCTTGTGGCTTTGCCAGACTGAATGAACTTCAGCCTTTTTATTTCATTACAGCATAGCAGTGTCTGATAGATTTACTACCACAGGTATTCGTACTCTAGCAAGACTAAATACCTTGTTTATCACAGTGCTCAAAGAGATACTATTATTTATGATCCCTTGGGATTCTCTTACTACCTCCCCTTCTGTATAGTGAGACCACTCTAAGCAGGATTTCCATGTTACATTTTAACAACTACTTGCATGGGAGTTTTCAAGTACTTCAAATTAATTGTCTTTCAGGTAGCACAGGGGTTTTTTTGTCTCTTCTAGAAAACACCACCCAGGACATGAAAAATGACTGGGAATAAACATAGACTTGGTAAGATTAAACTGTACCACCTGAGAGTTTGCCATGAATACAGGACAGTTCAGTGAATGAAGGAAGAGCAGTGGATGCTGTTTATTTTGATTTAACAAAGCCTATGACATGGTCTCTCACAGCTTCCTTAGAGCAAGTCGGGTGAGAAAGATTATATGACCCGCTGGCCAAACTGCCAGGGCCCACACTGCAGAATGTGACCAGCGGTACTGGGTCCAACTGAGGAGATGGTTACCAGGTCTGTCTCCTAGAGGGATGACGATGAGGAAAACACTGACTAGCAGTACTTGCACACCTGCACCTGAATGGAATCTGCGCTGTTTGGAGGAGTCTGCAGGTCAGGCACTGGGGATATAGAAAAACTCTTGACAGCAGGAGCAAATCTCTGGCAACACCCAGGGACCCCAGTGGCACCAGGCAGCAAAGACTCTGCTCATGGAAGGAGCAACAAGCAGCAGGCATCTGCTGGACCATGGGAAATTTTGAGTTAATATATTAGGGATAAATTTCACAGTATCACAGTATGTTAGAGATTGGAAGGGACCTCAAAAGATCATCTAGTCCAATCCCCCTGCCGGAGCAGGAACACCTAGATAAGGTTACACAGGAATGTGTCCAGGCGGGTTTTGAATGTCTCCAGAGAAGGAGACTCCACAACCTCCCTGGGCAGCCTGTTCCAGTGTTCTGTCACCCTCACTGAGAAGAAGTTTCTTCTCAAGTTTAAGTGGAACCTCTTGTGTTCCAGTTTATACCCATTACCCCTTGTCTTATCATTGTTTGCCATTGAGAAGAGCCTGGCTCCATCCTCATGACACTCCCCCTTTATATATTTATATACACTAATAAGGTCACCCCGCAGTCTCCTCTTCTCCAAACTATAGAGACCCAGCTCCCTCAGCCTTTCCTCATAAGGGAGATGCTCCACTCCCTTAATCATCTTAGTTGCCCTGTGCTGGACTCTCTCCAGCAGGTCCCTGTCCTTCTTGAACTGAGGGGCCCAGAACTGGACACAATATTCCAGATGCGGTCTCACCAGGGCAGAGTAGAGGGGAAGGAGGACCTCTCTCGACCTACTGACCTCCCCCCTTCTAATACACCCCAGGATGCCATTGGCCTTCTTGGCCACAAGGGCACAGTGTTGGCTCATGGTCATCCTGCCATCCACTAGGACCCCCAGGTCCCTCTCCCCTACACTACTCTCTAACAGGTCGTTCCCCAACCTATACTGGAACCTGGGGTTGTTCCTGCCCAGATGCAGGACTCTACACTTTCCCTTGTTATATTTCATCAAGTTTCTCCCTGCCCAACTCTCCAGCCTGTCCAGGTCTCGCTGGATGGCAGCACAGCCTTCTGGCGTGTCAGCCACTCCTCCCAGCTTAGTGTCATCAGCAAACTTGCTGACAGTACACTCAATTCCCTCATCTAAATCATTGATGAATATATTAAATAATACTGGTCCCAGTACTGGCCCTTGAGGCACTCCGCTAGATACAGGCCTCCAACTGGACTCCGCCCCATAGACTACAACTCTCTGGCTTCTGTCCTTCAGCCAGTTTGCAGTCCATCTCACTACCTGATCATCCAGACCACACTTCCTCAATTTAGCTATGAGGATGCTGTGGGAGACTGTGTCAAATGCTTTGCTGAAGTCAAGGTAGACCACATCCACCGCTCTGCCATCATCCATCCACCATGTTATTTCCTCATAAAAGGCTAGGAGGTTGGTCAAGCATGACTTCCCCTTGGTAAAGCC
Organism: Psittacula echo; assembly: GCF_963264785.1. Taxonomy (NCBI): domain Eukaryota; kingdom Metazoa; phylum Chordata; class Aves; order Psittaciformes; family Psittacidae; genus Psittacula; species Psittacula echo. Next base: position 87,122,974 of record NC_137737.1, on the reverse strand, counting down.
ATGTTGACTGCCCCTCATAACCCTCTTATCCTTGACATGCCTTAAGATGGCATCAAGGATAAGGTGTTCCATCACTTTCCCAGGGATGGAGGTGAGGCTGACCGGTCTATAGTTACCCGGGTCCTCCTTCTTGCCCTTTTTGAAGACTGGAGTGACATTTGCTTTCCTCCAGTCCTCAGGCACCTCTCCCGTTTCCCAAGACTTGGTAAAGATGATGGAGAGTGGTCTAGCAATGACTTCCGCCAGTTCCCTGGCGGAACATTTCGTTGTGAGGGTGAGAACCAAAACTCAAGATGAGACTGGACAAGACAATAAGTAACCTGCTCTTACTTGACCTGCTTTTCCAACCTTAGTATTTGCTGAGTCTGTCAGATTCCAGTTAACACTAATCAATTAATCTTGGTTTTATTTCTGGTGAAAAATATTTCCAGTATTTATTCTTTTAATTCTGCAACTAAATGGGGCTTTTTTCCCCAGAAAATCATCTAGAACAAAAATTCTGTCCTTAAAAGAGTTCTAATCACAGCCATATCCTGTCAATTTGACAGCTAAAACAAATAGGATTTAGAATTTTGAATCTCTGGAGAGAAAAAAGTACCTGGATCAGCATTCAGGCACCCCAGTCAAGAATTGTTACCTTCTGGGCTTGGAACCTGTTTTCTTCTATATATTGGACTAGTAGAAAATGACAATCTTAGAAAAAAAATATTTTTTTAAAGCAAACTTCTTATGAATGTAATAAGATCTTTGAATTATTATGGCAAGACTTCAAATAGTTGACTCAGTACAGAAATTGAGAGAATTGAAAGCAGAGCAATTTTCAAGGGGTGAGTGTTTTTAGAATAAAAGAGGTCCTTTAGGTGCTTCACATGAACATCACTGAAATTGTAGAATATACCATCTCTCATTCATTAAAGCTGTGAAATGCCAGAAAAGGAGCATGGAATGAAGTATTTGTCATAGTCTAGGACCTGTTCATACATTATAAGCAAGAAATGTGAGTGAAAGATGCTTCAAAATATTTGACCCTTTGAATCTCTGAAAGAGGACTATGACACCTACTTTCTGGGGACAGAAGGAAATCAAAGCTGTCATTCATTCTTTTTTCTTGACAAATAGACAGAAATGATAAAAAATTCATTCAGGTTGCAATAAGAAGAGAAAATGTCATCCTGAATAAAAATAATTTTCCATTTTAACCAATATCCTGACTCTTATTCAATATTTCTAGTGCTGGCCAGCCAAGATACATCACAGGAAGATACAATAAACCATTATATTAAAAGCATATGTTTGCTGTAGGCATCACTTCTTTTTAATTATTTTTTTCTGAAACCCAATATGGTTATTATTTAAAATTCTCATTGACAAAAGTGTCAAATGTCTTTCTGAATCATATTAAATTTCACTCTTTCTGACCTTGTATTCTGTCATTCCATTGTGTTTCAAGTAAAAATAAAAAAAATCTTGTTTATTTGTTTTGAATTTATTCTATTTGGTGGCACTAGATATGTTCTTAAATCTTGATTTAGGAGGCAGGTTATAGAAGTTTCCAAGCTATCTTCTATATAAATAATCTCAACCTTTCAGTCTCCTCTTATAAAAAACTTTATCGTCCAAATCAGCCTCACCACTTGCTTCAAGTCCTCTTATATTACCCACAGTATCAGATTCAAGATATATTGTGCTCAACACGACTGTCCGTCAGGTATGGAAACACTACAGATTTATACAATAGCATTATGCATTCTTGTACTGATCTGCTTGTCTTTTTTATGCATCATTCCATGTTGTCTGACTGCAGCCACACTATGAAAAACAGCTTGCATTGGGCTTTCCATAATTGACTCAATATGTCTTTCAAGATTCCCAAGGTATTAAACCACCCTTCTCCCCTGCAAAAAAAAAACCCTATTAAATACTATTCATGTGTACACTTGCCATTTAACCCTTCATGTTTCTGAATCCTACATGCATAGTCTAATTTAATTTTAACTAAAATTTATGGAATTTAGTTTTCCTTCATAAAGCTTCTAAGTAATTCATTACACCTACATTTGGTATGTATGTCATGAGGCATAAAAGATGCACACATTTATGGCAAAAAAGTTCCTGATTACCACTGATAATCATAAAGGCTAAAAGACAAGACCAGATGACCTCTCTGTTATGAAGTCAATTTTTATGCAGTAAGCTTATGGAAATATTCTCATTAATAATTTAGATCACAAAATTAAAGATCTGACTCAACTGTTAGAAGCTGTCTTGTTTGACTTACGATTGCAATTATCCACAAGAAGTGCAATTATGTTCACAATTAAGTTGTACTTCCCAATTCATCCACTCTCCTTTGTATTGTGGAAAAGATCTTTGCCATTTTCCAATTCGTGTAGTTAGGATCAAGTACAGGGAAACAGAGCATAAGTTCTAGAATCTGGAAACCAATATTCTGAAAATCCTTACTTACTGACTACTATAGAATTAGGAGCAGAACCAAATACTCTAAGAGTTTAACTGGAAATTAGATGGTCCTTTTTTTCCCTTTTTATGGTTCTAGAAAAGAATGCAATTCTAACCTTTCTTTCATAGCACAATAAAATAAGGAAAAATGGCCTATTCAATGGCTATGTTAACATCCAGGAGTAGACATTTCCAATTCGATTTCTGTAATTTTCACACTTAGACATATTATTTAGGGGAGGTCCAGAATTTGGGAAGATAATCCTGGAACTGAAATACCCTGGCAAAACAGTTCAGTTAGCTCACATGAAAATGTTTGCATTTGGAAGCAACATATATTGACTAGCTTATTAGAAGTTCTGTGTCAAAAAGTAGTTCTAGGCTGAGTTGGTGACCTGACATCATTCAGAATGCCATAACTGGCATAAGGCCAGTGCTAGCCAATAAATCTGTGCACAGCACTCCATTAGGAGGTATACAAATTTCCTTCATTTTCTTACATATTTGTTTACTCAGTATAAAATTAAGTATAATATTTATTTTGTTTTCCTTTGAATAAAAGTCATTTCGTGTGAAGTATAAAGGGAATGCCTCTAGTCTATGTTTCATACTATGATTGATTCTTGCTTATATGGAATAAGGTCGTGAGTTGTCTCCATACAGGTCAGAAAAATCTGTATTTTGGGGTTGTTTTGGTTTTTTGGTTGGTGTTTAGGTGTTGGGGTTTTTTTACAAAACATGATGACATAACCTGAAAAACGTATTGTGCAACACAAAACATATGTCAATTTGTTAACAAATAAATGAGCTGCAGCCTTTCTGTTGTTGCTGGGAGAGAAGGAACAGCTTAAATGATTAATTTTCCAGTCATGCTTTCATATGAAATGCAACTGATACAAACGTTAAGCACCAATCTAAAATACTCCACTCACACACTGATGCACCTTAACTCTACCTTCCACAGGATAGCTTTGAAGTGACTAGCTAACAAACTAAGAAATAATTAAAAACAGGGCTAATCTGTAGGTACCGAATAACCCAACTGAATAGAATACATTATAATTATCAAAATAACAAACTGAATAGTATACACGATCTAGGTTCTCAACAGCTCATTAAATGTATCAAATGACTACCCCAAAAAGATTTGTTCCTACCTCCTAACCTCTCCAACTTTTGTACAAGTTACTAAGCGAACCAGAGCAGAGCCCATCTGAATCTACCTCTTCCTAGAACATTCCAGCAACAGAGTATGATGCTGCAAAGATCTACAGAATAGTCAGAACAAGATATTTTTAAAGGAAACAAGAATCCAACTCAAGGTGTCTACTGATTTTTTTCCAGCCATACCATATAGCCTCATTTGCATTACAAATATCATCCTTTAATTTCAAAACCTTGCACTTTTTTTCAAAGTTAGAACATACTATTGTCTGCATTATACAAACAGGTGAGCACCATTGAATGCAAGCCAAATATGTCTTAGCAATTATACTAATTAGACAGATAGAAACTAAAAAATTAGATACCCATTTTCCTTTATTTTACTTCTTCACAAACATTTATATCTATTTATACTAGACGTTATAAATCTATCATACGAAGTATTGTTATCTGTAATGCCCATACAAGATACAAAGAAGATAAGCCAACCTCCTGAATTCACATATAACTAATACTGAAATACACATAGCATTTCCAGACTGTTTTAGCCTTCTATTTAATGCAAGAATACCCAGTCTCATACCACTGCAAAAATCCATTAAGATTTTTTATCACTCATATCAAAATAACAGAACATCCTCTAAAAGTAAAAATACCACACCATGCACCAGCGCCTCATGTATGGTAATAGATAAGAATTTTAGAACAGATGTGCATCACAGCCAGTCCGTATTTTAAAGGAAGTTCTGGGAAGTGAAAGAGTCCAAAAGGCATTTAGCAAATAAATATGGTAGTTAAAAAGTCAGTGAACTGAGACCTATGCTTTTAATTTATGGATATGATTTATAATCTTACCTTCCCAAACCTATTTGTCAGTTTTATATACTCATTGCATTCAGCCTTAAAACGACTGCAAGCTGTCAAAGGTACCGAGAATCTGTTTTTTCTCTATCCTTACTATTAGCCCACAGGGTGTCAAGATAGGGCTTGTCTTTAGGTTATGTTTCCAAGATACTGCTGCTAGTATAATAAACAATAATAGCCACCACAACAGCTAGGAAAAATAACACCCTAGTTGCCACTGAAGTGTTAGCTGATGTCAAAACACCACTTGTTGTTTTTACTAGTATGAAAATGAGCAGACATGCAGCCAAACAGAAACTTGACTGATTACATATATATTTTGCTTTGCAACACTTTTAGGGAATGGTACAAGCACTTCCTCTGGGTATAAAAACACTGTCATAATTGTCAATGAAGGGAAATAATTTTCTAGTACAAAATTGTCAGTTTTCTTCTCTCCTCCAGCAAGAAGAACACAAATAGAGCACAAGCATGAAGAAATGGGAAACAATGGTGCTGCCTTCCTATCCATTACCTTACAGACATCAAAGAGAACCAAAAAGGGCTGTTACAATGACAGCCAACCTGATTTGATGAACACCCACCTAAATTAGTCCATCTAAACTAGTCTGGTCCTGATGAAAGAGGATAACACATTGCTGAATGCACTGTTCCCATAATTTATAAAAATAGGGTTTATAAATATAGCATGTCCATTCAGGTCGAAGAAGGTGATCCTGTATTGTGTGCAGTTCTGGTGTCCTCAACATAAAAAGGACATGGAACTGTTGGAACAAGTCCAGAGGAAGCCCACGAGGATGATCAGGGGATTGGAGCACCTCCCGTATGAAGACAGGCTGAGAAAGTTGGGTCTGTTCAGCCTGGAGAAGAGAAGGCTGCATGGAGACCACATAGCAGCCTTCCAGTGTCTGAAGGGGGGCTATAGGGATGCTGGAGAGGGACTCTTCATCAGTGACGGTAGCGATAGGACAAGGGGAAATGGGTTTAAACCAGGGGAAATTTAGATTGGATATAAGGATGAAGTTCTTTACCGTGAGGGTGGTGAGGCACTGGAATGGGTTGCCCAGGGAGGTTGTGAATGCTCTATCCCTGGTGGTGTTCAAGGCCAGGTTGGACAAAGCCTGGATGACATGGTTTCATGTGAGGTGTCCCTGCCCATGGCAGGGTGGTTGGAACTAGATGACCTTAAGGTCCTTTCCAACCCTAAATATTCTATGATGTTATTATTTATTTATACAGCTGTGACTTTCAGTGTCTAATACAATCTCTGTTGCTACATGTTTTCTTCTGCTTTGCCTTGATTTGTACCTCTTCTTTACATTTTAGTTGGGGTTTCTGCCAGCTTAAACCATACTGAAAAAGAAGTTGGAGTTAAGCACCAAGTATTTTTTAGCTTTGTGTGGCAAACTTTACTGTAGCCAGAACGCCCTCAACATGGTAGGATGGAAATATTATTTAAAAACAAATAAAAGACAAATATTCAGCCAGGTGAACACAATCCTATCATGCTCTGAAAAGGAAAATTACTCAAATTTTGGAACACCTAATTCTCTGATTCTGAACTTCTGCATGATTAACTTGCAACATTAACAAATATGTTAATTTCACTTTTCAGGAGATAATTTTCCAAATAGATATGCATTTATTGTAGTACTATCTCCCCTGCAGTGATGCACCTGCAATGAATTGCCATGTGGAAGAGGGGACAAGAGGAGGAACAATTGAAAAATAGGCACAGAATGGTGGCTACAAAATGGAAACCTATTTGCACCTTCAATCTGTATTCGCTAAAAGTGTAAAAGCAGAGAAGTACAATCTACCACAATTGCCAAAAAATATCTCAGCTGATTTCATACATAGATATATACATGTATATGTATATATCTCAGACTTGGCAGAGAGAATACATTTGTACTTGCATAGGCAAACACCCATCAGATACATCATCTGCTCTAGAATATACCCTCTTATAACAATAAGTGGCCCATTTTTTGAGATCAATTCCTTTTCTTTGTAGAAGTGGAACTCAATACTCAGAAAGCTATTAGAATTCAACCCACTGAATTCAGCCTGTAGACTAAGGTTACAACATTTCAAGAGGCCAGGCTGGATGAGGCTTTCAGCAACCTGGGTTAGTGGAAGGTGTCCCTGCCCATGGCAGGTTTGGAACTAGATGGTTTTTTAAGGTCCCTTCCAACCCAAACCATTCAACAATTCTATGATTCTATGACTGAATCCAAAGTAGAAAATAGAGGTATAACCCACTTTGTTGCAGACTTTGGCTGTGTCTGCTGAAAATTTGGAGAAAGCAGGACAGAAATACAATCTGAATGTTGTCTCTACCACAGCAGTTGGGTGTGAGAATTAATGCTAAATATTTTAATATGTTCAAACTAGATAGATTAAATTTAGCAAGGGTTGAATAAACTATATATTTAAACCAAGCTTTCTCAAGTACTTCCCACAGGTAACATGCTTTCCAGAAAGGGGACTTTTCAGTTTTCTATTGCAGATAACCTTTGTTATGCAGCTGCTCAGTTCACAGTGACTGGCCTTTGGAGGCACTGTACAGAGCAATCTGTAACAAGCCTCCTGGAAACCAACTCTGGAAAAGAGGAAGCTGAAAATCTGGAAGCCTCCTCCTATGAATTTCAGAGGAAACTCAGACAACAAATGGAGCAAACCTCTTCAGCAGGGCCAAGAGTTCACCCTGATAGACAAAGACATTCTTAGCCATTTTAACTTTTACAAGTTGTGCAAGTATTAATAGGAACAAAATATTTCGGCTAAAATATTGCAACTTCCATAATCAAGAATATTTTTAGACACTGCCTCTACTGGAGTTACTCTATTAACAATAAAATCATCTCAGTTTGTTCACGGAAACAGTTGAAAACTGAAAGACGACCAAGTTCTGCACAAGGCAGGTTTTATTCAGCCACAGCTGTAGCAAACAATTGAAAAATGTATTTGATGAATAATCTATTTCCTCAGGCATTCTGGTATGTCATAAATAGTGATATTAAACAGCTGCAAGGACCTTAACAGAACCAACAGTTCCACTTTTTACTAATGCATCCAATGGATATGGTAATCTAGATAAACTGCAAATCATATCAAGAAACAGCTGGAGAAATTTCTACCTGTAAAAAAGTCCAGCACCAGGTATACCTATAATAAGGTCTCATTTAACATTTCAAATGAGGAATTAGCTGGCAACAGTGTAATACAAAAATCTTATCAAGTTGTCATCTTGTGACCTATATAAGAATATTGCACAAACAGCAAAAAGAATTTCAGTTCTGTCTTAAGTTCCAGCTCCTCAGCATTCTGCCTTTCTTACTGAATCTGCTTTGGATGTTGTCCCTGTAACTCCTAAAATAGGTTTTTGTTAGCTTTGAGAAATTAAATGTTGCTAGTATTGGGAAAACAAATGTGTGACTATTGATAAGAACAACCCCATGTACCAGTACAGGTTGGGGGTTGACCTGCTGGAAAGTAGTGAAGGGGAAAGGGACCTGGGGGTCCTGTTGGATAGGAGGATGACCATGAGCCAGCAATGTGCCCTTGTGGCCAAGAAGGCCAATGGCATCCTAGGGTGCATTAGAAAGGGTGTGGTTAGTAGGTCAAGAGAGGTTCTCCTCCCCCTCTGCCTTGGTGAGGCCGCATCTGGAATATTGTGTCCAGTTCTGGGCCCCTCAGTTCAAGAAGGACAGGGAGTTGCTTGAAAGAGTCCAGCGCAGAGCCACGAAGATGATTAAGGGAGTGGAACATCTCCCTTATGAGGAGAGGCTGAGAGAGCTGGGTCTCTTTAGCTTGGAGAAGAGGAAACTGAGGGGTGACCTCATCAATGTTTACAAATATGTAAAGGGTGAGTGTCAGGATGATGGAGCTAGGTTTTTCTCAGTGATGTCCAGTGATAGGACAAGGGGTAATGGGTGTAAACTGGAGCATAAGAGGTTCCATGTGAACATCAGGAAAAACTTCTTTACTGTGAGAGTGACAGAGCACTGGAACAGGTTGCCCAGGGGGGTTGTGGAGTCTCCTACGTTGGAGATATTCAAGGCCCGGCTGGACAAGTTCCTGTGTGATGTACTCTAGGTTACCCTGCTCTTGCAGGGGGGTTGGACTAGATGATCTTTTGAGGTCCCTTCCAAACCTTGGGATTCTGTGATTCTGTGTGATAAGGTGTTTGTGGGCTTTTGTAACACAAATAAATATTCTAGTGACAGAGCAGAGACAACACTTTCACCAAATGAGGTAGTTTTGGGAAAATACTGGACACATGAAAATCTAGTTTCATGTGGAAGTATCAACCTCAAATACTGCCTTGCTAGGACAACTGTCTACCACACCTTCTACTTACAAATGGTATTTACTTATTGGATGATGCAAGATGTTAAGAAGACTCCATGAAGCCCCTTCCCCTAAGCAATGCTCAATTTCAGAATGAAAAGTAAGTATACTTAGTCTTGATAAACATTTCTTAAAAAATTTGACCATTTACATTAATTGCATAACAGAAGATAAAGTATCTGTATTTGCTGATGAAAAAGCATTAACAAAGCAAGGCTGTATTTTAAAATATTTGTGTGCATGTATGCACTTACACATACACTATTTTCTTCCGTAAAAATATATAAATATATACACATCCAGGAAAACTTGGAAAAAAATATTTACAAAATCTATAATCTACCTGTAAGCTAAAACAAGGCAAGGAACCAGCAGAGTTTACTTTGCGTATAAAACCTAAAGACTAGCGATTAACAACAACTATTTGTTAGTATCAAATACAATTTTCTGTTTAGAAGGCATGATAGATATGTAAAAATTCTATGCATAAAGTCATCAAAAGTTACACACATATCAGTTCCAGTGACCCACAACTTCAAAAAAAATGTCTCTCTGATGATTCTGTTTCTTCTAGGCAGGATATGCAAGCCATCACTTCTTCTATCAGAAGATGGAGTGATGCAACAATTTTCTTCATTCATTTTCAATTAGTTAGAAACTGGAAATACTAATAAACCTCAGATCAAAATTTGAAATCTGGATCTATATAGCATAATACATTTCTTCAAGGATACTTTGCAGGCTAAATGAAAGTTTTTTCTTACTCTTTAAGAACAAGAAATATTACTAAATTACACAGCCAAGAAAAGCAGCTAAGTCATATGGGTGACCTATTATGGAACCAACTCAATTCCATCAGCAGGTTCATGGGTAATTAATGTGTTTTTCAAAATCGAGATTTCAGAAGGGATTATTGTTTTGTTCTGTGGTTCTTTAGCAATTTCAGAAAACTATACTCTTCAGCTGAGTCTCCTTTTTGGCAGATGCTTTACTGATCCCCTGCTTTAATGACCCTTTTTTTCTTTAGAGCTGAAGGGAACAAAATGCCTCTATGTGGAAGGCAAGACGGTTCAATTCTTTAATTTTCTAGCAGTTGAGATGAATAGGAGGACAAAGAGGTGGAGAACAGGAAGTGGATCAGCTTCTTGGCATTGTAAGAGTACCTCTCTTTACTAGAAAACAGCTCTTTCCATTGATTTTTAATAGCCCTCTGATGTCTAAGCCTTTCTAACAAAGAACTCAAGATATCTATACTGTGGAGGAAAAGTGGAAAAGGACCAGGCATAAGTCACAAGGAAATTAATTGGTATGGAAAATGTTTGGATGAGAGAAGAAAGTAGTGAGTGAAAAAAAGTGAAACATATTTGAGGTAAGTGGGAGAATGTGACTGCTTACTTTCAGGAAGATTGGAGTTACAGTTATGCACATACTGAGAAAACGAATTAAAGGTAAATGAATTTAAAGTAAACCTTAAACAAGGTGATATTATTTTTGAGATCAGATATCTTTTTCTGACTACTTATAGGAATTATTATAAAGGTGCTTCATCCTCATTCTATGCTTTAGAGAATCCTGAAAGAGTGACAAAAGGAAAAAAGAAACAAGGTTGAGGAGTATTAAAACAACAATGAAAAAGCTGAAGGAAAATATAATGTATCCAAGATAATGGAAGACTGAGATGCTGTACCTTCTCCTTATCAGTAGTTGGCAAAAATCTGAAAATTTTAGTATCAGTCTTCATGTCATCAGCCAGTTCTAAACTGGCTAGTAAGTAGCGACTGCTACTTACTGTCCAGTTTTCTACTCAAAAATCAAGTTACATTTTGCAAGGTGGAGTACTGAAATAATCCTTATAGTCTTTTAAGAGAATGTTACATGGAAATAAAAGAAGAGCTTTCCACTTAAAAACTGATGTTATAAGTTCAAACATATTATAAAAAATACTCTCAACCTTCATTTTGTAATTATAAGGAACTCAATTTGTCATAATGTATTAAAAGCTCCTCTCTAAGAACAGAAGAAAACAGTTGATCACTTATCAATAGACATCAAATTCCACTCACATGTGCAGAAATCAGTAACACCTTTTACTGTCGCATATTTTCTGCAAAGGCCCCAGGTGTGTGTCAAATGCATCAGGAGAGGGAACATACCAACTGCAGGGTAGACAAACTGCAACTGTTAACTAACCTATAGGAGAAGTGCCTGCCTTTAGCTTCCAGCTATTTGTTTCTCTTAATCCTTCCTGTATTCCATTTATCACTTCTGTCCCTGTAAAACTTAGAACTATACCTTAATAGACAGTATTCTCCATGGATTAAAAAAAAGAATTGTACTTTTTTTAAGCAAACCACTTCTCCATCTTTTATTCCATAAACTACACTAACTGACCCCTGACAGTGCCTTTATAAGGAGTTATAAGGACTTTATCTCCAACCTCCGGTGTTAACTCTTCTCTGTTCAATTTCCAAATTCTCAACTTTCCTTAAAGACATTCAAACTTAAAAACATGGACACAAAAGTTGTACATGCTATTGGAGCATCAGCCTCATCAATTTTGTTCTGATAGTCAAAATGACCTCTTCACATCTTTTTGTACATTAAATTGAAACATAAATCATCTCAGCTGTACTGTCGAAAAGTGCTTTTTCACTAGGATTAGCAGGTAACTTTCAAAGTCAACGTTTTCTAGGATATTACTCCTCATTACATAGATAGCCTATCATTTAGCTTAATTAAACCACACTTTATTTAGAATAGATTCAGCTTTTCAAGTGATCTAAGTCACTCTTTAGGAATGACTCATCACCATTCTACCGATACCTTGCTGCAGTCCTCCCTTTTTTTTTTTTTTTTCTCAAGCAAGATTATATATACTTCAGTATCACTGATGATAATAATCCAAAAGCAGAGTTGAAACCCAGTTAAAATTCACTGAATGCTCTTCAGTGTGATGTTTCATTATTGATGACTGGTTTTTTCAGCTACAATTGCTGAATCAAATTAGCTTTCAGATGCGCTTTATCAAGTGCTCTATGCTGTTGATCTCTTCAATCGTAATAGAAGCAATGTCATATTTTGCCCAAATCCTTTAAAATGGCTGACAACAGCCACAGCTGCTTCAGAGAAAGGTGTAAGCAACCATAAAAATTAGTTATGCATCAACCTGCTTCCACTGCAACATTCTCAGTGGCTAACTTATGAAAGAAGTTGATAGACACTTAGTAATGTAATTTTTGACTGTGTGAAAAATATAATTTTATCCATTTTGAATTTTCTACAGTTCAGTTTTCACTATATCTCAGGTTCCAACCGCATTTTTTTGCCAGAAGAGTTTATAATCAAAGTTAGTAATTTCCAAACATCTCTGAGATGTAGAATGCTACAAAATTTTGTTTCTTTAGCAAGATACGTGAATATTTTAATTTTGCAGCACTGGTCCCTTAATGATCCAATGAGCCCATTCTCTAGCCTATTGCCTGCTTTTGTATATGCTCAGAATGTTTTGTTATTTATCCATGGTTAACTAGTCACCCCTTAGACCTTCTCTTAGTTCTCCTGATTATTTGTGTACACAGACTGCTTGCTGCAATTTATGATACTTTTATTGGACTCCATAGGGTTGGTTTCTCCATTTTCTCAAGGCTATTTGGCTCCAACGATCTTGTCATGCAGTCATTGCAATCTCAGCCCAACCTTTTTTCTGCATGCTCTGTATATATCTACAAAACAATAACCATCAATTGTGTGCCCCAGCTGTGTAGAAATTAATTATGCATGCCTTTATTGTAATATATGCATGCATTATGCCTGCACTCATAGGCATTTCCTGACTTTAAATTGTTAACTATTCTCACCAAAAGGTGAGTTTTATTCTAAGTATTTTTAATTGGAATAAAGCTAAATATTATGAGTTAACCTTCCACAGAGTAAACTTAAACCACTAGAAACTACAAAGTGTGCTTTGTATCTTAAAATTATCAATATTGAAATTGTTACATAATTTAATGGATAGACTACTATTTACCTCTAATATTTGCATTCAGAATGGGTCAAATAATTCTGAGTTTATTTTACATGACTATGGTGTGTTGACCCTGGCCAGCAGCTAAGCACCACACGGCTGCAAGCTCACCCTCTCTCTGCCGGCAGGATAGGGGAGAGACTAGGAATAGAGCAAGCAAGAAAACTTGTGAAGAAGAAATGAAGGGAAAGAAAATCAAACAAACAAAAGAAAACAAAACCAACCAAACAAGAACAAAACCACAAGGAATGCAAAGGTAATCACATGAGTCTAGTAGCAATGGCTCAGCTGTCCAGGTCATGTCCCCTCCCAGCTTCTTGCTCAAACTCAGCCTTACTCACCACAGGGAGGAGAGTCATAATGTGAAAAAGAGCCCTGACACTGCAAGCACTGCTCAGCAATAACCAAAACACTGCTCTATTACTAAGATTGGTTTAGTCACAAATCTGAAGCACAGCACCGTAAGAGCTGTTATTAGCTGTTATTAACGCCATTCCAGCAAGACCGAGTACAATAAGACACTGTAAAACATAAGCAGAAATTATCAAAACTCCAACTTCAGTGAAATGCTGTCATAATTTGCTGAAGTGATGGCTCTTGCCTGGTTTTGGCACTGGTCATCAGCCTAAATCATGTACTGCTTTTTGTAGATTCATTTAAGAAGGAACAAGTACACTTCTCTTCTCTGAGAGACAACATTTTGGTTTCTACATAATCCTGGTGCCTCAAGGGCTGGGTACCAGTAAAGGATAGACAATGCCTCTGCTTGTGCTCAGATCCATGCTTTGTCAAAGCAGCTCTCTATTTCAAATTCCTTTACAAATCAAATAGCAGCATCCTGTGATCTTCTCAATAACCCAGCTGTTTGCTCCAGGGAATTTTGAAAATTCATTTGACTACTTTGACAACAGAAAGTTTGACTGCCTTTGAATCTGCTTTCAAAGACAAAGTTATACAGGTCAAGCTATTGCCCATGGAGTATTCTGTTTAGCTTTGACAATGATGGATACCTTTCATGACCATTTCCCAGATCCCTTATGCCTACACTTCACAACTGTCCTTAATGATGAATGACAGTCATCGGCATGAATGACAATTTTCCACTACACTCAATACACTCATCCCTAAAGAAATGGCATTATCATTACATTTCCTTGTTATAATTTATCAGACTGAAATACTACAGAGTCTCTGATTACTAGATTCTTTATTAATGTAATAACTTGAACAAATACTAAGTTATATGTTTTGCTGATGGTGAAAGATAAGAAGTTGTTAGGTACAGCATATTCTGTTTTCACTGCTTTAGGAACTGTAAATCTTACTTTTTAAGGAAAATGCAATGTGAAGAAGACAGACTGTTTTGATTTGAAATTGGTTTGGATATCCTAGCTGAGCCTTGAAGAAATACATAACTGATGGTTATAAAATTAAGGGATGTTCAAAACTGTATTTTAATGGAAGTCATCTTCTCACCACTCAGTGGAGGTTTTTTTGCTATATAGTTACATCTTCATTGATTCAACAGGGACTGAAACAGTGTAGCAAAAACACTCTCTGGAAAAATTCATCAAGTCTTTGTACTTTGTGAGAAAAGTTCTCAGGCCACAATTCTTGACATTGATTACTCATTACCAGCAGATCCAACTGAATTTATCTTAAATAAATTTATCTTAACAACTAACACAAGCTTTGTTCAAAATTATTATTTCTATTACTGTAACAATGAAGGTCCTCAGTCACAGACCAGAGCCTCTCTATACCTGTGTTCTATAGAAACAAATTAAAAAAGACTGCACGTGAAGTTGTGGGCATCCCTGGGAGTGCTCAAGGCCAGGTTGGACAGGGCTTGGAGCAACCTGGTCTAGTGGAAGGTGTTCCTGCCCACGGCAGGGCGCTGGAGCTGGATGATCTTCAAGGTCCCTTCCAACCCAAACCATTCTACAATTCTATGATATAGAATAAAATGTTTGACATCTAACAGAAGAAGAGTATAACCTAGATATAATTCATCAAATAGAAAGGAACATGGTAAGTATAGAAGCACGAGAATCGCAGAACCAATAAGAAAATATTGATCAGCTTGGTGGGCACTGTTTTTAGAGAACTTGAGTCTTGCATTTTGCAAGGTATCACATTAGTGATTTATATAAGAAGCTTCCTAAGGTTTCAGAAATGTAAAGGCTTGCAGGGCAGGAAAACAGAAAGCATGAAGGAACTTGTTTTAAAACAAACATGGAAGGGAACCTGAAATAACATGCCACTTGAGAGGACAAATGATCTTCAACTCTGGGGCAACAGTTTTTATTTATATTTTTATTTGCACATAGATGGAGATGAGTACGCTTTTTTAATAGCTTCCAGATTTTACATCAGTGGTATACCTCAGCAATATTTATCCATTGTCAATATGAGTCAAAGAGGGTAATTTTTTTCAGGGTCTAGTAGGAAGCAGTACGTTAATGCTGATACCTTGACAGAATACTTGTGTTCACATTTATACATGGCAGAAGGGTGGGAAGACATCTCTAACGTGATACAGAGGTGAATTGCAGTGCACATAAAAACTTACTCTCCACAGCAGATCACTTTACACAGACAAAAAAAGAAATACTAGATGATGCCAGGCAGTATTCTCAATCTGCTTGCGCATTCCTCAACTTTGGGAACTTTGTGCGTTTTTACCTTTGTATTTGTGATCTTTATAAATCTGGCTGCTTCAGAAGGTACCTAATTTTATACTTACAAGATGATTCAGCACCATTTGTATGGTCCGGGTGTGCTGCCCGTGGAACGTAAGGCATCTTCTCTGAGTCCTGCAGTAGCTTCAGAAAAACCTTTCATGAAATAGGAAAAAAATAAATTAGAATCCATTTTCTAAGAAACTACTTTATATATCCCAAACATCCACATTGTCAGATATTAGTAGTGGCTGCTGTAGCCACCCTCTTGGAATATGACTTAAAATTAATCAAGCTTTCCAGAGGAGGAATCCTGGGGATAAGGGGAAAAGAATAAATGCCAATAGATGCAAAAGCATCTATGCAATATATTGTTGGCCCATGCACACTACTGTCTGCAAAGATTTTTCAATATACTGGTGGCCCTTGTTTGATATTTTGTGCTTCTAAACTGTGATATATTTCGGAACTCAGTTACTACAGTTTTAACTGAAGGCATGTTGACAGCTTCAATTCTTTTCTGATACATTAGATGGAAATCTGCGGGCACAACTGGAACTACTGTCAAAGAGTTTTACATATACCAGCACTAAATCTAACATACAGAATTATACAGAACCAAAAATCCACAGAGCTCTGGGAAAGGTCCATAGATTTATGCAAGCATATGGGCAATAACATTATTGTTATTGAAAGATATTTAAAGAACAATGCAATCATCAGGTGTAGCCAACATTAACAAAGACCTGTCTAATTAATACTATGGAGAAGACTGGGCAATAATGTGTGTTCTGTAGCAAAACCATCAGCATTTATATCGTGAATTGGAAGAACATAATAGGAACCTGCTACCTAAAATTACTATGGGAAAAACTGAAAAAAATTTTATAAAAGTAACAATCTAAAAAACTGCACTAGAATTAAATTGTAAGGGTTGAATCTTCCTAGGCAGGCGGACACACATCAGAAGGGTTTTAAAGGTAACATTAAAAAAAACCCAGAAGAATTCACCAACTTTATAATCATGAGATCTGTTTAAAGGTATATACACTTTGACACATAGATTTGTGTTTGACCTATTGCTTCTTGCTTAATCCTGTTTCACAGTTCTGTCCACATAACATCCTTTGAATGTCATAGAGGTGTATTTAATTCATCAGTCCCTCAGCCTTGCAGAAGCTTGGAACAGCTTTCATAGGGAGTCAGTTACTAATTCTTACCCCACTTCCTGTAAGCTCAGATGAAAAATAAAATAAACGTCTTTTTACCTTAACCTGAACTGCAATTTAAACAGTGATCTAGGTATTTCAGATAGAAAGAAAGGAAAAATTAACAGAATTACCGTGAGCATCTCTAATTAAACAGCAAAAGTACAAATAAATTTTTGCTTTCTTTTGATGAAAGCTTTCTTTGAGCTGTTTCTTTGAGCTTTCAGTTGAGCTTCCAATCTCTAACATACTGTGATACTGTGATACTGTGAGCTGCAAGACTTAGATTATAACCACAGTGCAAATTTCAGAAATCATTAAGAAACTATTTATTTCTTCCCACAAAAGAACCTGAGAACCTGATAGCAGTTATAACAAAGAAAATCCTTGTTTCCAAGGAGCTTATACAATAGAAAATAAAAACAGTCAATGTGAAGTACTTTATAGTTGCGGAAAGATATTTCTTGACTTGCTAAGGTCTGACTGTTACAATAACCATATTTTCTGTAGTCAATGTAATTGCTATTTAACAGAGATTATTGATTGCACTTGTTACCTGCCAACTTTCAGAGAACACTTTTGGTCATTAACAACTGCAAGGGCAGAAGAAATTAATACCTCCTGACATTTTATTATCAGACTCTGGAGGGAAATCCTAACTGCCCAAAGCCACATTCTAATTTGTTGCCTCAGACCTGCTTGCTGATGGTTCCTCTGCACACCAATTCCATCAAGCAAACTGAAGTGAACCAACTAAAACCACAAAGGAATTAACCATCTCTGGCTGGGATGAAGGCTACGCTACAAAAGTGTTGCCTGCATATACACAGTTCAGCTCCAAAACTCCTGCTGAAGCTGCAGACAGACTTTTTCTTCTTTAATCACTTAATGAAAGAATGTAACTATGCCTTAGAAAAGAAACAAACCCGCCACATATTTTTCTAATATGGGCTGTGCCCACTGCAGCTTCACTGACACAACTATTCTGGCAGATCTCTAAAGACAGAAGGCCAACTGCTGTGCCCAGTCCTCCCCATAGTATCCAGGCAGCTTTCAAATCCCATTAAGCATGGGAATCATTAGGGACTAGATTATACAGTGACATGACAAATTATCTAATGGTGCATAGGATGTTGTGGACAGAAGTAGTATTAGCCGAACAATGTTATTAGCAAAGTACCCTCCAAAACCCACAGATCTGGAAAAGTCAGGATTAGACATGATGATAGAGAGACAATGTGTTCTTGCCGTAAATTCTTGGATAAATTCAACAAAAGAAGGTGTCTCCTAGCCCTCAGCAGAGCATCCTTTTCCCTACATGTCTTAGCAATTTCTGCTTAATTTCTGCTATGGCTTGCAACTCCACATCTAACCAAGGAATTTTCCAGATGGTTGTCTGTAGAGGAGAACCTGAGGAAATGGACATTTCCTGTAGCCCTCTGAGATGTACTAGGCAGCTACTAGTTCATTTCTTCCTGATTCCTTCTTTGGGACAGCCTCATATAAACAAGCCTGGTCCACTGATACAGTGGCACAGTATCCCTGACACTTCACTGCAATTGTCATTCCTAAAACACATCTTGACCTGAAGGGAAGAAGTGCGGAAAACCAAGGTGGCTGAAATAAAGAGAAAGTGAAGGGGGGAGGGGGGAAGCCAACAGCAACAAAAAAAAACTAGCCAACATCTATAGACAGTCCTTTTTCATCTAAAAGCACTGACTGATATTTTAGCAGCATTTCTGGGCCCTACTACATTTTCTATTCACATTGGTTTTATATTATCTTCCAGGAAGTACATGCTGAGCATAGACTTCCATAGTTATGGGTATGCTTCACTAAGCAGAACAATGCAGAAGCAGTTTTAGAGTCATTCACTGTGCATGACTTAACTGAGGAACTTTTGCAAGCATGTCAATTGTTATCTGCTAAACAGGAGCACTTCTGACTGTCAAATACGCACTCAGAGGGAGACAGACACTTGGCACAGCTCAAAGCCACAGGAAGAAATTGCATGCTTTTGAGGAACGTGCTTAAAATAGGTAAGGAGTAGCGTGGCTCACTTCTAGCACTTGCTCCTGCAAGCTCCTGCAAGCTTCCTCCATGCCAGACACTGAAGGACCACCTCCAGCCACTCTTGGGGATGGAGAAAGCAGGTAGCCATACTGGCTGTTGAGGACTGCCCTACTTGCAAGGAGCAGCCACTGCCCTGGCTACTTCTTTCAGATCACCAAAGATGTTTAGAACATCCTTCACAAAACAAAATCTCATCAGAAGCTGCATAGTTTTTAAGGCTAAACTATTTCAAGGAGGTATATGTCTTTCCCTGGAAAGTTTTGTAGCAAACTGTCTGGTCATTTCAAGGAAGAGAATTTATAGTATGCCATTAACAGGTATTTAGACACACCTTATTTTGCAAAGATGTTTCAATGGTTTTATTCTCTCCTCAAATCAAAGCAAGAAAGCCATAAGTTTTGAAACCTCCAGGGTTGTTCCGCTCAATTTAATTAACCACTCTCCCTTTTAGTTCTGCTAACACTCTTTGGATTGCAAACATTATAAAGTATACAAATACAAATGGTTGGAAAACATATTTAAAACCCAAAATGAAGCAAATACCATATTAATGAGATATAAGGTTTCAGGAACTGATTTTGTTAGAACTTCATGGTTTTGAAGTACACTTTGAAGTGTGAATGGACTTTTAGAGAGTGCAAGTGTCCCTCAGATTGAAAAAGAATAATGGTGAGTGTATGAGAGAACAAGAAGAAAGGATAAAATGAAAATTGGAACATATTTCTTCCTTTAAAGTAAGAGTTCTTTGTTTCCAGATTGAATTGTTTGAATAGACTAAATAGCACTATTATGTGCTACCCATTTAGTTGCCAATGCAAAGAGGCTTTTGATAAGAAAATGGAGAATTGAGATTGCAACAATAACTAATGATCAGATGCAGAGATGACAGAAATCACCCTAAATTAATGTATTAAGTCCTCAAGCTGAAGAACTATATAGCAATATCTAATACCACCTTTAAACCTTTTTTTTTAACCTTCCCTGCAGAAAACAGCCAAAATGAAACTCTCAACTGAATAACAGATACAGCACAGATACAGCACACTGAGGAAGCTTCCTGTATTCCATGACAACTTCACATTTACTTTACACATGCTGGTTCCGCAAAGTCACATGATATCCTACAGGGACATAGTAAAAAAGGTTCTCAATATATACACTAACACACAATCTATGAAGTTAGGCACTGAAGAGCATTCTTTCTTATAGCATGTTAATCACCCTACATAATTTGAAAGAAAATAACAATTTTTCAAGCAGCTTTTGATTTGTATCATAGAATTGTGTATCAGGAACGTGATTTATAGGACCATATAACATGTTTATCAAACTTCTGTGATTTATCACCCTGCCATAGTGGGTGCTTGCCATGCTAGCCTTTTGCAATGTGGTCATTTATAAGACAAACACCGAAGAGATGCCTTTTTTTTTTTTCTAAATGACTCAGCTGTATAGAGATTAGCTTCAAAGGAAACCACATACTTGCTAGCAGATGACTCTTTGGACAGCAGTTAAAAACAAGTGTGAAAACAGAGATCTTTTATGCTTGTGAAGGGTCCTAAAAACCTATGTTGCTAATCAACATAGTGCTAAAGATGTCTCCCAGTGACCACTTCACGATATAGAAGCTCCACATAGTTGCGTATTGGTTCAATAAATTTCATGAACAATTGTCGTTTTACGTTTACTTGCATTATTTGAGTTTTATTTATATCTTTTTCCACAGATATGCAAGATGAACAAGTCTAAACTTGCAAAGCAAACCCAGAACTACTGATGCAGTTTCAAATATCACAAATTTCACAATAAAGTGTTATGCAATATGGAAGATATGATTTAGAGTAGCTGGAAGCTAATACAGGTTTATCTAACCAAGAAAACCAAGAAAATGCCATTAAGCAGAAAAACTAGAAGTACCTCTTCCAAGGTGGTGTCAGAAATGCCATAGCCAGTCACATGTAGACGATGCAGGCTTTGATCTAAAGCCTGAAAAAGACTTTTAAAAGAGGTCTTATCTGCCATTTCTGGAATCACATAGGTCACCTCAGTCCCACTGTTCTCTTTCAAGAAGGCTTCTGGGATGTGGGTCTGTACAAGAGATGTGATCTGAGCAGTATATTTAGGATCCTGGATTTCAAGCACAGAGGGCTATGAGAAAGAAAGATAATAATCCACAAAAAAAATTTAATATCACCAGAAGTATAGGACTTGGTAATAGAATTCATATGGGAAAATTTCCACTGATGAAATTGCTTGAAACCTGGGACACAGAGACTACTTTCCAGGATAAAAAACAGTGAGACAAAGCACTTTTCAGCTAAATATTGAAATTCATCAATTTCAAAGACGTCATTGTGGTCTTCTAAAGAATAATAATAATAGTAGTAATAATAATAATAATAGTGTCACCCACAACAAATGACCAAGAAAGCTAATAAAAACATGTTCTGCAGGCTCTCTAACAATCTGTATCACATATTACTTCCTTGCAATGACATACACCTCACTTAGAATATACACAACCATTACTTGGCAAGCACTGTGAAATTCCCTACAGTACCTTTTTAGCATACCTCTTTTGTCAGCGTTAGACTGTGTCCCTGGCCATATGTTTCTCTCAGATAAGAGGGAGAGCCCCAGCACTTCAGCTGGCCACGCTGCAGGATAGCAATGTGATCGCTGAGCACCTCTGCCTCATCGAGATGGTGAGTGGTAAAGATCAGCGTGCAACCTGCATTAGAAAGATTGGTACATGTCTGCAAAACCTGGTTTCTAAAGAAACACATTTTGCTTTCACAAGGATCCTTTAACTTTAAGAGAACATGTTTTAGCTCTCTTCAAAACATAAATGCAAGACACGAACAAAATCTGCATTCCGATTTGCAGTCTGAGTTAGAGTCAAGTCTAAGCATGCATTGCGTTGTATTATACATGTAAGCAATATCAAGCATTACAATTTCAACCTGTTTTAAGAGTGTAAGAGATGCCTTAAAATCACATAACAGCGGTGTCTGTTTCAATGGATCATTCGCTGTGAGTTATTACAGCTAATTGAGTGCTCACTAGCTGAATAGTTTGCTTCCCACAATCTGCTTTTTAGCTTATGGCACTTAAAAATTAATGTAGCAAACTGACTGATGATTTTATTTTCATTAGAAGTATATATGCATCTCTATACAG
Source organism: Psittacula echo (assembly GCF_963264785.1). Taxonomy (NCBI): domain Eukaryota; kingdom Metazoa; phylum Chordata; class Aves; order Psittaciformes; family Psittacidae; genus Psittacula; species Psittacula echo. Next base: position 87,100,964 of record NC_137737.1, on the reverse strand, counting down.
ATATGTGAAAAATGGGAAATGAAAACCAGAAAATAATTTTGAGAAGCTAACAAAAAAGAAAATGGTAAGAGAAGAGAAACTTGAGTATAGGTCTCAAAACGAAGCTCAATCTTCTGTCAGACTGGACATCCTTCTGTGAGATAACAGATAATTTTTGTAAGCTCATTTGGCTGCTTTAAAGTTTCCTAAGTTAGATTAAATGTTACCTCTGAAATTAATGTATTTAGTTACTGAATGGTACTACTAATATTCTGAAGATCCTGATTAAATTGATTGAAACAGAATTACAGAAAGGAAAGTAAGCAGCAAATTATGTCTATAGGCTTTGTACCAGCTTTATATTTCAGAAGAACATCCCAGATGCTACGTCGAGAACATGGATCTACTCCACTGGTGGGCTCATCTAGAACAACTGTCTTTGAGTTTCCAATGAATGAGATAGCAATTGACAGCCTCCTTTTCATTCCTCCAGAAAGAGCTCCAACTGGTTTGTACTGGTGCTGGAATAAATCCACATCTTCCAGAGCTCTGAAGTTCAGAAACGGGAAACGTTTTGGAAAACTTTACCTCCAGTCACACCATGTGCCCTCAGAGCTGAATTACTGAAAAGTCACTGTAAATGGAACGTGGAAAAAACCACTACTTCTGACATTACACTTTTGGTGACAAGAAAAATAGGGGAAAAAAATTATTTCTCTACCTATGCAGTATAAACACTCATCACCACCTGAAATAGAAATTCTGGATAGATATTGTGTAGGAAAGTATTGTGCAGGATAAGAACAGACAATTTTGAAATTAATTCCAATAAAATAAATGCCAGTTTGTCTAACAGTTTCAGCAAACTCTAGAGTATAGCGTCTTAAGCCATGGTAAAGAAGGTTATTTCATAACTCAAACAGTGCTTCAGTTTTTGTAGCTACATAGCAAATCTTAAAAATTGCCTGAGTTTTTAGGAAATGTATAGTCATTTCAAGTAAATTATGCTGCTTTTGGGGTTGTTTTCTTTTTTTTTTTTTTTTTGAAGACATGTTTCTGTGATCTAAACAGATTAGTGATCCCTATGTAGAGTAATATACTACCTAAGCCAACCTAATGTAATTCCTGTGTTAAGGACTTAGAGATACCTCACAGACATTGCCTTTTCAGCCCCTGCCCTCTGACGAACTTGCCTTTGAGCAGTGTGTGGAAACAGGGTCAACAAAAGCAGCCCTGAAATACCACTGATTTATTTTTCATCACCTTGAACATTCACTCATTGACCTAAAAGTTTTCAGTTTCTATTAGCCTGGCAAGCAAGACAGAAAAGACTCAACAGTCCTAAGGTAATACCCTGAATCATTTAAATGTATACGCAGTCTGTAAACCATGCCATTTAACCTGAGAGAATTTTTCATTTTAAAGAAAACAGGTTCTTGTAATTTTTGTATAGATATATAACCAGGAAAATTATTCTTAATCTCTTTGGAGTCCTATCTTTTGCTTAATGAAAAACAATTTTTTTTCATTGTTTTGCTGCATTTCTAGTTTGTCTGAAACATTTTAAAGAATTCAATGCCTTTAAAATAAATTATTTTTTTCTTAGTAGCAAGGTCTGTAGAGTTCTGAGTATTCTTGTATGTCATTAGTATGACAGATTGCTGCTGAAACAGCAATTCAGAAGTCTAAGTACAATGAAATACAGGATATTATTTTGCAGAAATTTTAAACCAAAAACTATGTTTGAGTTGATTTTATTGTCCTAGAGAGTTGGTTCTGGTTTTCTAGAGAGAATTCAGTGTCTCACACCAGAAAATTTTCAGATCAAAATTTTTAAGTAATGGGGTTTTCTGATAGCTACTAAAAAGGAAAGCCACTTTGCCACAAATGTGTCTGCATATGCCTAATTGTACATTCAAAGAAAAGTCCCATCAACTTGGCATTCTTTTCTGTTAAAGCATGGAAGTGCCCAGTCCTTCACACAGTCTAGCATGATTTAGAAGGTAAACGGAAACTATTTATGTTGACACACCATTAGAAAAGCATACATTTTATTCCTAAAGTCCAGAAAATGAACCAATTTGCTACTGTGAACAAGATCTCACCTTGTATGGTTTCCTAGCTGTTTAATACACATAATGCAAAAATGAACAAGATCTAGTCCTATAAGAACAAGTAGCAGCATAGACCTACTAGGAAACATTCTCAACCTGACAAGTGGCAAATCCTCTGACGTGATGTCAGAGCTCTGGCTTGGTTTTCCTATTGGATTGCTTGTTCTCAGAGCCCTTCATTTATTAATCACATTTAAAGTCTGAATTCGACAAAGGAAAAAGTTGATGGTTTATTTAAAAAGATTATAACAAGTACTGCCTTTACCTGCCTTTTCTGGTTTTCCAATCTTCCCTTTACTGCAGGTGATGGAAAACAGGATAATAAATACATAGTCAGTGTTGACTTATCTGAAAACACAGGGTGAAGTCACAGCAGTTTGCTTTCTATCTGACTCTCCAGCATGGAGGGAGGTAAGGCAGACAGTAGGAGGCAGGAACAACTACTGCTACCAGGCTTACCATCTCCACTCCAGTCATAACATGTTTATTTGATGGTTCTTTATACCAGGATTTCAAATATTGACAGTTTCACTACAAGTACATTCAAGTAAAGGTTGGAAACTAGTAAATCTATTTTCAAAAACTCATATAAAACCTGCAGTTTCTATTTACTTCTACTTGCAGTTTTGCTTTAGCACTTTCTTGTTTGACTGGCTTGCAAGAGACACTACCAATTTACTTGACAGTTTTCAACAAGTGAAAGAAAAACTTACCCACTGACTTTCTGATTCAACTGTTCTTTTGTCCAGCCAGGTGCCTTCACTGATCCATAAAACAGTAGATGTTCTCGCACAGTTAGTACATTGAACAGGACATCATACTGTGGGCAAACACCCAGCTCTGTCCTGATGGCAGCCAGATCACTATGTATGTCCTTTCCATTAATAATAATGGTACCAGAGCTGGGTGGATACAGACCGGTCAACAATGACCTGATACAAGAAAACAAAAAATTCAGCAAGATCATGTGTAATGACTGTATTACATAGCTCACACTTGGATTTCCTGAGGCATTCATCTGAGAACAGATGCAGAAACACTGCTTTGAGCTTTTTTTTTTTAGTTTCTTTTGAGGTTTGAGCTTTTTTTTTCTTTTAGATCTCAACAATCCTTCATTTTCCTAATTCCAGAACAAAATAACAGAATCCATTTTTTCCCAACCAAATATAATGGACCATTGTTTCATTTTTCACATGTGTATTCTAGCCAAGGACTAATTCCAAATTGGGTCCCATTCTGTATCAATGGTTTTATTAAAGCTAATCATAGTTAACATAAAGGTAGAAATATATAGAGTTCTTACTTTAGAAAATTTTTAAATGTCATTTTCATTTTGTTGTTTTTGTTTCTGGTTAACTGCCAAGAAAGAAGTCCCTTGCAACCTCTAGTAACAAAGCACAAGACCCCATAAAACTTCACACTGTGTGTGATAGGAGTACACACGAAATGCTTGAAAAGAATGCCAAAAAAACACTTTCCTGAGATGTGTTTAACTCCACAACTAAATGTGTTCATCTCCTACTTAAGCTGCTCCTGAACTATTACATCATATTTCAGTGGCACAGAGGACTCAGTTCTTTATTCATTACATTGCTTTTGTCTAGATATATAGCCTTCACCTCCCATGTGCTTTGGAGAGTTTATTAAATATTTATTTGGAGAGGAAAATTAAAAAACATAGGAAAGAATTCACAAACATTTTGAAGTGAGAAAGCATAGCAGAGGTCAGAGAGGAGTGTAATAGCACTGACCAGCAGGTTTACTTACATAATTGTTGTCTTGCCAGCTCCATTAGGTCCCAAGAGTGCTGTTATCTGACCCCTGTGGAAAGTAAGGCTGAGATCTTTAATTGCAGCCTTCTGGCCATGCATGTGCTCTTTGGTGAGAGACAGTAGCATGACGCCAATACTAGCTTCTTCAATGCAACGGCCTTTCCAAATTGGAGGTGCTGGCTCTGTATGGGAAAGAGCAGCAGATCAAGAGGGTTGCTGAATCTAAAGATACGAGTGTGTGCATATATGAAATAACAAATTAGCTTAATCTCTGTTGCCATTTACCAAAACTTGCAATAGATGTTCAGATGGTCTAAATGGACATAAACTCCACTGAAATCAAAGATACTATGCCAGTTAATATTTGCTAAGAATTTGGCTGATTTGCAGTTTTAAAAAGCAACCTAAACCAACTATGCCAAGTTATATGCATGTCCACATATGTCTCTAATGAGTCATAAAATAGTTATCTTTTATTAGCAGATGAGAAAATGAACATGAGCCGGCAGCGTGCGCTCGCAGCCCAGAAAGCCAACCGTATCCTGGGCTGCATCAAAAGGAACGTGACCAGCAGGTCGAAGGAGGTGATCCTGCCTCTCTACTCTGCTCTCGTGAGACCTCACTTGGAGTATTGTGTGCAGTTCTGGTGTCCTCAACATCAAAAGGACATGGAGCTGTTGGAACAAGTCCAGAGGAGGGCCACGAGGATGATCAGGGGGCTGGCGCACCTCCCATATGAAGACAGGCTGAGAAAGTTGGGGCTGTTCAGCCTGGAGAAGAGAAGGCTGCGTGGAGACCTCATAGCAGCCTTCCAGTAGCTGAAGGGGATCTATGAGGATGCTGGGGAGGGACTCTTCATTAGGGACTGTAGTGACAGGACAAGGGGTAATGGGTTCAAACTTAAACAGGGGAAGTTTAGATTGGATCTAAGGAAGAAATTCTTTACTGAGAGGGTGGTGAGGCACTGGAATGGGTTGCCCAAGGAAGTTGTGAATGCTCCATCCCTGGTGGTGTTCAGTGCCAGGTTGGACAAAGCCTTGGGTGACATGGTTTCATGTGAGGTGTCCCTGCCCGTGGCAGGGGGGGTTGGAACTAGATGATCTTAAGGTCCTTTCCAAACCTAACTATTCTATGATTCTATGAATAAACAGTTATAATACCATTGCTTGAGTCATTGTTTTATGCCCTTATGTGAACTACTCCACATACTCTATCCATTTTCAGGCACATTACATTACGTAACATTAACAGGCATAGCCAGTTAATCCTCTTTAATTGCCCTCAGTCAATAAAGCAAACCAGATCTCTTTGCAAAATGATTCAGAGCAACAAGCTAATCTAAACATCATTCAAGGTCTTCAGTGCAGGTAGATATCTGTGAGGTAACAAGCTCAGTATCCTGAGATAATCACATGACACATATTAAGCTGACTTCCTTTCTGTGTCAGGATGAAAGGTTGGAACTACTTTCCAAACATGAGCACAGTCAATCACCAGCCCCATAAATATATTATTAATATGTAATATTTTAACTTATTACAAATGCAAAATCTTTTGATATGAAAATACTCAATAGAATGTATCAAAATACATAAATTACATATTTATATATGATGTTTATAGTTTATGATTCTTATTTATGTAATAAAATCACATATAATTAAATAAAATAAAAACAAATGTTACCAAGAAAGAGATATGCTTTATGTAAAAATACATAAAAATATATAATCAAATTATAAGTTAAAAGTATTTTAAGGATGGGTTTGTTTATGAATATGTGTTCGACCCTTTAACAATCAATTTTAAGTTTAGAAAACAGTAAAGGAAGAGAATCAAACTGGAGTAGAGGGGGGAGTTAATAAAATACACTTTTCAGGTTCAGTAAGAGTATGACAGGGTCCAAGGAACTTCAGAAGATACTACTAAGGCAAAAAGGCAATACATTGCAACAGGAGGAACTTTAGAGGTACTTATTTTACATTCTTCAAAGAGTTTTATTAAATAGTGGTGTACAGTAGTTTTCATTGAATGAGTCAAGCATTACAGGTGGTAGCTCAATTATCAGTTAGTATATAATATTCATAGCATACACTACATAATGGAGGATAAAAAGGGGCAAGATCTAAACACAGAATACAATATATGGAGCAAGCAATGACAAAAGCGGGTTGATAAAAATCAGCACACCATTTAGAAAAAAGCTGTCATTAAATTTGTTATGACTACAAACCTTTGTCTTGGAAGTGTTCATTGAAGAAAAATATATTAGAATTCAGAAAATGTCTCTTCCTCCTCTCTGCACCACACAGGTTTTCCCAGTAGGAAACGGTAAAGGGAAAATACCATCGGTTCTTTAATCCAAATTTTCCTAGATGATAATTATGATAGAAGCTGTTGCAAAATTTATAGTGATTTCATATTTGTTTGTAGACTATTAACATCCTATTATTACTTTAAAGAGCTAGTTAGGCCATTTAATCAGCTCAAACTCTTAGCTGCACTTAACAAATATTAGTGCAGTGAAAAAAAGTAAATTGGCCAAAACACCATATCCTGCCATAAAATAATCAATCCTCAGTGATACTGTATTTTACCATATCTCCAGATCAGCCTTAAAGTGCAACAGAATCATAGACTTAACAATATATAGGCACCGCCTAATATATTCTTGTAACCTAGCGAAATGAAAATGCACCAAATGGCCTGCCAAAAAAAATAGCTTTATTTTTTATTATAATAATAATCCATTGCAGCAATAATTAAAGATTATTCTCTCACTATTACCTACACAATTTAAGCAAATCAGCCAGCATAAGAAACATTTATTGTAGCATGGAAACAAAAAGGGCAAAAATATGCTCCTACACACAACCTAAACTGCATTGCCCAATCTTTCCAGGCTTCACTTACCAATCACACAATACACTCTTGTGTGTTTGCATTTCATTGACACTGAAGGGCTGATGTCAATTTAAGCCAAAGTTTGTAAAATTCAGTTGTATGTTCCACAAGCTCCTCTCTTTCAAGGCAAAATTACTTTTATATTTTTATATTTTAAAACAAATGCAGAGTAGCTAGAAGAAAAGGTGACTTGCAAAATCAAAAGAAAGGGAAATTTCAAATAGCTAGTGAGGCATTAGGCTATGACTAAAAATGCATCAACCAACTCAGTAATACTCATAAAACTTGGCTAATGGAAAAAATCTAACTACTTGCTGAAAACATATTTCTTAATATTCTAAGTTAATTAGTTTTCTTTATGCATTGGTCTGTGGACTGGCAGAGAGCAAGATACAGTTACCAGGCAGTTTGAAGTCTTTGTGATCTGAAAACACATTGTTCTTCATGGGTTTCAGCTTAAGTAGAGTTACCCTTTTCACAGGAAGTTTTGCTACTAGGCTGAGCTCTGTTACTGTGAGGTACCAACAAATTACTAAGCCTTTCAAATATTAGTCATCTCTGCAAGCTAATAGAAGGTATTTTATGCCTGGTTATAAATTCTAGTCCATGTGTTAGCACTACTCAACATTTATGCATGTAGGAAGACTCACCAAGTCCCTAAAGGTAATCAGTCAGTTTTGCCCATCAGAAACTTAATTCATGAAAAGGTCAGGTTTTGGTTTGGTTGCATACAATGAGGGAAGCCTATTCTATAAATCCATTCAATAACTTTTTCAAAAACATGAAATAAAAACAACTCCATAATCTTACCAGGAATAATATTGCTGAAATACCAGCCACCTACACAATATAAAATGGAGTCAAAGAGCATCATCCAGCACAGCCATCCAAAGGTCATACATCCTCCTTGTGCCACTGGCTGGTGCATATTATTCCACTGAATTCCTGGTAGTAAGAGTAATAATAATAATAATAATAATAATGATTTTTTAAAGGTCAAAGTTAAATCAGTAGAGCATTAAAGATCACAAACACATCAACATCACACATTTCTGGGTATTTAAAGGCTGACACAAAAAAGACCATAGTTAATCATAGCAATCCTAATGAATAGAAATGAATTGTTATGCCTTTTCAAGCTGCTGTTTAGAACAGCAGGTGACACTGCTGCTGGGAAAACACAGAGAAGTTGCTGTAGAAAGGGCTGTTTATGAAGTTTTAGCTTGCCCTTAATTTGGCAAAATTAAAAACAACTGATAAAATGGAGCACTGACCTCTTCAATGAATCAGGCTTTACACCATTGTGCTGATATTATCAAGAAATGGGTTACACAAAGTTTAAAGTAATTTCCACAGTGCTAAATCTGAAAATGTAAATCTGAATTCTAACTAAGGAAGTATTTGTGTGCATTGACCGTATTCAGAGGTAAACTGAAACAAACTCCCTGAGAAATTGCATCATAAAATTATTACATTGCAGAAGACATGAAAGGAAGAAAGCAGGTGCAAAACACTAGTACTACAGAAAGCTACCATATTGCTAAATGGAAAAGTAACCAAATAGTAAACAACCAAAACAAAACAAAGCATAGTTTGCTCTTTCTCCAGTAAAGATGACTAATTTTGATGAAGAGTCTGATGGGAAATTTAAGTAATATTTTCTGCAACTGTCTCTTCCACTCTTAACTACTCTTGTATCACTGATACCTTTTCAATGCCTAATGGTTTGGAGCATCCACTCTCTCAATATTGATCTTCCCAAAGCAGTAAAAAAAGGATTGCATCTCTTTATATATTTAGACATATAAATGACATCCTTCTTAGACATTTATCAAGGGCCCAGATATTCGCTTGTTACTTTTCTAAAAGCAGCTACAACAGGAACAGCTCTTAGCTTGGAGGTAGTAGTGATCACCATGTTAAAACATTTAACAACCTGTTAGAACATTTAGCCAGTTTTCAAACATTTTTCTCTTCCTGACATTTAAACATAACAGGGTGTTCTCATGCATTTCTACACCTGCACAGTAGCTCAGCAGGGATTTTTCCACTGCACCCAAGCTTGCAGAAATCCCGGGTCCCAGAGACCAGCGATGATGTATCTTTGGTGAAAGAGGATCAGATTAGGGAATACTTGGGCAAACTGTGCACACATAAGTCTCTGAACCCTGATGGTATGTGCCTAAAAGCACTAAGGGACCTGGCAGATGTCATTGCAAGGCCACTCTGAAATTTTGATTGATCATGGCAACTGGGAGACGTGCCTGAAGACCAAAAGAAATAAATATCACTTGAAGAACAAGGACCCAGGGAACTACAGGCCACTTAGCCTCATCCCAATCCTTGGGAAGGTGATGGAGCAACTAATCCTGGAAATGATTTCCAGGCACATGAAGGACAAGAATATAATCAGGAATAGTCAGCATAGCTTCACTGAGAGGAAGTCATGCTTGACCAACTTCATTAAACTTCTATGATGAAAGGGTTGGCCTGTTAGAGGAAGGGAGACTACTGGGTCTTGTCTGCCTACAGCTTTTCTTCTAACTGGAGAGCTTACCTGTTTCTTGGCCCTCAAAGAATGTAATGAAAAATACTCCGTGCCCAAAGGCAGTTGTAGAAAGAAGACACTACAACAACAGAGACAGAGGATGCAAACATCAAATAAAACACATCATTAACAAGCTCCATGAAATAAAGTATGTTGTGACACTAAAAGCAAGCACAAAATATATAGAGGTTTCTTTCACATGAGCGAATGGTCATTGTTTTCTTTTATATTTTAGCAACACTCCCCCACATACTGTTGTAATATTTGCTCAATTTTAAAGAGCTCCATCACCTAGCTATTAAAATTGGAAAGCGTTATTTCACTCTATAACAGGTTGTAGATCGTCATAAATCTACCACATACTAAAAGCATATAATGTCTAACACTGTAAAAGCATGCAAGGGAATGTACTTTCTGGGAAAACAGAAGTCATCCTACTCATTTTTGTAAGACCAGAACTCAAAAAGAGACAGAGGCAGAAAGAACACAGGTACTGAGTACTGTATGTTGAGACAGCAATTTGTGCAAGAGAATAACATTTGACTTCCAAAAATGCAACATAGTCATGCTGTATTGCAAAAGGACATATGGAAAATGAGCAAGTTAGTGGTGTAGTACAACAAGGAGGTGCAACTGATAGTCAGTGGAAAAACACTGGTGAGCTCATGAAGGCTGATGGGGAGATCCAAAACATTACTAAAATTGATAAGCATAACTCAGTGATAAAATTCTGAAGTTTGAAAGTGATCTGAAATACTTCATTTTATCTCCTATTTTAATTAATGAAATTAAGTAAGGTTTATGACAAAAAAGTAATACACCCTGCCCACTCTCTGAAGAAAGAAGTGTGACATAGGCTGCTATTAAAAAAAAAAAAAAATCAAAATCATTAATGGCATGGATTACATTTGTGTACAGAAAAGTTTGTGTTAATTCCCATCAACTGAGTCCCTGCGTCTTAGGTTCCTAACATTTCACCACTTCACTTAGTGACATGTCCTCTCTCCAAAATTATTGCCCTTTTTACATGCTGTTGCATCTGATTTTCAGTAAATGCAGGATATCTGAAGAGTTATTTTGAAATAACTGATTTTGAAGAGTGCAAGGTTTCCGATGCATACTGTTCCCTCTCTGTGGCCCAAAGGAGCAGAAAAAAAGCAACAACAACAACAAAAAATTTCACCCTGCCTATTTATTCCAAAAATCTACAGTCTTGTGCAAAGAATCAAGATATTTTATTTAACCTACTGACACTGAAAAAGTGTCCTTTTTTTAATAGCATATGAATTATTCCACCAGCTTAATTTGGCAGTTGAGTTATTCTGAAAGAGTGAAGTCATAATGTGTGAAATATGGCATTCATTGTATGATGGTGATATTTGATATCCCTGTTGTAGATATAGTATGTTAAGATAGCACAAAGACATTAACCAGCCTATGGCATTCATAAAATAGGAAATGGCATGGAAGAACCAGTGCCAAAGAAACATATACTGCAGACTGTATAGCTAGATAAGCACTCAACAAATATCTGATCTAATCCCCAGTTATACTCAACAGAGAATCAATTACTATTTTTCCTTCAAACAAACAATGACTTTCAGGAGAGGCATATCATCAGGTGTGCTTGAAGGTACATTACCATTACAAATATTTTTAAGCCAAAACATAAAGAGAACTCATGAGCATGAGAAATGCATCTTTCTCGGGGTTGGTTTTTTTTTCCCAGTTTTACAAAATTTCCTTAAAAATTTATGTTTTATTCCTTTCTACATTCAAAACACTTTCTCCATAGGATATCTATTCATGTGACTTGTTCCCAGTGAAACAAAAGCAGATATAATCCTGTGAAAAGTAAGTAAATTATAATCTACAGTTTCAAAACTGTGAAAATCTACAGGATGTTTGGAGAAGAAAAATTGGAAGAAGAAAAGAAATATTTACCATTATAATCTGGCTGGTGAAATTCAGTTGGTTCTGCAAGACCAATAAAACTATGTAGGGTAAAAAACTGATCATATACACAAGGCTGGCACACAGAGCTGCTGTATCGGCACTGCTAAAAAATACTCCCCAAAAATAGCTTAACATAATAACTGTAACTCCAAAGTCCAGGAGAAAAAGGAAGATGAGGAAGCCATTGCTATAAGCAAAGATACCACTTGCTTTTAAAAGGATGGCCAGAGCACAGCTGCTTATTGTCAGCACAATTACATTCTCCAGAAACCAAGCAAAGAAATGAATGGCTGGATGTACACCCATTGTCTTCATATACTGCAAGACAATATAGCAAAGAGAGTTAAAGTTAGGAAACAAATTTTCTCTGTGTATATTTGGTTGTTTTTTTTTTTAATTTCAGCAAAACATGTTGCCACCAAGACAACACCAGCTCCACAAAGGATGCAATCTCCCTAAATGACTCCTCTCTTTTCCCTTTTGTGTGCTACCCCTTCTGCTCCTCTTCTTTAAAAATAATAATAATAATAATAATAATAATAATAATAATAATAATAATGCTTTTGGAAACAAGCTAATACTATTTCTGAAGCTTTTTTTCATAAGATGAACAAAATTAACTTAACAAAGTTGGTTTTATACTTTAGAGCATTAAAAAGGCCTATCTTACAACAGAAAGTTTAGAGAAATTAGATAATTTCCCAAATTAAATAAAGCTTACTCCAGCATACAATCAGTATAATTCCTCCAAAAAGAGTATATTTAGCCATACAGAAAACGTATCATAAAACCTCATCCTTCCATATGCTCAGCATCTCCTAAGACTAGCTGGCAATATAAGCAAATAATTATGTAATTTTTTCTATGTCATCATCTCTTATATTTCTGACAGTTACACAGTATGTGGCAAATTTTTTATCTGGTTTAGGAAGTTTTATCATTGTAGACCACATATAGTAAATCAATCCAATAAAAAAAACATTCTAATCACAAGGGCTTTTCCCAAACATTTTCCAGATTCAACTTTTATGAATCTTTTGCTCCTTGCTTTTTGTCTCAGTAACAATATTTGCATACAAAGAGGACTGATGCCCAAATAATGTTGTGAATCTGTGTTGGCAGCTAGAACTAGAACCTACAGCCCAGAGGAAACAAGCAAAAGCAAAGCCAGTTGGATTACGAGTACATAAAAGTACCTCAAAATTTACATTTTGTATGTCAGTAGGCTTTAAGAAATAAATTTTATTTTCAGACAGTAATCTGCCTCTTACCTCTTCAAGATGAATTTCTCTTTCATAAACCAGTCTGCGAACCATGCCAGCAACTGAAACCATCCATGTTAACATCATCATAAGTGGGAAAAAGAATCCTATATTGTTCAAGAACCTATGAAAATATACATGCAGAGTTGTTACCCCAAAAGGTAAAATATTTTTTAGCAGAATGTTAACATGTGAAAACTGGGACTATTCTCAAAGTATGCACAAAAGAATGCCTGACGTGAGCAATAAGACTTGTTCTGGTTTTTCATGTAACAAGCCAAACATATGTATTGTTACTATAACATTATATCAGTATTTGTCAACAATACAACTAATGTAATCACTCTTTAGGGTTTCAAAGTCAAACAGAATTCAGATTTGTGTCTATGGTAAAGTAATATATTTGGACAGTAAAGAATAACATGAGCCAGTCAACATTTGCTCCACTTTAACAGATATATTACCACCAACTAATTTTAAATTCTAATGCTCAGGGTGTTTTGATTGTTTTACAAAGAACAATCCTAAACTTTTTCTTTCATCAATTTTATGTTGTATTTCAACACATACCAGGGACCAATCCACAGTTTGCATACAGGGAAACTAAGGATGGAAAGTGGGTTTCTTAGCATAATCTAAGTTAGTTGCACAATATGTTGACAGAGTCTCTGCCCAGCAGACTACTACATAGTATAGCTGCAAACGGCTCTTAAGGAGTCATTTGCCAGACAGATGTTGTATAATGTGTTGTGGTCACAACTGTTAAATAACATTTGCTATGCTGTGATATTCTGGTATTGGTTCAATCCTGTACCGAAATATATACAGTCACCCACTACAAAGACCTAATGGTTTCCGAAGTCCTCTAGCATTAATTTGATAAAGATAATATATGGAAATAAAAAGCTGAGGGTTTACTTACAGATCACTGGTGTGACAAGGGTAAGGCATGGCTTGCACCTGAATGGCTGGCTCTGAGGTGTCTGCCCCAGTCTGTGATGAAACAATTGCCCTTTCAATCATGTCTTGAAGAGGGATAAAGATATGGTTGTATTTAAACCCATCAGCTGGTAACTTCTGGGGATGGAATTTCCATGCTGGGTTTTTAATCAAATCTGTCCTCATGCTGTAGAGAATACTGGTTCTAATTGTATATGAAATGTGTCGTGGTAGGAGATTGCTAGAATCTTGCATCTTATTCTTTGGCGTATCAAAGATAATACCTGACACAAGAAGAAAAGGAACTTTGTATCCAAGCTTATATGATTTATGCTACTTATATAGCTAACTCATGGCCAATTCTCATGTGATAGTATGCTACGTTCACCTGTCAGGGCAGGTTTCATGATCTTGCAACACAAAAATGGTAGGCTTTTTAGAAATTTACATTTTATACATTCATGATTATGAAATGTAAAAAAAACCTATTCATATGATAAATGGTCTCGCAACAATCATTCTTAGAGAAAATTCCTTCTGTGATTTGGTTGGGGCTTTTTATTGCAGTTTATTTTCTTTGTATTCAGATTTAACCCATTTTTGAGGACCAATCTCAATTCCACACCAGCCATAAAATTTGTTGATGAAAGGATAACAGCTCCTGGAAGTGGGTGACAAAGTAAACAGTACCAAATCACTAAAAATTCCTCTTATTTTTAATTTCTGAGCCAATTATAATACTTTTGTTTTAACATAGTAGAATTTGCATATTTATTTTTTCTAGCTCTGTATGAAATTAGAAAACAAAAAAAGGCAGATGAAAGCTTAATCTGTAATTGGGAAAATGATGTTGAATACAGCAAATTGTTTACGTATTTTTTCTGATGACCCAGACTATTTAGGACTCCTTGATGAATGTGAAATGTTGACCTTTTTCCCTTAGAAAGGGAAGAGATGTTTTAATCAGCACCTGGCTCTCTGGAAGATAATAAGATATAGAATACTTTAGTCTGCTATAAAGATTTTATCTTTTTTCACTGGAAAAATCTCATTTTCTCACTTATGCAAATATTTAATTTCCTAAGACATTTCATGAGGTTATGAAGGCTTTAAAGACTACAAACAAAGCAAGCAAGAAAAATTCCACTTTAGTTTAATATCTTACTATGGAAAGGAATGTATGTTTATATCTGAGCACGTAAAGTTGATGTGTTGGACACACTTGATGCCTTAAAATGCCATCTTCCCTCTTCAAGCATATGAAGAGACTGTAAGACCACAGTAATGAAAAAACTACCAAAAAATATCTTGGCTTATGCTAGCATATGACCCTTATCTATGCAAGCAGAAACAAAATAGATCTAGAATTTGAAAATTTTATTTTCTGAAGGCCAGAAGGTATCTGTTTGCTTCTTCTCTTGAAGGGGAAATTTCACTCCCTGCTATGTAGTCCCGAGAAATTTCCCTTGTCTCATGTTATGGCTTGCTGGCTTTACATGGATGGAGGGCTGTCATTCCCAGATTGTGCAACAAACATAAGATTCCAGACTGAGTAGATTCATTCTCTAGAATTGCTTTGACATGCCTTCTGTTGTGTACTTACAGGAGTCAAAGAAGACAATAAAATACAAAACAACAAGGGAAAAAGGGGAAAAAAATATGTCGCACACTTTATATAGGCTTAAATTGGGCTCTCATTTGGAAAGGCTATACGCAACTTAAAGTTTTTTATGTGAAAGGAGAAAGTGCATGTAATAAGAAAAACAGTCTTGCTTTTTGCTCTTTTGAACAACTAATTAATTCTCAGTAATAATGATACAATGCAGAAAAAGGATAGAGCGTGTAATCCAAACAAAGAAAAGAAATACATTCATTGCTTAAGAACTTATTTACTCTGAATAAACAAGCTAATTTCCCTAAGATGTTAAGAGTAAACCTTACCAAAAAAATCCTTTTCTCCTTTTTGTAAAGCAAAAAATATAAACGTTAAAATGCAAAAGTATGTAAATTAGATTACTTTGTCATAATAAGTAGTCAAGTTTACTTAGTATCCTTCATATTTCAGATTTTTTTATCCTCCTTTAAACATTTTTGGCTATTTTTTCTATATTTTGTTGGAAATGACAGACTACAAGGATCCACTTAGCAGCTTGACAATTAAAACAACATAATTAGTCTTTACAACATACATTACAGCATTCAAATGTTGGGGAATACCCCTAAAGTAAATGTGCTTTATGTTGCACGTATTGTACGTGGTTTAATAAATACTCTGAAATAGCGTAAAGCTTAACCTACCTTATAATAAACACAGACAACAGTTAAAAAGTCTGACATTTTCCATCAATTTACATTTTAACTAAGGTACTTACTAGCCAACAAATTATTTTGCTGCATAAGCTCGTGAGCCTTCTCCTCCAGTTTCTCAACAGAGTCAAAAGGCTGGAAGCGGTCCAGTAACACACAGGAAGATATATTTACTAGAAGCTGTGACAACAGGTCAATCTGTTTACTTGCTGAGCTGTTAAGCATCTTGTTCATCATAGTTTCTAAGATAAGCAAACAAATTGGACTTCCTCAGTTTTAATGAGCATAACAGAAAAGTTTGTTCTCAGTTGCACATTCTATAAGAGTAAATAACTTTTTTATTTAAAAAAAGGAAGAGATTTTTGAAACATAAGAATTATAGTGTGAACTTGTGGAGCTGTAGCTCATGTTTCAATAGCTTTTGGAAGTCCTCAGCTACATTTTCCTTCAATTTCAGAGCAACAAAAATGTAACAAATTCTAGCAAAGTTCTAGAAAGAGACCATGTCCGTGAAGCTGTAGGACTTTTGACATTTCATTAGCTTTCCATAACTTCTCCCACAAAAAGTGAGTTACTGTACTTTGATCATCACAATAGAGATCCATCCCTTTCATTTAGTAACGTATTGGCCAGTTATTCTGTCTTTGGCATCACAAATATTTCAAGCACCCTGTTTATATATAAAGTATAAATATTTTGATACAAGCCCTACATTTAAAAAGCATCCAAGAAAAGCCTAAAACTCCTCCATTCAGACTTTGATCTTATCTGTGGATCCAGGATGAATGTGTACCTCAATCAAAGCATGACTTCCAAAAACACTGAACCTTTGGAGAAATTCAGATCTTCATCCATTGATAGAAAATGTAAAGATAGTGCTATATCATTGTTTGAAAGAATAACCAGAATAGCATAATTTAGAAACAATCTTAACTCATTTTGATTTAATGGAAATATCTGATTTTCTCAGGTAAAATACAATGTTATAAAATATCCAACACAAGTTTCCATCTTAAATTTTTCAGGACTCACTTGAAGATACAGGATTTAAAAATGATGGGTGATGAGTTTAGATTGGATATAAGGAAGAAATTCTTTACTGTGAGGGTGGTGAGGCACTGGAATGGGTTGCCCAGGGCGGTTGTGAATGCTCCATCCCTGGCAGTGTTCAAGGCCAGGTTGGGCTTAGCCTTGGGTGACATGATTTAGCGTGAGGTGTCCCTGCCCGTGTCAGGGGGGTTGGAACTAGATGATTTTAAGGTCCTTTCCAACCCTAACTATTCTATGATTCTATGACTGCATTTAATTACAGTGGTGACAAACCTTAGATCATAAGTGTTATTAAGCATCAGCACAGGAAATATTACAATAGGAAGGCAGATAAATGGAAAAATATATGGAGCACTCTGAAATAAAAACAAGATTAACAGTGAGAAAGGATTAAGATTGCAAGAAGAAAAAGTAGAGGAACTGATAGTCTGGAACTCTAGACTAGATAATCTAGGCAAGCAATGACAGGGTGAATTCATGGGTTGAAGGAAAACAACACCAAATATTAACTCTATATGTCTTATTTTCTGCTGTCAATTCCTCTGTGCCCACAAGACTTCGCAGCAGGAGTAATAGGGTGAATAGCATGTTTCTAAGACTCTTAAAAATTTCTAAAATCATAGAGTTGTAAAAAAACATACAAACATAAGCACCTTGGATTGCAGCATAATTGGAAGTCAGCTTAATGCAAGCATAGATGTAATAAACCAAGGGAAAATTTGCTTTAGTTAGTTAGAAGGCAAAATACATAATCACACAGATCACATGATTTTAGAAAATCTGAGCTTTGGATGGAATTAATCAGATCGTGAGTGGTAAAACCAATAACAGATATGAATACATTTAAGACTTTAATTGGATCCAAGCAAAATAATTACAGGACTAAGAAGCTGATGCAATATGAGAGTAATGAAATTTTAAAAAACATAAGAGGTTTACAGTAACAGCTGCACATGATTATAGACTAATAAAATGAACAAAAAAATATACAAAATGAACATAACAAAAGGGCTTAGCCATTTTTTTCAAAAAGCAAAATGACAAAGCAAATCTGTAAAAAGAAGTGTAATCAAAGTGTAACTGCAGAAGAGTGCTCTGGCACTTTGGACAGATCAACTTCACAAAGGCATAAATGCTATTGTGATCTATAGCTCACATTGATTTTTATTTTTTATATGCTGTTAATTTTATTGACTGTGTTCCATTAAAATAAAGAAATTCTAGTTTCATAGCCATTGTACTTAAATGATTTCCTGTATTCACCACCAAAACTATTAACCATTTATTACACATTGTCAAAAGTTCTTAGCTCTGTTAATGAGCTGCAGCTTGAGAAACACATACACAGATTTCTCTGATGATGTCTGCAACATGGAAGAGGTACCTGGTAACTCCAGAGATCTTGATATCTATTTAATGACATACTGTTTGCCCATAACCCGTAAAGTTCCCAGTGTTAGATCCAAACAAATAAAATTCATCTATTACTCAACTAATATAGAGACAGCTATTTTTCCAGCAGGCCTTGCAGGTTAAGAGACTTGCTCTTTCCTCCCTCTTTTCCAATTGTATGATTCTGTGAGGCTTTTTTAGTTGTATTGTAAGCCAGCTTCCTCTTTTCCAATTTTATGCTTCTGTGAGGCTTTTTTAGTTGTATTTTAATCCAGCTTCACCATGAGGGGTGAGCTATGACTGACCCAGACTCAGCAACAGTTCAGTGTTTAAGTAAATCTTCCAGAGAGACAGAAAATTCTAGCTTGAGTCCCTTGCCTAAGGACAATACTGAGCCCAGATTCTTACTTTCTGGACTGAATTCAGGATATCTTTTGCCATTTTTCTTAGTGAAAGTGTGAGCAGCTAGTCCTAGCCTTCAAACCTAGCCTTCAAATCAAGACCAGTTTCAATTAAAGCTTCCTTTGTACATGATTTCACACTCTCCATTATTACATTTTTCCCACTTTTCTTTCTTTCTGGTCCTCAAAATCATGAGCATTTCTTAAATTACGTTAGACTCTGCTTTTGTATGGACAGTTCCTTCTGGCACATGCCAGCAACCATTTTAATTATCATGCACCTACCCTACTGACAGCAGGACATACTGGAGCTTTTCAATTATTGAAATCTCATAAAATCTCTAAATAACTTAAATTTCCAGCGTAATGCCCCTTCCCACCAGAGCTGCACAGAGCTTTGTCTGGGCCTGCCCCAGGCTCTAGTTCTCATCACATCACAGCCTGGCTGTGGATCTGTCCATGGCCCTGCTGATCTGGGCCCAGACACCTACCTGTCCTGGCCCCAGCATCACCCTAATAGTCCCACCTGGGCAATCCCAGAGCTGGGTCTGACCCTGGTTACTCTCTAACCTGAGCCCAATCTTGATGCTCCCTAATTATAACTGTATCTCATGCTTTACTGAGGCTCGAGGATACCACACACAACTAATTCTCAATGAAAGAAGAAAAAAAATACAGACAGCTTTTGATTAAATGTGTATCCAGTCTAATTTTTTATTTATTTCCATTTAAAGTACATATATTCCTTTCAAAATTTACTACTACCTAATGGAACTGTTGCTATGTGAGTTTACTTCTCTCTTCCTTGCTTTTAAGTATGGCTCCTATATTTATAACTCTCCCATGACAATTTGCCACTTCTAGATTTTTACCAGATTTTTCAAGTCTTTCAGTATTTTGAAATGCAAGCTATCGAATCACTCACAAGAAAAAAAAAGAACTAGAAATATTTGAGACTAACTCAACAAGATAGTTTCAAGCCTGTTACTTTAGCATCATTTAAGTAGGCAAAACATTCAATTTCAACTGAACATAGTTCTAAGTTCAAGTCTAATAAGGGTAATCAGTACATGTACTTTTATGTACATACCGTATACTTGCATTTTTTTAAAGAGTTTTTCCATGTCAATATCCAAATGACTTTCTACAAAATGCTTTATGAAATTGCTTTGCAGTGCTTCCTAAAATGAAAAGTGTTAGATATTACATCAGGTTTGTCTTCTTTAAAGAAACATAAAATATATCTATGCATTCATGTTCAATTTCATTACCAAGATTACCTGCATGACACTGGAGAAGTCACTTAGCTTCTCCACATCTTCTCCTCTAAAAGGCTAACTCCACATTTCAAGTAAACAGCAGAATATATACACCACATTGCTTACATCCTTGTCCTCCTTTACTGCCAATACTTTAACTGCGAGTCCATTTTAATGTCCTTACGAGTCTGCTAGGACAGAAACCCATTTTCTTTTCCTGCAAGACTTTTGGCCTTTTATACTATTAGCTTTAACAGTAGTAAAAAAAAAAACAACCTTTAAAAAACTGGCATTTGAGAGTTCATTTTACATTATTTTAACTTCTTTACCTCATTCATCAAGTTCTAAGTGGGAAAAAATCATTAGCTCTACAAGAGCATCCTGGCATCTGCAAGTCTAATGCATGATTACTAGCATCATTCCTTAACTGAACTTAAAAGTAACAGTTCAATTGATATGTATGGACCACGACAGGATTGCTCTTATTTTCACAAAATGTTTCCATGCATGTTTTCACAAGTCAATCATGATAAAACTAAATTTTATTAGGGGAAAAAAAGGACACAAACATGTAGGATTGGAAAAATCCCAGTAACAAAAGTACGCTTTCATTTTTTTTAGTCAATATTTTTCTCACGTCTTTTTTTTTTTTTATCAGTTACACACACTTTTGGAAAAAGCAAGTGATAAACAAACAAGTTCCATAAATAAGTGTATAAAGCTTGTATGTGTACCTATTTGGTTTTTTTCCCCTGTTGCCTGGTAATACTGGTCATAGTGAGGTAATATCAGTTTTAACAATTTTCACCTCAGAATTTGCTCAGTACCACATTGTAGGCTCATAACCTAAAACTAAACTGCCTCCTTTTCAGCAATTTTTAAACCTGAAGCCAATTAGAGGGGCAATTTTACATGCATAGAAAATCTGTCTACATCACATAGAAAATAACCAGAAAATAGGAAGCCATCCCAGTTCACCAACCTGCAGATGTGAGACTGTGAGGATGTTTCCACTGGTTTTAAAAACCTCAGACATCCTAAGCCATGTCTCAGAATAAGTCTTCAAGTTTTCCACAAAACTAAAAGTGAAATTAGCCTGGAAAAACAATACATGAAGACCAATGAAGTAAAAACTGTGCATAGCAAATCTTAAGAAAAAAGAAAAACTGGCACGCTTCAGATCTTCTGCAACTCCTTTCCATTTGACTTTGATAGCCATCAGTAAGGATATCCATGTTTTCTTTTTTCTACTTAAGAAAAGTATTTGCTGCAGTCTCTGAATACCAAGCAAATTAAAGTCTTCCTGTAGCATGGATATTTCCTACCAGAAGTATTATAAAGACCTCTATTGTATAATATCTCTTTCATCCAATCACAGACATGCTTCAGAAAGACAGGGAAAAAAAATACAGTTAGGACATACTCAAAAGAAAGCATTTGCATACCTTGTGGATCTTTTCTTCAAACTACTGCAACGAAATATGTAACAAAAGTGAAAGTTGGAAGCATGGTCTGAACAGTAAATTGTAAACTTCAATTTGGACCACACTTTGCAGTAAGTCCTATTGAAAGTACACAACTTTTTGCCTTAGTATTTTAGTTCACTTTTGCAAAATACGCCTAGCACAACATGGGAAAACAATTTGTGGTGATTATTTCTTCTTGTTTGTAGCATAGAAGGCCCCAAAGACACCTTTGCAAATATTTTCATTTTCCTGAAAGAATTTATGCCTTTAACTTCTATGAGATTCCCCATTCCACTTCTCTTTTTTTTAAAAACAAACAAAGAAAAAGTTATATCCAAATAACAGAAGAAAGACTAAGACAAAAGCGGATTGTTTAAAATTTTTTTGCTTTCGCATTCACCTTGGTGGGCCTGGAGGTTCTTGTATCAGAAGCCTTCTACATGGAGAGGACTTTAGAGAATGTCTCAAATTGAAGCATAGTTTAAAAAGGTCATAAAGTTTAACAACATGAACAATAAGTAGTTTCCAGGAAAAGATAACATCTGGCCAAGAACTCTAGGAGCACTCAAGGATTAAATGTTTGAAGAATTCTTCGTAGTGTAACCTCCTGATTAAAAATAATTAGTTATCAGGGAAGTGGAAAATTACAAATGCAATGTTATTCATAGGAAAGATGCTAGGGGAACCAGAGGAATACAGACTAATAATTCTGAAATCCATACTAAGCAAATTTGAAATTTGCTATATAATTTATATATATATATATATAAAAAATAAATTTATATATAAATTACAATAAAAAGTAGTAGTGGAAGTAAAGAAAAGAAATAAACATAGTTGAGAGATAGAAACACAAAATTTTAAAAAAGAAGTTGCCTCTGCTGAAGTTGAACAAGCGAGGAAGAGGTTGTTGACGCGGAACATCTCACCAAAGACACTGCGAATACTAGGAGTTTATATAAGCTCAAAATGCAAGTGGACAAATTATAACAATCCACTCCTGGCAAACCTGACCCTTAAGGCTTGGGAAGTTGGGACAGTACCTGGGGGAATATCACTTTACTGATTCTCCAGTTCTTCTCTATACAACCTTTACTGATTACAGCAGAAATCAGAACCTAAGGCAAGAAGAATGTTTAATCTTCTATGGTAAAGCAACTCCTGTGAGTTTGTATGCTAATGACTAGCTGGACTTTGATGTTTAATAGAAATTCTCATCAAGTTCTCTCTAATCAATGAAGATCCATTAAAATAAATATTCTTCATAACATCTAGGCTGGATATTGCCTTTGATTAAATTAGAGTATCAACTTTGGTCATGGATTGAATATGTCTAAGCCTCCTCATGGTGTAAGAATAAATAAAAATGGTATTTTAAGCGTATCAAACTGCTTTTATAATGACATCTTTTAAGAGGCTGACAAATCAAGTGTGCTTATGAAGAGCCAGACAGGATATGTAAGATTAGAATAAGAAATTACTCAGTTCATTATCAATTTTTATAATTAAACTAGACAAAAGCCAGGAAATTAAAATTAATGAATTTGATAGTTTTCTTTCTTTAATTCTCAGTTGTCTTGCCACTTATATATTTTCGTTATATATATATTCTTTGACTGTTTCAATTACACAGAAATAGCACGAAGTTGTTCCAATGTGATTGCCTGAATATAAAATCAACTCTGAGACTCTTTTGAAATAAGAAATGCTTTCATAAGATCAGCTCAGTGGCAAAAAGTTCAGTAGTAAAAGCAAGGATCAAAGACATCACACACTGGCTTTGAACTCCAGGATGCCAGTTGCCACTGAACTTTTCTGCTCTGTTAGCATTACAGGCTCTTTCTGTGATGGTCAGTTATTCTACACATTAGAACTGTTGACTTCCCAGAAGGTAAAGCCAGCAACCTCACAAGTTATTGAAGAATGATCAATTACACAGTCTTGACATAAAATAGTTCATGTGAAAAACTTCAAGAATATATCTTCCTATACAAGCATCAATGTTCCTTTTAGCTTTACTCCTCTAATTTTTTCTTTTAGTAAATAGTTGCCATGTGGTCACATAGTATAAAACCAATTAGTACTTCTGTTCCGATTCCAGTAGAAGATTTGGCTCTGTAAGGGCTACAGGATCATTTTTAGTAGCTATTTTTTTAGTAGGTGTGTTCAAGACACTTGGGGCAATATTTTGCATTTAAAT
This sequence comes from Psittacula echo, assembly GCF_963264785.1. Taxonomy (NCBI): domain Eukaryota; kingdom Metazoa; phylum Chordata; class Aves; order Psittaciformes; family Psittacidae; genus Psittacula; species Psittacula echo. The sequence continues at coordinate 87,077,415 of NC_137737.1, read as the reverse complement.
TTTGTTTCTGTTCAAGCAATATCAGATAGACTTCTGTAATAAAACAAATGATAAAATTGTTGAAGAAACTCTCCTACTACTTGCATATTTACACATAAACAGATACACATCCATACTTGCTTGTTAGATCTACATGTCTGGGGGAAGGGTGAGAGTATATTAACACAGATTCCTGAATAAGATGGTGGAAATTTTGTGAGCCCAATAATACATTAAACAAATGAGAAACTCTGCTGGAGGCACCTACCAGAATCTTTGTACTGGTCCAGAGCACTAAAAAAAACCAATCAATCAAATAACAACAACAAAACAACCAAAAAAACCCAAAAAAAAAAAACCCAAGAAAAGAATACAAGCAAACTTCATTCTGAACTGTATTATTGAGCCCTCATTTCACTAGATCCATAGGAGAACACAATGTATGTCAGGACATTTATCTTTCTTACAGATGCTTTAAGAACATGGTTTTGTCATATTAATTGGCAAAAAAATGTGGAAATGTCTTAAATGCCTTATTTTAAATGTCATTGTAACATAGAATATAATTACGATTTCTCACATCTCATTCTTTATAGAATATCCATCTATAAACGTCAAGTGCAGCTTCATTTTTAGCTGACTAAAAATTTAAAATTAATTATACTCAACTCTAGGGAGATGGCCTGTTGCCCAAATTAAAGTTATTTAACAGCAAAATATGGAATCACTGAAACCTTATTTCCAATTCTCAGCAGAAACCATAAAGTTACCTAGTATCTACTATCTAGCATGTGGTTTTTTGGCTTAGTTGTGTTTGGGATTTTTTACTAACTTTTTAAAACGTAAGTCCGAATACTACAATACAGTCCATTTGCACGGAAAATAGTTATCATCATATTCAAAGTAACTACAGTCTTTTGTTGTACCACTTACAAGCAGTAATGCTTTTTCTACATTTTAAACTAACCTAATTACCATTCTTGCAATCAGTAATATTCAGGGTAAAAAACATACAGTAGCAAGATAAATGCAAAATTTACACAGAACTATACTTAAAACAATTTATCATCCCTCTTCTTAGAGAGGCCTTAAAGCTAGTCATGAACAATTCTTTCATTGTAGATAATCATGCTAAAGACAGAACAGCTACCATATCAAAACTGCAAAGACAGTAAAACTGTTGAATAATATCAAGTCATCAGCATCCACACATATAGCAGCTCAGCTACTACTAGTCATTCATACTACTGGTGTTAGAAATGTAATCAGAAAGGACGCACTGCAGGTTTTTTGGTTGGTTGGTTGGGGTTTTTTAAATGCAGCTCAGTGACTCCCTCAAAACAGACTTTCATTCTTGGAGCCTTCCTTCCCCACAGCTCCTTATTCTGCCCCACTAGAGTTCCCATCGTAAGAAACATTTGTTGAGGGCAAAAGCTCACTTGGAATACATATATCCTACACCTCACTAGAATATGATTCACATGCTGCTTCTGCTAATGTTCTCTTTTTAACCTGTTTATACAAGATTTAAGGGACTTTGAAAGAACTTCTAACTTCTGTTTTTCACACCGAGGTGAAATCACTATTACAAATAGGATAAAAGATAAGAGATATATTAAGCTGACAGCGAGAGCCAGGTGAGAACTCAGGGGTCAGGGTGGATCCAGGTTTCTGAAAGGCAATTATCCAATTGCTTCTACCTATCCTAAAAGAAGTGGACATTTAAAATGAAGTACAAAGACAGAAATCAATAAACAGAAATAGCATTTCTTTTGATACTCGCCTTCTTCATCACCAGGTCAATCATGTTGATGTTTGAATTGTACAGTATCTTCCCATGCAATAAAGGTTTTAGGAAAGTCCAGAGCAAAGCCCCATTAGAAGACTCCAAAATCTCCTGATAAAGCTTCAAGCAAAATGGAGCTGCAAAAGTGGAGATTCACTCACATTTAAGACAGAAAACAATGGCAAAGTTGGATTATTATTATTAATTTTAAAGAAAAGCTTGAGTCTTAATTTTGCATCTGCTACAGCACCATGCCAAATACTATCAAATTGCCACCAAGCAGTCACTATGGGTCCCTGAATGGAAATTATTTAAGCACAGTCTGTGATAGCGTTCAGGATGCAGAACTCTAAACATGAGTGTCCTAGGTTCAGCAGTAGCAGTCATTTTTAATCCTTCTTAGTAGCTGGTGCAGTGCTGTGGTTTTGACTTTCAGCCTGGAAACGGCGCTGATAGCACCGATGTTCTTAGTTGTTGCTCAGTAATGTTTACTCTGACCAAGACCTTTCTGAGTCTCATGCTCTGCCAGGGAGGAGGGGAAGTCAGGAGGAAGCAGAGACAGGACACCTGACCCAAACTAGCCAAAGAGATATTCCATACCACAGCACGTCATGCCCAGTATATAAACTGGAGGCAGTTACCCGAAAGGGTTAGATCACTGCTCAGGTTTGGCTGGGTATTGGTCGGCGGATGGTGAGCAGTTGTATTCTCCCCTTGTTATTTCCCTTATCATTATTATTATTGGTGGTGGCAGCAGTGGTTTGTGTTATACCTTAGTTACTGGACTGTTCTTATCTCAACCCGTGGGAGTTACATTCTTTCAATTCTCCTCCCCATCCCTCCGGGAGCAGAGGGAGGAAGGGGGAGGGAGTGAGTGAGTGCCAGCATGGTTCTGGGCTGCTGGCTGGGCTTAAACCACAAGAATGAGACAAGCAAAAAAGAATTATAATCCGAAGAGGTTCTCACATTTGTGAAAACCAGCCTGTGAACCCCATCTATCCTAAAAGTTACATTAGTGAATTTTAGAGTGAAAAGATGCACAAAACATCTGCCCAGAAAACGAATGCTGAGGGAAGAGTGACTTTGAAACATTCAGACTTACTCCCCACCCTTGGTTGTTCTGTAGTTTTCTATTCTTACTTAAGAAAGAAATAGGTATACAAAAATTCCTTCACGAATACAGATTTTTTTTTTATTTGTATGATTTTGCGAGAACCCACTAAAAGCACAAGGAAAAACTAGTATGGCACAACTTCTTGATTTGAAAAATCTAATCAGTTCACTTTTTGATTCCTTAATGAAAAATACATGTTCCTACATTAGGTGGGGTTTATAATGCTTTAGAATATATGTCCTTCAGAACTGGGATCCAAAGAATATCCCACTACAAGACACAAGATATCCCACTGCAATTGCACTCAAGTAAAGACAATGAGCTTACTATCAAAAACATTTAGATTTTTATGCCCAAATCATGTGTTTTGGGGTTGGGTTTTTTTATTATTATTTATTATGAGTGGATTTAGAAATATCCCATCTCCAGTGCTGTGAGGAAATATTAAGTAATGTCATTAACTCATCAAGGAAGACAAATTATTGTACATAATTGAAAACTAGGCCAAAACCATGTAAACTCCTGCCAAAAGCTAAAGAAACAAGTGTTTCTTTGTCCAATTTTTTTACTTTCCTCAAGGAAACAATCATTACTAAACACAATCATTGCTAAATGAAAGAATTAAGAAGCTTCAAGCTGGTCAGTCAGAAATATCAATATGCTAAAGACACAGAAGTCTGGCTAATTTGAGTCTGATTTTCAGAAAGTCATTGGCAAGTGTCTGGTACACAAAATAAGTGCAAGTTAATTACTGTGAAGGAGCACAGATTAAGTTTCTGTGGCCACCTAGAAATATTTCTACTTTGATTTTACATTGCCTCATTTACCAATTTTTTAAAATAAAAGAAACAGGATTCATTCACTCATATGAATGCTGGAACTAACACACTTTAAAGGTATTTCAAGGTCCTGAGGTAAAATGGCTTACAACACTCTAGTTGTGACAGTATTAATATAAATAAATAAATAAATAAATAAATTGAGAAACAGATAGGACTTCTGGCCTAAACAGCTTTGAAAGAGGCTAAGTCACAAACAATCTCCCTAATCAGCCATCCTGCTAACTCCATTCTTCAAACAGAAAAGCAGAGCTGCCTGATTATTGCTGTCCCCCACACGTAACTGAAGAATGCTAGGGCAGAGCTCTGGCTCTCTCCCCAGGGTACTAGTCAAGCCAGAATCATTTTCTGGCTGTAGAAACTGATAGATGAGAGAGTCATGATCCACAGTCACAGATCCTTCCCTAGTGACACTCTATCACTGTATTCTCTCACAGGGCTACTGAGGCACTAACAAGGTTGTTAACATTACTAGAATTAATCAGGGCAAGTCAAATGTATTGAGGAAAGGGAGCAAAGGTGAAATTATGAAAGAGCCAGGAGATTTTCTAGGCACTTGATAAAGAGGAGTATCAACCATTAAAAAACATTTTATCCAGAGGGCTTGCATATTTTACTGCACACTAATACCACAGCTTTGTGCTCACAGAAGAAAGGCATGCAGCAGTAAATTCTCAATCTTGTATCTGAGAGATATATTTTTAATACCAAGTGCTCTAAAAAGTCTAATAAATATGTCTCTAAGACAGGAATATACTTATTTATTATTTGTAAAGATAGAAAACAACCAGAATCACTTATGGCACATCAATAATTATCTCATGGCCATAAAACTTCTATTGATCAACCCTTGTGCTCAGAATTACAGTGTCAGCTGAGATGTCAGCTGGTATACAAACATTTCCATTTAGGAGGGAAAAGCTTCTCTAAACTCTGAAAGCATACATACAATTTCTGATAGTTTTTCTTACTTGAGTTGTCAGGAATGCCATATTTTGCCATATCATCCTCCAAGAGTCTCTTGATTCTGGGCATGTCGATGAACAGTTTTGCGTTACTGAAAAATGAAGATTCTTCTTTACACACTGCCTTGATTACAGACTCTAGGGACCCAACAGCTGAACTTCTGAACTGCCCACCTTGCAAGAACTAGAAAAAAACAAGTAGAAATACAGATGAATTAAAGTTGCTTTTAGTAGCTTCAGGGAGAAGCCCTGGTGTTCTCTCAGTATTGGTATCCAAGGAGATTGACAAAATTAGATTGCTGTAACTGCCTACGAGAATGAGGGCCTGCTGTGCTCTTCTCTGTTTTTCTGATCACCTTTATCGTAGGGGGGGAAGAGAAGAGGGTAATGCAGTTTTAATTGCCAGAATACTTGATGAAAGACAATAGTATAATGTACTACATTAAACTTTGAAAAATACTGTGTATCAGTTAGGCAGAAAAAGAATGAAAATATCAAGACAGCTGGTCTACAGTTTCCTTGACTATAATGTCACTTTTCACAAAGTCTACTCTTCTGCTAGATTAGACTTGTGTCAAAGACAGCAGAAACAACCCAAACCATATTGCATATGAATGTTTGCAGTGAAAAGAGTTGCTAAGAACAAAAAAAACCCAACAAGCTCACATGCCCTAAAAACCTATTTTTCAACTATATCTTCTAACTTCTTAGATATGTTTTTAGTTTTTGCACACCTTGAGTCATACCAGCATTTATTATTGCCATTTGCTCATGACTAGAGTACATCTAATGAGCACCATCATTCACCACATTAAAACAAAAACCAAAACAAAACAAAAAAACAGCCTCCTTTGTGCAGCTTCATTTTTCAAATAACATCCTCAGTTGTAACTGGTATCTCATGGAAGGCTGTACAGATGCAGTTCTAACAGAGGATACAATTGCAAGACAAGATGCTGCTAGAATATTACTGAAGGTTGTATTGGACCACATGTTCCTCATTACTGTTGCAGATGCCTGCCAAGAAAAGCATAATTAGACTATCAGATATCATTTGAAGACTGCACGACTGGCAAATAGTAAAAAAGACTGAAGAGAAGGCTGCGTGGAGACCTCATAGCAGCCTTCCAGTAGCTGAAGGGGGCCTACAAGGATGCTGGGGAGGGACTATTCATCAGGGACTGTAGTATTCATCAGGGATTGTAGTGACAGGACAAGGGGTAACAGGTTCAAACTTAAACAGGGGAAGTTTAGATTGGATATAAGGAAGAAATTCTTTACTGAGAGGGTGGTGAGGCACTGGAATGGGTTGCCCAGGGAGGCTGTGAATGCTCCATCCTTGGCGGTGTTCAAGGCCAGGTTGGATGAGGCCTTGGGTAGACATGGTTTAGTGTGGGGTGTCCATTCCCATGGCAGGGGGGTTGGAACTAGATGATCTTAAGGTCCTTTCCAACTCTAACTATTCTATGATTCTATGATATGTCAACCAAACAAATTTCACACTGGAATAAATTATCATTTTATCATTGGACTTTTTTGTTTTGTTTGGTTGTTGGTTTGTTTTGTTTGGTTTTTTTAACAGGAGTCAATTTTCAAAATAGTGCAGCACTTTATATAAAGAATAAATCACAGTCAGTTTAGAGATTGTGCTGTAAGAAGCACTTTATCCTGATCAATGCATTTACTGAAGTGCCAGGTGCTTCTTTAGTAATCATGGAGGAATATTAGAAAGTATTATTTACAACTCAGTGTTGGCTCTAAAAATCTGAAGTTTTGCATACAGTTTCAACATACAGCATAGTAAATAAATAATACCCAGATTTTATAATGCCATCATTTACAGCTCTTGAATGAATCTGTTGGCATGGACTTTACTGGGGGAATAAAGTTTACTTATGCACACTGCTGAATAAAAGTGGGTTTGACTCCTTATTAGTCACTATTTGCACTAGAAGAATAAATGAGGTTTATTTCAGTCAAAGAGTACAAACTTGCCAATTAATTCTAATTCTAATCAAAAATAACTTGAAATTTAAAAATTGAATATTTATGTAGTAAGCTGCCACCAACAGACTGAATCTACTTACTGCCTTTTGACTAAATATCCACTGACTCAGTAAGATGTTACCTAAAATTTGGCTTTGATAAAGTGGGAGAACTATCTTGGATGGATGTTCACAAAAACATTCTCTTTGATCCAGTTGTTCTAGTTTAAACTAAATGAAGTAGGTTTGTAATCAAAGCTGATGACTCCAAACAAGCAGCCTCCTACAGAGAAAACAATTTGTCAAGTTAGTTGCTCCAACAGATTCATGGCAGAGGAAGGCTGCTACTAAAGATTAAAAAAGCTATCCGGAACTGGATTCTCAAATGGAGAAAAACCCCTCACAGCATAGAGGCTTCTGACCTAATTGGACAGCTGTGTGCTTAAAAAAAAAAGTACTATTAATAAAAACAAATTAATGTGGAGTAGAAGTATCAACTATTAAAAAAAAGAAACATAAAAAGTCAAGCCAGGCTACAGCTCAAACATAAAACTAAAATAAATTCAGAATCATTACATTAAGAGAGAGGGGAAAAAAAGGCAATTTTCCTGCAAAGCTACGAGGTGGTTAAAGATAATTCAAAATCTGGTGAAACCAAAGAGATAAAAGTAACAAATACAGAGAAATAGATATTCCTACTTCTGAGTAGAGCCATAAACAAAACAAGGTCTTTATTGTACTGAAATTGAAAGAATCAGGTTTAAAAAGTGGCAAAATTACCGATGTGGTTGAATTGTTTTTCAGATCTATCAAATTTAGATGGCAATAATTGAATAAAGAGGAGAAAATCCAACTGTACTCAAGAATTACATAATGCTCCAGGAAATAATGGATATCTTGTTGTGATGCTTCATAAGGCAAGATATATAATAAATTTTAAAGTGGAGAGCAATTAAAGAAAGAAAGTATGTGAGGAGTAGAGTTTAATGCATCATAGAATCATTCCAGACTAACACAGTATATTTATGTGGTAAGGCAAGTGCTTTTTCCTAAAAAAGACATATACTATCTCTGAACTAGGTGAACTCTAATAACTAACTAGTGTTCTTGTTCTTGAAAATATTAATCAGCATTAATCCAATATCTATGTGTTGGGTACAAAAAATGGCATTAAAAAGATATTGCAGGGATGCTTTTAAAAGGAAAGAAAACACTGGGTCACAGAGAAGTTGCTAGTGTTTTTCCTGTGAGACTGATCCTGGTGATCACTTATTGTGATAAGTTTTTTAGCCCTGAAAGAAGCAAATAACTGAAATTTGCCCATAATTTAATAGCAAAAGGCATTTCAGGAGAAAAGATGATCAGAATGCAATATGGCAAGAAACCAATTACCTAACCCAAAGTAAATCAAGTGCAAAAAGAGAGACTGCAAAACATTATTTATCAACTAAAATTGTGAGATGCCATTATAAAATGGAGTTTACCTGGGTATATTGCTGATCCTTGATCAAGAGACAAAAACATATGCAACTTACAAAAAAGGTGAATGAAAGATGAAGAAAGTCATTTTTGGAGGTATAGACATGAATGAGCAGAACTACCAGTCATCAGCCATAATTGCCCTCAAAGATTGTACACATTTCTTGTCCTCAGCATTCAAAATAATCTTAACACAGTGTATGAAGATGACACTGGGATGTTTGAGACAACTGAGAGCCTGTTACAAAAGGAAATAAAACTAAACCAAACAAAATAAATATAAAAATAAATCTATTTAACTTATCAGAACAGAGAAGGTCTGTGACTGGCCTTACACAAACACATGGGCAAGTCAAAGAAGTTCTAAAAGCTACAGAACATTTTTGATACAGGAGTAAACATACTAGTCATGGATAAACTTAAGTTAGAATTTTATACATTTAAAACACCAAGAGGCTTTTCAGTAATGATACTTCCAATAGAAAACTTGTTCAAGTTAGTGCAGGGATTACAGAATGAGGCCACGCTTCGCAACTGACAGCATTCAATAAACCAGCAAGTTCTCTCCAGCATATCCAGTCATGACTGACAAACATATCAAAAGTTAGCTATGGAAATATAAGCAAATAATTTCAAATAGCAAACAAGCAAATAAAAATCATGATTGAAATCAGCAGTGCTTTTCCTCAGGGAGTTATCCATTCACTCAGGGTTGTTAACAGTTGAATGTGGCTCTGTATTCCAGTTACCCCTAACTGGTAAATATTGAGGTTTTTTACATAATCTTTTATTGCACAATATGTAGCACACCAATTCAACTTTACATTTTACAGATATTTTAAAGGTATTTTAGCTTTGTCTTTCAGATAAAAATCCATGTGTATAATTGAAAATTACTTCATTACCTCTTTTATTATAGAGATCCTAGTGTTTTTTTAATCAACTTCAAAATAACTTTTTCAGTTAAAATTAATGAAAGAGACAATCTGTCTTACTCTATGCTGATGATCCACATATTGTTACTTTAAAAAATCTTTACATACATTATTTGATAGTCTTCCTAGGTCACTGAAATACTTTGCTGCAAGATATCATGAAAATAAAAATCCAGAGGGAGGGATTTCTTTGGAAACATAAAAAAATATTTAAGAAGGGAAATGTATAAGCAATATTTTCACTTTAGTAGCACATTTATTCATAGCAAAAGTTTGGTCACTACAGAAAAAGAAGCAAAAAAAATAATTAATAATCAATGGCATTATTAGAAAGTAATAAAAACATCCAGTTAAACCTGAAAAGGAAAGGATACTTTACAAGAATACTTACAAGCGTAAAAGGTAAAAAGAAACAAAAATTCCAAGGTTAAACAGATGCTATAGCGATAGAATATGGATTGCCATGGAGCAAGCATTATAATTGTAACCGGAAGGCCCTCTACTGTTCGATTTGTGCCTTTGCAAACTCTTTTTGAACAAGACAACAGGACCTTTTGAGAAATTCTTCAATCAAATAAGCAACTTCGAGATTTCACTCCAAAAAGAATACTTCATTTGACCATAAAAAAGTCTGACACAAACAGAACTAGTTTCAGAAAAGCAGAAAAGACATAAGCATCTGATGAAAAACTCCTTTTATTGCTTCATCCAAAGAGCTACCCCAAAAGGCAGGTTCAAAACCAAAACTAATATATACAGAAGAGCATTTATCAACATGTCTCTGTCACACAGATCAGAAGATATTGAAAAAGATTCATATCACTAAGCAAAATATTATTTAAGGCATTGTTTACACTGTAGTCACAAACCTGTCTGTACTGTTTACCATAGAATCATAGAATAGATTTCTGAGGGATCTCTTAGAGATTTGCAATTTTAGAACCAGATAAAATCCTAAGCTTTCCACAAAGAATAGCAAATCCAGAAGGTAAGGTATGCTATCAGGTTCAGCAGGTCTTCTTAAGGAACTGCACTTATTTAATGTTAGATCCACCACTGTGCTAGCTGCACAGATGTTCATACATCAACTGCAATTAAAGGCAGCAACAAATGAAATATACTCACTCCCACCTCATGCCACATTTACAAGACAAGCAGAACTACCACACAAAAACCTGAAGTGACACAAACAGAAACCCGTGGCAAATAAAACTGCACATGCTATCTTGAAATCTTAGGCCTTAAAAAAGAAAAGCTATTTCTTATAAACAGAGTAATAGTCTGTTTATTAAAACAAAGAAACAAACAAAAAACTACAGCATTAGCAGAAAAGGCATGGCTATCTCCAAATCACAGATAATACATGTTATTATTAGTAATCAGAAACCTAACAGCCTATTAATTTAGGCTATGATCTCATGAGTTAAAAAATAAATAAATAAAAATTAAGAGATGACAGAAAAAACACCTCAATAATCAATAGTCTCTAAATTACCAAAATGCTTGAAAGAGACCAAACGAATCTTCATAGGGTCTATGGACTCCTCTCTTCTCTCTGAGTTCCTGACTTTCTAGGACACAATTTCTACTAGTCTTCTTCTAACTAAGCACACATCCCTAACAAAGTACCTCATAATAGGAACTAAGTTTGTATATCAAAACCATACACATACCTGCTGTAATGCAGAGATGTCGAGCACACCAATATTTTGAATTCTTTGGAGGAACACTGGAAGGTTTTCCGTGACATAATGGGCTTTATTGAGAAGAGAGCTGATACTAGAAACCACATCCAGTAGCATGTTTAGCACATTGCCTACCTCAGATGGTATCTTAATCTTGGAAAAGAATGGAAAAAAATTACCACAATAACTTTCCTTTAGAAACACTCAAAATTAAGTCTTTTATAAAACTGATTTTTAAAATGTTCCTGCAAACCATGTTCAACAAAACTCCTTTCAGTATAACTCCCCAGTTACTCTCAATTTCAGCTAAAGACATATTCTTTGGTAACGTTAGAACGGGCCTATGACAAACCAGGAATTAAAATTCAGATAACACATTTATACCTACAGAGCTGAAAAGAGCTCTCCTACCCAAGATGCTATTTTTTTTTTTATTCTTTGCTAGGAATTCATTGTGCTACACTAAGACTTCAGTAGAAAAGACCATAAGAGTAAGCATAGGTTTTTTTCTCACTCTCCACCTCCTGCCTGCCCTTTCCCCCACCTCTGCACTCCTTCTCTAGGCTGGCAGATAATTCAGAAAGCAGAAATCTTTCCTTTTTCCTGTGGTATCTTAACATATTCTGGGAAACTGTCTTGTTTTTAAAAGTGTGTGGTCAACCTGTTTACCTGCACATGCACCATCCAGAATATGGATGTACTCTAGGTTACCCTGCTCTTGCAGGGGGGTTGGACTAGATAATCTTTTGAGGTCCCTTCCAACCCTCGGGATTCTGTGATTCTGTGATTCTGCGAACAAAATATTCATCCTCCCAATGTTATTACTGGTTTTCAACTATTTGTACTTACAACATTTTATGTTCTGTCAATCCATTACCCCAAAAGGACTGAAATAAATGTCTGCTAACTGTCAAAAATCTCATTCAATAATTTTGTTCTTACAAGTAAAAATATTATCTCACTGAAAATCCACACTAGATCCCAGTTTATCTGCAATTGTACAGATAATACCATTTTGCTACAGACTTCTGCATCCCCTTCATTATAGTTTTGGCACTCTATTATTCTTGTCAAAGTCTTTTGACTTGGGTCATATAAAATAAAATATAGGAGGCTTGTGCTTATGGAGAGATTTATCTTGAGAGTTGGAAAACTCTTTCCTGAAGGAGCTACCTGAATTTCCAACATGATTTCTACAGCAAATAATGTGCATTTCAGAGTGTTACGATTTTTTCCCCAAAAACAATTTTGTAATTCTTGTAATGCAAATGCCTATGCTTGTTTTAGTTAAGAGGTGATTAATTGCAGGAATTGCAAACTCTGCTAAAGATTAATAAAACTATGTCTTCTGTCTCTTGTGTTTTCTGTAAAGCTTTCATAATTAATTCCTTAGTGATAATTTTCCTGAGGAAGCAAGAAATGGAATACAATAGCATCTACCAATCCCATTCTTAAACTGTTGTGTTTATTTTGTGGAGTTAAATGAAGACAGAAAAAATGCCGTTCATTCAGTGTTTGCTTCACAGAGAAAGAACATCTGAAGAGAAAATAGAACCATTTAATTTATCTAGCTGCACGTTTTAAACCACCTTCAAAAGAAAACTGTAGAAACTACATGCTGTTTTTCCCAATCTTACCTTGTAAAAAATATGACGTACGTTCAAATTCTGCATAATCAGTACAAATATGGTATACAAGTCCAGTGCTGGTAAAGAACATAATTCTTCCACTACCAGGGAAGTTTTTCTGTTTTCAGGTAGCTTTAGCAGCAGGCTAAGTACTTCTTCATCACATCTTCCAGTTAAAGCTACCACAAAGGCACTGTAAGAAACCTATCATAATATATGCGTATTAAAAATGTTTCTCCCTGAAATGCATTGCCTTCTTCTATAGCAAATAATTTGTGTCACAGTAACATGACAATTTACAGCCATCCACAGACCTGACTCAACTATACAGTTCTATATCAGACTGGTATGTTCTTACTTTGTATTCTATATACATATAAAGAAATGAATCATATTTCTTATAAAGATTTACTTTTATTTGTGAACAGGTTGATCATTTATTCTATGAGCATTCATACCATAAGCAGGAACATGTACAATGCTGAACATATCCATTCTAGCAGATACATATAAGGGTTTGTTGCAGAAACACCTACAGATCAAAATCTAGATGTACAAGTTGCTAAAATAAAAAATATATTGACCTTCCTTCTTTCAAAGGACACACAGACGTAAGACTTGGGGATTCGTATACGGTACAATGCTCACTCTGAGCTAGCTCACACTTCTTAGTTCAACACTCATTTGAAGTGTTATTATTTACCAGGGGATAAAGGGACAAATGCCTAAACAGACCTAGGGTAAGACCACAATAAAAACTCCTAGGATAATGCTAGTTTGTTTCTTGCTATGAAAATGTCCATCAAAAGACAAATGCTTGAAGTCCAGATATCTCAGGAGTTCTTAGCACCCTTTCTCCTGAAATGCCTGAAAGACAAATGGCAGCAAGTCCAGAAAAATTAGGTCAGAAGAGCCAAAGTACTGTACTCAAGGCTCCATCGTACTCCTTAGGAAAGAATCTATCTGTACTGCCTCCAGTGAATGCATCTGTAGCTAATGACAGTACCCAGTGAGGAAGAGGATTCCCAAGAAAATTAAATTAGGAGCCAAAGTTGGTCAAGATATCCAATTTAATCTTTTAATTCCTATGAACATTTTAATTTCCAGCTTATTATTTTGGCATTTCAATCTACTTCCCAGGCCTTTGTGATTCCAAAGGCTTTCCTATATATTTAAATATTCACTTTTTTGTGCATGTGCAAGAAGCACAGTATGAATATAAATACAATTCTGTTATCAGCATAAAAGGATACTGATTTGGACTACTTTTTGTGGAAGAAATTTGACTCTATGATAAAATCTGATATTTATTCCCTCATGCCTCCCATGAATATCATAATTTCAGTACAGTTTTAACCCATTCATCATATTATCCACTAAATTAAGTTCCTCTGAACCTTCCTGGCAGATTTGCAAATACCAGAGCTAATCCAAACTCCTATGTTCAGTAAAAGAATGCTTATAGTCTAAAGTTTAAAAACATTTACTCACATGGCAATGGGCATGGCAAAAGCATGATATTGTGGTAGAAATTAAGGATAAGTGAAATAAGCACAAACAACTCACAGACGTACCATTCCAGAGGCAAGCACAGTAGTAGCATGGAATCACAGAAATATAGGGCTGCAGTGGGCCTGCAGCTATCATTAGGGTTATCAGACAGTGGCTATATATACAATAAATGTAATAAGTATGCCTAAATTCCAGCTTTAAAGAGTACTTGTGCATCTCGCATAATAAGTAAGAGGCATAAGCTTTAGTTTTCCAGTTGGACTGAGGGAGAACTTAAGCACTTAAGTAAACAAAAAATACACATCTGTATAGATATGCAAACTTGAGGCATGTATATCTATCTAAACTCTACATAGGACTTCAGCAAAAAATAAGGATAGAAAGTCACTTGAAAATACCATCAATCAGCATTATAATTCCAGAAAATCAAAGCTGTACCAAATCCCATTTAACTGAATCACTTCGAGATGACTTCTGTCATTACCATTTACTGGTATCAAAACAACAAGCTAACAATAAAGGCAGTCACGCTGCCAGAGATGCAAAAGAACATCTAGAAGTAGTTATAATGGTCTGAACTACCTTTTTAATAGCCATACTTTTCATGAGCATCCTACAACTGTTTCTCCAAACTTAAACAGGGGAAGTTTAGATTGGATGTAAGGAAGAAATTCTTTACTGTAAAGGTGGTGAGGCACTGGAATGGGTTGCCCAAGGAAGTTATGAATGCTCCATCCCTGGTGGTGTTCAAGGCCAGGTTGGACAGAGCCTTGGGTGACATGGTTTAGTGTGAGGTGTCCCTGCCCACAGCAGGGGGGTTGGAATTAAATGATCTTAAGGTCCTTTCCAACCCTAACTATTCTATGATTCTAAGTGGAGCATCAGTGACACCCAGTGGCTGCTTGATTGTCCTGATTAGTTTATATCAAACGTGCCACAACTCTTTTCAGTCACACAAATATTAAGAGGATAGAGAACATGCAAGTTAGCATTTTTCCTTATTTTTACTAATTACTGGGACCACAGGAAACAGAAGCAGTGATAACACACCCATTCCTTTACTCAGAAAACTTACACAATCCACCCTTTAAATAATACTCAAGGGAGATCAGATAAAGTGGAGTTAAGGCAAGATACTGGTAAGATAATGTGAGAACACCAAGAAGCACACTAAGGAATTAAAAAAAAAATATCAAATCAGACAACTCCATACTGCAAAGATCAGAAGTGGGAAGACACAAAATGTTTTCTCCAGGAACCTCCCTTTTTCTACAGTAGCAAGATAGCAAAGATCAAATTCTGTGCCAGCAGGCAGGGTAGAACACTGCTGAAATTAATGAAGCAGTGCTATTTAGACCAAAAGATGTGCTGCTATGAATTGATCTCTTAATGCTTCACATTATTATTTTGAAGGCATAAATCTCACAAAATATCCTGCATAGAAGTGAAAAGTTGTAAGATTCCACACAAACAAGGTGGTTTGTTTTGTTTCGGTTGGCACATCAGGCTATATATAAGTTGACTTGTTAACGTAATATTTTTTTTCTGATGTTTTACCTTTGAATGAGAGATATTGGCTTCCAAGATGGTACTAATAGTTTCCTCAGAAATATTCACAGAAGAACCAATGTCCAGTCTCAGCTGAGTAAGATTCTGAACACAATCTTTGACTTTCATACCTGAAGAGAAGAAAAATAGAGCTAACAGTACCAATCTGCTTAATTAAATTGCCCACAGACTGTATACTTTTCATTAGATTTATTTTAAGAGATGATAAAGGACACAAAAACTTCGTATCATGTAATTCACTTTCACTTCAAAAGTAAAGGTCACAGTTCTGGAAGACTGAAGGGCTTGTGCATCTATTTGCATTATCCTGTAGGAGCATGGGTTATCCTATATCCCTGTATTATGAGAACATCTGAAATTAATGAAGTAGCCTTTAAGATTTTCTTCTTCCACTAAGTACCCTCTTCTTTCTAATGAATTTCTGCATCTTATTGGACAAGGTCTGAAAGAGTAACCTATGCAGTCCTGTGCCAACAAAAGAGCATGTATGGGCACACGTGCACCATGAAAATACATTGCATTAAGTCAGTAGTCTCCAGAAGCTGTATCCCTTGAAAGTCTGAGGAACAATGAAACACTTATTGTCCTACAAAATTACACAGCAGTGACTTGTAAAAAAGAGAAAAACTTGAACCCACCATTCAAAAGATTAAAATTGCTGAGAAACGCTGCTGCAGGATTTTCTGACAAGTGTAGCTCCAAATTTTCAGCCACCCTGAAATGATAGCCTTAGTTTCATAGTTTATCAGAAATGATTGACATTACTATGTATAATTATGTGAATAATGAAACAGTCACTAAATGAGGCAAAAGGGTCATATTAGGCTCTATGTGCACACACAGAGCATGCAACTCTACAGACCTTCTCAGGCTGTATTTATATGGTGTAGGGATCACCATATTTCATGCGTAAGTGAGATTGCAAATGTAGATATCTCCCTGCAATGGCTAAGCCTCTAGCAAGCCATAGCTTATGGAAAAGCACAGGTCTAGCAATGTCTCACTTCCATGTTTCTTACTAAACACACATTTTTGAAACCTAGAGATACAAAGCACTGCAGTTCAGGACAAATAAAGTCTACCTAATGGTAATTTAAGTAATAAATAGTTTACACACATCTGGTATTATTTACCATTCAAAACTGGACATGAGTCTATGGTCCATAAAAGCAAAGTCTAAGTTCAAATTCTTCTGTATTTTTACTAGAATTCAGAGACCATTCAAAGCAATCATGAAAATAATCCATCAGTCAAACCAGTATAGCAACGATTATAACAAATATCACTTCTAACTGACAGCAAGTTTGAAATACGCTATAGTAGAAGTTTTATTTATATACTTAAAAGCTACTATTTTTCTTCCAGGGATGAGCAAATATCTGAAATTATTTGGAGTTCAAGCCTGTCAGTTTAAAAACACCATCCTGTGTTTCTGACTGAACTGATCTGAATGTTTAATGTTTTGCAAAAGATATCCAGCTGCTGAGAGGACAAGACCATAGAAAAACAGCTTTAATTAAAAAATTAAGATATCAAAATTTTGATTCAACTGAGGTCATGGAAGATTGAAAATTTTCTTATTTGTGATCCAAAGCATTCTACTTGTGGAGCAGCAAACAGAAAGTATAAGGGCTTTTAGAAATATCCAGAATTTTGCTAAATTACTTAAATAATTTGTGCAATGCATTCATTCGATTTTCAGATAAATGAACAAAGCTTAAGGAGACTTTGATAAACAGCATTTCTCCTGCAACTACACAATGTAGTACACAGATGTAGGCACAACATAACATCTCTAACAAGAACAATTTAGGGTACCAAAATATAAAAGGTTTTACATTTGCAGTTGTCTCTGTATATTCCCCAAGGTTAGTTGACATTCACAGTTGCCATTGCTGGTATTCTGCATGGTTCTCAGGAAGCTCTCCAAAATATTGGAAAGTTTTTGGTTCATGTATGCCATACTCTCACAATCCCCCTTGTTAAAAGCAGGCCACAGTCTTTCAATATACTGTAAAACACAGCGATCATAGGGTTAGCAAATCCCTCAGATGGTGTTATTGCTTGAAGTAGCAGGTCTTGGCGACTAGATGATGCGTATTTTCAAATGAGAATATGGGCAAGGTGATACTGTTTTACTCATTGTATTTGTAATTGAAAGTGGGCAAGAGGTTTTCAAGAATGAAGGAATATTCAAAGATTTGAGTTTTGGAAGCAACCGAAAATATTTGTGAACGTGACTTAGCCTATCAAGGAGATTCATGCATTAACGTAAATGCCAACATTTTAATTCAAAATTTAATTTCAAAATTAAATAAGGTTTGCTTTTTGTTTTGTTTGGTTTAGGCTGACCATTTTATCTTTTTTTAAGAAAAAAACAAAAAAAGAAAAAAAAAACTTCTAGACAACATCAGTTGCCATTCAGCAAACTAAAATATCTCGATATCCATATCCAAAGTCTTTCTTACACTATGTTTTGTGAAACACTCACCTTTACCTTTTCTCTTGAACATCTACATTTCTGATTTTGCAAGGTTTTTTTAATATTTGCAGAAGTAGGTCATAGAACTGTGGTGACTTTAGAAATGCATTTGTTAGCCAAAGTTTACTTTGAGATATGAGTGATACCTTTGACATCTGTTTACCTCAAAACATTGCTGTTCACATTGGCAAAATGTCCAGGTAGACAAAATAGAAGAGCTATTTCCTAAAGAGGAGGCAAATTCTATAATGAAAGTATGATTTAGTATTTTGTCTCTGTGTGCACACATATATGCTCTATCCACAGGCATGCTTCCAACTCTGGATGAGTCTCAAAACGCCAAAAGTTACTCTCTTCTGCTGATAATTTCACACACTGTTAAAGAAAAAGAGACTGACCCCCAACTGGTGACCACAATTGCTATTTTAGCTTGAATAACTGTGATCAATAAGTTTATTTGTATCTAGCTTGATTTCACAGCTGTTCTTGTGAAGATTTCAAAGTATAAATGTCATCTGATTTATGAAATTAGCAGGATCACAACATTTAAAGGAACAGGCTGCTGCTTGGTATTTAATGGCAATTTCATTATTTGAGTTATAGGAATTCCAGTAATTCTAGTTATATTTACTGCTTTCAAAGCTCACTAATATTTACTTATAGGAATTCCTTCTGGGTGTCACTATCAAAAGCATCAGAGCTATACACATACAAAACCTCATCTTCATATAGCTACTGTCAGAACTCATCATTCAAAGAGCAGGAAAAAAAAAAAAAAAAAAAAAAAAAAAAAAAAGATCAGTTTCCAAAGTTTAATGCATGCTGTAAAGAACACTTGTTGGTGTAGAATCTACTCAAACCTGATAAGGATCTTGAACCACAGTGATTCCTTCCATGAAAGAGAGGAGTAAGTGACCCATTAATCCATCTTTACATTTTGTAACAACACAGAAAAGGTTGTTAATGACAGCTGGTTCTTCTGTAAGAGAAAATGTCCAGGCTTACTATTCTACAAAAAATAATAAATGACTGTAATCATATGAAAAGTTAACCAAATAATAAGGGAAAAAATTAATTTAAAAGCAAAGAAAGTCACGTGTTAAGACACTGAGACGTATTTCTGGATAGATTTATCATTTTAGGGAGCAAGAAGGGCTAGTTTGATTCAATTTCCATTGCTCCTCTCCATTACACTTTCCTGATCAGTAATAAGAACAGCAATACTTGCTGCAGAACCAAAGAAGAAAACTTCATTTTTGTTTTGTGAGCAAGAAGCATAACTCTGAGAAGCTGTGTATATTAACCACATCCAACCTCTTTCTCAGGCAGACTGTCCTGATCCTATTTCTCTGTGGAGACATCAGGATGTTATTAACCTCCAGTGAGTAGTAAACTTTGTTGGTATAATTTCCAGGCATGCATGCTTGCCTTGATTGGTATCACTGAAATTAACTTGTTTTTACAAAAAGTTGCTCAGACTAAGGCCTCACCATTACCGTACTAACATGTACGGTAACCCACACTGTCACTGCTGTGGTAACCAACCTGAAAAGGTTTTAAGAACATTCAAAATGGTAAACTGCAATTTCTGCAAGAGTAGAACACTAGGAGGGCTTAAATGTTCCTGAAGGATCTCGCAGATTTTAGATGCTCTGTAGAAAGATTAATAAGAAAACATTATTTTCATGACAAGGGTACCACAGAAAATTTCTAACAAGTGATTATGAAAGGTTGCAGTCTTCAATGGACCATATGAGGATTTCAATATTAACAGGTTTTACATTTGTCTGAACTATTTCAAAATCGAAACATACTTTCTTTTAAAACAAACCGGTTTTCATCATGGTTGCAAGTCATCAGCTTTCTTAAGACCTTAAAAGTGCTAAAAAGTACTTTTACAAAATAAAAAATCATAACAGCTTCAGAAATACTGAAAGCCCACAGCATATACTGACTTGATAGCAAAGAGAAGAATACCCAAAGTCTCTGATAATCAGCATTTGATGGAAAGAAACCACTTTTCTAGTATTTGCTTTCGACTTTTCAACAGATTTGGCTAATACCTGGCCCTGCTGACTATTGTTTCTGTATATTTGCATAAAATTAATCATAAAGGTCTAAAAAACACATCAGAGTCATGCATCAGCTTCAGTATGCCATTTCTTAGCTGGTCTATGGCAGTAGGATCAGTAGGTCCACCATCAAGACACCCTAAAGCTGTTTGGAGCAACCATCTTGTGAATTCATTCAGTGAGTATTACCCTAGTCTAGCAGTACTTTTATTTAATAAGTTGTCAGTAAACATTTTCCTGAAGCAGAGTTTCATCTCGTGATGGTTATTATTTGATCTGAGCAATCTGGCAAAAAAGATCTTTGGCTCAAGATTCCTTCAGAAACTGTATTTGTTAAAATGAACAACTTAACCTTATAAGCATAGCCCTAAAAGGGTCATCTTGTTTGCATAAGTCATCAACACATTATTTAATTTGAATACACTTCAAATACAGTATATCTACATCTGGATATAGAAAGAAAGAAAAAAACCAAACAAAAAACAAACAAAAAAAAAAAAAAACCCCACAAAGAATTAATCCTAAGCATTTCTTAATATTTAGCTCCTTAGCTAAAATGACTGCTGTCAACTAATAACTGTTGGTTCAATGTTCATGCCTGCAAGGATTTTAAAACACTAATATCTTCAAATATTTTTTTCTGTAATAGTTCCAAAGAAACCACCTTGAGTATCAATACAGATGACTTATCACATCTGTAACCTGGCCCACAAAATATAACATCATATCAAATATGTCTGGTCTGAACAATATAAGTTCATTCAAAATACTGTTTTACTCCAAGGCACAAATCTGAAATTAAACAGTAATTAACTCAAAAGTTTTGATTGAGCTGTTTACAAACAAGGACCCCTTCTGTCATTGGCAGCACACTGTCAGAGTACATAGAAAACACTCACCTAATTTCTGTCATTATATCCTCATGTAAATCTTTTAGCAGGAAGGTTATTTTGTTCCTGTCATGTCCTGTGGTAGACTGAAATATCATTTGCAAGATCTCTTGCATAAACTCCAGAGTTCTGTTTTGGGACTGAAGAGAGACTTCTCTATGCTGTGTGTTATCAAAAAATGAATCAATGAAGTCAGCTGCCTGAAGCTCAATGTTGTTTGCATGGAGAAATTCTTCTACAGCAGCAAGATCAGCAATTATATGAAGGAGACTCTTGAACAAAACTGAATTAGCAGTATGAGTATATTTGAATTTTTCTCTGCTAAGATGACCATCAACAAACAACATACTAGTGTAATCTTCTTTAGACTTATTTTGGAATATCTCCAGAAAGTCAATAACATCTTTCACAACCAGCAGTAGGTCATTCGATGAATTTTCATTAGTCATGAGGAGAATTAGAGAATGTATTATTTTAGAATAATTTTTACTGTTACACTCACATACAAAGCTATTCACAATCTTTTGTATGTCTTCAAAATTTCTTAACATAGGAGTTACAGATGATGCATTAAAATGCTGTATTAAAACATCAAGATCCATTGAAGAGGACTGTCCAGTGATTAACCTTAATAATTGAAATTCTGTGTTTATCACTGCAAGTAAGTGTCTAACATTAAAATTCACCAATAAATTTTCTATGCTTGTAACTATAGGAAACCAGAAGTTCTCAAAGTTATCAGAGATATTATTGTTTCCATTTAAAGCTGATAATATCATAAGCGTTGAGTATGTCTGGTTCCCAACAGAAGACAGCATCATGAA
This sequence comes from Psittacula echo, assembly GCF_963264785.1. Lineage (NCBI taxonomy): Eukaryota > Metazoa > Chordata > Aves > Psittaciformes > Psittacidae > Psittacula > Psittacula echo. The sequence goes on along the minus strand of NC_137737.1, from coordinate 87,055,671 downwards.
AGGCTGAATTACAGAAAGAAAAGAAAGGACAGCTTCTGTATCCAGAAGCCCAGAAACTTCACTGGTCATACTCTTAACATTAGTAAGAACAGTCTTTATAAGTGATGTTCTTGAATGTCTGTTCCAACTTAGACCACCATAAAGATCATCTAGCTGTTCAATAACACTTTTGGTCATCTCCATTTCTGCCACTGCCATGCTGCCCAGTGTCTCTATAATTTGTAAAGCCACTTGTCTCTTCGGTGTAGAAGAACAGTTGACTGAGTATGTATTGTTCACCTGCAGTGGCATAGCATGGAGAGATAGCTCATTCCAAAAATCTAGAAGCTCTTTGAGAACTGACCCATTTACATGATGAAGCTCAGAAAACTTCAAAAGAATAGAGTTCCATTCTTTGATCTGACGAAAAAAGCAAGTCAGATTCCGAGTGATATCCATCTGAAAGTCTTCCATAGTGCATGAGGAACTGTCTTCCAGAATGATGAGTTTCAGCTCCTTAATTACTTCAAAGATTGCATTGTAATTAAGGGTATAATTGGTATACACTAATTCACAAGGTGTAAAAGTGGGAGGTGTTGCTGTTGTGAGACTCCAGCAGAATGCTGCAGAAAAACAAACTGAGGCCTCTGCAGGTTGATCAGACATATCTGCCAGTGCCTCCAGTAACATCAGAAGACTTTCTACTTGATTAGAGAACTCCTCTTCAGCAAACATTGGCATTTTTTCTTCCTGAGTCAATATGAAAGCATAGATTTGAGTTAGAGCTTCCGTGATGTTTCCATGAGCTAATCTTTCTGTAAGACTGATGACATCAAGGAGGAAATGGAACATCTCTTCTACATCGTAGAGCTCATCTTGTTCAAAGAGTGCTGTTATTTGCCATAAGCCAGTCAGGTTCCAATTACATGAATTGTTCTCAAATGCATCCCACCAGTCTGTTAACATTCTTAACTCAGAGTTCTCAATATACAAAGGTTTGATATTTTTAAAGAAGTTATCCAGGCTCCTCTGGACTTGTTTGAATTGACTTATCAAGAACTCAACATCCATGTTCTTCATGTTTGGCACCAAGGCTACCATGCGCTTTAGAAACTCTTTATCATCTCTCAGTGGAAAGCCAGTAAAACTAGAAGACTTGAATATTTTAAGTGCCTTATTTACCAGTTCAATATTTAGAGCTTCAGTTTCTATCAGTTCCTGGAGAAATGTTTTGTATTCACCCTTTGAGTCAAGTTTACTAACCATATATTGAAAGAACTCCATCAACAAAGTGGTATTTTTCTTATGCAAAAAAGGTTCAATCTCAATATCTAAATGAGAGGAGCTGTTTTCTTGGACTTCAAAAGTTTTATTTTTCAGAAGAGTTTGTATTTCTGCCAAAAGTTCTACTGATGAAAGTTGACTGTGGTGAAAAGAATTAGGGAACATCCTCAAAGTCCTGTTAAATCCATGAATTGACTGAATAAAATGGGTCTTATTTGATGTATACCATGAGTGCCCCACTAAATCATTGACAGCCATCTGCCCTCCAGAGTTACTTAAAAGCATAAAAATAAATTCAAGCACACTAATGTAATCTTTTACATAAAATTCAGGGCGAATATTTTTTAAAGTTTTTGCTATAATACTGAAATAAACGTTTAGACAAATCACATCAGAACCAGTTACAGAACATTCAGGGAATATCAAATTAAAAATCAAATTAACAATGTTCATCACATTCATTAGCTTAGTATCTGTCTCAATGCTTCCTAGAGATTTCAGAAAAAATAAAATATGTTTTGCACTTTCAAGGTGCGAAGGCGACTTGTAATTTTCACTGAGATTACGGAATCCATGTATCCATCTGTTACAATCCTCTGCTTCATCCACTGTACTATAAAAGTTTAATAAGGAATTGAGATGAGATGAAAAATTTGTTTGCAAATGGCTTATGTCTTTCAGAGTATTGTCCAAAATTAGTTTGGTAATATTCTGGAAAACACTGATGCAGACCATATATTTTCCTTGAAGTACACTTTTAAAGAAAGCAGATGTGTCTTTTATCTCAGTGAGAATAATTCCAAGTTCCTTTTGAGAAAGCTTGAGAACAGTAGAAAGGGAATTTCCAATGGAAAATACACCAGCACCACTATCTTCTAGCTCAGATTCTCCTGATCCCTCTGAGATTAAAGTATCAAGCCAAGAATTCAAAATCTCTCCATTAACAACCTTTAATAGAGATTTCTGCAGTTCAGTTATCATGACTCCCATCATTTCTAAAACACTTTCTAAACTGTTACCTTTAAGTGAGCTTGTGATATCAACTGCATCATTAAATACATTTTGAAGATTGGCAAGGAAAGCTTCAAAATCTTTCCAGTCATTTAAATCACCACCTCCTTCAAATATTATATTTAATAGATTCATTGCTGCTCTTGTCGTTTCAACAATAACCATAGCTGTACTATTGCACAGTTTATCATGAGTTGCATTTAAAAGACTTTCAGAGAGATTTGCCAAATCATCTCTTAGACAGACAAAAAAGGTCGAATTCAAATTTAAGACTTTGGATGCTTCTTCAAAAATCTCTGTCCAGGTTTGAAGCCATGTGAAAGTGCAGTGCAAAGCATAAGGAACACTTACCTTATCTCCCAAGTTTGTTATATTAGACAGAACACTGTTCAATGAAAGCAGAAGTAAGCTGTAAACCTCTGCTGAATGATCATCAGAAGTAATGTTTGAGAGATAAAAATCAATGCACTCATTATGTGACAGGCATTCTGGGGAGATATCAAGAAACTGTTCCAAATAACAAAAGGCATCTCTTTGGAGCTCTTCATCTATAAACAAAGTTTTAAGGCTGCTCAGAGTGCTATAGACAACATGCATATCTTTTTCTCCTTTCTGTGCAAGAGACTGGGCCTGAAATTCTGTGTAGTTGTAAATGTTTAGTAACTTTTCACAGAGAGATTTACTACTGAAGTTCCAGAGAACATCAAAAGTTCCAGACAGCAAATCAAAAACTTGATCCCTATCTTGGAAATCATGCCATACTTGAAAAGATGATATATCTTTCAAAATCTCATAAAGAACTGTTAACAAAGTGTTATTGCTTTCAACATTTAAGATGAGATCTTCATTCTGATACAGAGAGAAAAGTAATGGAACAAGTGAGGCCACACTACTGCTGTTTAGTTTTTGGATGGTTTTAAAGAAATCGTGCACAATTTTTCCCAGTTCTTGCATTTTGTATATAAAAGTTGCATTTGAGAGTAATAAAGAGGAGGTATTACTAACCCCCTGAATTCTGCTGAAAGACACATTGACATGATCATCAGCCAACAATCCAACCTCATAGAGATTCCTTAGGAAGTTTTCACTTAAGTGTTTTTGATGGTTCAAAGCAGCACTATTTAACTGTGGCCAACCAGTTAGGATATTTTTGAGCAACAGTATACTTCTATTATGGATTTTATTTTCTGTAATGGAAAACATAATTCTAGATATGGCCTCCAATACCTCCTCCTTTTCCCCTTGCCTCAAATGAGAGAGCCTAGAATCAAGTTCATCGAATACAACTTTCACTATATGCCAGAAAACTTCTGTCTTCTCTTTCGTCCAGAATCGCTGAAGAGGCTGGAAATTTTCTCGCAGCTCATTAAGGAGTTCAGAAACTGCAGATTCCTTCCTCTCACCAAAAGTTTTCATCCATGTAATTGTATTATTCAAGACATTTTGGATTAGAGACTGGTTTGAAGAAACTGAGAAATCGAGCATTATAATATCTTCTATGACTTCTACCAGATGAAAAAGAAGATCTCTTTCCTTTTCACCAGAAATAGTTAAGTTTTCTTCTCTCTTAAAGAACTCTTTGAAAGATGTCAAAATCCTGAAAAATGAAGCACAAGTTTTTTTCTTATTACTTATGTAGCAGGCAGACAAGAATTGGTTAATTAGATACTATATAATCTTAGAATATAGTTTTATTCACTTAAAGGAAGTTCAAATATCATTTAATTAGCAGTCATAAAACAATCACCACAAAAACTAAAACAGCACAAATGACAATTACTTTGTTTTACAAAAATGTGAATGAACTCACTGAAAAGTCACAGCCACATTCAAATCAAAACCTCAATGTAGGCAGCTAGGTTAAAGAAGTGTGCACTGATCAGTAATTATAATCCACCTTGTAAGGCATGAGAGTCAAACACCTTTAATTTAAGTATATCACATTTTCAGCTGCTGAAAAGAGCAAAGCTTTTATGCTTCACAGACTAATTATTTTAAAGAAAGGAACTATCAATAAAGCCAATCAAACCCTCTAACTTTCCATGAATTCAGAATGAGGTTTTGGGGTTGGTTTTTTGGGGGTGTTTTTTTTTGGTTTTTTTTTTTTTTTTGCTTTATCATAGATATTGAAAGACAAAATATTCCAGTTGACTGATTGATAGCTGAACAGTGTTATTTTAATACTAGAGGAAAGGGAGATGAGACAGGACACACCAAACAACCAACAACAAGAAAAAAAAACACATGAAATCTCAGTAAAAATTCAAATGATGTTTCCATTGTGTCAATACTGTCTATCAAAAAAAAAAAATTTTTACTAGTCCTGTCAGACTGGTGACGATTGAGGTGTAAGCAGAAGGAGCATTCCAATGCAAGATCCCAAGATGAAAATACCTTCTGAAATATGTTTTCTTTTAATTACTAAAATGCAGAACACCACACATGACTAAAAAGCTTTGTGAGGGAATTTCTGTGTCACTTAGTGGTATGGCTTTTACAAGAGCGAAAACAAAATGTCAAACTTTGAAAAAAAGTATTCCCCAAATAGAATCTCTTTCTTAGAACCATTCAAGTCAAAGAAATACCTCTGCATGTACAGCACAAATATCCAAACAAGTTAGCTGATTTTGTTAAGTACTACTGTGTAAAGAAAATAACGCATACTTTAGAAAGTGTTTAAGACCAGATCAAAATCCTTGCCCTAGCAAATATGCCTGCATTTCTAAGAAAGTTGAGAAAGAGCACAAAAGTGATTGAACATTAGAATCATAGAATAGTTAGGGTTGGAAAGGACCTTAAGATCATCTAGTTCCAACCCCTCTGCCATGGGCAGGGACACCTCACACTAAACCATGTCACCCAAGGCTCTGTCCAACCTGGCCTTGAACACCGCCAGGGATGGAGCATTCATAACTTCCTTGGGCAACCCATTCCAGTGCCTCACCACCCTCACGGTAAAGAACTTCCTTCTTTCCCCTGTTTAAGTTTGAACCCGTTACCACATGTCCTATCGCTACAGTCCCCAGTGAATAGTCCCTCCCCAGCATCCTTGTAGGCCCCCTTCAGATACTGGAAGGCTGCTATGAGATCTCCACGCAGCCTTCTCTTCTCCAGGCTGAATAACCCCAACTTTCTCAGCCTATCTTCATATGAGAGGTGCTCCAGCCCCCTGATCATCCTCATGGCCCTCCTCTGGACTTGTTCCAACAGTTCCATGTCCTTTTTATGCTGAGGACACCAGAACTGCACACAGTCTTCTAAGTGAGGTCTCACGAGAGGAGAGTAGAGGGGCAGGATCACCTCCTTCGACCTGCTGGTCACGCTTCTCTTGATGCAGCCCAGGATACAGTTGGCTTTCTGGGCTGCGAGCGCACACTGAAGCCGGCTCATGTTCATTTTCTCATCCACCAACGCCCCCCAAGTCCTTCTCCGCAGGGCTGCTCTGAATCTCTTCTCTGCCCAACCTGTAGTTGTGCCTAGGATAGAATCAACCCAGATGCAGGACCTTGCACTTGTCATGGTTAAACTTCATAAGGCTGGCATCAGCCCGCCTTGCAAGTGTGTCGAGGTCCCTCTGGATGGCATCCCTTCCCTCCGGTGTATCAACCGAACCACACAGCTTGGTGTCATCAGCAAACTTGCTGAGGGCGCACTCAATCCCACTGTCCATGTCACCGACAAAGATGTTGAACAAGACAGGTCCCAACACCGATCCCTGAGGGACACCACTCGGTACCAGTCTCCAACTGGACATTGAGCCATTGATCACAACTCTTTGCGTGTGGCCAGCCAGCCAGTTCTTTATCCACCAAGTAGTCCACCCATCAAATTGATGTCTCTCCAATTTAGAGACAAGGATGTTGTGTGGGACAGTGTCAAACGCTTTGCACAAGTCCAGGTAGATGAAGTCAACTGCTCTACCCCTATTCGTCAGTTCTGTAGCCCCATCATAGAAGGCTACCAAATTGGTCAGGCAGGATTTCCCCTTAGTGAAGCCATGCTGGCTGTCACCAACCACCTCCTTGTTTTTCATGTGCCTTGGCATTTCTTCCAGGAGAATCTGCTCCAAGAGTTTGCCAGGCACAGAGGTGAGACTGACTGGTCTGTAATTCCCCAGGTCATCCATTTTCCCTTTCTTGAAAATGGGGGTTATATTTCCCTTTTTCCAGTTGTGTAGGAACTTCACCTGACTGCCATGATTTTTCAAATATGATGGACAGTGGCTTAGCAACTTAAATACACATTGTAAGAGGTGTATTTAAGTGTAACTCAAAATCAAAGTTAGCAATTTGCATTCTGCAACCTGTGGGGTTTTTTATGGTAGATATCAAGAACATTTAAGCTTTTGATTCTTCATCTTTCACTGCATTGATAGTGGCTATTTCCATTTGATATGTTAAAGAAGGAATCGGTTCAGGGAAGAGCTGAAATATCAGCACAATGAAAAATAAAGTTCAAAGTCCAGAAATATAATTTAGAAAGTATTCTTATCTATTAACAGCTGTGATCACCAGCATAGCATGGTAAATAGTTACTAGCACTAGTAGCAGAGGCAGCACTCAATAATTAATACAAAGTTGTTCAACTAGGAATATTTTAATTTTTTTTTTTTGACAGAGTGATGATTAAATTGCTCTGGTTTTACTGTTCATCTAGGCATTAGGAGGGCTATAATGCAAGTAACCTAGTGACAAGAAGGCCTCGTTACACTACATTAGAACTGTCAGGAGTATAGCACTTTAATTACTGTTGATAACACACCAAAGATGGAGATGTCTTTTTTAATGCTTTTGAATGACAGCCACAAAGTCATAACTTTCTTTGTAGGATTCTGTTTCTTCCCAGTAATACTGAAAATCACCAGTTACTTGGTGAAAAGAGGAGGGTAACTACTTTCAACAATTGCAAAAGTCCAAAGTGAAGGTGGGATAAAGGATTTCTGGAAAACAGTTAAATAAAGAAATTAAATTGAACCTTACCGTGCCCAGGAAATAAATGAGGAATAATCTGGTAAGATTTGCAGAAATGCTAAATAATGGCCTAAAATGGTCTCCAAATTGAGCTTTTGTTTAGAACATAAAGATGCTTCTAGTCCTTCTGCAGAAAAAATGAAAATGTCAACATCAAGAGACAGGTCGAAAAAAAGTAGACACTCCACAGGTTCAACCAGCTGGAATTTTGCCAGTAGAAATAGACAATCCAAAAATTTTCTGTCACTAAAATCACAGCTGTATACCAGAGTCAGGCTCTGTATATTATAACTTTTCCTTGCTAATGTTTCAGTGAGCTGGTGAATCCTAATATTGATGGAAACACAAACACGCTTACAAATATAAAAATCATCATCTTTTCCCTTTTCAAGGAATACAGTCCCTTACAACAGACAGGGAACCATCAGAATAAAACCCAGGATGTACAGTAGCTCTTTCCTCACCTGACTGAACTCCCATGGTGCCTGCTGTTTTTTCATTCATGTATTGAGCTACCTCACACATCCAACTGACAAAAGTTGCTAAATCCTCCCAGTATGGGTTATCCTCAAAAACAAACAAAATTTCTTCAAGTGTATTATTAATTCTGAAATGACACAGAAAACAAAGGTACCGTTATTAAACCAGTGATTTCTTTCGAAGTCAAATTACCTTGTGAACACATGCTGTTTCTCTCCAAAATCTCTAGCTAAATTCTATTGCTACTTTACGTGTACAGACAGTCCTACTGACTTAAGTGGGAACTCAAGCAGGCAGTCTAATAGCAGAGTCCTTTGCTAAAGAAATCAACAGCATAGGTATTACATCGTTCTAACCCCAAACCAGAAACCAATCAGTCAAACAACACAACAGCAAAACATAAAAATAGCACTGAGTTTTTCTTGTTCTTCAATGTTACTTAAACACAAGCATCTATTCCCAGAGACCTTTAAGATCTACCATCTAATGGTTTTGATGCTCAAAACAGGAATGTAAAACTAGTCCTCCTGGTCATTTGTAGTCTTTTAGTAACAGGGAGAGAGAGAGAAGGCAATCAGCCATTGACCAACAGCAAGAGACAAGAAAAATGACAACAATTTTCTAACATCTCGGATGTTATTAATATCTGTGGATGTAATCCCTGCTGCCAAAGCAGCTTGTGGAATTTCTGATAGATTCTTGAATGATTAAAGCTAATAGTTCTACTGCTAGAATAGAAACCTCTTCTGTCAAGTATCTCATGCACAGAAGAAATGTAAGTATTTGTCTTCTATACATGTTTAAGTTTGTGACATAGAACATTGGTCCAATATAATTGCAATTTCACATTAAATATATTATTCTCATGCTTTACATTGCCAAGCAGGAACAGTAAAACACTACCTTATTATAAAGTACTTTATTGATATAGGGATTTGTCTCTAATATAGTCTGATTTAGCACCATTAAAACTTCAAATCAGTAGAATTACTGAGTCACTGAAAATGACAATCAACTTAATAAAAAGATGAATGGATTTTCTGCCAAAATAGAGGAACAGTGACCACTTGATATGTTGAGAAAGTAACTTCAAGCTGTAATACCCTTCCTACTGTGCTTTCCTAACTACCCTCTTTTTGATATTTCCCTGCATCTCCCAGGAGTCTTTCAGATCCAAGTTGCCAAGCATCCTGAGCAGCACAATGCCAGAGAGCAATACCAGGAAGCAGGCTGAAAAGTAGCAGAAAATATGTGGACGTGAGAAGATAAAAAGGAAGAATAGATTTTTAGAATCCTAGATACCTGCCTATCCTCAGCCTATTTCCACCCTTACTACTACCCAATACTACTGCTGCTACTAAAACAAAAAAAAAAAAAAAAAAAAAAATTAAAAAATCGTCCTTTACCTTCCTGTTTGTGCTTATAGGGAACTGTTAATACTGGGTGGCAATCAAAAGCAAAAAGCAGGATTTTAACCTTTTTATCTATTCAGTTACTGGTTATAATACCTTATTCCAGGCTGCTACCAGTCCGAATCTTTATGTATTAAAAGGTACACAAGATACATACAGTGAGAAGAGCAGCTGTTCCTGACAAGAGCTGAAATGGACATCCTCCTCAGAAGGTGCTTCTGTGCTCAGCAATTGATTAATTTCACAGTAATAACCATAATTTTTGGTTAGCTGTTCTGCTATTTCTTGCCATCCCAAAGAGTCATCCATTGCTGGATCTGGCAGGCTCTGTCGTCCCTGAGTTACTTTCTGCAGAAGCAGGACCTTTCACAGTAAAGAAAGCAATATTTGAAACCAGTAAAAAGGAAACTCACCTTTGGTCCTCCTTCTTACATTTGTAATCTTAATGATATTGAAATACAACTTAAGATAGATTAAATGAGCAGTCTGTCAAACCTTCCATTTCTTTTTCTTTGTCACAGCTACTTAACAGGTCTAAAATATCACATCCACCCAAGAGATTTACCAAGACCACTTATGCCTAACCACCAAGGACATTTTGATCAGTTTAAATGATCAGTTACCCATCTCTTGTTATTAGCAAACAGGAAGTAGTAAGCTACAACCCCTGCTAATTTGTTTTATTTTGTAATAATATTATAAGTAAAGCACTGCAAGCTTTAAACACAAGAAAAATCAGAACTACTTACAGATTCCTTTAGGGACTGGAGCTGGTTGCCTAGCTTAAAGGTCACCTCTGAGCCATTGCCAGGGCACATGTATATTGCTAAAATGTCAATGCCATCTGAGCCCTGTGGAAGTCTTAGGGTCTTCTCAAACATTGTAAGCAGGTCATTGCAAACATAGGAAGCATTGCTCATCAACATCTAAAATTTAATTAATATACTATCAATTTAAAAATGAATTCAAGATGAAGGAACAGATTTGATTCACACTCCATATTAATTCTTAAAATGAAATGTCAAAAGACAAAAGAGTACAAAGTAAAGTTGGACCAAAATGCTGCCGAATAAAAAGTGAAATACTTAACAAGTACTTTTTATCCCCCAAAAAAGCCTCTGGAGCTTTATGCAAATTAACATACAAACATCAAATAACAGCATACCTGTTTTAGCTCCACAAAGAGCTTGCTGATGTCAAGATGAATGAGTCCATCTCTTTGGGCAAAGGGGATCAGTTTTTCCAGGCTACGTAAAGCATCTGTAAGACATTTTTCCCACACACCCCACACAGAAAATATTTAACCTGGACAGTAATTTTGGGACATTACATCCTTATGCGAAAAGAAAACTATGCATTTAAAAATACAGCAGTTAGTTAGAGAGGTATAAATGTTCAATTTTGTTTAGATGACATCCCTGCCCCGAGCTCTCCATTTTGCACAAAAGATGTACGCAGTTGCACTCTGCACTTCTGGGGAGCAAAGACAGCTCCCCTTATGCACCACCACTGAAAAAGGCTCATGGAGACAAGGCAGGAAGAAGAGACAAGTCTTCTTACATCAGCAAAAGCATGATCCTATCCCCTTTCATAGTTATATCAGAATAGCTCAAACAACTTCAGTGATCTTTCATGATTTCCAGGAAAGGAAATGAGATCCTGTGTGGGCTTCTAGCTATGAATGTTATAAATAAACTCTTACCACATGTAACTGTTGATTTAACCAGCAAAATTTTCTGGAATATGGAAAGGTTGCTTAACGAGCAGCAAGGCTGGGAGGCACACAAGCCAACACATGCACAGTAAATGTACATGGCCATCCACGCAGATCAACACAGACCAACACACACAGCACTTGCGCGCACAACAAACAGCACCAAAGGCCTCATCCTGTTAAACTTTCTGGTTGGTCAGGGTGAAGGTCTGCTAGAAACGTATGTATATATACACACATACAGTGTCAATCCCCCCTAGCAGCTGGGCTCAGACAACCAGACTGCCCAGCAGATGCCCCTGACTCTCAGTCTCCCTCCACAATTGCTGGCATCTGGGCATATGAGCCCAGAATAGAGAGGTCTCATCCAGGAAAAGAATTAGAAACGCAGTTTAGAGAGAAACCAGGACAGACATACAATGGTCAGGGGCATGGCCAGGCAAGCAGGCTGTTTATTATGAGAAAACCCTCTTTTGTCACTTTATTGCTATTTTCCCATCCTAGTTACTCCCCAAACCACCTAAATAATTTCATCTCCCCACTTTTGGTTACCCTTCCAAACCTCCCATACTGTCTCATGCAACCCCAAAACACTCTTTCCCTGATTCCCCTAATGAGTCCAATACCCCTGGGCGGTAATGCTCTTCAGTCTGTAAAGTGGCCATTTTGATTCACTTGCAATGACCAGCCAGAAAAGCCAAGCTACACCTAAATCTAAAACCAAGACCTCTTGTTCATACCTATATGTCTGGCTGCAGAGTCAACACTCAAAAGGTTGTAGTCAATGGCTAGACGACCAAGTGACCAAGTGCCACCAGTGAAGACTGACATTCCTTAGGGGTTAGCATTAGGACCAGCACTGTTTAACATCTTTGTGGGAGACATGGATTTGAGGATCATCAGCCGGCAGTGTGCTCTCACAGCTCAGAAAGCCAACCGTATCCTTGGCTACATCAAAAGGAGTGTGACCAGCAGGTCGAAGGAGGTGATCCTGTCCCTTTACACCACTCTGGTGAAACCCCAACCTTGAGTACTGTGTCCAGTTCTGGGGCCCTCAGCATAAGGCCATGTTGGATGGGGTTTTGAGCAAACTGGTCTAGCAGAAGGTGCCCATGGAAGGGGTTTGGAACAAGATGATCTTTAATGTCCTTCCAACCCTAACCCAGGATAAATGTATTACAGAGCCCAAATGCCTTCCTAGAGGTAGAATGTTACCAAATTTCCATGTTATTCTGTGGAAGTCATTTGAGTGATAGTAACAAGTAACCACCATGCAGCTTTACCTTCAGTGAAGTATAAATACTGTGCTATTACATTCCTTAAGGCTCCATCTACCAGAAGCAATCTCTTTGAAACAGGCCATTGAGGCACATCCTGAAGTACAGACTTCATTCTCTCCAGATGCAGGATTCTGCAATCAAAACAGGTGGAGCACAGTGGCATTGTGTACTACAAACAAAAAGATAAAGTTGCTAAAAAGCTATGGGACTTTTTTTTTTTTTTGTTGTGCAGTCACTATATCATCTACTTTGTAGTTTCTTACCACAGCAGCAGTATAGCAGTTTCCTTGTATAAAAAAAGAACCAAATTCCAAAATGTACAAATAAATTATTGGACAATTTGACTGCAGTCTCACTCTTAACAGTACAAAATGGATTGGATCTTTCAGATTAATCCTCAGATGTTGATTTGTATAACATAGATCATCTCTTCTCCAATATGGAACAGGTTTTGATATGAACAAGTTATTACAAATATATAGCCATACAAATGCCAAATTGAGGCCAATGTTATAACTCCCAGAAGGGATATAAATCATCTAATGTGCAGTTCAAAAGAGAGAAGTATCAGTTCCTGTGTTCTGCCACAGTCTTTTCATAAGCCTCTGACAAACATTAACTCCCTGTGTCTACAGCTTAAGTCCTGTGTAGAGTCTTTCAATTTATTTATGAATCAGAAATCAGTGAAGTGTAACGTGAAAATAAATATTCAGTTGATATGAATTTTATAAGACAAGTTGCAGAAAGATAACTTACAGGTCATGAGATGCAGTATATCCTTCTGAAAAGTAGGCATCTGATTTCTCATTCCATTGCTGGATCAGGGTACTTATCTCTGCAAAAAGTTTCCCGACTTCCCTCTCATCTAGAAACTGAGACATTAAATCATCTATGATTCTTTCAAGTTCCAAAAGGAGTTTCTGAGAGAACCTGTTGTTGCTGAACCATTGCTCAAATACCTAGAAGATTGAATGCAAAACTGAATGCACCTTGTTAGAAAAACAAAGCTTTGTTATTTAGAAAATACACAGAACTTGAATGTCTAAAAAAGCCCCAAGCACACACACACAATTAATAAAGATGGTAAAATTTCACCCTAACAATGTGTCTAGACTCTGAAATTTCTGTCCTCACAAAGGTTGATTTACAGTACAGTTTTGACTGACCTGCAAGTTGGCTATACAACGTGCTACATCATATGGAGAACTAACATCCTATGTTGTGCTGTCCCTGCCCAAAGACCCAGGAATGGTAAAAAAAAAAAAAAAGTGGCCTGAGGCTGAAATCAATCAAAAGCAGACCTCCAGTCAAAATCTTGCTTTCTCTTACAGGGTTTCTGCCTACACTAACAAGACAACGGAAGGCAGCAGCTTCAACATTTTGGTGTTCCATTACAAAAAGCGATGAAAAATAAGCTTGCATCCTCTTATTGTGTAGTCTGGAATAAATAAGGCATACTAAGGCCTGGCCAAACCTACTGACTAATATCCTTTTTTCACCATTAATTTATTTAATGCCAAGTGGTTATAACAGAATTTTACTATAAGAGATGTTCTGTTCACCAAGGGAATTCCTGGTGGTCAGGAGCTTACAGTACTTCAAGTTGCCACAATAAGGATGTCAGCTTTTCTGAAAAGTTTTAAAATCATGGCTGAAATTATTAATGGATTTTCCTACAGCTAATAGAAATTAGTGCATTAGTTTTGGCAATCAAGTTATTACTTCAAGTCATACATCAGTGAAACCTTTATCAAGAGAGAAATCAAAGGCTCCATTTTTGAGGAAACACACAGTAAGCTCTACATGCTTTCTTCAGATACTGCAAACATCTCCACAGCAGCTTGATACACAACTTCTATTATTTTATTTTAAAAAATCTCATATTCCAGTGAAAAAACACACACCGGCATTAAGACAGCTGGGTAAGGGTTTTCCTTCAAAAACATCTGAAAACATCTCCTTTTCTCTATGAACTACACATATGTCATCATAGAGACTGCATGCCAAGTTGTTCTGCCAGAGCAGAATTTTAAGACGCTATACTGGAGATGTACTTTCATCCCCTGCAACATGCTTCAGCTACTATTGCCAGAGATAGTGGAGGAAAAGCAAAAATAAATTAATTGTATACTATATCAGTGGAGGCCTGTAGTCTGCTTTCAGTTTTGCCCTTAATTCAGGCTCAGGTGGGGCAGTAAACTTCTTTCTGCCAGGCCTCTGCATCATATTATATTTCACTATATTCCCTATTCGATTTCAAATCTGTATTTGAGTCAATGACAAAATCTGATTAAGCGGACACATGGTGATAGATTAGACTTCCACTGTAACAATTCCTTCTATGAATTACTCTGTCTTATTAGCAAGATGAAAACTTCACAAAAGTAATATTTAATAGATAACTCAGATCTTTATGCTGAGTTACTGTTGACAACTACAGGCAAAAAATAGGAATTTAATCTATTAACTTATTAATATACCTGTGCATAGAGTCTGAGCTTGCTGACAGCATGAACAAGATATATTTTGGCCTCATGCCATGTAGAAATACAGTCGTCTTCATTATTCTCTTTATTTGCTTCATCTTTTGGCACTCTGGACAGAGCAAAGCATACAAACTGCTCCAGTGTCTCTCCTGTGGGAGTCTGGCAGGGATATAAGAAATTGATGAGTATCTCAAGATAGTTGCTGAGTGTTATCTCTGCTAGCAAATTACTTATCTGGTGACAAAAAGAATATAGCTTTCTTCAGTGAGAACAAAGCCCACTTAATCCAGCCTCATATTCTAGGGCACATACTTTAAAGTATTCCATGTGCAGAGTGCTGTATAAAATACCAGTGGCTCATTAGGATACTTGTAGGCCTGGCAGAACAATGAGACTAGTATATGCAAGGAATTTTCACCATGTAGCTACTCCAGTGTTACTACTTCTATGGTCATGTGCAGGCTGACGCTGAACAAACTTGACAATGATACAGTACTCCTATAAAAGAATAACTGTACCGAAGCAACTTCACCACTATTAAAATTACTGATGTAGAAAGCACTCAGCTTAGTGATACATTTGAACCAATGACTGCATGCAGCAGACTAGTTTTAAATTGAAGTTGGCAGGTTTCAGCAGCATGGCTAAGAGACCAGAATTTTTAACTCACAGCCTGACTTCTAAATTTTGTGTTGAAAGATTTATTATTCCCAATCACATAAATGTCATTAAAGTATACAAAAATAATATAGCTCATTTTAATTCTTCTTGTTAATGTCTTTCTAAGACACTTTACATCCTAACTCATCTTGACTGTGACTAGAAAAGTTTTGCAGAAGTTTTGGCCCCAAACTACCTGGGGTTTCAGATGCAGAATTAAAGTGCTCAGAACAGATATTTCTAGGTTTCTATATTTCCCTTCATACTTTCTGAGGGTCTTCAATACCCTAACACAAGCACACAAATCAAGATATTAGCTTAAGTAGCTAACAAGTTGCCTGTGATTACACAGCCAACCATATCTACCAGGCTGCAGTCAAAACCCATTCAATTGATCAAAGAGACCATCATTGATATTTCAATAAAACGCCATTCAAAAGTGAAGGATTTTTTAATAATTCATCCGTTTGTGTAAATAAACTGTTGTTATAGTGAGCTCTTCTGGAGTACAACTCCAGACTGCACTGGCAAAGAACAAACAGATTTCAGATAAATACCAACATGTTCAATTCAATCACTGTGGACTTCAGTTCAAATTCTAAACGTTTCAAGTTTTTTGCAGTCAAACCATCACAATAGGTCACTTTGATCTAGAAGGTTAGAAAATCTCTTTTCTTGGAGAGGGTTTTCTTCAAAATTTGATACATCACTGGTATATTTGAATAGTCCCACTGACAGACTCATCAGTCAAGTATATCGATATCAAGACTGCGCAACTGAGAAGAAAGGACTCCTGATGTGCCTTAATTTACACACAGAAGACACGGGCATTCTTTGTCCAGCAAACCAGATGAAAAATGCTACTTGACAAATTAATCCAAGCACCTTCAAGTCTAGGAATTAGTTTAAAAGCTTGGTGAAGCAAATCCCAGAATTCTCTACAAGATTAGGTAATAAACTCAGGACCTTGCTATACTCAGTAATGACTTCATAGAAGCATAAATTCGTTAATGGACACAACTACACCTATCAATATCTTCATGTGCAGAAATTTCAGCTGAAGCTAAATACATTTCTGTTTTGGTGGGAGTGAACCCAGGATATTTAGCAGAGTTGTAGCTTCCTCATGAATGTAAGATATGACTATAGCTTCTGTAAGGCATGAAAAAAAAAACCCTTCAGGGTAGAAACAAAAACAAAGATGAAAAAGAGCTACACTGAAATTTCCAAGTGATTTACCTTTCTTAATTGTTCTGTATAACTTAGTAACTTCTCAATGTGAAGATCATCAAAACCAAACCTGGATTCAAGTTCTGTTCTCACTGCATGTGGATTCCACAAAACATCCCAGAGAGAAAGATTATACTGAAAACCTGAAAGAAAGAAAACCTTCTGCTTACATCATTCCTGCTTTTTGTTCATGATGTTTCTTGATGACATCCAAGTACCATCTTCTTTTCCAAAAAAAAAAAAAAAAAAAAAGTGTGGTGTGTACCTGAACACCAGTTTCACTAGGATAAAATTCATGGGTGCATTAGTATTATGGCAAGGCCTGTTAATCTGACAGTTGATATGACAATGGTGAGATGCCCCTGTACAGTGATTGCCAGCAGACCAAGCAGTGTGCCATTTGAAACAGTGCATCTAATTCTGCACCTAGTCATGAAAATGTGTGTGCATGGGCTGGATACGGATCACTGCTGAGAGAGCGCATCAGAAGAATACCAGAAGACCCAAGGAATTCAAGTTCACTCTCTGTGCAAGGGCTCCAACATAAACACCTTTCTACTACTTCAGTCTTCATTTTGGCAGGTGAAGTGGGATTTAGACAGCATATGATTCTTAGACTGACCTTACATGCAGAGCAGACAGCCACACCTAGAATCTCATCACATGCTACCTGACAGTTTGCCAATGAAACTTGTTCTTGACCTTTTCTTGAGGAGTTGTCCTGGGGCCAGCCTACCTTCTCTAATTAAACTCATCTCCTCTAAACAGATGACGAAACATAGCCCTTCAGGTGAGACCAGAATTTATAGCAACAGAAATGTATGAAGAAAACAATAGAAGCTTAAAGAAAAACAGCCACAATGCTTAACACACATGTCCAAACCAAGAGGCTATCCTTCTATCAAATGGAAGAAATTGTCTTTTGTAGTGATTTAATCACTTTCCAAAATTCCTCACTGAAAGGTCATTCTAAACCAAATGAGATCAACGTGTTTTATTTAGCAAATAGTTGCCAGAGTTTGATGCACTTCAGTTTTTAGTATTTAAAAGACAAATCAATAGAGAAATGGGTTAACACTACAGCAATATAGTTCATTCTTAGACCTCTTATTTCAAGAATTTAACAGAAGCTTATATAGTTACTTCTATTGAGTATTCCCAGCATGCTCATGAGGTACTTCAAAGAAAATCTGAAGCAAATTACTTACCTTCTAAGCTCCTACCCTGTACTGTTGCAGTAGTTAAATTCAGTGCTGTTTTCACCACTTCATAGAAGCTTCGGCCCAATGGCATCATAGCTAAATCCTTCAATGATGCTAAGATACTGGAAGTGAAAGATAAAACAAAACTCGAGACCTCTCTACACCCGAAAAAGCAGAAAGGGCTTGGAGGAAGAAGATGATGCTCAAGCATTTGAATATTAAGATACTTTTTTTCTTATAATTGAAAAACTGATGTCAAAGTAGACTTTTCATGAAAAGAAATACCCAAAAATTGAGATTTTACTGTTAGAGTTTAACTCAATTTTAAACAAAAATAAGGAAATGTCTCCTGAGAGGACCAATGTCTTCTTAAAAAAAAAAAAAAAAAAAAAAAGAAAGAAAGAAAAGAGTTTAAAGTGAGAACAAAAATGAGAGCAAAACCACAACCATTATCCCCACTATGAGGCAGGATAGACACAGAACGCATATATTTTATTTCTACAGAATCTGCAGAGAAAAAATGAGACTTTAAAGCAACAGAACACTTTCTCTCAAATTAAACAAAGCATATTACAGAATGCATTTATAAAATTATATTGAATTTCTTAGAAGTCTCAGTCACACTAGCTGTGAAAAAAACTTCTTTGGTAATGTAGCTGTAATTTGCTGCTAAAGGTTTATGTTATTTTATCAGTGATTTCCTATAGAATATTCCTTTATCACTATGCAAATAATCCAGTTTTGTTAGAGTGGATCAGCAGTTTCCAACATATGTGAGAAGAAGAGAAGAAAAGCACTATCTAACTTCACCAAGTAGGTGTGAAAAGTCTCTATTAAGTATGTTTGGGAGACACAACAAACATAGTACAGTCCAGGAAGTGGGAGAAGTAAATTTAAGAACCTTTTTGCTGCCTAAATTCTGCCCAAGATAGGACCTCAATGTATGCTAGTACTACAAAGCTAGTCAAGAGTAAGCATTGGGTTTTGTGGCTGTCTTTCCAAATTGCATTAATTATGACAGATTTGGTCACTGAAGGACTCCAAAGTCTTTAAAAAAAAACAAACCTCAAGTCTCCTTTTACTAATCACTTGTGGGTTGGCCCAAGCTGTCAGCCAAGCACCTATGCAGCTGCTCATTCACTCTCGTCTCCCACAAGGCAGGAAGAAAATAAAACAAAGGTGAGAAAACTGATAGATCAAAAGAAAGACAGTTTAATAGGTAAAGCAAAAGTTGTGCATGCAAGCAAAGCAAAACAAGGACTTAATTTACTACTTCCCCTCAACAGGCAGATACCCAGCCACTTCCTGGAAAACAGGGTCTCAGCATGCGAAATAGTTGCATGGGAAGACAAACACCACAACCACGAACATTCTCCAGTTTTGTCCCTTTCTCACTCCATCTATGCCTATAGGCTCAGAGTAGAGAAATCACTGCTGAGATTATATTAACAGATTAGTAACTTGACCCAGCACAGCACCCAGTAGTTACTGCTATCTTTGCTTACTGCTGCTGAAGAATAAAGCAATAATCATAAACTTATGATCAAGTTCAACTTTTAGTCCAGGAACACACAGAACCTTTTAGAAAAGACTTTTGCTTTTGGGATATAAGCACCACAAGCACAGCTAATACATCTTTGTATGGTAATAGTTCAGAGAACAAGCTGGAATAAGGTTACACATGACTCATGCATGGGCCAGGGGGATTAAGCCCCGACACAGTTGCAGCCCACATATTGTAAAAGATTTATTTCCCAATTTCTAAAAAGATATGCCATCATATCCTCATATCTTTTTTTATTAGGAAAAAGACAGCGGGATGGTAAAGGGTGACAGAATCAGCACAGTAATTTCCCATTCAAAGCCTTTGGGCCCCTGCCTAACTATGCAGTAAGGCTGGTGAAGTTGATGTCTTGCACAGGCAGCCAGGTTCAGTGGCCTCCTCTAACCTTATAAATATGTTGATTAACTACAATGACAATTTACCTATCAACTGATTACAACCAGCTACCAACAAATACATTTCTGACTTTTTCCTAATAATTCAATTATTTTACTGAAAATTCCTGTAGACCCTTGTCAGTCTGTGCTTTTGACACCATGCCTTTCTCTGGATCCAACTGTCCTGTACCTGAGGCAGAAAACCTTCATATTCAGAATAGTCTCTGTGGGGTTTTTCTTACTGCTTCATTTCTTGAAAGGCAACAGCCAAAGCTATTTGGATAGCAAGAGGCTTGAGAAACAAAATGGAGACATTTTCCTGATATTGACCAAGTGGTACATACATATTAAGTTAATCCAGAATACTATTTTATTATATTCTTACGTAAATATTCTGTCTTTCAATGAGTCCCAAAGCACGTTACAATATTTAATGCCATATTATATGATGGGCTAATTTCAGGCATTGCTAACATGAAGATACTTCTTGAAGGCTCCCAGGGAATCTTTGCTGAGTTTGAGAGGCAAAAAAGTATAGTTATAAAGGAATTAGAATGGGCAAAAGCGCTTACCACACTTCCACAAAAGCAGGACCTGGTAAACAAGAGATAACTTCATCCTCTTTACACTGATAAGGGTGCTTATTTTATTAAACAGTCAGGAAGAAGAACAAGAATTGCATGTTAAACATCAAAACAAATCACTTTCAAGAATGTAAAAGTACTTACTTTTGAATAGCTTCTAGAAACTGTGTTACAGCAGCTACCTCATCTTCTGTATAAAAGCTGCTCGATTCAAGGTGAGGGAGTGAATGCAAAAAGTTCCAGAGGTATGGTTGCTTGTACAGGTTTTCTGCTCTAGAAATTATCTCCTCTGCTTCATTCAAATCCATCTTTATGTGAAGAAAGAAAAAAAGCAGGTGCCTGTTACTCTCCCTACCCCTGCTCTTCCCCTCTTAAAATTTAAACCATTTAATTATTTTTTTTTTTTTTTTTTTCCCAAGTGGAAATATACCTCTAGCTTTGGTAATTTGCCACATCATTTTCATTTTGGTGGTACTTTGAACTTATGTCAGCTTTGTTCCAGATGTCTTTTTCTGCTCTGATGGAAAATGGAACTGGGAGAAAAGCTGAGCAACCTCTTCTTGCTCAAAAGCATTAACTCGTTCCCAAAGACAAAGATCATGTTTGAGATCTCAAGCACAAAGGAGTTCTTTGGCCCTGAAATGAGTTTTTAAGTCTAAAGACCAGGGGACTGCCAGGGACATGCCATATTTACCTCAAAGTTCCTTGCAGCGGGTGTCAAGTTATTGATAAAAATGGCTCTTTAATGATGAACTGACTGAGGTAAAATTACCTCTTTTATAGGACTACACTATCATGCCTATGCAAAACGTAGTATCTATCACACTTGGGTTTTATTCAGTCTTTGTTTCCCTAAATTAATGTTTCACTAGGGCACTTTTGGAATATGATAACATGAGCAGTGTTTACACAAAAGAAGGCTTATGTATACAAGCTCTGTTACTAATAATGATAAACTACATTGATCTAAATATTTTCCTGATATTAATACATTCTTTCTATTCTATGTTCCATTCCTGGTATTAGATTTATATTGATGCAGCTCCTTTCAATCATCTCATGAGCAACTTGAAAATTTTACTATAAAAATGCCATCTAATTTCAAGTTACAGATTGGAAATCTAGGTTTCATGAAGTAGCAGTTACCATCAAATATAGAGAAAATTAATTTTAAAATATTTTTAAACTGAAACCAGTGATCTGTGAAAGGTACAAAAATGATAGTAATAGAGATCTACTACTGTGCCCATTCAGCCTTCTTCTTTTGTTGAGAATGCAAGAGTGAAAGACTAATGCATTAAGGACAGCATAAAGACTAAATTCATTTCACAAACTGCCAAAGTGATTCTGGGGATAATTACACCACATCTTGCAAGACTGTCTTCCTTCACCCCCAATTGAGCCTGCTTTCCATATTTACTGGATCAGAAATCTGAATTCAAACCAATCTCATCCAAACCAAAGCCTCACCTTTTCAGTTTCACTATCCTTTTTTAAGTGCTGGGCTGTTGAGGGAGGAGGATTAATAATAAGTAGACAGTACGATAAGAGTTCCTTGCAAGACATTTTGCAATATGTTATACAGCTACATGGGGTCTGACAGATGCACTTTTAAATTCCTCCTAATGAATGACTAGCTTTCAAACAGCTGATGATTTTAGCTACTAACAACCTAGATTGGTTTAAATCCGTAATCTAGAAACCACTGCACCTCTGTCAAATTTACAAGCCATCATTTTTTCTTTCAACAGCATACCAATTTTCTTCTTAAGATAGTTTACTAAAACTTGACAGGATACACATTTCTAACCATTATAATAAAGATGCCTCAAAATACAGAACTGTAATTTAGAAACAGACTATAAAAATACTTACATTAAGAAAGGTGGTGATGTTACGGAGCCCTGTAAAATCAAATATTTTCCTTTACACAGAAGCCTTATTAACTTCAGGAGAATCAGTTTTATAAGCAATAGCAAGTAGTGCAAAAAGAGCATTTCTACAGGACTAAAGGCATGTGAAAAAATAATACCCCACAAAGATAGTAATCCGCCTGATTTTCTATGCTTTCCAATACTTTACTATTATCAGAAGAAAAAAAAAAAAAAAAAAAAGAAAAATCAAACTCAATTTAAAAGAAATTGCTTACCATTCTCAGTAAAGCAAAATCATCACATCAACACTAGATGAACGTACTAGCTCCCAGACAGCCAGGCATGAAAACTTACTTTTGCCTAAATCTTTCTGCTTGAAAACTCATCCGGAATGGCAGGATAGTAGTAGGTCTTAAATGCCCACCTGCTACAGCAGCAAGACTGCACAGCACGAGTAGGAACATAGCAGGAGCATCAGACCTTGGTGTTTCCAGTCTCTTTTAGTGTGAGACTGAAT
Organism: Psittacula echo; assembly: GCF_963264785.1. Lineage (NCBI taxonomy): Eukaryota > Metazoa > Chordata > Aves > Psittaciformes > Psittacidae > Psittacula > Psittacula echo. The sequence continues at coordinate 87,033,047 of NC_137737.1, read as the reverse complement.
TGTTTGCCTAGTAGTGAGCTACTGAGGTTTTCCCACCCCTATACTCTCTAGTGCAACAGAAAAACCTGGAGAGAAAGACTTAACTACTGATGAATTACTTTGGATTGTGTCTTACACCAAGTAACTAGGTACTCAGGTTATTAATCCTTACCTTTAAACCTTTCCCTTCATAGTTGTTTGTTAACTATCAAGTAGTAAAGCAAGTGTATAGTTTTAGAAAATTAGCTTTCTTTTTTCCTGATAATTCTATGATAACCACAGTAATACTAATCGTAAAAGCCCTTCTTTCCATTCTTTCAGATGGGCTAAATATTTAGTTTTTGCATTTTATTTTTAATCTAAGAATATTGCTTTATTTGCTGGTTGTCATTACCTGATAGACAAAGAAATTCACTATTAGAAAGATCACAGCTTACCTGAGAACTTTGAGTTTTCTTCCCATAGCTTTTCTAAAGCCATGGCTTTCTCTGTGGTCTCAATAAATCCCTCTGCAAGTTCCTCTATCTCTTTCATGAAGTCTAGATCAGGTCCTGTGAATCTCTCTGGACCCATCTGGACGCCTGCAGTACTTTTCAAAAAAAGAAACAGGGCAGGGGAGGTAATTACAAACTGGAAGTAAAAAGCTGAAAATGTGTATAAGCTCACAGTAATATTCTGATATTTTGATTTATTTGGTTTTTTTTAGCTATTATGCATTTACACAACCTTTACTTAGTTCAATTCATTAGTGTGCAATTTGCAACACTGAACCTCAGACCCTCAGGAAAGAGAGCAATGAAAAATTGCTGAGCTGGAGTTGCTCAGCTGCACCAAGAACCCAATTCTGGCAGCAGCCAAGGACAGACACATTCAAAAAAGTCTTTTATGTCTTTAAACACATACACATCTAAGCAACCAGAACAGGTAAGTTGGTCAATGTCACTAGATGAAATACAGGTAAATCCCTCTTTCTGAGCCCTGAAGAAAGTTGGTGCTTGCTCTTTAGTCAGTTTACTAAGCAACATAACAATTCCACCACCTTAACAAAAAAGTATCCACACTAATAAACATATGCTGATTCCAGATAACACGCTCCTCAAGATACCCTTGAAGCACGAAATCAGACTCTACAACTCAAAAGAGAGTTCTAAAACAGGTATGCTTATGATGGCGCCAGGTGCAAGGGGGATCGCTCCTTCTAACTTAAACACCGAAGGGTTAAGCAAGCAGATATTTGTTACACACAAACACGCATATTCATTAGGTTCCTGAGAGTTCGGTGGGGATATTACAATTTGTTTAGGTACTCATTGTCATAACTCTCCTCCCCTTTGGTGCTTGCGCACTGCCCTCCAATGGTCGTGGGCAGGGGTCTTCAAGATGAAGTTCATAGTCTTCCTCATGTGGGCAGGGGTCCTCAAGATGAAGTAAGCAGTCTTCCTCAGGGTGCACTTTTCACCTTTGGCACAGTTGGATGCTCCAGTAATCACAAATTAGCTGAAATGAACCATACCTGCAAGTTTCTGATAGCTGGCAAAGATTTAGAACATTGTGGCGTTCGTACAAAATTTATTGCAAGCAGAACAAGATGGGCAGACAAGGAGTATCCTAAGCTAGCAGATGTTTGGGAGTCCCTGTCTCCAAACTAACTAATAATTAGAAGAATGGTAAGAAATAATTCATTCAATAGAAGGATGGAAAGAAATAATTCACTCTTCTTAGTAGGACTACTAAATTCTGTTATCACACCACAGGCTTACAACACAAACATTGTTCTCTATTTTAGACCTAGGTCAAGTTAAAAGTATTTTAACCCTATGTTTTCCAGGCACTTGCTTTCCTTTATATCACCCTTTTACTTGAAAAGCAAGAAAAGTGGAGTGTCTGGCTACATATTTCTGTCTCATGCTGACTCACACACAAAGTGTCTGTCGTTAGGAAAACCTATATAGTTTGTATTTGGGATATGACAGCTTATTTTTTTCAAAACACATGCAACAACCTATAAACAGATCCTATTATGCTGACTTTCTTTCCCCCGATTCTAGCTAAACTTGTGGTATGTTATCTTTATTATCTCTATCGTACTACCATCTGGTGGCTACTCAATAGCACAACAGTTTTCTATCAAGATGAAATCAGTTCAAGTAAACATCTCTTTATAGGACAAAATACTTAGACTCTCCTAAGGCACCATAAACACTGGAATAATTACTTTTAGCATGTTACTAGGCAATTGGATTCTGTCTTATAGTAAATTCAAATGATCTTAGAGTGAAATCTTAGGTAGCAAAAATATAGTTATTTTTCATTAGAAGCACAATTAACTGTCACATAAGCTCCGCTTACAAAAGCATAATAAAGATTTACATTTCTTTCTTGTCAAAGTTGTAGTTTGACTAGTTTCCAGAACAATACTTACTTATTGGTAAAGGAAAACCTAATGAGATAAATGAGATGAAGCAAACGATAAATCAAAGCAAAAATATCAGCCACTGCTTTCAGATTCTTTCATTTCTCTTTCTCTCCCTCCCTGATACTTGTTTGTTCAGACACTCACAGAGCTGTCTGTAACTTTAGACTAGGGGATGAGAAGAAAGTGTAATGTTAATCAATATCTTGATTGTTTCAGTGCAGCTTATTTTGATCCCAACTTGGTCACCAGCCAAGTAGGATTTTGGAAAACTCTTTCAACAACCTCAAACTTCAGTGGATTAAAGGCAGAATAATTCCTCACTTTTTTATTTTAATAGAGTTTTAAAAAGCAGGCTTCTGTTGTTTAGAGGGAGGCTTTTAGGTTGATTAATAGCCTCAGTTTACCTATTGCTTTTGAAAACTACCATATAAGTTCCAAATTTACTGCCTGAAATTCCAGACAGCTAGAAACACTGGTATTTGGCAAAGAACATGAATAATAACTGCATACTGAAAACTGTCAAGCACTGTGCTTTTTAAGCATGAGCAAATAGCCAGCACTTAGCCAGAATAACAACCACCACATTGGTTAAGACACAGATCCAGTCAGAACTGTAAAATAACAGTGTTCTAGCTCAGTTTCCACAGACATTTCATTGATAGCTATAAAGCTTCCTTTGAGCTAAGATGACCGGCAAAAGGCTTTCAGGTCATGCTGCCCTAGGCACGGTGTTGAGGTGTCTCCAGTCTTGAAGGATGGGAAGACAAGCCACGGCCCTGCAAGGGGTACCACAGAGAACATGAGGGGGGAGCACAACTGGGAAAGGTACACGAACTAGAAATGTTAAAGAAAAAAGCTGGCAGCACTTGGAGCATGGTGGCTCTGAATCGCTCCTTGGAGAAGTGCAGGGAAAAGCAAGTTGATGGTGAAACTCCCAAGCACAAGGATGAGAGCAGCCATTTCGACATGCTGTTTCTGAACCATTAGCTTTATGGGGATTTCCAGGGCAGAAGCGATGTCAGCCAGCTGCCACTGTGCCCCTTTTTTTGCCATCATTGCCACAGACCTTCATCTGCTTACTCTTGGAGCTGAGTGCAACCTCCTTTGGAAAAGGAAATGGCAATGGGCATATTAGTTATCAGGCTGTTTTGTGAAACAGATGAAAATATTTCAGAGCTTCTATCTGTTGAATATCCATGCTAAGTTTGAAAGGATTTTATATCTTTTCAACATGGTAATAGGGAAACACAGTTATCTCCTAATAACAATGTCATGAGATGCTGCTAGTTTCTTAACTCAGCACAAACTACACAAAATTGCAGGAAGATGTCATTATTTTGCCGAAGAGATAAGAAACTAGACTTCAAAACCAGATGCAGTGACACTCAAGACAAGCAATTTTCAGATAGTGTGCCAAAAAACTACTTAATTGTTGCACTGTTACTCTCCCAAAGAGCCTTCAATGCATGCTTTCTGGAACAGAAGATGTTGTGCATGTGTAAAGGAAGTCAACAGCAGCAGTTGCTAGGAACAATAAAGAGGATAAGCAAGGGATGACAAAAGGACAAAAGGAAGAAGCCAGCAATTTGTAGGAGAGTATTATTATTAATATTAGAATTGGGGTGTTAGGAGAAAGTATGTGTGCATCCGCGCATATGTAAATGATATCATTATCATCCATGGTAACTCTTCCCTTAATTGTGCATTTCCAGAAGTGCTTTCATGAGGGCAGAAATTAAACTGAAGACATATATTCATACAAGTCCTGACTATGACAAAACACTGTTAAAAGGCAAAAAGACTGCATCTCTCCGAGCATGTAAAAGCAATAGTCATTTCCTAAAGTTATGACTCAGAAACAATAATTCCATCCAAATTACCCAGTTACTCAGAATGACAATAAGAATATTTCAGAGTTGATCTGAGATCTCAGCTCTGATATGCAATGCCGTTTAGACTGGTGATTTTCATAAGCCTCTCAGCAAACTCTTCTCTCAGCCTCACCCCTGTCACCACATTAAAAATTAGTCTCTCAAATTGCCAAGCCCCAGCTGCTCTGGCTCCCATTCTGCGTCATCTCAGGACAGCATGGAGACATGGCATCTCCATCAACACCAGTACACATGCTGGACAACAGCTTATTGTGTGTTTGTCCTAGAAAGATCTTTCCCTCCTTGAGTACATACTATTATAACCCTTGTAAAATGCAAGGAACCACAAAAATATAAAGAACCATAAAAGCATTGTTCCTAAGTGGCTATCAAATGGAGAAAACTCATGTTTAAAATTCCTTTTCTCCCCAGCTGTCTAGCAATCTATGAGCAAGATCACAAAAATTGCTCAGGTTTCTGTTTTTCAACTACATAGCACAAGACTACAAAAATTGGCCCAGACCACACAGGGTTACTGTTCCAGTAAGTTGCTGTAGAAATGCAGCTATCTTGCAGAATTATTACTTTTTTCATTTGAAGATACAGATCATTATAGAAAAAATTGACCCACTGATCAATTCTCGCAGAAGTGCATATCACTGTTGCTCAGACCCTCCTTGATTTTGTTTTTCCACATCTGCTCTTGTACATGAGCTTTTCTGATACTACTCCACTAGAGGAGGCCCAAGTATCAACAAAACCAGCAACAAGAAAGGGACCAGCATGAGTGGGGCTGGTCCAGGAGGGTGGCTAAGCTAGGAGCTGAGTCCACCCTGGAGGAGGCCATGCCCTCACTAATGGGCACTGTCCCCCAGGATCCTAGCCAGCAGGCAGACCCAGGGGTGGTTCACAAGCTTCAGTGACAGCCCCTACACAGCAGGATGAGCTTTTATTCCAAAAGACAACTGTATTTCAAACTGAAAGAAACAATGTGGCACACACTATGAAAACAAATGGGTTAAGTGTCCATGCAAACTATGCAGAGTCTCTGATTTACCGTTCATAAATACAACATTGTTAATGCAAAAATATCCCTGAAAATTGCTATAAAGAACAGATATGATTTGATACGCCTATGATTTGATACACATCCTCAAAGGGAAGATAATTAGTACTACTGTTCCTGTGCCATCCCTTTTCTCTAGTCAACACAGGGACATTGTAGGATTCAGTTATGCTTGGCTGATCAAGCTGACAGTCTGTAGTCCTAAGGCTGTTGGCAGCCAGCATAAGTCAGAGCAATCCTGAGGTTGATTTAATTTAGACTGATGGACCTGCTAGAATAGACTGACCTTAGAATGAGCTTCATCCTACCTTTTTATCCCTTTTCCTTACCTAAACTTTATACTACTCAGTGTAGCTTATTGAGCATACAAATGTGCATATATACATGCATTTTATTTTCCAGTTGAAAAAATTAAACCCACTGAAGAACCTCCCTAATTCTTAAGTTGGTCTAAGACTGCCTTCAGGAAATTCTTTCCTGCTTTTCTTTTGAGCTGAAATATGATTTGGGCAGTTCAGTCAAAGCAGCGTAAATAATCATGCAGAGCAGTCAATATAGTTCATAGTTTCTAGAGGTTTAGCACACTTAGATGGCAGTTGGGCTAGTGATATAAATAAAAACTATCATTTTAGGAAACAGTTTGTAAAAAGATCAACAGCTATTGTAATTCTATAAGCCAGTAATACAGTATTGCCACTGCAAGTGACAGGCTACAGGCTTTGTACTGAGTTTGCAAGACCGTGGCACAGAGACTTGCTACCTTTCATTTGTTTGAACTTCTGAACTTGTCTTAATGGACCTGGAGTTCTGTTTTGACTTGGTTTAGTTTTAACTTTTTTTTTCTGGCCAGATGGCTATTTGCTTTACTTTCACTGTCATTGTATAACACCACCATAGTTCTATACTGATTAACAAGTGTTCATCCAATGCAAAGTGAGATATTTATGATTAACATAGTAAAGCAGTGGAGAGGAACACAGGCCTAGTATAACAGTAGAGACCTTGAGAAGTGGGGACACAAGATGCACTGTACTAAAATACAAGATAAGCGATGAGGCACAGGCTGGCACTTAGGACCCCATGGCTATAAATAATTCACAAGTGGTCAGTTAAAATTCAGAACTATAGTCAGACAAAGCCAATTTATAAGTATCAGAATAAAAGAACAGGTACCTAACATATGTGAAAGATACCACATATATTCAGACGTATCACATAAATTCAGATATGCCAGATACAAACCAATAGAGAACAAGCAGGGTAAAAAGCACATTAGCAAACAAAAGTGACCTCAAGTGCACTCTAGAGTGGGAAAGAAGCCAACACCACCACATTCCTCCAGGTAAAGGGCTTGAGATCATGACTTGCCATAACAATGTTACCAGCACCAGACTGCAGCTACTGACCCTATGACCCAGAGCAGCAGAGGAAAGGTGAGCATAACCACAGAGAAAGGAGAAGAAATTAAGCAGTTGTATAACAACTTGAACTGTACTATTTTTTACTAGAAGAATTATTGTTTGAGGCTGCATCAAGAAGAGCGTGACCAGCAGGTCAAAGGAGGTGATCCTGCCCCTCTACTCTGCTCTCGTGAGACCTCACTTGGAGTATTGTGTGCAGTTCTGGTGTCCTCAACATAAAAAGGACATGGAACGGTTGGAACAAGTCCAGAGGAGGGCCATGAGGATGATCAGGGGACTGGAGCATCTCCCGCATGGAGACAGGCTGAGAGAGTTGGGGCTGTTCAGCCTGGAGAAGAGAAGGCTGCGTGGAGACCTCATAGCAGCCTTCCAGTATCTGAAGGGGGCCTACAAGGATGCTGGGGAGGGACTCTTCTTTAGGAACTGTAGTGATAGGACAAGGGGTAACTGGGTCAAACTTAAACAGGGGAAGTTTAGGTTGGATATAAGGAAGAAGTTCTTTACGGCAAGGGTGGTGAGGCACCGTAACTGGTTGCCCAAAGACGTGGTAAATGCCCAATCCCTGGCAGTTCTCAAGGCCAGGTCCAACAGAGCCCTTGGTCAACATGGTCCAGTGTGAGGTGTCCCTGCCCATGGCAGGAGGGTTGGAACTAGATGACCTTAAGGTCCTTTCCAACCCTAATCATTCTATGATTCTATGACTGTAATACAGTTATTTCTGCATAGAAGCATTTTGTGTAACAATAGACCTGGACTAATAATGATTTGTGAGTTAAACTGCTAAGATTTCAATTCTACTAACAAATTATTACTTCCTGTTGAACGTGTTTGCCGAGCATGGTCGTATGCTCTATCAACACTTCTTTAAGTGTACAAATAACTAGAACAGACTGTCTAGATCAAACAGCAAGTATTATGGCGTATTACTGTGATACTGAAGCTTTTCAACTTGCTACAGGCTGAATTTATTACTACCTATAAACCTTTGCAGTAATAAACCATAAGACTTGATGCTTTTACACACTTACTTGATTTAAACCAAGATCTTTTCTCATAGATATTCACAATTTCCTAAGAATAAGCATTCATATGTATACACACATATATTCTGGTTAGCTCATCTTAATTTGAGCTTTGCTATAAATTTATTCAAGACTACATCCTTCAGACAATTTACATAAGTATCTTTGCATCAGCATTCTTCTCAACATTTTTAAATAGATGAAAATGCTACATTTATTAAGAAAAAGCCCAAATTCATCTTTTTTCTCTCTGCAGTCTGGGATTCTGTAACAAGGCCTTCTTACAGACTACTTTTTCAAGTTCTTTTTATTACAGAGCTTCTGCTACTCCTTTTTGGTTCTTTGTGGGGCTTACTCAAGAGTTTTTCTTCTGTTGCTTTTCTATGTTTACTTCTCTGTCCTTGTATGCTCCCAAATTATTCAAAGTTTAAATCCATTTATTATATACTTTTTGTTGCTCAATTTTACCCTCATGTAATAAAAGACTTTCTAGTGAAGGACAAAAGCATGTTTTCACATGGAAGAAGTGAAAAGGAAGAATATCACAAGGTACCTCTCCAATTTTTTCCCCCAAAAGTTTTCAGTATCCAATAACAGCATGGAATGCCTAAGAATGGCAAGCAAAAATTAGGAAAAGGCATGACTAAGGCCCTACCTTTTTTGCATTCACAAGGACACTGAAGGAAACTTTAGCAAAGGGTAACAAAGCTCTTATTCTACCTGTCTACAAGACAATAAGAACCTCCACGGTAGAAAAAGATGCACTGTGATACTGACAGCTCTGTCAAATTCATACAACTTACCGTAAGTGGTTGTTTTTCTGTGTTGCATAACTAGTATTTTTGCATTTTGAACCAACGTTACAGAAAAGGGTCCGCATGAAAGGATAAAGGCCCCCACTTGGTAGATCCCGAGCTTCCAAGTAACCTAAAAACAAGTAGCAGCAGAATTAAAACCAGTGACATTGCAGTTACAAACCTGTACCATCACATTGTGTTCCCTTCTCCTAGAAAGCCCCTTTGTTCCCTGCAAACAATGGAGTTGTATCAATGGCAGGTGTCATAGAACCATAGACTGGTTTGGGTTGGAAGGGACCTTAAAGATCATGTATTTCCAGCCCCCCTGCCATGGGCAGGGACACCTTCCACTAAACCAGGTTTCCCAAAGCCCCATCCAACCTGGCCTTACACACTTCCAGGGGTGAGGCAGCCACAACTTCTCTGGGAGACTTGTTCCAGTGCCTCACCTCCCTCACAGTGAAAAATTTGTTCCATTTAAGAACAACTAATTCAGCAGAGAAAATTAATGACTTCTGTGTCAGACTGTGATAACAGGGTGTGACATTTGAGAGAAGTCATTGAAAAGCTGATTTCCACAGTAGTAGCACCACTGTAACATCATATGCTGCTAGCCTCTCTGCCCAAACTTACTTGTGATCTAGATTAGGATATAGACGTCTTACTAACTAGTATTTCCTCTTTTTTCCCAGGCTTTCACGCTATTAAGGAACTGGTATTCAGCTATATTCATTCTAAATTCCATGAAATGAGTAGGGGTAAAATTCATATTGCTTAACTTAATATCTACTGTAGAATTACCTACCTCTGAGCCAGTCGTCTACACTCCACTACTCAATAGAAAGAAATAAGTACAACTGAAACCTAAATAACCCGCTTTACTCCGAAGTAGATGTCTAAAGTCTAAACCAGACTTTAAACTTAATATCTCTTACCCACCTAAATATAATTTGTTTAGACCCCCAGTTAGACAAAACTGAATCCTACTGTAGGATTCTTTCCATTGACTCCACTACATTTCAGTCCACCCTTTTAGGATACATGTAATATTTCCTAAACACTTCTCAAGCAGAGGCAACCAGAATAGAACACAGGTGAAACAAAACATACAGTTTTCTTTGTATTTTGGAGGCTCCTGGAAGCGAATTGCAGCCAGAATCAAGAAAAGCACACATGGCCAGAATATTTCAGTAAGAGACAGGACCTGAAAAGGGAAATCAAAACATCATCAGTACTATAGAAAACACGATTTGGGAACAAATCATTTCAATTCATATACCTTTTAATAAAAAAAAATAAATAAATAAATATCCCCTCTACACCTACTTCAGGGAAAATAACATAATTACAAGTAAATTAGCAATTAAGACTTCTATTTAAAATGCTTATAGCTTTGCCAAATACAGCATATTCAGAGTTCAAAAACAGTTCTCACTTCTATTTCTAGTGTTTGTAGATATTTCTCTCTGGTCAATGCAGTAACTGGCAATGTGATGACAGTGACACCCAGCTTTCCAATTCCTGAACCTCTGAAGAAGCCAGCATCACTCTGCACCTTGCTGCAACTCTTCATGCTCCCCTGAAGCCTACTGTCCTGAACCCTGCTCAGTGGTGTACCTCCTTGTCATGCCGGGCTCCCTGACTGGGAGGCTGGCTGGATCCCTGATGTCCTCTCTTTCACCTCTCTCTAAAATCCATCTTTATCACATCCAGTAGCACAGTGTTGCAAGACCAAGAAAATGGGCCTGATGCTGCCACTGTCACTCTTTGTCTTCTTGCCTTCCCATTTTCAGGGACACAATGAAAGGGCACCCAAGCTAGTGTACTGTAGGACTCTCAGATTTTGAGCATGTCTGCCAAGCAAAATTAACGTACACAGTCTGTGCTTGTATACGGGGAAAGAGAGGGTACAACCCCCCAGATGGATTGTAAAGAGAAAGAAAACAATTTTCAGCTGCAAAAAGGAAGAAATTGCCGTTCAGCCAACTTTCAAAAGATTTCTAGATTCACTGATAAAAGTGCTACAAAAGTGCAAATACCAAACTCAGTAACAGAAATGTAGCGGAAATGACAAAAAGCCACACTAAATATTGCCCATTAGAGGTTATTAACTTCTCCAAGGTATATTGAGGATTTTTATTTCTAAACTAGTAGAGTTGAATCAAGTTCCACTGGGGAGTGATTCCTAAACTTGGGTATGTTAGAAAAATACCTGAGAGAAGCAACATGATGCTTAGGAGAACAAAACCCAGTGGGAAAGCCTTCCTTGTGGAAAAGGCCTTCTTTGCTGAACGCAAGGCAAGGAAATAAAGGCTTTCTGAAATTTAGGAAAGTTACCATTTATCTAAACAGACCACACTCCAAATTCAAAAAGAGCCAACCAAAAAGAGATTGAGGCCATGTTGTTTCAAATGTTCAGGGAGCAGCAAGTGTCAGCTGCTTCCTAAGGCACAAGGAGCCATGCATGGTGGTAACACTCCCAGCAGAGCAGGGGCCCCACCAGCTAGGAACCACTTCCTCAGGACCCCACAAGGTGAACAGGGCAGGTGCAGCCATCACAGCCAGGAACCCAGATCCTCAGACTAGATCATGGCGATGAGGCAGGACCACGGTCAAGCCAGAAAGACAGTGGCCAAGCACAAGAGCTGAGCTAGACAGCAGTGCGCCTCTGACTTCACCCAGACAGGAGCTGAACCCCCAGAAGCCCCTTTTCAGTTGGGCCCTGGGGCCAGGTGGGGCTGGCCAGGGCAATTAAGGCTTATCAGTGCCTCCAGGGTGCTGGCAAGTCTCTCTTCCTTGGCATGTTCATCCCCACACATCCTATCTAGGATTGGAAGTGAAGCAGTGCTGTTGCTGCAGGGTACCAGTGGGATATTTTGGTGGGTGTGGGTTGTGGATCCAGGTACAGAAGATAAGGAAAGGGAAACTACAGGAGAGATTTGGAGGAGGTGTCACCAGCCTGCCCATGAGGGGCTGGGAAGGGTCAAGGCTGCCCCTGGAGACACACACACCATCACCACCAGACTAGTGCTGGGGAAAACGGGTGGAAGGCCCCACAAGAAGCTCAAGCAGGGAGTCAGGGCTGTGGGAGGCCAGAGCTTAGGGGGAGGTTTATAGGGGGAAGGCCCTGGGCAGCAACAGGCTGGGCTCCCTGTTACTCACCACAGGGCTTGAGGCAACCTAAGCTGGCAGTCAGGGCACAGCATGAGCCAGCTGCTCCGTAAAGGGCAGGGAGCCAAAGGGGATACCCCCAATCTAGGGATCAAAATGAACAGTGTACAATGCCATGTTGGCACTGGGGGAGAAAGGCATCTAATGAAATGATTAGAGCTGTATACAATTGTTATTTTCTTTTTGGGCTGCATTCTTCTTGGTTGTTGCCATTCACCTGAGAAACCTCCCTGCACTTGAAGGATAGGGTAAATAGCAATAATTTTATTGAATCTATAAAATTCAACAAATATATCAACAAATATATCAAAATCATAACTGGATAACACCAGTAAGCCAAGCAAGTCTAGGTCTATTAAAATAACTTCCATTGTTTAGAAGGTTTTAGGAAAACAAATAATTTCCTCATTTTCCATTCATGTCCAGAATTAATTAATGGCTGATCAGAGGTAGACTTCTCAGTCTTAACACGCTTATGCCTTTCTGTGTTAGAGTACCATGAATCTAGAATCTCATAATAGCAATTGAAGAGAACCTAGGCATATTAAGCCTCTTCACTGTGTAATATCAACTAATGCCATATGACACTCATGACACATTATTAGTTCAACAGACCACACTTTTCTTCTAGCCCTAACTGCTGATAAACAACCATGAGAAAAAAATTGCCTTCTACAAATAGATATACACAATATCATGCAAAATAGAAGCACATCAAATCTTTCTCTCCTCAAATTCACAAAGGTCTGCCCTTTATATAGATAGATGTTCCACATGGACTTCTCCTTGCATAACTGCAGATGTAGCGTCTTCCCAGCTCAGTGTTTGCACAACAAAAAGAGATTTTGCAAATTCCCCAGGGCAGCTTCTGGCTCTGAACAGTCAGAATTAAATTTGCTTTGGGTCATTGATTGTAATTTCTGGTTTGGGGAAGTCTGCGTCTCAGTGAGCTCTCCATTCAGGGAAGCTACTAATTAGGCAAACTTAAAATTTACATGAAATAAGATTTTTCCTTCAAAAACATACAAGAGGGAAAACTAGACAGCGCAAGAAGAGAAATAGATCAGCACGGAGAACAGGAGATACAGAGAAGACAAGGCACAGTTATTGAAGTCTGAGGAACAGGTAGCGTACAGAAGTGTCTGGGAATGGAGAAGAATATAAACAACAGTATGTCTCCCCCAGAACTGTCTTTCATATTAAAAAAGCATAATTTGAAATCACTTGGAGAATAAATTCTCTTTCTAAATCACAATTTTGTTTAAGTGAAATACTTCTGAAATGAAAAGCTGTATGTTTATCTAATTGAGGTATTCCTATCCAAAGCAGGCAACATGCCTCGTAAATCCACAGATCATCACAGACAAGGGAAATCAATGAGAAAGTATTAACTGAAGTGACATTTTTTTTCCACAGAAATGTTACCTTACTTCAGAAAATTTACTTCTTTCTATCTTAAGTTGAAAAATCACATCAGTGACAGTAAAAGTGAACAATGATGTCTCATCTCATATTTATTTTAATTTTGACTGCTGTTGAAGTAGCTGCCTATTGAAATTTGGAAGGTTAAATAAGGCTTTGTAGAATGGATAAGAAAGGAAATTTAGAAGTATATAAGATTTTAATATATAATCTTAATATACAATCCTCTCATTTCCAATATCTAGATTTTGATCACAATTGTGCAAGATTTCTTACATTACCACTTAAGTACCTGTAATGTGAAGAAAATTCATTTTCATCCTCTCCAATGCTACAAGTACTGGTAGTATCTAATGATAATTAAAAGATAAGCTGTGGCTCTTCAGAACTGTATGAGATTTACTATCTCATTTATAAACTAGAGAACATTGCTGTATTCAGACATTTTAGAATTAAAATATACTGTTGTTCTCTACTTGTGTTTTCAACAATTAGGAGACCAAAACCAAAACAGGAATCACTCGCAGCTAGCCTGTCTTTAACAATCTGCAGTGAAAAGGAAAAATTGATAGATACACACTTTACAAAGGATAGATACAAAGGAAATTAAAATAAGATTTAAGGTATTCCTTTTTCATCATCTCCAAAAACTCACCGGCTGCCTCACACGACAGAGCCAGTTCTTCCAAAACAGAGCCTTGAACTGCTGTACAGCACGCCCCATATCGTCTTTTCTTTCCTTCATCCACTTGCAAAGTGGCTTCTTAAGGACTTTCTAACTGAGAATCATCTCACCGAGCAGTCTGAAGGTATTATTCCAAAGCTGATTAATTTCAGCACTAGAGAATAGAGCAAGAGATTCTTCCTTGCTTGCTGAGAAAAGATGAGATTATGTTTCTGCCTGTTGTTTTGCATTCGTTGAGGAATCTCATCTTTCCATTCGCTTCTCAGTGCAATGAACAGTGAGGGGATGGGTTTGCATGAATGCCTTCAGGGTGCTTTACTCCACAGTACATATTCTGCATTTGTTTCTACTTTACTAGGATAAAAATGGAACGCAAACAACACGGAAAGAAGAATATGTACCACACATTTGTCTTTTTTCAGAGTCTGGTGACTTTCTGTCACTGCAGTGTTAATGCAATTTTGCATGCATATACTTACATTTTTGGTGAAAAAAAAATTGTAGGAAATAAGTAAACTGTTTTAACTATGTAGCCCTGTAAATGCCTGTATATTTTTACAACACCCATAGAAGTACACATTTAGCACTGCGATGGCCCCATTTCGCCATATGACTGTTTAGGTTTACCTTATGAAGGCTGCACATTTGACATTTCATTCTTCTTTTTCAGCATACATTACCTACGTAAAGGCAGAATAATCTGACAAGTCAGAAAGCTGTTAATTAATTGCCACGTGCTACCCAGGATGAAAATCAGTCTTCTAGCATTTCCTTCAGCTTACAGGAGAGAGGGCAATTCATGGAGCAGTGCAGGGGGATCTTACGGACTCTGCACATATCTATGGCAGCAAGGCCACCCAAAGACACAGCAGGTATCTGGTGGTGCAGAGCTGTGCTATTTTATTGGGGGGGGAGGATGACTGCCCTACCAATTGGGAATGATAACTTGAGAAGAGAAGTAAACTTTCTGTATGATTTTTTCTATCCAAATGAATAGCCAAAGGTAGAATCTGATACCCTCCAAAGCTCTCTCTGTGATTAGTGGAAACAAAATAACACAGCCATTATAGAAGGTAATTCAAACCACATATACTTTGAATCATGAATCACACATACAGAAACATTAGGATAGTGCAATGCCTGAACAAATATTCTTTATTTCCCATTATTGCTGAGTAAATTGTAATTACACTTCCTGCAAAATGTATTACTATTGAATGAAAGAAGCACCTTAATATTCACAGCTATTTTTCCACATTAAGAATAAAATCCCCCAAAATATAAAAGCTTTTTGGATACAGAAGTCACCACTGAGGCAGCTGACTTCCTCTAAATTGGAGCTGAGGCAGCAATCTAAAAAATTAGTAAGCCTGATATTTCTGCAATGAGCAACTCTGCATCTGTAGGTCTACTGAGCTCTGCCAGTCTTGATGGGATGGTGTCTTATGTCCAGTGCCTGAGTTTCCCTTTCCCAAGCTTTGGATTTGGGTCACTCATCAACAGGTTTTGGCCTCCAGAGCGCTTTATGAAGCTTAGTTACTCCACTTCATGTTAAACTGACTGATTAATCTGCTAAAATCTTTGCATTTGAAATGGTGCAAATCTTTTGTTTTAATTTTTATGTTCTTCACAGGTTCAAGGAGTAGAGAAAACCAGATTATAAAGGTATGATGAATTCACAAACTTTTATAATCTGGTAAAAATCACCTCCCAGCAAAGCAGAAATCTCAGATGCAATCATGGCAGAATATGAGTAGTTGAATGTCTTTAATTCCTCAAATATGGTGGTATTTCCTTTTATTTTCCTCTGCTCTGAGCCTGAAAAAATACTGAAGTCATCATTTAGCAATAGAAATGTGAAAGTCCTCAGGACATATTAAAAAGCTATGTAGTTCAGTGTTTGCCTGAATGACATTAAGCACATTTGTACTTAACTTGATTGCAGGATTAATTAAGTTATGTATGAATTTTGGTCTATTGAGCACATCTTCTGCTCTTCCATTAACCCCTATTTCCCAGTCCATTCCTCCATCGTCATGGGGCGCACCTCCAGCAGTCATCAACAAGCATCTTCCTGCTTCCTCCCATGCTGGAGAGCAGCTTGCATGCTGGGTAGCAGAGCCTCACCTCTCCCCTCATTCTCCTCATCATCCCCCTGCTCTGGGGCTCTCTTCTTTGCATGCCCTATGATAGCAAAGTGTAGCTGGGCAAACAACCAAGAAGGAAGAACATACCTCAAAGGAGCTCCACTTCACAGCTGGCTGGCATTTGCATAAGGGATGTTTCTGCTTTTAGTCCAGCAATGCTAAAATCCCTGCTATTTCAGAGGAAGTACAGTAATTTCGCTCACTAGGAAAAAGGTGAAATTCTGAGATAGTTGAAATGAAAATTCTGTGCACATTACAAGTATGCATTTTTAAACAAATATTTGCTAATAATTGAGTATTGTGAATATATGTATGGGTTTAAAGACCCATTTCAGAAAGCCGGGGAGCAGAATCTATAGTGTGTGATTTGTAGGAAATTCTAAACTAATCAGTCAGCATAATGAACTACAAGCATTTATCAAAGCAGCTGATACAGAAGACTGTTCCTAACTAAGCATGTAAGCTAAAACAGCTCACAAAACATTTGCCAAATTATTTTGAACAGTAATTCTGCAAAATCTCTGCTCATCCAACTGTGATGTGCGTAATTCATTATGTGCTATATAATTACATACTTATAAATTTTGCATTCTATATTTTTAATGCTAAACAGCTTTTCATGGCTACAGGAAACAACTACTTTGTATGCAATTAGTATTCATGACTCCTCATTTTACCATTTAAGACATGCAAGAGACAAACACCTTTTACCAGTGAGTTCTGTTAACTTCATTTGCCCTCATACATCATTGTCCTTTCCAAAAGAAATTCATTCTTGCCTAGTATGGTGTTCTCCAGTAGTAAACTTGTTTTTTCTAGAAAAAAATTGTGAAAGTAAAAGACACCTCATAAAACATTCAACCAAGAATAATCCCTGCAGTGGCATTCTGGGAAATCACTTCTAAAAGTAGCTTTAGAGGAAACAGGATGTATTAGCTTGACAGTATTATTTGCAATGTTATAGAAATAGAGAAATAGGAAATCAAAGCACCACTCCCTGCCCTCAAAACAAACCCCTGGCACAACAGACACAATAATATTAGAAATTAATCACACAAGTAGGAAAAGCAGATCAGTTCTGACTACTTTTTGAAAGATGCGTCAGCTATACTGCTGCCACCCTGAAGCTCTTCTGAGTGATCTAGCTTTCCTCAATACAGTGCCAAGCAGTATCCTGTGCAAGTACCAGCCTTAAATAGCAACTTTGTTTAGGAGTTGCATGAACAAAGAGCTTAAAAATGCAGTGCAGTTGCTGGTAGGCCAAATAAATTATATGCTTTCAGGTCTCCTTAACAGAGTGGCTGTAGTCAACAACAACATCTTCAATATTGCAGGTATTAGAAGATTGTATTTTTAATTATAATGGGCTCTACTCTTTCATAGAATTATAGAATCCAGATTAGAAGGGACCTCAAGGGTCATCTGGTCCAACCTTTCTGACAAAGCATGACCTAACTGGATGTCTCAACACCCTATCCAGACAAACCAGCACACAGTCAGCTGAAACGGAAAAAGAAATATGCTCAGACTCAGGTCTCCAAGTGAGGACAAGCCAGTGACCTGCCCTTTCCTGCCCCTGCTTAGCTTCAGCAGGCTTTGTCTCAATTTTAATGTAAAAGTTTACTCTTAGAAAATGCAACCTATCCAAAAACAGTGGGGCACAAAAGATAGAGAACTTTCTACCAGCATCCATGTCTGGTTTTAAAACTTGACTGCTTTATAATATGACACCATCAACATGCCATGTCTAGCCTACAGTTTTAATTTTAGCTAATTAGACTTGGTTAGCAAACACATTCAAAGAAACAGAGTTTTATATGTTAAATAGGTTAAAGCCCAGGAGCCAAAAATACTGTTTGGTAGACAGGAATGCATATGAGAATATGGCTGGTAATATGGGAAACTAGCATATTTTCCTATCACCACCTACAATTTCTTTCACAAGGTTTGCTGTGTGATCACTAGGCTTTCCTTTTAATGTTATTAGGAGTACTACTTGTAAATATTCACGTGGCACAGACCAGTTTTGCAGCCAAAATGCCTGCAGGATGACGTCAATTAATAGCATTTTTCCTGGAAGACATTTTCTGTGGCCAAAGCTAGGACATGATGAAAAAAGTTAACTTTGGGTAAGGTCAAATAACAGGATTATTATTAATAAAATGGAGCTACACACTGAACAAACAAGCAGACCCAATTTCACAAGGAGGTCAGTGGTTTGTTTGAGGTTCTGGGCAGCTCTAGGAGTTTTATTCTTGCAATATGACAGACTGACAGTGAACTGAAAATTTTCTCACAGTTACAAGCTCAGCATCAACAAGCATCATCTAGAATCAAGTTTCTGTGTCATGTAAAACCACCTCTTTTTTCTGCTGCTGGATTTTGTTTGTAGCCTGAGCAAAAGCATTGCCCCTGTCAGCACTACTCTTCTACTATTGTACCATAGAGTTTCAGCTTTAATGTCACTCTGTTCAGTGACCTCCTTTCTCTTTGGGCAGAAGACTTTATAAACTTTAATTCATACTCTGGAGTATAATATTAAATAGTAATTATTTTAGAAAGAGGAAGCATGCATTTAAGTCACTCCAGCTTAAAGACTGAGAAACTTTCAGGTAAAGCAAACCTCAACATCTTGTAGCAAACGATAACAGTGTCATCAAATCACACTACTGTGCTTTTTTGTATTCAGTGTTGCATGCAGATCCAGTCCCCAAAGCTCAGTTTGCTGCTTGCATTACTGAGAGCTGTATTCAGAACATAACTGGCTGCGAATGGGCAAATCTAAAAACATTCACACTTCAGTTTCACCTTTCTTGTCAATGGAAATTAAATACATCCCTGATTCAACTGTATAAACATTTTATTTAGGATATATTGAGATCCGAACTTGATAAGAAAATCCAGTTCTGTTACATGGTGCACTGAAGATCCTTTTAATGGACTTAAGAAGCATGTTAAAAAAAGATACTGCATATTACACATGTATATTTTCATGAAATACTGAAATTAATGAATTATTTAGTTTGTTTTTTAAATGACAGATAACAACGTTTATACTCTGACTACTTCTAACAACTGGTCTTGCAAAATATTTCTTTTCAGGATTTCTAATACCTTTCATTAAAGAAAACCTCAGAAGTATATCAAGATGCCAAAAATAAAAATCCGCTCCTTCAAGTCACTAGTCAAGTTATTGCACATTCTCAGTCTCTTGCATATGTGAAACAAATGCATTCTACCTATCTTCATTACAGTCTCAACCATTTCTTTAACAAAAAGGAAGTAACAGGCCAGAAGAACACCGTGAATCACAGAACAAACTATTGATGGAACCACTGTTTTCTCCCTGCACATTTCTACCCTATTTATATCTTTTACCTTCCTGCTTTGCTTTTATCCCTTCTAATCTCTGGGGTAAACTGATTCTGTAGTGTACTGCTAGGTACAGGGTGGCACAGACAACCAGAGTAGGCCTCTGACTGGAAATCGAGGTTTCCAGGGTTTGCAGGATTTGTAGATCTACCAGGAGACACTGCATTGTGTAATAGCAAACATATATGTAATATCATATATGTTTTTTAAAATATCACCACTCCAAATCCTGATTCATGCTCTACAGAAAGAATGTAAATGGCTAATATTAAAGAACTGATATATAAATCAATTGAACCAGCATGTAAAAGCTGCTCCAGTATTCTGTATGGTCTTACAGGTCTTTGTAAAACCTACAGGAAGGCAACCTCACTGCCGGATGCACAAAGCTGACTCATTTCTTTATCTCTCTGTCCAGTTGCAGTCACAAGGGAAAATAACAATTGTTGTTATCAGGGTAGCATTCTGACTAGTTTCCTCTGAAGCTAAGAAAAGTATTTCATTGCACGTAAGATGTGTCATTAGAGCACCCTCTTGCATTAGCAATACGGCATTACAGGATAGTGACCAGTATAAACAGGAGAACACTTCGTCTCCTTTGAATTCTAATTTTACATTGTCCTACATCTCTTTACTCCATCTGTTAGGAAATGCAGAAGAAAAACATTTTAGCAGTAAGAAAAGTACTTTTTCTTTTTAACCAGTTTCCAGATTCTTGCTCTTATTCCTTTAAAAGGACAAACCACACCACTTCAGATTCGTATCTCAAGGACAGCTGCCCTAATACATTTCCCCAAAGCTTCACAGAGCCACATTAAGGTGAGGTTTTTTGTTTTCTTGGTGACATATTTTTTCTCTTCATTAGGTAACTAATAGTAAGTATTTCATTTACAACAGCAAACTGTCTCCTCTCAACCCATACTGGTCAATTTGGTAAAAGCTGTTTTTCAGCCGAGAGTGCAGCAAGCAGCTTATTAAGTGATCTCCTTTTTATCTCCTTGCTTCTGTTCTGGGAACAGAAGATAGTAGAGATAGGATGTGCTTTGCTGCATTTTCCTAAGGGACTTCACAGGGCTTTTTGCAATGCCCAAGAAAGCATCAGGCATAGTTAAGCACGTATTATTAATACTTTTTTTTTTAATTAGAAATAAGGGACAAACAGTTTTGTTCCCATTTTGTTTAAATGTGGAGCCATTCCCACCTGATTCCTTCCCTTTAGTTTACAGAGGAAAAAAAGGCGCTCTCTGAAAACTTGCCTTCATTGTATATCCTGAGCATAAATGAGAAAACGTGTTTCTAAAATGAAAGGAAGACTAAACTAGTGAATTAAAAAAAAAAAAAAGAAAGAAAAATAAACTATTATTTTTAGCTGTTCTCCACCTGAAAATCAAACACAAGTCATCCCTTCCTTTTTTTAATGTTTTCATCATATTGCTTCCACTTTCTGCCACTTCTTGGTGAATGTACTTACAACTACATCACCCCCTCTCAGATCTAATTCTCATGCTTGTTAACAGAGTACTGCAGACTTTTTCTCGAAAAGAAAAATCTCTATTAGCTGGGTCAGTGACAGCTGTTCTGAGAGTTTATTCAGACCCTTCTGACCTGTGACTCCTGCTAAAACTGGACCCTCCACTGCAGCAGAAATTTAAAAAGAGAGAGAGAGTGATAAATGCCTTTTTCTTTAGCTGACTATGTATTTATCTGGAACAGGTTGCCCAAAGAAGAAGTAAATGCTCCATCCTTGACAGTGTTCAAGGCCAGGTTGGACAGAGCCTTGGGCAACGTGGTCTAGTGTGAGATGTCCCGGCAGGGAATTTAAAAAGAAACAGAGTGTAATTAAAAAAATGGAACTACCATAATGCAATCCTGAAAATATGCTGTGCATCTCCTGAATGCCTCTGGTTCCCCTTCAGTAAGCAGGAGCCTTGTTTCAGCAAAAGATTTCAAGTTCTTTAATGCAAAGTTAACACATAAACGTTTCCTGGGTATTGATTCAATCATGTAGTTAAAATGGGGTATGAATGACCTTGTTGGATCAGTATCTAGGAAATACAGATATTCAGCAGCCCAGTGTCAAGCTTAGAAAATTCAGTCCCACACTTTCATTAAATTTTGTTAAATTTTAATATATGAAAATAAAATTGTTTATTTGTCAAAGCTTGCAAAAAATAAATTGCATTCACTTTAATTTTTCTTTACAAGTGAATCAACAAAGACAATTAAAATTTATATGTTTTTTTATAACAACCAGAAAGGAATTAGCATTCTTAAGTTAATTTTAATTTGGTGGTTTGCAAGAAATTGGCAATAAAGTTTGATTTACTTCCTAGTTTTTCTTTCACAGCAGAGATAAAACTTTTTCATATATTATAGCAGGCTTGTTCTTCACAACAGATCCACTTTCCAGCTCACAGAATAGTGAGTCTTAAATTCAGCAGTGCATAACTAAGCAAAACTTAACTGAAGTCCATTCCCAAAAAACACCGACATAAATGATTAACTTTGACACAAGGAATGCTGCAAGGTGTTCTGAGGCAAAATACCTTTAATGCACAGAAGATGTGACCATGAATTGAGCTGTGCAAAAGCCTTCTGCTTCTACAAAACAAAGATGGGTATTTCATACTTTCCCAAGACTTTTCTTAATGAAATATCCCACTAACTTCTGCGGCCTTTTCTGATACTCCACGAGTACATCATGTGAGCTACTAATCTGATCCCCTTCAAGCCGATCCAGAAGAGTGACACACACTACAGCAGCTAGAAATTAAAAGAGAGCATCAATTAGGAATAACGTTCTGGCACTTCTGCAATCCAAGATCACAAACATTTGAACAAACAGCTAGAATATTGGAAATGTGAGAGAAAACAAACCCAAAACACAGTGCACAGTACCATAAGATGCTTGGGGACTAGCATGATATAGATGCTAACATGCTTTGATATAAAAAAGTTACAAAAAGTTTAAGACAACTGATTGCTAGACTAGTAAAGCAAGAGCTCTCAGGAGCTGCAGATACTTATATCATGATTCTTATGTTTTCCTGGGTAGAAATTATACTTCACAAGTACCCAGGGCTTCACTGGTAGAAAGTAATCAGCGACACTGTTCTAGCAGGTGTAGTTACAAGCCTCTGCTATCTACCAGATCCCTGCACTGTAGATGCCATTCCTCAGGAGTCAGCAGATGAGCCGCTTTGACATTCATAGATAGGGAGCACTGCAAGTATATAAGGATCTCATGGATCATCTCAGGCTCATCTGCTACCTTTTGGTGATCAGGGCCCCAAAGGTACAATCCCTCCTTTTACTCAAGCTGAGATCTACTGTTACCCTTCTGTACCTGGGATTTCTGCTAGTGACAATTTACAGAGCACAAGCATTAATACATATTAAAGACCTGCAAAGCAGAGACAGCAAAAAGGACCAGGCTCCCTAACGACTCAATAATAGCATGGGTTAGTTTTTTTTGGTCATTCTCAAGTCAGTAAGAACCAAGGATGCTTGAAATAACTGTTGGCCTTTTTGCTTTTCTTTTCATCCTCCTTGAGTTTAAGGAAGTTTAAGAAACATCGATGTTTTAAACTGGCAGATTCCTTGCCAAGAAAAGCGAATTTTTGCCAAGGAAAGTGAGAGACTCCAGTTAACACGGTAAGTAGACAGGCACTGCATTACATTATTTGTAATTGCTTGTTTGGTAATTTATTTTTTTTCCCCATAATCTTTCCTGAAAATTAGTTAGCTCGTGTAAAAAAATTAAAATCTCTGTTTATGATTAGGAATGGTTTATTCATGATGCTACTAAAAGTCTTCAACTGTTTAAGAATTAAAGTTGTAATCTACACAAAATACTCACGTTTTCAATTTTCTTATTAAATTACAGAAAGTGATATTAGTGTTATGTACAGGAGAATCACCCAATTGCTGAAATTAACCAGTTGCTTCCTCTGAACTTCAACAACTAACTGAAGAAAACAAATTAATACTATAGGATAATTAGGTACTTTAATTATTTGTGTGCTTGCCTTGGGCTGGAATAGCAAATGACAGAACTAAACTGTGTAAGAACTATGTGAGGAAGTTTGCATGAATTGTGAACACATATGATACAAATGAAACAATCACAGCAACAAAACTATAACCAGGACTGATTTTTTTATATGCAGAAGGTACGCTAACGCCTCATTCACAGTTTTTACCACAACCCCAATGCAACACACAAAACTTCCTATAGCTTGAATAAAGTGACTTTAAGTTAGTTTACCTTTGACACCACTGAGATTACACATTGCAGCAAATACAGAAGACTCCATCTCTATGTTCCTGACACCAGAATCATAAGCTTCCTTCAAATATTGCAGTTTCTCTTCTTCACTGTATAAGCAGATTGCACCATCCAACCTGCCTTGTCCTACAAAGTAATTTTGTAGAAATTTTCAGTGTGATGAAGTCACAGAACAATTTGTTTCTAAAACAAATTATTTAATAATTATTGCAGTTTCCCCTATACATTGTCCAGCTTTCACTAGCACTCTCCATTTTAATGCTCAAGACAAATAGGACAAAGTGATTCTTAGCTATTGCTAGAGCTTCTACATATTACTTGTATTTTTTGTAATGTGAATAATAACAGCTGGTCTTCTCCAGCCTAAATTCTCAAATTCATAAATGGGAAAATATAAGTAGTGGATTCCCACACTTGCAACATGAATCAAAATTCATCAACAAACTTTAAGCTATATGAAAGTACTTTTTCTATGTTTATTCATATTTTCTAGGTTGATTCACCATACTATAGTGTCTTGGGATGATTCATAAATCGAGTGGCTTGAAAATGCTTTCCTGATGCTACCTTAAAAGCTGATCATTTTATTAGTTTCAGACTCTCTAAGGTAAGAGATGAAGAGCCTCTTAAGCTAATTAGCTAATACTGTTACAGGTTTTTTGAGAAAAATTATTAAAATTATTCAAGAATAACACAGAGAAAAGAGAAGCAGCATATGCACAGTAAAGTTAAATTAGTGTTTTACCACATACCTTCCTGTTTTCAGGATATGTACTCTTAAATTAGTGCCCATGAGCTTGCCCTCAGCTTTTGCTCTCTGAGTTAAAAACATTCTTGACACCTTTTTTTTTTTCTTTAGCATCGCTTGCACCTGTGACTGGTGCTTAAGCAGATACACAAACTGACTGCGCCTGCTTTCTGAACAAGCCTGAGAACTATTATGACGACCATGCATTCCCTCTGCATTGCACCTTTTGTCACCTACTCGGTAACAGCTAGATATAGAAGTACCAAGTGCCATCTACATTCTGTTCTCATAAGGTTTGAAAGATGTTTGTGAATAGACTTGGGAAATCAGAAAAGCACCTGAATATCTCCATGTTTACCCAAAGTAAGCCTTGGAGTTTTTCCCCTCTTATATGGCAGCACTGACACAACTCAGCAAAATATTGTCTTCAGCTGTCTGATCATCACTTTTCTCAAAATGCACAATGTGAATCAAGTCCCAACACTTCTTTTAGAAATATTTACTTTAGATACCTAACCAGTGTGAAACAAATGAACAAAAACCCCCAAACACAAGCCCAAAACAGCCACAAATAATTCTCACTCCTCTAATCCTCTTAGGATGCCTTGGTAAGCCACAGAAATTTTGTGGAAAACACACCTAACTGCCGAGTACATGAAAAGCGTGTAGTAGACTATATGTATTTCAGAGGATCTATTGCAGGTGGGGGAAAATAAACTTCCACAAAATTAAAAATTTGATACAGCAAACTCCTAAGTATAATGCTTGATTTCAGGTGTAGGAAAAACAGGTTCATTGTGGTTGACAAGTCAGCTCAAAGTAGGGAACGTGTTCTGCTTAGTGAACTGGACCCTTAATGTTAAACATTATTGAATATTTAAAATAATACTTAAAATACTATTTGATATTCATCTATTATTACTTATCATTATACTTCTGTTAGTCTATCACCAGTCTTACCTTCATAGAAATCCAAAGTGCACATTGTGTTTCCAATGACTGTATGGAATTGACCAATTTCTATACTGCACTGCATCAGTTCCTTAGTTAGCTGTTCATCTAGGTTGGTACTGCGAATTACAGTCTTCCCCAGAACAACCTGTTCAAACTGAGGCTTGAAGGTGGCATCTACAGACTCTCTAGTTATAACCACTGAGCCTGGGTCCAGACCTGCAGTAAAAATAAATAGACATATGTCCTGGGTTCAGCAGCAGCAGTCACTTTTTCTCCTTCTTAGTAGGTGGTGCAGCGCTGTGTTTTTGATTTTCGGCCTGGGAACAGAGCTAACACTGATGTTTGGTCTGAGCAAGGACTTTGTTGAGTCTCATGCTCTGCCAGGGAGGAGGGGAAGCTGGGAGGAAGCAGAGGCAGGACACCTGACCCAAACTAGCCAAACAGGTATTCCATACCACAGCACGTCATGCCCAGGATGTAGAACTGGGAGTTCCCAGAAGGGCTGGATCACTGCTGGGTGGGGGCGAGGTACCGGTCGGTGAGGTGTTGTATTCTCTTCCCTTGTTATTTCCTTTATCATTATTATTATTGGTGGTAGCAGTAGTGATTTGTGTTATACCTTAGTTATTAAACTGTTCTTATCTCAACTCATGGGACTTGCATTCTTTCAATTCTCCTTCCCATCCCTTCAGGAGCGGGGGCAAGAAAGGGTGGGGGGAAGTAGACTGTGTGGTTCTAATTTACGGCCTGGGCTTAAACCACGACAATATAACTTCATAGTGTAGCTAATGCTTTGTTTCCACACACATAGAACACAGGTCTTGAGCCAATCCTGTTTCTTTTAAAGGCAGCAACTTTGCCCCTGAATTCACCAAGAGACTTCTTATGCATGCTTAGCTGCTTCACTGCATTATTACAAATAATTTCTGAAAGAATTAAATTTTTCCTTTTTCACTATATATTCTTTCTTATCTCATCTTTTTCTTACAGGACAGAAATGTCCTTCTCCTCACATTGTCAGAACTCTTAAGTGCGTTTCGTCCAGAGGCAGATATTGTTTTTTCTTTCAAAATTATGGAAGAAAAATGATTCATCTTCTGCAGAAAATTGTTCTGACCATCTACTTACTTGCAGTGAGATGCTTTACTCTCCTACACAGATGATTTAGTTTGAAGAAAGAAAGAAAGAAGTCAAGAGGGGAAATACCTATTCCACCAGATGTGCCAATGCGAAAAATGGTTACGTTGGAACACTTGGCATGATACAGCAGCTTGATCAGCTCGTGCAACATGATTGCAATAGAAGGAATGCCCATACCATGCTGAAATGAAAGCAGAAATTCATATTCAACATGCACACAGATAACACAAAATATATATGGAAGAAGGAGTGGGACAGTATCTCCTTCCTGATTATTTTTCCTCAGATGTCTCCTAACTCACTCTGACAAAACCTCTATGCCCTGGGCCTACTGAACGGCTACTGCAGGTAAGCAGAAAGACTCACACTGGCTTTGGTAGACTCAGATGAAGCATACTATTTCTAAAAATCATGAATTATAAAATACTTACATTCTCAAAAGTATAAGCAGGGTCCTTTCCTAATAGCTGATAAATGCACTTTATCACAGAACTGTTCTTAAACACCAAAAACCTGAACCTGAAGTGCTACTGAATAGTTAAGCTATTTATTTTTTCAAAGTAGAGACATTGTGGTTTAGTCACAAAGTTCAGCAAATATAAGTTCACTTTAACTTGCATGATAAAGAAATAATTACAACTCAAAACAGAGGGTGTAGGATGATACTACAGTTATGCAATTGAAGTATGCAGTCGTATCAACAAATTAAAGGTGTGACATTTTAAAATGCACACATGAGTTGGCAGCTCATGAATGCATTCCAAGTCCCATGGAATGCTACTCTCAAGCTATGTTAGCACACTGGACAATGCCACTGGATGTGATACAGCCAATTCTTGCAATATCCCACATGCATCAAGTGACTTTTTCCCCCATATTATTCAGGACACTGAACACGGACGAGGCAACAGAAAGTCTACTCAAAAATTTACAAGGTCATTCCTGTAACACTCTGTGGTACACGGGGGAAAAAGGAGGCAAGAAAGTAATGAAGATCTCAGAGATTTGCCCTCCCACAAAAAAAAGGGCTAAAAAAGAAATCCTAATTAGCTGAGTGCACTATTTTGAGCAAGGCTGGTGCAAACTTAAAAACATGACTCCATCTACTAAATGCTTAAAAGAAATATGCCTTCATACCTTCTACTTCGAACAGTATCACTGAACTCTTCCCCAGGGACTGCAGAGATAGGACAAGGGGTGACGAGTTTAAACTTAAATACAGGAAGTTCAGGTTAGATATAAGGAAGAAGTCCTTTACTGTGAGGATGGTGAGGCACTGGAATGGGTTGCCAAAAGAAGTAAATGCTCCATCCCTGGCAGTGCTCAAGGCCAGGCTGGATGGAGTCCTGGGTGACATGGTTTAGTGTGAGGTGTCCCTGCCCATGGCACGGGGGGTTGGAACTAGATGATCTTAAGGTCCTTTCCAACCCTAACTATTCTATGATTCTATGATATGTGCCCCATAACTGAGTAAGCGAGGTACTTACACTGACAGATAAAACAGGTCCCACTTTGTACATTGCATAACGGTCAGTTCCTGCACAGATGTTAGGATAGTCACAACCAGGGCTCCCAAGCCCCAGTTCTTCAGCTATGTAGGCGATAAAAGCTTTCATCCGAGAAGGGCTACCTCCAACACATACAAACTGGGGTGGAGAGTATTCAACAAAACAAAATCAATTGCATCATTCACTATATCAAAGAACATGCAAAGATCAATATAAGGATACAAACACCTTCAGCTAACAGAACCAGATGTGATTCTTCTCATAAGAATTCTAAAAGGCCATGAAGAAAAACTGACAAAAACCCCATTTCTATATAGCACTCAAACGCCTTCATCCTGTTTAAACCAGTAAAAGACAGCTACTGATTTGAAGGCCCCCCACAAAAGGGAAGTAAGAAACAATTATCCCAGATTTAGTTTGATATTGAAAGTGACAAGAACCCATAAAAGCTTATCCTCTTTCCATTCCCTCCTCCGTTGGTGGTATGTTGACACATTTAGTCTTATTTTGAAGATGGCTACACTTCCACCTTCTATGGAAAAGCACTGGCTGGCTGAAAGAAGGAAACTGCCTTACCTTTACATCTCCAAATAATGCTGGAAAATCATGGGTACCCGTCCCAAGAGCAAAATGGTACAGGATGTCTTCTTTCATTTTCTCCAGGTGAGGGTTGCAGAGATGGATAAAATTCTCCCTGCCAGGACAACGCATAGTGAAACATATAGAGTATATACAAACCCCTACATTGAACAGATAGTAATTTTGTGAAGTCAAGCAGTAAAAGTAGGGACATGCCACACCCAAGTAAGCCTGCACTGCCTTATTTTGGTTCCTTATGCATTACTTTAAGGAAATCCTAAACTTTATGACCAACTTGCATCTCGCAATAAAATCACATATGATATTTAAAATTGCATTCATTACACAGGATGAAATTGCTAAAGAAAAGCCCAGATGGTAGGATGCATTTGCAACTGTAGAACCTTTATCTTAAATAATCTTAAAGCTGTGAACCACGGTGGGTGTTTATGGAGAGCAGAACAATTGGGAGCTGGCACAGGGAATATGCAGTAAGACACCTTTCTACACAGACAATCCTTAGCATTGTCTAATGCTAGAATCTGGAAGAGGCAAAAAGAATTTACTTCCTCTTAAGTTGTTTCCTGTAAGTAAGTGAGACAGCTTAAAAAAATCCCCAACCTTTCTGAAGATCCAGGAAACAACAAGGCAAGGAGGGAAAACTGAACTCCTCAGCGTATGGGATTGCCTTCATGGAAAATTTGGTAGTGAACTAACTAAGCAAGCTGAATTAGTCATAAAATGTCTGCCTTCTGCACT
Source organism: Psittacula echo (assembly GCF_963264785.1). Classification (NCBI taxonomy): domain Eukaryota; kingdom Metazoa; phylum Chordata; class Aves; order Psittaciformes; family Psittacidae; genus Psittacula; species Psittacula echo. Next base: position 87,003,702 of record NC_137737.1, on the reverse strand, counting down.
TGATGTTTTAAATTCAGTTGAAACAGGGAGGAAAGACTAGTCAATAATCATAAGCTTAAGCAAAATACTGGCCAATACTTCAAAGTAGTTTCTGAGACACGGAATCAAGCAATAAACATCTTTCACACACAGGAAGACGACTTAATAGCTTAATGAAGGCCCACTGCAGTTACAACATGGCTCAGGAAATTCAAACTGCTTTGTCAGAGGGGACAAACAAAAGAGTTCACCTGGAGTTTATGCAAAAACTTGGTGGGACTTTGCAGGAACAACTCTGAAGCCTAAACAGAGGTGTTCAGCACTATTTGCGATGTTTTAGGTTATTTGGTCTGTCTTCTAATGCCTCTCCAGAAAGGCAGGGCTTTTCTGTAGGTCCTATGTCTTATCTGTCAACCTTTTGCAGGATAGATGGGTTACCTTAAGAAGCCTAAAATGGCCTAGATGCCCATGCTGGTGTTACTGAACTGTTCCTCAGAAAGCGAAGAAAATAGCTACAACCCCCATATTCTCAGTATAACACTTGTTTCTGTTCTTGAAATTCTCTCCCCAGTGTCACTCACTATGGAGCAGCAGCTGCACAACCAAAGAAGGAGTTACCATCCCAATCCACCCTATTTGTCCCAGCCCGCCACTACGGCCTTCAGCATGGAAAAAGCAGCCCAACAAAGCAGGTGGGCTGTTAGTTCCTTTGGTAGAAATTTCTCTCCATCTCCCACATGCCCCATTTGCTTCTGTCAAATCCTGCCTGAGGTGGAGCCAAAGGCTTCAGTTGCCTTTGTTCTTCCCTCTGAGAGACCTGTTTGACTACAGGAGAAATAAGAGCAGGTTTGTGGCTCTCTGGAAAGGCACAGACAGCCCAAGAGTTTGCCAGCTCACATAAGCAGAATTCCCAGGCTGCTCCTCTGAAATATTCTCCTCTTTGGTTTTGTGGGATTCTCTACCCATATTAAATGGGTCGTTCACTAATGCAGATCTAATGGCTGGCTGTGATGTTTATTGGAATACTTTTTACTTACAAATAGGATATGATTTGAAATCACTTTACAATTTGTTCTCAGTCAAGAAAAAGAAATATTTCCTTCTTTATGAGAATACCAGCATCAAAGCTTCTCTCCAGGAAATAAATTAGGAAAAGGTGAGGCCTCTGTTAAAAGTACAGGGAAATTCATATAGTATGCGCAAACACCACCATCCTCATGCCTGGCCTAAATACAGCTTCCTTCCTCAGCAGAATCTGTATTTCACCTTTTTCATCTCATACCTTACCAGCAACGCTGTCCAACCCACTGCCTTGCTGCACCTAGAAACTGTTACTAACTTGGTTATCTGCCCATCCAGATCTAATTGCGGACTTGGACCCTGGGGTAAAATGGGCAATAAAATAAGCATATCAATGTTTGTACATAGGACCAATACCATGAATTAACAGTAAAGGCAAAGTTTGACTGATAAAAATCTTTGGCTGTAACTCTAAGGAGCAGACAATTAATTTCCCTTACACTGTTACAAAACTGGTGTTTGAAACAAAATGCAAATATATGAGGGCTAAACAGGCAAGTATGGTTTTACTAAAAAACAGCTTAAAATAAGGATTAGAGAAACAGATTTCAATATTTGATTAAACTCTTGCAGCAGGTAGGTCTGGCCATATGCAGCAACCAAAGTCAACATTTCAACAGCTCACTGCATTAAAAAATAAATAAATAATAAAACCAGACATCACCTATGTTTGGAAAAATTCACTGTCATGATAAATGAAAATAGCTAGCCAGCAAAGCCCACTGCGTGGGCATTTGTGGTTAAATCGGATAAAGACTCCATTTGTCAGAACAGCTTCTACTAGATACTTGACGTTATAATCAATATTTGTGCCATAAACTTTATCTTAAACTAAATGAGTAATGAGCTTGGGAAGGAACATAAACATGAACATGGACAATTCATTTCCAAATCTTACTTTGAAGACTGTTCGTCATCATTTTTCTTCTTGTTTGGGATACCAGGAGCCATGTATGCTTATACCTAGAATTATATTTAAAAAATCAGATATAAAGTGCATCAGAATAGTCCCATACGTAAAGCTAGCATCACTAACAGTGAGACAAACCTTCTATATACATGATGCTGTCATGAATATTAAACCCCCAAAATAACCCAGCCCCATTACAGCAAAATGAGCATCACCACTTTCAAACCACTAAAACTTGAACTAATCCCTTGCTAAGGTAACCCTCATCTCACCGCTGCTTCTGTTCCGTGGTATAAACAACACCCGGCTCATGGGCCAAAGAGAGGTAAGTCTCACAGCTAACTAAACAACCTTCTTTCTTCTGTACCTCCCACAATGACAGTGACTGCTGACCTAGCCTTAGCCCCCCTTTCACCTCTGCCTCCAGAAGGCCTCCGAAGCTCATCTCTAACTGCCATATGCCTGAAACGTGAGTCCACGAAACACCTTACTCATAATATACTTTCCATTAAACTCCTCATACTGACCGTAAGAGATTTTTATCTGCTCCAATCTAAGGGCAAGGAAGGCTAAAACAAACCATGACTCCAAAAAGTCACAGCCCTTTATTATCTTTTTCCTAATCCATTAATCTATACTATAAGTATTCTCCTTTCCGCATACAAACTGGCAAATACATCACTGAAGCTTTGGTACCAATACAATGCCAGAATTATAATTATAGAATGATTCATTTGTTGTTATTTTCAGAAGTGACTACAGCTACGTGCCAAAGTCGGTACTTTCTGGGAATGCCCTTAGAGAAAGTATTGAATCACAAAGTTCTGATCTACCCTCCCTTATAAAAGTGCTAACAGCACATGTACTGTAATAGAGACAGGACTGTAATCCTTAAAAAACCCAGGATTACACTACAAGGAAATAGAAAGAAATCAATCTTGCAACAGAATTACATAATATGTGAATTTTGAAAGAACTGAAAACCAAACAAGATTAACCTGAAGTCTGTGTGTTAAAAGCCACTGAATAATGGGAATGTATTAAAACTTTCACGGACATTTTCTTCATTTAAAATGTAACCTTTATTAAACAGACCTAAACATCACACGTACTACACATACTAAACGTATACTAGATTCCATGCTCAAGGAGGTAAACTATAAAAGTTGCATTTAGATCATTATGCATCCTCGTGGTCATAGGATTAATCAGTTCCCACAGGGAATCGCTATTATACCACGTGCATTACAGGAAAAATGCATCATTTGTTCCAAGAAAACTACAGTGCCGGGAGTGCTAATAACAAGGAGTTATCAGATAAGAAGAAACAGCAAAATGCTTTTTATGTACCTAGATGACAACTGGCTGCAAACGAACCAAGGATATTCATTCAGCTGCTGTTCACAGCATTAAGCAACCACATAATTTTTAACAGTGTTCTTGGTTCTGTGATGCTCTAAGTAACAATGTACTTCAAGAAAATCTGACAGCCAAGTTCTGACAGTGCACAGGTGCAGAGTACCCTCTCCAGAAGCACCCAATCAGAGATGCCTTGGCAGGAACAGCAGAAAGGAGCAAGCAGAACTGTTTTCCCAAAGTAGACCCTTCCGGCCAACACAGAGGCCAACAGGCACCCGACCACCATAAAGCTGTAAAACTCTCACACTGTCTACACAAATGGAGATTTTTATAGCCACGTCAAAACTTCCAGCAGCCATCCTCCACCAGATTGATGCTCAAGAATAATGTGCTCCCAGCAGGACGCAGCACAAGAAAGAGCATGGCCTGCTTCAACATGTGTGTGAATCCTCTGCCCAGTGATTCAAAACTGGGCAGAATCCATTATATCTCATTACACACACACACACACTATTTTTTTGTTTCATGGTGGTGGTTTGGGTTTTTGTTTTGTTTGTTGGTTGGCTTTGTCCAGTTGCTTTTTTTTTCTGTAGGAAAGCCTCAGTTAGTAGTATCTTTAAGGAAAAGCTCCAGATTAGCGTTGATCCATCACTAGAAAACCTGAAGAGTCACTGCAAAACTGTTTTCTGCCCTGAGCGTCCCCCATCGAGGCTATGCATGCAATGACAGCTCGCTCCCGACGTCTATCACTTACTTCCATCCGGCTTCCTGCCCCGCGGGCAGTTCCCATCCACCCAAGCTCGGAAATAGCGGCACCACCGAACCTCCCACCTGACGAGACCTCTGCCCCTACCTCCCTCAACCACCGCTCCCCCGGCACCGGTCGTATGCTCCCCCCAGAACGGCACCCAGGGTTCGGCCGCTACTCGCCCGCGGGGGTTCCGGTGACCGGCGGCTGGCGGGGCTCGGCTCAGCTCTCACCTGAGGCAGCGGGGCCACTGCTGTGAACCGCAGCTCTCTCTCGGTGCACCTGGCCAGGCTGCGGGGTGCGCTGGCCGAGCCACTTTCCAGCAGCGGCTGGCGGAACGGCACTGTAGGGCACCGCACCTCCCCGCCCCGCCCCGGGCGGGGCCCGCAGCACCGGCCGCGGTTAACTCTCGGCGCGCCGGCCGCCCGCAGCGGAGCGCGGTCCGGATATCGGTAAAGGGCTGGCCGTGAGAGCCGGTCTCCTGCCGCTCCTCGACAGATGTGCCTCGAGGCGGCGAGGATGATGTGGTAATACACATGTACATACGATAAGCACGTGCTGGCAACCCCAAGGAGCACAGTCAGGTTGTGTGGATGTCGGTGTCTATACCGGTCCTTCCACATGTATATTCACACAGCTTGTCTGTAAGTGCACTTCTTCTACTAGCGCTTTGGTATGGCAAAAACCACGTGGTGAGAAAAGAGCACAGACTTCTGCTAACAGACTAGACTCTTTCAGCCGGAAGGGACCTACAATGATTATCTAGTCCAAGTGCCTGAGCAGGGGTGACAAAGTTAAAGCATGTTGTTAAGGGCATTGTCCAAATGCCTCTCAAACACTGACAAGCTTGAGGCATTGAACTCCACTCAAGCACAGCTTGTTCCACTGTTTGACCGCTCAGTAAAGAAATGCTTCCTAACATCCAATCTGAACCTCTCCTGGTGTATCTTTGAAGCATTCCTACGTCTTCTCACTGGATTCCAGGCAGAAGAGCTCAACACATCCCTCTCCACTCTCCCTCCTCAGGGAGCTGTAGAGAGCAATGATATCGCCCCTCAGCCCCCTTTTCTCCATACTAGACAAGCTCAAAGTCCTTTGCTGCTCCTCACAGGACATGCCTTACAGCCTTTCCACCAGATTTGTTGCCCTCCTCTGGATGCCTTCAAGGACCTCTATATCCTTCTTAAATTGTGGGGCCCAGAAGTGCTCCCAGCACTCAAGGTGAGGCTGCATCAACACTGAATACAGTAGGATCATCACCTCTCTTGACCAGCTGGTCACGCTGTGTTGGATGCACCCCAGGATGCAGTTTGCCCTCTGCGCTGCCAGGACTCGCTGTTGACTTACATTGTGTGAGCCTGCTGCTGACCAGCACCCCCAGATCCCTTTCTGCAGCGCTGCTCTCCTGCCATTTATCTCTCCATTTATACTTGTGCCCAGTGTTACTCTGTCCTAAGTGCAGAATCCAGCATTTCAACTTGTTAAATTTCACCCCATAAATCATTGCCCAATGCTCTGATCTATCTAGATCCCTCTGCAACGCCTCTTGTCCCTCAAGAGAGTCAACAGCACCTCCCACTTGGTGTCATCAGCAGACTTGGCAATGGTGCATTCAACTCCTGAATTCAGAGCATTGATAAATGTATTGAACACCTCTGGTTACAGTCACCAGCCAGGTGTAGCCACATTCACTACAACTCTTGGTGCTCTGCCTTCAGCCTTCCATCCCAGCACTCCAGTCATGGGACTCATTCCACCAAGTCTCTAATACCAATGATATCATAGCTACACATATTCAAGATATGCTCCTGAGCCCCCCATGCTCCCAGAAGCAGTGTAAATATTCCCACTAGCATTGCCATCCTCAGGCAATACCATGTCAACCTTTGGCTTACCTTCAGCAATCCTGCTGGTATCCCCTTCCGCCACTGATTCTAGTCTAAAGCCCTCTCAATCAGTCCCACCACCTTATGTCCAAAGACACATTTTTCCCATTGGGAGAGGTGGATCCCATCAGGTTCCAGCATCACAACATTTTCCTCTATTTGAGAAGTACAAGTGCTAATACAAAGACCACTATTTGAGTCTGAAAAATTTCATTGGAAACAGAACCTGAGTTACCTGACCAGTAGTTTACTTGGCCATTGCACCAGCCAATGATAACAGTGTAGTATTTAAAACAAGTATACCCCTTCCTGCTCACCATTTACCATCTTTATAGTCCATCAGTCAAATAATTCAGTGCAGCTGTCTGGATACTTACCTACTATATTTTGGTTCTTGTCATTCTGGATGTTTATTATCATTAATACTATTAATAGGAGGGCAAAACATGCTAAGACTGAAATCCTGTATTTCTATTTCTAGCTTCTTTTCCAGGCTATAGCATAATATATAACTACATTCTGAAAAATGAGAACTGCAAAAGCAGAACATTACACTCTTCACAGAAAAGAACTGGCTTCATCCTGCATCTTTTACAACTAAGTCTGCATTACTCAGTACAGATACAAATACTTAAGAAATAGATATGCTGAATCAGTGAAATTTTAGATGCTTAAGAAATGCATGGGCAATTCAACTGTTGTTTGCATTGCTATACAAAGAAAGGTAATGCATATATACCCTTGATCTCTGAAAACATGTTTGTATTCAAGAATAGTCTAAGAAGACTTAAGTGGTAAGAATGAAGTATATATTTCGTCACATTAAAATGAAAACAGCCATTAGACTCTGCTATGGAAAAATAGTTGCATGTAAAGGGAAAGTTACTCTTTGGTACCTAAACTGTCAAGTTATTTTTAAATCTGTATCTGGAATTCTCTTTTGAAAATATTCACATATTCAGTATACTTGGGTTCAATTCATAAAATGCAACTGCACTTTTGTTTTATCTTTGGGCTTGCAAATCAATCAGCATTCAAAAGTAAGAAGTGAGATAATTTCTTACTTAAAGGCATTCAAGTCAGAAATGGAGCACAATGCAACTAAATAAACATTTCAGCATTTAAAACAATACAGCTAGATTCCGTAAGAAACTACCCAGCGTTCAACTTTGGCATCTCTCTGAAAAACAAACACTGAAAACCCTTCCAGACCCAGAAGCTTCCACTGCTGTTACATGGAACTACTGATGACTTTAAAAACTGCCAGCAGCATGACTGCGTTGACTCACAAGTAAATAACAAACATAATTACTGAAGCAAGGTGAACTCAAGCAACACATTTCCATCCTCCAGTTAGGACTTTGTGATTTGTTACACTACTTTGGTTTCACATCATTTGGAGAACTGGCAAGTTATGCTTCTGCTGCAGCTCTGCACTATCCTGAATTCACAAACAGGAATTCCAGGGTCTTCCACCTGCTCTTACAAAGAGAAATCTTAGGCTGTTAATATTCTATCTCATAGTAGTCAAACTGTGATCCATGAAGACTCAGTTGACTGACAGTGCATATCAAATATCTCCTTGGCTTGACTAAGGAAAGCTGAGTGTACATTAATGGCACATAAGTAAACTTTTAAGAATATAAGAACAGCATGTGGATGTTACCTAATAGTGACTAAGGTATAATTTTTAAAATAGGATAGGGTGTAGACTTCTAAAATATCTGAAAATCAGCAATATCAAAAAAAATCAAAAATCACTTCTAAGACCACAAGTACAGTAAAACAAAATAACAGTGCTGAGTGACCATGCTGGGATCTCAGTTGTCTTTCTGTCTCTGCCTTCAACAATTGCCTAAAAATCTGACTGTTTTGGACAAGAATTCCAATACTGACGAAGAACTGTTCAAAAGTAAAGAGGGCTTAGATATCAAAAAACTCAATGTAAGAAATTTGCTTTAGGAAGATTTGTACAAATCTTACTGAGAAAAGAAGACCATAATATAGAAAAGAATTATTAGAATTCTTTGCAGGTCAGCAGTATTGCAGCCACACAGGAATTCTTATGTTATGGAATAGATTTTAAGGGCTTCAGCACAGCAAGCACTTTCAAGTCTATGTGAACAGGTGATCTATAAATTTGTATATATTTTTACCCATGTTAGTTGGGGTTGTTTGGGGTTTTTTTTGTGATAACAACTGTCTCCAACTTTTTCAGTACATTTGTACTAAAGACCTTTCAGAAAACTTTCTACAAAAGAGACTGAAATGGACAACATATGCTTAAGATCAAAATACCTTCTTACCCCCTATGAGCATAACCTACACACACACACACGGCTGCCTTGCCATGAAGCGATTTAACTCCAGAGAGTTTCATCATCACCTCTTATTTCCCCTTTCTTCCATGTTTTGGCCAGTAAATCATGCAACTGCAAATAGTATTTGCAAAAGAAGTTTTTCCTATAATGGAAGTCAAAAGATAAAAGTGAGACTGTAAAGTAGCACTACTACTGATAGTTATATGCTTAAAGTATGCTATAAAGGCTGTCATACACAGAAATTATTTTACTGTTGCAGTTTACCACTGATGGGCACAACAAAACCAGCCCTCTATTACACTTTTCTTACAGATGCTAAAAGTAAAAATTATAACCTTATCCAAAGACCATCAAATAAAGATAGCTGAATTCCCAGATAAGGTATGCTCATATGACTGAGTAACACTGAAATAAAATCATAAAATGGTACTTTTATTTTTGGAAAATATCATGCAGCTCTGGTGATTACTGTATTAGGTGTAAAGTTTTGTAGTTGAAAACCTAAGGGTATCAACAGTCTTCCTGTTTGTTTTTAAGCATTACTTAGCAACAATTAAAAACATCGGTGTGTTATCAGCATTGTTCTCAGACTAAAGGCGAAAACACAGCACTGCACCAGCTACTAAGAAGGAGAAAAATAACTGTTACAGCTGAACCCAGGACACCGTTATACATGCAGAACTTCTTCACACAAGCTTATTCTTCAGTGTTTCGCTATAACAAGTGACAGTTTTTCTACTGGCAGATTTCAGTACTATGAGCTCTAGGTCTGGCATCCACTGGTACTCCAGCCTAGAACAGTAGATTTCACCAAAAGCTCTGCTTTCACAGCAAAATTAATGGTTTCAATGTATCTGAACATAATTCACAATACAAATTGTAAGTGAAAACAGATTTAAGGTAGTAATTCCCTCCTCCCCTGCAGATACAGCTTGTTGTAAGCTTTTTGTATAGTTGGAAAACTTTGATGATTAACCAATAACTGTACTTTCAGGTTTTTTCATATGTTTTAGACTTTTATTTTTGTAAATACAACTTAGTTGAATTGTTGGTTAGAATGAACAGCAAAGATAGACTCAGATGCTGGGTCTAACAACAACAGCAAAACTTTCACAGACTTTCACTAAAAATTTTGAGGGCTCAGATTAGCAACAAATTTACCTCTTTCCAATCAATTTTCGCATCAAGGTTCTAAAGAAAAGCAATATTAAGGCAAATCCTCTCAACATTCTGTTCAAATAAATACATATTCAGTTATACATTTTAAAATCTTCAGCTCTTAGATTCAAAGGTGTACAATGTACCGAGTGCATTCTGAAAAGGAGACTAAAAATTACCGTTTACTTATTAAAAACTTCACTTTTCATAGTATTAGCAAAAATATCATATTGAAATTTCATCCACTTTCTAATGGGCTTTATAATAAATATTCAATTATTCATAGGATTTTAAGGATATATCGTAACTTCACAATGGCTTTGACTCATTGCTCGTAGGTGCTGATTCAGATTCTGATGGCTCTGAATCTGCAATACAAAAAAAAAAAAAAACCAACAAAAATTAAAGTTCTTTAGATAACTTCAGCTGTAACAATAAAAAGGTCAACTAAAATTTTCAGTTTATCTCTCACATCAAAAGGCATACAAATTCTAGTACTTTCACATTTTAGCTAATAAGATAGAGAAGCTACCTACAAGGTTTGCACGTATGATGTAAATCTGTAACCCAGCATACATGGGTTACAGATTTATATACCGAAGAGGATGGATCTCCTGTCTGATGTCCTGGACTTATCCTGTGCAAGACGTAACCAAGAAAGCTCCATCTCAAAAGGAAGCTGCAAGGTGCTCATGCCGCCAATTGCTTTGGATGAGCAGACAAAATTACCCAAGTGGGAAAATACAAGCACTACCTTCAGCGCATTCCTGAAAGAATGAAAAGGTCAAAACTGAATCAAAGCACGTGTCTGGATGAAACCACACTGTTAAGAACATTTAAAAACAAAAAAATCTCCTTTTACATCGAGATACAGAATCTCTCTCAATTGGAATGTAGCTATGATTGACAAAGGAGGGCAATACAAGCAAAGCAGGAGGTATTATCTAAGAATTTGTAAAAGAATAGCATCTCAAAAATAAGATATATAGATACATCTTATTTTTGAAGATACATCAAACTATGCAACATACTGGCTTTGCAGCAGTCTTTACCCATCATTTTGGTCTCTATGCATAGGTGGTATAACCAAACCAATATGATTACTCTGACAAAACCTTCAAGCTTCCTTCAAATCCAAGTGTCCCATTAGAGGCACATTTCACATTAAAGAAGGCAACTATCACTAAATGAATGAATTTGAGGTTTCAAAAAAATCAAAAATCCTTTCATGTTACAGTAATACAAAACAAAAATGTCAGTGCACAAGAAAGTTCAATAGCATCTGAAACAAAAGAATAATGAAGATTTTCTTTCATGCTAAGGAAGAGCCTTTTTAGGCTCCACAGCTGAATTGTTAGGTCATTGCACCTCCTAAGGCAGCATCTCTGCATGACCAGAGTTTGGATACTTAAGTTAACCTGAGAAGCCACTCTTCAAAGTCATGCACCATCTTTCAAGTCCAGACTGAGATCTGGTTTCATCCCTTACTTTTATACCAGTTTTATTTCTGAACAATAACACACAACTTCTAGTTTTGTTTGCCTGATTTCTTCTGATACTCACCTGGAAGAAAAGGTTCAGCACACACACACAAACAATTACTGTAGCTGTTATTGATGGAAGGAAGACACAAATTCAAGAAGTGCTAAGGTGTCACAGAAAGTAAATTAACTGTCCTCTAAGCCTTTCACACATTGATATACCAAGATCAAGGGAGTCATGGCAATCCCCAGTGTATACAAAAGCATTCAGTGATACAAATAAAAAAATAAATAAAATTCTGGAACTTGCAACCTCTGTGTTCAATAGCATTTTAAAAGGTTGCTATAGGAAACTGACATACCCTCCCTGGTTACCAAGCCATTGTAAGCAAAACGTAACCAAAGCCTAAGCAAAAGGTCTTTGACATAAGGAAGGGGAATTTTCCACCCTTTAACCTTTCTTCCTAAGTGTTTCCAAATGATGTCTTTCATAGCTATTGCAGTTGTGCATGACAAGCAAAGGCCTGAAATCTTAAGTAAACATCAAATAATGTTTTTTCTCTCTCTAATAAAACTGTTACAATGCACATATATCTATTTTGATAAGGTGTTATGAATACTGTTCTATTTCTTAAACATGAGCATTGATGACATTTGCCAAAGCAGTTTTCAGAAAAATATTAGTGGCCAAAGACAATTCACAACAAATATGCAACAAATATTTTATTTTGCTTAAATTTAGGCAGAAGGACAGCTGTGCCTTTGCAACATTTTACAAAAACACAGAAGCACCTGGATTAGAACCGAGCATACTTCTGCAATTGTAAAGATAGAAAAAATCCATTAAATCCCTGCCTTCACTGACTACAAACAGGAGAACTCTTTTCTTTAGCTGCTCATAGGGAATTGTAAGCTAAGCAGAGTAATTCAGTTAAGTCTCACTGTATCCAAAGACAAATGATTCAGGCTGCCCTCTGCTGTTACCTTGAAATCCCAACTCACTTGAAAAGAAACAGCTTTCAAAAATTTTACCTTTAGACTGATCACTATTTTCTGATGTTTCTTCAATCTTTTTGTCCCTTCCGGTACACTGCTGAAGCCAGCCAGTCCCATAACCATTGCTAATTAATTTGCTAAAGTTTACTGCTTCATTTTTTCTCTGAGCAGGCCTGTAAATCCAGATATAGTAAGGAAAACAATAGCATAAGTAAACAAAAATGGGGATTAGGTGGTAAAATTTTATTTTGCACAGAAAGGGCATTAGCCTTATAATTTATTTCTAAATAACTAAACATATATTCCACATGTAATAATATAAGAACTGAAGATTATTGGAATTTTATATGTGTAATAGTTACACAGCTCTGGTCTTAAGAGGAAAAAAGTGAAAAATGAAAATCACACAAGAACATGTAAGCAAAAAAGGCTGGTGATACTCATTCTGTGCTGCACAAAGGTGCAATTTTGTTACAGATTTGCTCATTAGGCAGTTTACTAATTTATTCTACATCATTAAGATATTTCTAAAACATACTGGGATTACTGATGACTGCACAATAAATTTTTAAGACACAGTACACAGAAACAATTCAGGTTTGCACACAGCTGATGATACTACATCATCACATCATGGGTGATACAATAATTTGCTTAAAAGACTTATCCTCCATGTTCATTGCAGTATTTTTGCTGTGACTGATCTTATACAGGCTACAGTTTGTGTTTTCTTAAAATAGTAGTCCCACTTGTGTCTTTGTAACTTATGTTTACAGAACTAACAACATACATTATTATTTGAATCTGTACACTGGCATTGAGGACAAAATCAAGACAATTTACAATGCAATAAAAGCATGCTACATGAAGACATGCAACTCTATGCTTAGTTTTCCTAAAGCAAAGTTATACTGAATAGCTTTCCTGTGTGACTTAAAGTGCTATTACTAAAATAGTTTTACAAACAACTAAAATACCACAGATAATAGCAAGTTTAGTAGCAGTAAAGGATCCATAAAGCCCATACACATAGCCACTAATCTGCACTTTCACTAGTAATATTACTTTCAATAGTAATATTACTCGCTTAGGAGTTTAATAAATTTCATAAGCATACTACTTACACGGGTGGGAAGGAAAGTTTATTTTTCCCACTAAATTCCTTGTTCATAAAAACATTTGGCATTCTGCTTGGATATTTAGGGTTTATAGCTGGGAGCTTTACCTGTATTAGAGAAATCTTAACTTAATAACAGAAGTTATGATAAAAATAATCAAGAAGATTGTATGATAGTATAACCTTCAAAAGTGAAGAATATATTAAAGGCCCCAAGTCTCGTCAAACTTCGTTATCTTATCTATATTATTCCCATAAGTAAGAGTAGAGGACCATAAATAGCAAAAGATAAAGCAGAACCTTAGTCAGTCATTCTAGATGAGATCAGCTGTTTGTTCAATATGTCAATAAAGCAAAATGTGCTCTCCACAAGCTTTTCCCTCTCAGTACACCTCTACCCTAAGTTAAGCTTCCAATTCAAACTTACCTATTGCAACCTCTTATCTTGGATCATTTCTCTGTATGCTGTGTATGAAGACATCCCAGTCAGATTAGAGTTATTACTTGCAAGTTACTTTAAAAAAATCATGACAGAGAAACTGGAAGTGAAATGTATTGCTCTGTAGATTGAAAAGTACATTAAGGATAAATATACTTTCCTCCTATGTGGAAATATCTACTGTGATACAGTTAACAGAGCAAAAAATTATGAACAGAATGCAAAAATTAGATGCACCATCATGAGACACTACAAAACAACTCCCATGAAAACATCCATGAAGAGAAGATTCCAAAGTAGATGTAAACACACCACAGACTGCTCGAGGAGCCTGTGCACATTTAAAAAGAAAGAGCAAAGAAAAGTATAATGGTATTTGAATACATCTAATCAGTGAGCTAGTTAACAAGCCACTAAAAGAAGCAGACCTGGATGTTCAGAGAGTATAAATTTTATTATTTTCTGAAAGAAAGTGAAGCCTAAGACAGACAGTTCTACTGATTCTGAAACAGGACATCAATGCAAACCAATGTGTTAAGTCAGTGCTGAAATCCCTACAGACTTCAATGGAATCAGAGTTTCACCAGAAGAAAAATTTCAGAATCTGGTAAAGAAGAAGTGGATGGGCTATTAGATTTCAGCCTATGTTGAAGCTTAAAAAGATGAAAAAATTGGACATTTGTCAACGAAGAAGAGATGATACTAGCAAGAGCATGCAGTGATACTGGAAGCAGTGATGTTGGATGAAGAGTAGAGTCTGTTGTCCAATCTGGAGATTAAAATATGCTTTAGTTATTCAGAACTGCTTTTCAAATCCACCACCACTACTCTCTGCTGAAGCAGCCTACTTATGCTTTACATTTCACAAATCATATCCTATTGTGCAAAAAATGATAGTACTGTCTTCCAGCTATCATTAAACTGCACCATTTCATATCTGACATACCATGGAAGTTTCAGATCCAGCCCAGCTATTTAATAGTTTCAAATGAGAAAAGCAATTTAATAAAACAAGTAGAAATCACCAAATTCTGGTAACTCTTGTCACATATTGAAGGCAGCATGGCACACAGGGCAACGTGGAAAAACTGACAGGCAAGATACAAATGGTAGATGGAAAGCTGAGACTCCTCTTGGCATTGAAGCGAAGCACTAGAAAAGGAAGTCTAATAATTAAAAAGTTAATTAAAAGGCAGGAAGAGGGGGAAATCCTAGAGAGATTTTTGACTAGAGATAGACAAAGGCCAAACTCTCAAACTCAAGTCAAGGAATAAAGAAAAGATAAAAAAAGGCAATAAGAATAGATTTGAAGGCTGCTACCAAGTCTGTCATGTTGTTTAACATGTCCTGTTTCTTTTCTTGGTATTGACTAGCATAAACTGCAGGTATCAAAACATTCCCTGCTGTTCAAATGAGCTGATGAGTAACAAAAGGAGCAAGAAATCAGATCAGAATTTGGCTTTGGAGGGCACCTGCAAGCTGCCAGGTGCTGTTTGTTACCTTGCTTTGTTTACAAATTCAGCATTAAAAGCAGACCCTTGTCCCACCACACCCCAACGATTATAGCTGAGGAGGCATTTTCACTCTGACAATCCTCTATTTTACAGCCAACAACTTACCCAGATAAAGCAAACTATGTAGGACATTTTTTGCATGCTCTCAGTTTAAAGTGATTTCTCTCTTTGTGAAGAGATAGCAACGACATACCCAAAAAATTACTACCTACATTTATTATACATATACATTTACTAGTCTCAGATTCAAGAAACATGAAATGTGATAAGTATTGTGCCTAGCTAGTATAGACAACGGATACCTGCTGCCAACATGGAAAGCTAAAAGCCCCTGGATGAAGGCCTGGCTCCCCTGCAATCAAGGGAAAATTTGATTACTTTCCAAATCTCTCTCTTCCAAATCCTGACCTCAAATGAGTAATCCTTTTACTACAGCACGTACATATGTATATATGCATATACATATATATATATACACACACATTTCAGGCAACTGACTAAAAGGGATTTCTTCAGAAATGAAGTAATAATCTTGCTGATGATGCAGGAAGATTGTTTAATGCTGATGCTAACCATGATACAACCCTGCAACAGATTTCTCACTCATACACATGCCTGATTCTTTCCTAAGAGTCATAGCATTTTCAACCCAACCCAGCTGGTCCATATGATGCATAAGCAAAATATGCATACCTAGGCTCGTAGACCATCATGTTGCCATGAGCATACAGGCTAAATCCTTCACGCACTAACATATCTTCACAGCATTTTGCTGCAAAATTCCCAGAAGAATGAGAATTAGGCCTGTGATTAAGATATTAAGGAGGAACTACAGGATTCATCCCAAGGCACAGAGAACCATGTAATGGTCCTCCTCTACACATTGACAACCATAATATGATGAACAGCGGAGATTCTAATACTTCAGAACAAAGTGGCATAAAGGCTTAATGTTCTAGAGAAAGGGCCCACCTGGGAACAGTGTTTTCCAGACAAAGAAGTACCCTTAGAGGTCAAAATGTTTTTGCACTTGTCCCTGTGGGTGCTCTAAGGGATTTATCTCCATGACTGCACCATGAGTGTCTTCTGAGAAATTGCTTAGTCAGACTGGACTGAAAAATATTTTCAGTATGTTCAGTCTCAATAGTTGAGGTAGTTTGCTGCTGCAATATAATGACACAGTCAAATGAATGAATTGAATATTGCTTAGAAATTTGCTTGTGGTGTTTTGGAATATATCTCTTACATTTCAACATGCAAGATGTACAGTGAGAAAATTAAAGTCAAGACTGCTTGGCAGGGCTAGTTCCATTGTCTCACTTGAAGACTCTTCAGAAAGGTAGTCTGTAAGCACAGGATAGAAACCTCCAGTAAGAGGAGATACAAGAAGCAGCTGTGAAAGAAGCATCATGCAATGTTTCAAGATACACAAGACACTTTTCATGGTACAAGAAAGGTACTATGAAGGACAACCATTCCAGAGATGGTGGTGTGGAGGTAAAGCTAAAGCTAGAGACACAGAATCTGCCTTGTCAGGCACCTAATCCTAAAGAAAAAGATTTGATAGATGTAGCACCTCAGACAAAACTCAGCTTCAGCTTCCAAAAGAGCAGTGTAGATTATCTTCCAGGGCCTCAGCAGATTTTGAAACTGAGTGGAATATATAACATATATTCGCTTTATATTTGGTGCTAAATAAAACATATGGAAACTTTCATTCACATGACTGAAGGAAACTGTGTCTCTATCAAACTTCACACAAACAGAAATGGACCTCAGTCTCACTTCACCAGTCACCACGTGGACTTGCATTACTCGTAGTGTTACCAAAGTTTGACTTTTAGAGTACTGAAGATCCTAGTTCAGCCTTTCAAGAGACCCTGTGGCAAGCCAAGTTTCCATTTTCAGTCCTTATATCTCTGATTGAAAAAAAGATTCACCTACAAGCACCAGGCAAATTATAGTGTAAGCATACATTGCTTGTTTGCCTCTTTCCACAGACTAAGTAAACATTCCCTAACCTATTCTGTAATGAGGTGTTCCCATCTGCACATGCCATCGTTCTGAATTTGCACTACTCATCTCAGCAAAGGCTAAGAACTTTTTTTCCTAAAAAATCCAACATCCTCCCCTCTGTTCAAGTACATCAAACATCTTTCCATGGATACTCCAAAGACTTACAGTAAATTAGGCAACCAAGATTACAGAGAATATTAATAAAACCATAAGGCTTCAACTTCTAAAACAGGCAAGGGTGTGGAGGATGAAAGAGGGAGAACAGGAGAGAGGCTTTCCAGACAAAATGCCAAGATCACCGCAGAAAGGTTTGCTCTGGACATAGCTTGTCCTATACTTAATCTGTCTTGGATACATCTTCTGTTCAAAGACAGCTACTGCAGTATCTTTGGGAGACTCTCTTGCATCTTAAACTAAAGCACACTCCTTTTTTGGAACAGTCTTCTGTTCCTTTCTCCTTCTCATTTCTTCTTCCCCCAAAATTACTAAACAAGAATTCTCTTCACCAAGAGTGAACTGCAGGGGAAATAAAGCATAAGGAGACAGAAACTAACTACTGGCCTTCTTTCACACTTCAGTATATGCACTATATAATGTAACTGGAAACTGCATTTCTGTTTCTTATGCTATACTTACTGCACTTGAGAAACACAGCTTTCTTCTCAGTTAACTGCAATATAAAGATTGTTTCTGGAACACAGAACCTTGGATGGACTACGGCTTCCCTTCTAGAACAGGCCCAGCTAGAAGTGTCTTCACAAGCTCTACAAACCAAGCAAGTGACAGAGTGCCTCTCCATCGTACCTTCTTTTTCTCTGCCTTTTCTTTGTCCTCAGCATCCCTCTGCCAAACCGTTTTCGTATCAAAATCAAAAGGGCCTCTTCTTATCTCATAATGATTACCACAATGTTCATCAGCCTTAAACTCTCTGTGAATTATATAATCTGGTAGAGAGGAAACATAGCTCCTGCAGGCAAAGATTTAACACTTGTTTATTATACACGGGATACATATCTTCTACTTTAGTACAACAGCATTTTAAACACTAACAAGTGAAGAACCCAAGAAGTTATGTAAGGTCTCAGCAGACTTACCGTGACTTGTCAGTCGCTGGGGGATTGGAGCAGTGCAAGTACCAGTCAGGTGCAGCATATGGTGCTGGAGAACACTTACTTGTCACAGCAGTGGAGTGTTTCAGTAAGTCTTGAGAGAAAAAGACAAAAGCTGCTACTTTTCTGACTTATCTGGTTGAAAAAGCATTACCTTTGTTTTAAGGTTGCTGTTTTATCAGGAGAAAGTGCTTGACTTATTTAGTAAGAAGCGTTTGTTTCCCTTCATAAAATGGATAGTCAGAACCTTGCATCATTATGTTCCACTTGTGCTTTATCTTGCTCTAAATGCTTTGAAATGTTTCTACTGCTCTGTTAATTCTTATTTCTGGATTTGTCACCTTGCTCTGAGCATGCATGCTCAAGTTCCTCAAGCTTCCTTCTTAGATAAAAGAAATAACAAAACCACAGATACCCTTCATACAAGAACAAATGTGTACAGCACTGAACCAAACTGAATGTCATCACAAAAAAAAAAAAAAACAAACAAAACAAAACTTTATAAACCTCTACCAAGTTCTCTGATGAAGCTTTTTTGTTACATCATTTTCACCAGACTGCTACTTAAATAGCCCAAGCATAAATGGTAAAGACCTCACTGAAATGCAGCTTAATTGTCTTCATCTGCTAGATCAGATACAGTGCAAGACTACACATTTTGATAAAAGGTACCTACACACAACCAACTACAAGGATTGCTTGACAAGGTGACATCGCTCATTAACTTTTTATTTAACTTCAAAATTCCAGAGGATTCTTCTGTAGTATCTACAGGCACTTCCTACCACCACACCCAAGCAAAGACAAAGAAAACAAACGAAAACCAAATGCGCAAGACAGACACCCACCAGGTTGGCCTCCTTGCTTTGCCAGCCTGACATAAGCTGAATCCGTCTCTTTGATCCACTTCCTGCGGCACTGGGATGGCATTTCATGTGGAGCATTTGCAAGGTTACCAAGTCCTGGAATCTGGGATGTTGGAGGAAGTGGGCTCTTCCGGGTTACTGACTTCTCTGGTCCTGTTAGTGGCATATGGTATTACTTACTGTCCTGTGATAATGGAAAAGAAAATACTTATGGTAAAACCCTCTTCCAGGCAATCAACAAATCGAGCCCACCTGGAATATGAGCAACATGCTGTGTTGTTCAGCTTGGAGACAGAAGACCACGCTTGGTTATTCTGGGGAATATAGTAAACACAACGTCTAGAGGATCAGATGCAACAAGGGAACTTCAGTTTCAGTTTTGAAACAGCATTCGAGTTTCACATACTGTGTTCTAATACAGGGGATCATGCATCTTCATGAAGAAAACTATTTCCAAGAACACCAAGAGCAGCAAGAGGCACAGACAGCAAGAAGCACTTAAGCTTTTGTTTTCATTTCCTCCTCACACATTAACAAAAGCAAAGGCAGTACCTGTCTCTTTGCAGGTCTTTATTTGTAATACAAGCAAATAAGTCCCCACCTCCCCAAAAACATCCGAACAACACCCAACACCCTACCTCTAGATACACTACTTTCTCAACTTCTAGTGAGCAAAAAGAAAACATAAACAAATCCTCATTAATGGGAAAAGGGAGTGGCAGACAAGGAAGAAAAAGACAGTCTAAGGAATTATGTCACAGGACACTTGCCAAGTTACTCCAGGTGCATCAAATGCTGTTTCGTGGGTGTAAGTAAACTATCTTAAGGCAGGCAGCCTATTAAAGAGCTCTTAGGTTCACATAAATGTTAAGTATGCTGCAGCTCATGTCCAAGAATAATACCTCAAAGCACTTACTCTTCCTGGTATCAGGAGAAAAAAACATTAAGACTATGCTTGCTGTCACTTCACTAACTGGTCCGTGAGAAACTGCACAGCCCAGTTATCCCAAAGGCTCTCTCCTTTGCAATTTGCTGGGTTGCCACTCTCCTGAATCTCTACTGCACACCATGGCTTAAGATTACAAAACAAAATCAAAACTTCCTCTAAAAGGGATGGTGAAACCCAGTCAAACAGGCTGAGCAGTACTAGGCCTCACCTAGAGGGCAAAGTGTTTCAGAGTGCTTTTTTCCACCTGACATCTTCTAGAAGAGCCCTGCAAAAGGAGGAAATGCCCTCATGCAGCATGCAAGAGGACACTAGGTGGAATGACTTTGGGATGGCAAAGATACTTAGAGCTCAGCCAGTATTTGCCAAAACTCAGGGAGGAACTGGCTGTCAAAGAAACCGCAAACAATAGCACTCTTCTTTTGCTGGCCTTTGCAGAGCTATGCAAAAGCCAGCAACTAGCTCCACATTCCCCAACCGGATCTTCCCAGCACCCATCCAAACAGCAAGCTCTTCCCCGACACAGAAAAAGCTCCTTCTCTCCAACTTTGCTTCGGCAACAGTCCGAAGCGCTAGAGATAGCCCGGCACACAGGCATCACCACCTCCAGCACAGGCACAGGGCCAGGCAGCAGACAAACGTGTTGGGCTCTGCGAGAATCCCCTTGGTGGCTGCGCCGCACCGCGCCGTTAGCTTCAACCCTACAGTCACGGGCCCGCTGGAAAGCCACACCTCTCTTTGCCGCGGGGCACGGAGACACCCTGAGGTAGAAACGCCAGAGAAAGAAAGACCCAGCGAAACGGAAACAGCCACCGACAGCTCCTCCACTTGCCCACCGGGGCTCCCCGAGCCCCTCACGGAGAGGAAAGGCCTATGCGGGAGGCAGACCGGCAGTGGCCCCGCTGACACCGCTCCCGCCGCGGGAGGCCTAGCACACCAGCAGGCACACCCAGCACGGCTTCGGATAACTCACAGCCGGAGCCTCGCTAGTGGAGAGGTGGGGCCTCACCTGCTCACGGGCTCCGCCCGCGGGGGGACGCAGCTGCAAGCTGCCCGCGCGTCCCAGTGTAGGTGGCGGAGGGATGGGGTCTGTCCGAGTAAGGGGATGTCTGGTGCCCGCACCTCAGAGAATACTGAGGGGCGTCCACGGGAGGTTCGAGGGCTTCTCTTTTTCCTATACATGCAGTGTGTCTTCAAGAGCTGGGGTGGGTGTGCAGGGGAGGAGCACAAAGGCAGCCTGAGAGCTTCTGAAGGTGGTGGAAAGCAGCAGTAGTCTATTCGGTCTTTTCATGAATGCCAGAATCAGGCCTTTTGTCTCTGCAAAATTAGGGACAAGACCATTTTGGTGTCAAAGAGGGAGTCCAAAGCAGTTGCCTAGGTCTTAGTAATTTATAGAGCTTAGGATAGTTGCGTATTGTGCTCTGCTGTATGGGTTATGACCCTGAGCTGTCTGGGTTTTCCTTTTGACCCAAAATAGGACGCAAGTGTTTCCTCTCTTGGCAGTTGCCGTGGTTTAACCCCAGCTGGCAGCTAAGCACTACAAAGCCACTTGCTCACTTGCCCCCAGTGAGATGAGGGGGAAAATCAGAAAATGGAGAGAACTCATGGGTTGAGATAAAGACAGTTTAATAGGTAAAATAAGAGCCATGCATACAAGCAAAGCGAAATTATTCACCATTTCCCATTGGCAGGCAGGTGTTCAGCCATCCCTGAGAAAGCAGGGCTTGTCATGTGTAATGGTTACTTGGAAAGACAAACGCCATCATTCTGAATGTCGTCCCTTCCTTCTTCTTCCCCTAGCTTTATATGCTGAACATGACATAGAATCGTAGAATCAACTTGGTTGGTAAAGACCTTTGAGATCATCAAGCCCAACCTTTACCCCAGGACTGTCAAAGCCACCGCTAAACCATATCACTGAGGGCCTCCTCTACACGGTTTGTGAACACTTCCAGGGATAGTGATTCCACCAATTCCTTGGGCAGCCTGTTCCAATGCCTGAGCACCCTCTTGGTGAAGAAATTATTCCTAATATCCAATCTAAACCTTCCCTGGCACAGCCTGAGGCCTCTTTTCCTATCAGTTGTTACTTTGGAGAAGAAACTGACATCTATCAATGCAGAAGTTCAGTATAAAACTCCAATTTGAATTCATCAACCCCAATTAAAGATATCCAGTCCTTTACACTATGTTAGAGGTTGCAAGACCTTGCTGGCACCAGTTACCAGTATGCGTTTTTTACACATCAGGTAGGCTGCTTTCCTCTCAATGGACATCATATGGTATGGAATATCTCTTTGGTCAGTTGGGGTCAACTGTCCCAGCTGTGGCTCCTCCCGCCTCCTTGTGCACCCCTAGCCTAGAAGAGCAGAAAACGTCTTGGCTCTGTGTAAGCATTGCTCAGCAATAACTAAAACATCTCTATGTTATCAACACTGTTTTCAGCACAAATCCAGAACACTGGATTACTATCTACTATGAAGAAAATTAACTCTATCCCAGCCTAAACCAGCACATTCTCCACCCTTTATTCCATACTGTTTACATCATACTCAGGTCCCACACTGTCCAGTTATTAATCACCACTACTCATTAACCACCACTCCTCATCCTTTGATATAATACAAAGATATCATTCCTTGGTCTATGGAACGCACCTGTAAAATGTCCTTAAAGTGCCCTTAAATGTATACAAAACGTCCACTGAGTTTATGTAGTCTGTGACTTTGGGCTCCATTATGGTGGTCACTCAGGACACGGGATGTGGTGTGTTGTGTGGACTTACTGGGCACCAAAGCCAGCTCAGCTCAGGTCACTGCACTTGCACTGCTTCTTATAAGACTTGTCCTTCAAGAAGATGATCCTTGGGGTCCCTTCCAACCTGGTGTTCTACGATTCTATGATATGTACCAGATGCAGGTGGAGCAACCCAGCTACATACATTTACTCCTTTAATGCATGTTTTGAACAGTCCAACCATTGTCCATGCGGTATTGTCTAGATAACTAGAAACATTAAAATTACCACAGGAGGTCACTGTTGTGCAGTATATGTGTTTATCTGGCAGCGTCATTCCACTTTTGATAATATGCTGTCAGAAGCTTACAAAGGACAGGCAGTGACAGAACCCTTGACCTAGGAAAGGAGCATATACCATTGCCAATGACAATTTTTAAACCCATGCTTGCTGGTAAACCAGCACTTTTAGATGTAGCATGTAAGGCCCCTGTGCAAAGGTGAGTACTGTATGTCTATCATCATGAAACTGTATCTGGCTTAACTAAGGAGAATAAAATTACTGAAGTTGTGGCACATATAGAAACGCCCATTGAATACATGAAGCCTCCTTGTTCTTCTACCCGGGATGCCTGAATTCAACCCATCCACCAGATGGTGTCTGGTTTACTGAGAGGAGCGCTCAAAAAATACAGTGTAAACGGCAAGGAATGGCTGCTACTGTATTTGTAGCCAAAGAACCTGTGATAATTGAGCAAATAAGAGGTTATGGTCAATTAGCAGAGGTCTGTGCCATGGTATTAGCTCTTAGAAATAGGGCACAGGCCATATATACTGATTCCTATGCTGTGCGGCTACACAAAAGCTAGAAAATTGGGCAAATTCCCCATATATCTCATATATAGAGAAGCAAATATTGGGATCAAATATAAGATATTGCCAACTCTCATCTTGTTACTATGGGTCATGTAGCAGCACACCAGGAAATTATGTATTTGCCTAACCATTCAGGACTCAAGGCTTTTTTTCTGCTTTGATTGCTGAATGGCTGCATGAATGATTTGGACATACTGGAGCATGTGACTTGCATCAGCATGCCATAAGGTGAGGTTGTTTAATTACTAAGAAACAAGCAGATAATATAGTGATAGCCAGTGCATTTGATCATAAAAAAAAGGATTCTCTTGTCTAAAATCAGCAACAAGCAAACCGTAGGGCAGGGAAAGTCTTTTGACATGTACCTCTGAAGGGTGGAAATTTATTATGACCACAGCTGAAGTAATGAGTGGTTTGGATAACGTTTACCTTGCACACACTACATCCAGACTGCAAACTGTAAAACCTGCATAGTTAGGGATCTTTCCAGGACATTAAGAACAGTTGGATTGGGCACAGGAACATTGGATTCTATCAACTTAGAAATCACTAGTAATAAAGTGTCCAGGCTAGGACCATTAAGCAAACAAGCTATAATTGTCAGACTATGGACATAATAAATGGAAAGGATGCAACTACCAATACTTTGACTATTAGCCTAACCCCCTGGAAAAAACTCCTGAAGATTTTCAAGGATATGTATGCTGGTGTTTACAAATTTGTTTCCAATACCAGCAGTACCATTGCTTCTGTTACCATGCAAATCTTTATTATAAATGAAGAGGAAAAACAAACCAATTGGATCAATAGTGGGAATTCTGCTATGTTAGGGACTCTATTATTTTATTTGTGCCAGTATTGTAAACTCCATTTTACCAAAGCTTAGGGGTAGCAAGTGAAAGTAGTCCATTAAGTGGATCTATTTAACACTGCACCATAAACTCTATTATTTTATTTGTGCCAGTATTGTAAACTCCATTTTATCAAAGCTTAGGGGTAGCAAGTGAAAGTAGTCTGTTAAGTGGATCTATTTAACACTGCACCATAAACAGGGAAAGTAAGGAAAAATCCATTTACCAATATGGTCCACTCCCCATTATTTTAGCTAATAGAATATGGATGGCTACCAGTTCAAGGGACCAAATACATGAATAACAAAGGTAATCTAATCTGAGTTCATGGATGTAAAATGGGGAAATCATGAACATTTAGTAATACAAGACACTTGTAAGAATAATATGACCTCAGGTACCTGCTGTTTAGGCTAAGTGTATAACTGCATGGTTGTACTTCAGTGAAAACTGGGTTGTATATGTATTGGTTTTGTTTTATGATGTTCTGTGTAATGACAGAATGACTTCAGAGAAACCAAAAACCTAATTCACATTGCTACTGGAGGGATATTGGCCTACAACTTGGACACGACCCTTAGGCCCAATATGGAACATGATACATTCTCACACTGAAGAACTTGAAATTTTAATCACCAAATATAAAAAAGTAATTGCTTACCAAAACCAGGTTACTATTGCTACCAGGTATGATACTGACCAGATTGTCAAGACTGCAACAGGATTTGAACAAACTTCTAGACATCATTAATATAACATTTTTATGAGTTAGACACCATCTGCAACTGGCATAATACATCTTATGTTGCAACTTGCACTCATTGTATTGTTCTGTATTTTATTAATTTTCTATTAGTATGTTTATATATCCAGATTTATTGCTGACATCACCACGCTGAAATTATGTTACCTAGGAACAAACCATAATGCTAGATTTCCATGAGAGTGCTCAAAGCTTTCCCTTATGCTCACCCTCAGTGAGGCAAGAAGAGTAACAGTACCCTCTCTCACAGAGGCATGGGATTTACATGTGTCATCCAGAATCTTCTAAATGACATTGCTGGCACTCCATTGACTGTTATTTTGTTTAGTAAGGGACAGGTTTTCATTCAATTGTTTCTGTCCTCTAAGTATGGCTTACCTATAACAGGACACAAGTATTTATAGGGAGCTGACACCTGTAATAGTTCTATGAAAATTGTCATTATATGTTGACAATAAAAGAGAACTTCTGGTTTTGTCAAGCTTTGATGACAAGCTATGGCTTGCTTTCTCTTCTGTAAAATCCCATAACATTAAACATAATAATTTGTTAGTGCAAAGAGAAAAGATGAGAGGAATGGAAGAGCTTTACATTTCTTAACTTCATTTCCTATTTTTGTACTGGGTGGCTTACTGAGATATCAGCTTTCACTGAACAAAAAAATTTCCTTCCTTTGAGAGACTGGAGTCATGTCATCATACTGTTTCTTGCTTGACAAGTGTATATTAACTTAAATGGTTTGTTTCATCTGCTCCTTCTGGTGCCTTTGTGTTAACACCAAGTGATGATTAAGAAGGGTCTCTTTTGTATTTTCTTCCAGCTTTAGAAGTCACGATCACAGACATACTGTATGGTAATCAGGTATATGATTTCAGCACTTTTTTTTAATCCAACAAAAAGAATGAGTTAGTCATATGCTAACCACCATAATTAATCTCAATAGAAACACTACAGAAAAGCATAGTCAAACTCTCAATTTCCCATACATGTGCCTATTTTTTTCTGTGGTAGCTTTAAGCCATTCATAATTCAAGTTTCTCTTTTTTATAAAATATATTTTTTTATGCAGTCAGGTGAAGGAAAGCATGTCAGTTTTCTGTACTGCATAGTATTCCCAAGAGAAATTATATAACTTATCAAATTATTTGCAACAAGCACTTTTTCCTTAGAATTAAGTCTACAGTGTCATTGGGATTTATGCCAGGAAGTGATCATTCCCCAGCCAGTTACTTTTTGCCAGTTTTAACTCATACTGTTCATTGCCAGAGTAAGCAGCATAGGCTTACTGAACATCACTGGGAGTGAACGATGGTGTGATATCTCTGCAACACCCTTATGGCTGTACTGATATGAGTAAACTAAAAGAAAGAGTGACCCTGGAACCTATTAACTGGCATTACTTTGGTCCACACTCTGTGCTACCTGTAACTAGCATTAGCTCTTCATTAATGTGATATACAGCTTGGAAGTTATCAAGGGTGACAAGTTATTGCGACAGGCTTCCCAGGGAAGTGGTGTAATCACCGTCCCTGGAAGTGTTAAAAAACATGTAAATGAGGACCTTGTAATATGGTTTAGTGGTGGACTTGGCAATGCTGGGGTAAAGGTTGGACTTGATGATCTCCCTAACTGGGCCATGTGGAGCCTACTGGGAGGGAAGGGTTGCCCCTGAGGATTGGTGGGTGGGTGTCTGATTCAAGCATCATCAGCAGTTGAGTCAGCAGGGAGTGACATCATGGGCCCAAAGTCAGCTATGGCAGGTGAGAGAGACTTGCAGGTACATCTGTAACCAGCATGGGGTTATATTCTGTGAACGCCAACTTGCAGGTGAGGTGTAGTTGTCTTGTTGGGAGTCTGCGGCAGTGAATTTACCAGCAGAGGCATCTCACACCAAGTTGACTTTTAGGTTTAACAAGGGTCTCAGCCATGTTTAATTTACCAGCATAGACAGTTACTCACATAACTCTAACACAAACTGCATCTCTCCCTCACTGCTCAATTCATAGCATGTAACTATGCCAAGGAGATGTGACTGTGCCACTCCATGCTGTAAAAGAGAGCTCTGAGCCATGCATGACTATCTCAGTTAAACACTCTTTGTGAGGACACATCTGAACACCCACACTATACAACTTTGTTGAATAGTGTGGATGTTGAAATTAAGCTGATGCACAGCACAGACAGCTTTTGCTGGGTGAGCTCACTGACAGCAGGAGCTTGTAAAGAGGTTATCACCTACGTTTTGGTGTCTGAGAAGAAATTGCAGGTAGTGCCTGTGACACCATATGCTTGTTGGTATTCAGATTGTACCTTAATTACACTTTTTTTGATCTAAGATTAAACATTTTCTGCTTCAGTTTTTCCTTTTAAATGAACTTGCTCCATCACTCCTTTGTTTCAGCTGCTGCAGATTTTGACTGGTGCAACATATAATCATCTGGAAGAGATCTACTGTTCTTCTGGTGTAGTGAGATTCAGGCAGAAAAGCTTCAGCAGTCATAGCAAAATGATCAAGTGTAAATATGCTTATTTTTGGTTTGTTCAGGAGGAAGAACTCAACTTTCTGTTAAGCTTTAAAATTTGTTACTTCTGCTCAATACACAAATAAAAGTTTCTCAATATTAAGATTTTCCTATTTTTTTTTCTATTCAAGTTGGTCTAATAAAAAATATACCACCCTCTCTTAGTTCTCAAGAACTTTTCTGATCTTTGACTAACTCCCAACTACCAAATTCCCCAAGAACTGTGTTTAGGTTGTATCTACAAAAACCATACAGTGTTTATTTGCCATTTCTAAAAGCCTAAATGGACATAAATCCAAACTTTCTTGAGATTATCGCACAGGGAGGTAAAAATTTCAAAGACTGTAAACTTGTTTGAAGCTGCTGTAGCCCACTTTTGGTTTGGATGAAACAGCATGCCCACACTGGAAGATTTGAACTACAGGATTCTCTCCAGGAAACACATTTCTAAAGCTTTAATGATAAATGCTGTCAGAGTTTTGAAATATTTGTAATGAATCATTCAGTGCTACATATTGGCCTCCTCTTTCCAACTGAGTCATAATTTTCAGTAGGAGGAAGTATGGGCAAAATGAAATCTTATGAGCCCCTTTTGCCTTTCTCTGATGATTGGTCTACTGATTATCAGAATTAATTAAAAGCCTGCTAGCAGGAATTGAATTTGGCAATTAGAAAAGGGCAGCTATCATCAACTTCAATGGTAATTGCAATAATGAGAACATACAGAAAAGGCCCTTGATGCCAGATACAATAGATAGATGAATCTCAGGTGTCAAGCTTCAAAATTACAAATGAGAAAACATCTGCTTCTTTGCTAACTGAACTTAAAAACATCTGAAATTCACCAGTCAACTCCCAGAGAAGTTGCAGGTTCTGTATATGCTACAGCTGAAGTTTTGCATCTGCTAAAATATCTCCTGGCTAAGCTGAGGCGGGATGCTAAAACTAGAAAGGGTAGCAGCAAAGTCCCAAGATATGACCAGATTTCCCTAAGACAGTGGTGTCTGTGGCCATCCTTCTGTCATGAACCTGTGGCTTGCACACTCTTTAGAGATGCTGAGAGTACCCTGTGCCCATAAAAGCAACAAAGTCTTACAGCTGCAAAGACGAGGTATTTCCATAGGTACATATGTATTACGAGAAGATAATGCAAAATTCGTGGAGCCAGCAGGACAACAAGCAAGAATAGCCCTAGATCTGTGAACTCTAAGAGAATTTTATGCTAGACAGCTTTAGAGTCAACAGAGAACAGAGAAGTTGTAGCAGAGGTGAGAATCCAGAAGTCCCACTGCTCAGCAAATGATTTAGGGCAGTAAGTCCCATGATTTCAGCCTTCCTTGTCTCAGAATCACTGAATCAGTGCTTGAACTGCATCTACGGGAGAGGTATTCAGGAGCAGTGCTGGCACTTTTAGCAATCCCTCTTGAAAAAGAAAAAAAGGAGGGAAAATAAAGAGGGGGGAAAAATGCATTGCTCTTCTGCAGACTGTCAGGTGCCTTATGCTGTAGAGAAAGACACTGTGTTCATTCTGTTATTAACTTTAAACAGTTCCCTGGTCAACATGATGGATTTTGGGATATTTTCTGAATTGCCTAATTCTCCTTGTGAAATACACAGGGATCACAAGTACATAACTGATAACTTATATTTCTATTATTGCTTCTAAATCCAAATTCCTATAGCCGTAGCTTCATTTCATTGCCTCTTTGTAATCTTCAGTGTATAGAATGCATCACTTAGTAGCATGAAAGATCTGAGTATATCACATCCCTGTATTATCTTCAAAATATTTGTGTACTCTCAGGCAAACAGAAGTTATACAAAAAAAAAAAAAAAAAAAAAAACCTGCAGGGAAAAAAATCACACTGTAAAATGTCCAACTGCTTCTAAAATAACATCCTGTAACAGCTCATATAAACACTAGAGAACAAAATGGTGCCAGTAAATTCTATGTGGTGGCTCACAATTGGGAAGGTTTTAGAAGTTCTTCAGACCTTGTTTTTAGTTGATCACATCCAAATAAAATCCTTTCAACAACATGGTTGCAATAACTCAAAAAATGCTTCAAGGAAACTTGTTTACTTCTGTCATTCATTTTTTGCATCTTTTGTTAGTGTGGCCAATGTTTTTATTTTTACATTCTTGATGAATATTCTTTTCCTCCCATAATAGATAAATCTAGAGAATTTGATATAGAAAAAAGCAAATTTTTATTCGCCTAGAATGATATTGCTACACAACGTGTTCCTTTTCTGTGATTCAGAAGCTCATGTGAATCATCCATGATTTCAAAGACAGTCCCAAGAGCAAAGTCAAGGAAATATTTTGGCACCATTTAGCACTGCTCTGTCCTTTGAGTCCTAGATGAGACAAAAACAGTAAAAAGGAACACAGCAAATGAATGCCCTCAGAATGAATAAAGCAGCATGCATTTGTGTCTTTTCTTTAATATCTTGAATTTTAATGATACTACCGAGAATGAGATTCCCTTTACTTTTGTAATTATAAAGGAGAGCAGATGGTAAGGCCTAGATTAAAGTGTTAATTAAAACAGCTTACACAGCCAAGCCTCTGCTTGAATAAAGTACATCAGGAAGATATAAGACATGAGTGAGTGCCCAATTCTAGTGAATTATTCTTAAATAAAGCTATCTTGGAGCAAATTCATCAGAGATACTTAACATCATGTCAGTGAAATATCTTCGTCCTGAACTCATGAAACAAGCAGTAGACTACATGTTCTAAATGTATGTTTCTAGAAGTGAAAACAAGTTTGAAAGTGAAAACAAGTCTAGAAGTGAAAACAAGTCTAGATTCACTAGGAGGATTTGTATAACTGACTGTCTTAGTAAGCATTCAAGTAAAACAAATGGCCCTTCAAAACCCAGAGCTCCCTATACATTTGTTGGCAGGCACATGCAGGATGACTTCTGTGTGGGCTATGTGGAACTGAAGGAATGCCAATACACCTTTGGGATTCATATCATTAGTTCATACAGGTGACTCAAGACTAGAGAATTGGTTCAGAGATAGTGCCTAAGCCTCCCATCTTCATACAAATATAGTCTGAGTGTAGCAACTGTCAGCCTGCTGTACTCAGCTGGTGGAAGAACTCAAACTGATTACAGATGACCCAGTCTTCATGCTTTTTTTGCTTGATTTGGGACAGAGCTCCTTAAGTCCTCAGCAGCATATCATAGCCACCTAGATATTCTGTTATCAGGTATGAAGCTGTTCGCTGGAGCAAGGGCTAGAAGCCAGTTGCCCATATAGCCTTTGAATTGATCAGTGGACTTCTGTCTCATTTCATTCTCTGAGCCAGTACAATTTCAATTGAGCTGTAAAAAATATGAAAGGCAATCAAAGAGAGGAATAACAGGTGTCTTTTTAATATTTGGTTTGATTTATTTAACCTGATAATATCCATTTTGCTTTAAGACCTCAGCAATGAAACTAAACAATATCAATAAAATGGTTTATGGCCTTTCTTTGCACCCAGGTACAGTCATTTGGTGTTTGTTTTAAACATAAATTTGGTCCAGGGGAGCCTCACCTCTCGTATTGCTTCCACAGTTTTTCAACTTATCAAAATGCATTGCCTTGAACTTTAGTCCAACATCTGATACTTGCAAAAACCGAGACACATCTTATTCACTTTCTCATATGCCTAAAACTGTGTTAAATATTAAGTATAACTGAAAATGAAAAATTCAGCATAAGCATGGTATCAGTCAAACTATGTGAGAAATTGACTTAAAATATGCTTGACACCTCTTTCTAATACGAAGTTGAGAAAGTTTTCACTAAATAGAGATGTATGTAAAAGAAACCTTTTATTTTTACTTGCTATGGAGAATTTAATCTTTTCATTGGAACTTTTTGGCAAAACCATTTCCAAACATATTTACTAACTTCTGATGGAGTGAAGTGGTCATAAAATCCTAATCTGTCTGTATATCTGCTGTTGGAGAACATGACAGATGGGTGAAAATGTTGCTGATGCAATATCATGTGGCCATCCTTAGAAGACTTTGGGAACAAAATAATGGGCTGGGAATGATATGGAAAAATATACTTCCTCTCCCTCAAACTCCTACTGTGTTCTACTGAGTCATCTTTGTCCTAAAATCTCTCTCTTCTTTGAAAATAATGTCCCCTCTGCATCAGTTGCTGTTTCTCCTCCCTTCCTCCACTGGCATTCCAAACTGCTATACTGGTGACATCAGAAGCAGTGAAAATTCTAGCTGGACTGTCCTCTTCAGTTCACTTTTGTGCTCTAAGCAATTTTGAGCTTTGGGTTAAGAGTATAAGAAAAATACAGTAACATTGATGGGTGCCATCTTCCGAGCATCAGCATAAGGGAAATTTTTTCCCTGACAAGGTACTGTAAACACATGTATAAAGCTCTGCTTTTTAAATAGCCTCTATTAAAACCCAAAATGTGGGGAAGAACAATATGTCTCTCAGTCTGGTACATCACATATATTTGGTAGGTCTTGGAAGCAAGAAAATGCTAAAGATCATCTTGTAAGAAAAGATGTCAAATGCTTTGACTGCCTTTCCTTAAGGGCTCAAGTTTTCAGACCCTTTTCTTTTCTGAAAGATTACTGAATTATGTGTGTGTTAATAGGTCATGGTTTGTCCTTCCAATTAGAACTGTTCTTATACCTTGGCTTGCTTAAAAATTGGATACAGTCTGGAAACATAGCCAGTTAACTAGCTTCATAAATGTAGGTATTTGCTGATCAAAATGTGAGACAAATATGCATTTCTTTGTTTCTTCCCTATCTCTTTCTTATTGTTTGCATGTAAGATCTCTGTTATTCTTACTAAATCGCTGAGAGAGATTCATATGTCAAAGAGATTGCTCCTTTCTGGGCAGCGTTTTCCCATCATTTGCCCTTTTTACTTGATGTCGTCGACTCCTTGTTCATCTTGAAGTGCTGAAAAATTCTGGATGAATTCTGGATGGATTGTAAGTTGAGCTATGCTTAGCGCTTACATTTGATCCCTCAGCACAACGATACCTAGGAGTTAACAAATTCCAGGCTGGAAGCTTCAGTGTTGAGGCATTATGATAGATCCTGAATGCATCTCAGCCTAATAGAAACAGGAAGGTGATGTAGAGGAGGTGGCTGTGGTTCACAGTGGAGAACAACCGAGAGAAGCACAGGAGAGGAAGCATTCTTTCTGATTGAGCACTTCAAAACAATTTGTTCGAAAAGAACCTACCTGGATTTTCTTGTGAAAGAATACAGTTCAGACCATATATAAGATGGAGAGCTGCGTTTTCTCTTCAAGCTGTTTTCTTTTCCCCCATGTACTTTGATCAAGTGCTCCGATGTTACTTTCTTACAGCGTTCACCCTCCTGTAACAAGTTACAGTTATGAGTAACTCATGCTGGATATTGTCTGAGCACTAGGAATGCTTTTTAAATGGTACAATTATTGTCAAAAAGTAGCTAGATTCCAGATTTTAATAGGGGTTTATAATGAATGAATACAAATTGGAAGCCCCTTCTATTTTAAAAACTCAAAAATTTAACAATGTTTTTGCAATAATGTCAAGTATCCATGTGAAACAGAATAGTCTACCTCCTACATGTTAGAAATTGGGAAGGAGGCTGTTTATCCCTACATCTTTTCATTCCCAAAAGAAGTCCCTACTGTCCCTTTCAGATTGTAAGCAAGAATTTGACTATTATGATTTTAGTAACTTCTAAGTTCTAAACAAATTTCTCCTACCTGGTGTTCTGCTCATTCAAGGCTGCTCAGAGCAAAATAAATGTTGCAAGGAAAAACTCTGAGATATTACCAGATAATTGATATGAAGACTTTTTGTACTGTAAACTGTGTGATTTTTTTTTCTTCTTTTTCTACAGAACTAAGCAAGATCACAAAAAGCCACTTCAGACCAGGATTACTTCAGATCGTTATCACAGGGAAAAATCGATGTATGTGCACCCGAAAGTGAAAAGGCAAGGAATTGCAAGTGCATTTCAGCCACAAAACACCAGCTGTTAAAGCTGATAAACCTAAATCTCACCTGATGAACCTATTTCACCTTATAATGGGAAGAAATACAGTATTAAAAGATTATAAGTTACAGATTTATTGCAGTTCATTCAACCATTGCTTCATGCCATTATTTAGCATCCAATGACAACATGGTTCATGCAGGCTTAGCAGGGAAAGGATGTTATTCCTCTTTCTTTGTTTATTGAGAACCAAAGCTGTACAATACTTTGACCTTCTATCTGATCTCTACAACATCATCTGCAAGTCTGAGATGACATAACAAAGCCCCTCCATAGCCCTTGTCTCCTCACTTTGTCAAAAGCAGACATCAGATTCAAGTCACCTTGTTGTTGGTGATGCAACTATGAATGAATTACAGTAAAAATTAAAATCTGATTGTTAGAGTTTGGTTTCAATCCACATTGCCTACAAAGAAATTGTCTCCATTAAAAAAAAAAAAAAAAAAGCTGATTCTGCTTTTAATAAATAAAACCTTAGAAATAGGAATGTAAAAAACCTAACTTGAGCCATATTTTCAGTACAGATTTGCGAAATAAATTCTTGAAACAAATATGACTTCACAGAAAGCCAAGAAGAAAGCTAAAGAAGACTTACAGAAGCCATGGAAAGTAATGAGTATGAAGGAAATTAGAAGTTTACTAGCAGAGATCGCTGGAGAATATTCTATTTTCATAATGATCTTCATTCTGGTCAACCAGAGAGGAGAGCAGGATGAGGCTGTTGATTGTGTTTGTGTTTGCATGTGTGCTGGGTGTGTCTGCCTGTACTGATCTCTGGGAACAGCCATGTGTATGTGTACATAAGTACCCTATGAATGTGTGTATGTGTGTGCATGCTTACTGGGAATCCATGCTGAGCCTCACTACAGGTTGGACCTGCGTCATGGTGCTGCAGGAGCCTCACCTTGCCGAAGCTGCTGGATTCAGCCACTCCAAATTCTGAATTCCCAATGGAATTTGGAAAAAATTATTTGTTCAGGTTACATGATAGAATACCAAAGGGATAATACCCCACATCATGTCCCATGAAATAGCTGATCAGAGAGGATCAGAGGATCAGGGTTAGCTGGTTTAGATAGGTAACTGCGTACACAGGCTCTTCCAAAATACACCAGAAGAACAGGCTATTTCCTCAGGAGAAAGATCGAAGAAAAGAAAAAAATCAATGCTGACAAAAAAATAAATTAGTTTGAACGGGTCACACAAGTCATTTTGGACCAAACCTTCAACATAAGTCCCAAATAGATTTAATTCCTGTGTAGCTTAAACAGGCTATCTGGTGGGCACATCCCTTACAGTCATGTGTTGAGAAATACCTGTGTTAACCAGAAGGAGTAAGTATAATATACACATCTTGAGCAAATCCTACTTTTAGTCATAAAGGAAGTATAGAATATGAACCCAACAAATGGGTGTGTTTCTAGAATGAGATTGCTTGTGCTAACATTATAAAGCCAGGGGTACCTGGTATGGTGCGTTTTTTCCATTAGAAGACATGCTACGGGCAAGTATAATACTCTTTTCCCATTTGTATTAAAATCATGCCACCTCTTAATGATCTCTGTGTTATTATTAGCATGGATTGTCATCACTTCATGGCCTTTGATTGGGTAGAATGTGAACTGATCAATGCTTTGCAATAAAATTAGGCAGTGCTGTGCAGAATTTCATTGCATTTTCTGATTAACTTTTATTACAGTAATTTTGCAACACCAACACAAAGTGTTGCACAGTTTGATAAGTCTCCTTTCCCTTCCATGATAATTGTACCAGAGGATGTTTTGAGGACTTACATGATCATACTTCTCAAGGGATTTTAAAGATTGTTTTGCTTCCTCTGATCTCAGAAAATGTTTGCTAAAAGTAGCAATTGTGCATATAACCAGCATTTCTTTTATCTCATTTACAGTACTAATTTAAGTTTAATACCATTACAGGAAATTTATGCTTTTGAAACTCCTATCTCCAGCATATAGAGTCATTACAAAACTTGCATATTCCATATGTTAATTGCTTTCAGTAAGCTACAAAATTCTTGCTCCTTGCTCACCGAGATACTTCAACACCTGGCAAACACTTGAACATGAATGCAAGTAGTTTTTACTGGTTAGCATTTTGGGTTCTAAATTTACCCACTGTGTTTCTGTCAATATGTTTCAGTGCAGCATTTCAACAGAATATATTGACTGTAACATGTACATTTAAACACATTGGTCTCTGATTCTTCTGCAGTTAGGATTCTGTCATTCCTCTAGCTGGTCTTAATGTTTCTGATATCTGTATTGTCTAGGGCATGGTTAGAATCTGTTCATTTGTAATATTTGAACAAGAAATTCCTTTTCCAAATCTGTAGTCTATAAAGCTTATAATCAGCAAGTTGAGCTCAGATTCAGATATCCATGTAGCTTCTGGTGGAATTATTCAATCAGAATTTTATATTCAAAATATTATGGATATTGAGACTTCTTTTCCTAATTTACATTCCTTTTTTTGTCTGAGATCAACAGTGATAAGGAGAAGGGTGGAAATGGCTGTCCTCACTAGAAGCTTTCTCTCAAGCAGACCAGGAATCTGTCTGGTGGGGAGGTGGAACTAGATGACCTTTAAGGTCCCTTCCAACCCAAACCATTCTATGAGTCCATGATTCTGTGATTGTTTTCATTAGATAACTGTTCATAGAATCTTAGCTAGATATAAACTTTGGACTTTCAGTCTGTGCCCACATGATTTTGGTATCTGTGTTATGCTTTCCGTTGTCCCTTGTTAGTATTTATACCTTGGACTGAATCTATAACACTGAATCTATAACATAATGGTTGGGGACAGAGCTAAAAAAGGGGAAATGTGAGCTTCTGTTTGATTAGTAAACCTAAGGTCAAAAAGGGCTCTCTGCACAGAACATGTGTGATATGAATGTGATGGATTCCTAACTATTCTATGATTCAGGAAATACCAGACTTTAAGAGGGGATAATATACTCAAAGCACTCTGCTTTGTTAATCTGCAGTGTGGGTTTGATGACTAGGCTTCTGAGGTCTTTATCCATTAAGATCTGTCAGCCTCTTCAGGAGTCCTTGCTATTCCTTTGGGGGGGGGGGGGGGGGGGGCGATACTTTGTATTCCATTCCAAACAAATTATTTGTGATTATCCTTTTGATGATGACTACTTTTTAAATCAGTTCAGTAATCTATACAATTGCTCCTGAAGTATGCATGCAAGTGCCTGAACTGAAAGTAACTGAACTGAACATGATAAACAGCTGAATATGGGATGAGAAATTTATGGACGTAACAAGAATCATGGTGAGAAGAAGATGGTATGGTTTAAATCAGAAGCTACAATAGCACTGTAGAGAGGTGGCTGGCTTTCACCAGGCAGGTAGGCGGAAGTTATGTGAAAGGGTTTGGGATTCCTGGAAGAGACTATGTGTATATTGAGAACATGCTCCCAATTGCATTGCGAACTCCAGGGAGGCACTCCAGGCCAGCACTACCACCCAAGGCTGGAGGTATACCCAGGGCCCTAACAAGCTGAGAGGGAGGATTGTCCTGTATACCATATGTGCAAAATAGTTGTTTTTCCCTTTCTGGTTCCTATAGCAAACACATGCAGATACAATAGGCATGCAATTAAAGAACACTGGCTGTGGGTGCACAGAGTTATCATTTTAGGTGTGAATGATACAGGCAATAATCTGTTCTGCAGTTGACTTCATGTCCACTGGGGATTGCACAGATGTAAAACTCTTAGCAGGTGCAAAAACACAGGCAAGATGGTCTGATTAAAAGGGCAAAATAATATGATGGTTTTTGAAAAACTTTTGTTATTACTCAGGCAGTAAGAAAAAGTCTGGATATTTTGAAAATGCACAGCGCCCCAGTGTATTCAGATGTGTTTTGCTGTGCTACAGGTTGACAGTTACCATGGTGTTCAGGATGTGAATAACTTGCCCAAGAAAGTAATTTCTGGCTGGACATCAGGTGGTTATAGCCCTGTTGCTGATTTCTGTTTTGTTTATTTGAGTGCAATATGTGCAGACAGCTTCGGGTGCATGGTCTTTGAATTGGCCTAATTGTAGTATATTTGTCCAAAAAGCACTTAAACACATATGCAGCTGTGGATCAGTAAGAACTATGCTGAGTGCCAATTTAAAACTCAGTGTGCTACTGCCGCTCTTATATGGGGAGGAATCACAAAGGCAAAAGAAAGCAAGGTAATGAGTGTTATTTTCTGCTCTTTGGCATGAATAATCATTTGTGTGTTAGTCTCCAAACTGCAGACCTGAAAGACTGAACAAAATAACTTTTATAATGATTCTGAATGCATGTTTGAGACAGGAAGACATGTAACCAAGTAGAACTCTGGGATGAGCCTGGAGCTGGAGATATCTTGAGAATTTAAGAGTAAAGAACAGCCTCTGTTAAGAGACCTATGGGCACAAAACGTGGGGATGCAGGAAACACTTTCAAAGGTTGCAAGGGCTATTTTATAAGAAGTAGCTGCTGAAGGGAAAGTAAATCTCATCATTCAGGATCTGAGTGCTAAAAGTAAGCTTCTGGATTAACAGTTTCTTTGCATTTTTGTTTAGTATAACATTTAACAAACTCCACCAGTCTATAGGAATTAAATGCTCTAAAGAGTATTTACTCACCCCACACCCCTCTTCTTATACAATGTGCTTAAAAATATGCATTTTGTTGAGCTTGATTTTGATGGAATGAAGTTCAGGGACAAGCTGAAGTTCTATTCAAAACTCTTCAGAACGTGACTAAGATTTTTATCCTTCTGAAGAAATTATTTTGCTCATTGATGATGAGGTGCTGAAATGTTAAGGTCAACCTCAACTATCTATGCGAAAGAGGTGGCAAAGCAGCCCACTGTCACAAAGAGGGAATAGAACTGAGAAAGCAAAATAGTGTACAGGTCTTTCCATTTCATAACCCTGCCAGCTGCATGGCTATGTACAGGTTTGTGTTATTAAGGCACAAAACACAGTGTTTCTCCCTCCAGGAAGCTATTATAGTCAAAGAGATGTCTAGTTCAATTGGTACAGTGGTAGACAGATACCTTGCAAAAGAAACCTTCAGGTCTGTCATAGATCATGGGGGGGGGGATTAAAGGGCTCTTACTCTTCTGATGCTACACAGTTATTGACAAGACACCTTTGAATGTAATGACTGTTTTTCCCAGGTTTTGCTCCAGTCATTGTGAAATACAGTGCCGTGCCTAATAAGAAAAAAGATACCATTTTCTTTATTACCAGATACAGAAGAAGATTAAGTACCTTAACTAGAGAGAAGTTCACTGCAGGACAACTTGGGGATATGACAGAAAAGCTGTACTGGAGCTGGGTAGAGAGCTTTGTTAAATGTATCTCAGCTTTCACAGCTATGTCCCTCTGTGCTGCTCAGATTGGGAAAGCTGGCAGGAAGAGATGTACAGCCATGCTGACTGGAGAGGTTTAGTGTGTTGGGAAACACATCATGCTGTGTATAAAGGGGAGAAGTGTGATCATCGTCAGCACTGCTTGTTGTTTTAGAGAGAAAGCTAGCCTTCCTTTTTCTGACTAGGTAAAATTACAACTTAGGCAGGAAAATTACATCTTAGGCAGCTTGGGATTTCCTATATTGTACAGTGTTTGATATGATAGGGGAAAAGAGAAGCTCTACCAGAAATGAGGTGTGCATTTACATGACACAGGACAAGTGCATTTACATGACAAGTAGTACAGCAACAATTCTTTTCTTATCCCTATTAACCACATAGAACTGGATGAACTTCCCCTGATGGCAGAACTGCAAGAACATTGTTAAATCTGTGCAGTAAACTTAGTCAAAGAACCAGTCTTTATCATCTCAGTGCTTTGAGACATCCTGAGTACTTTTTTTGTTTTACTGTCTCTTCATCTCACAGAACAACTTGTGTCCTCTCTGATTAATTCAGTGGTGAAATGGTTGCATCTTAGAAGTATGCCAAAGACTGTTTCACATTTGTCAGAAATACATGTGTTTTAGGAGGCCATTTTCCACCGCTTATATTTGTTTAGAATGACACAAACCTGGATCAGCTTGTGGTATTTCTGAATCAGAGGGTTAGTGGAACCTTCTTCAGATTTGTATTTTAAAAAGACACCCATATGCTAGCACCTGGCGTCACCAACACATCATGTTTGCATTCATATGACCAAAAATTTACAGCTTGTTGGAGGGGCATGAGGCCTGGATGAGAGTCAAAGTGATTATTCTGAATGCAACAAACTGAAGGGGTAATGAAATCTGTTTTGACAGTATAAAAAGAGCTGGCTCTCCCCACCTGTACTGCATCTGGGGAGAAAGATCTTAGAAAAAGAGAGGCACCAAAAGTACCAACCATGCAGAAGAAAAAATAAGGGGAAATGTGGAAAATAACCTTTAAATACCTAACCTGAAAGGTTGGCTGCCACAGAAAAGGATTTCTCACCAGCTGTTTTAGAAAGCAGATATACATTAGGAAACCTGCTCTCTGTTTTGCTTTTGGAAATTAAAAAGGGTGGTAACACTGAACTTCAAAAATAAAAAAAGAAAGACAGAAGGATGTGGTGTGTTGTCGGCTTGCAACTTCTGAGCAAAGGATTGCTTGGCAGTTTGTGGTTCAGTTTTTCTGTGTAAGGGAATCTTTTTGCTGATTTCCAGATGTCAGAAAATATGGTTATTTTAGATGATGTGATAAACTCTGCTATCATATGGGAAGAAGATTAAGAGCCATGAGTAAGTGTGGAAAGTATGGAATCTGAGAATCACAGTAATCTTGATGTCATGGGGACAGCCCAAGATTTCTTCCATTGTGGAAAATCA
This sequence comes from Psittacula echo, assembly GCF_963264785.1. Taxonomy (NCBI): domain Eukaryota; kingdom Metazoa; phylum Chordata; class Aves; order Psittaciformes; family Psittacidae; genus Psittacula; species Psittacula echo. The sequence goes on along the minus strand of NC_137737.1, from coordinate 86,963,157 downwards.
CCATCCGTCTTGAACACCAAACATGCGTTAACCAACACCCTGCACACTCACCATGCAGAAGCTGTCAACTACAGCTTTTGCAAAGCAGACATCTCAGGCCAGCTGAAATTATTCCTAGAACTTTTTAAGGCCCACATCAAAATGTCTTGTGGATTTCTGGAGATTTCTTTCCTTATTTATTTGTTTGATTGTTTCACCTAGAGGTACAATGTGGCTCTCCCTTCCCATTTCTCATGTAGGAATTAATGTAATTAATTTCAAGATGAGTTCATATGGGAGAGGAAAATAATTTTGGTTTTATTTAGATTTCTAAGTATCGACTTAACTCCATCATACTACTACACCGATGTGCAAGCACAAGGACTTGTGTCTAAGGGGTCTGGCCAGGATCACTTTTCTATCCCCTTTACCCTTTACCCAGGTCTTTAGTTTCCAGATTCTGAAATATCAGTGATTTCTGCAGTTCCTCAGGAGATTTTTCTATTTTCTTCTTCTGTCCTGCTGTATAAGTTTTCTGACATACAGACATACAATGGAATGGGAAAAGCTCCCTGATGTTTGCATGTCTTCAAATCAGACTACCACTAGGTTAACAACACATGCTCCCTTAAGGATGTGAGTACAATCTTTGTTCCCATACTAGTTTAAAGTAAGTATAAAAATTAAGAAATAACCTAGCAGGGCAAAGGATGACACAACGAGCCAGAGCAAGCCTCTGTTCTAAGCAATTGCCCCATGTGAGTTGGGACATGTTGGGAAGTCTGGAGCTAAACAATAAGAAGAAATGAGAAATGGAGTGTGGATAGAGGAACTGGCAAATTAAAAATGAGGCAACATATTAATAGAAGATAACACGTGGACATAAAAGATGTAAAAAATTACATTATTAACTTTAATCAATATTATTTGTCCTACCTCTTCACCTGTGTTTCTCCTGAGGACATGAGAAAGATGATGGTATGAATTACTTGAAGACTTGAGCTCTTCATCTGAAAAATCTCACACTACAGCATAAAGAGGTAAATGGTTTATGATAATAGGATCAATAAAGACTGTGCATCCACAAGGGAGGAAATGCTAGGGCTTAAATGACATATCACTGTATTTCATGTGAATAGCTACATAAAATTTTAATAGCTGAAGATTAAAAGGAGCAAATCCTTTCCTTTGCACTGTCTGATATAATGATTTTAAGTTATAATTTGTGTATTCAAAACGCTACAATCAGTGTCAGTCAGCAAGGGCTCAGTGCTTACATGCAGCAGTGATTCATCAGATTGCATAGCATCATAGCAGCTGTAGGAGTTGTCCAAATTCTGTCATTCCAAATCAAATGGTGAACACTCAGCCCAATGTTCTAGAAAGTCCTACAGCCATGCCTCTAAGGAAAGCTCTATTTCTGCTCTTGTCTTCTCCTTCAGTGGTTTGACACCTTTTTTTTTTTTTTTTTTTGAACTTCTTGAAGAGGTATAACTTAAGATGTACCCGTATCAATTTAATGCAACATCAATACTTCAAGGTTGGCCCCATTCCCATTAACCATAGAAATGTTTTATCTCATGGCTATGAGGTATCTGTGCTCAAATTACACTGGAGCAAGCACTCCCTGAATTTTGTTTGTTTCTGTTTCCTGCACTAAACACTCTCTCTTCTCTCTACAAGGCCTTTTTTTCCCAGTCTTACCTTCTGTGCAAGTACTGCCAAAAAGTAAATTACAAAACTGCACCTCCTGCTTTGAACTCCCTTTTACAGAGCTACTTTTTGGATAACTTTTCCATCATACGATCCACATAGGAAAATCTGCATAAGACTGAGAGGTACAAGATACCAACAACAGACCTCAAAGATATTCAAGAAAGAAATCTCTGGGACTAGAGAGTTGAAAACAGTCAAGATGATATTGAAGACCCCTGTGGTTATACAACCATCAGACTTTATTATGAATGGGTAGGATTGGCTCACACTTGTGACTTGTTACATTCAGTTCCTGACCCAACATTAAAATTATTGCAGAAAGCCAAAGGCTTACTCAAGTCGATATCAAGAAGAAGAGTTAACACCTTTTGACTATGTCTGCATTAAAGAATAGTATGGATATGTAGAGTGAAAAACCTAGTGCTGAGAAACCAATATCCAGACTAGATATGTTTCAGGGAGTTTTATTTTGATCAAGCCTTAGCCTGGTCTCATGGACTGAATGGTCATGTGGAGGTAGAGCACATTAGGTGTGCTGCTGAAAAACACCTTTTAGTTTAAATTCATCTCAAAGGAATCCTCCCCCTGCTCCCACCTGCCCTTTCCATGCAATCATTTTGCCTTCAAACTCCATCTCACCTAGGTCTTTCTGGCTCCATGTCCAGTTTCTTTCCATTTACATGCAAATATTTTAAAATTGTATTCCTGACTTCTTTGAGTATGATACATGACTCTGCCATCAGCTACCCATCTTCCATTTTCAGCATTCAAAGATGAACACAGAAATCATAGAATCATAGAATCATAGAATAGTTAAGGTTGGAAAAGACCTTAAGATCATTTAGTTCTAATACCCTTGTCATAGGCAGGGGCACCTCACACTAAACCATGTCATCCAAGGCTCTGTCCAGTCTGGCCTTGAACACTGACAGGGATGGAGCATTCACAGCTTCCTTGGGCAACCTAGTGGAAGTGTTACAACATGGATCAAAACAAAACTAAATGGAAGAGGTGGGTTGAACTCTTCCTGAAATGCTCTTCACACATGTAGATTTTTATGAACCATGAGTTTTCACGGTCATTCTTCATATGTTTCTTTATCTTTATCACTTTCAACGAGCACAAAGTACCTTAGAAATTGGGAACCCAAATACATTTTCCCTTGAAAAGGTGAGGAAAGATGAACATCTTGGAAAATACAAATAAGAGTGAAAAACAGACTTAGTGGTTGTGGCCAGATTGTGAAACAGATTGCCAAACAGCTAAGCGTAGTGTGCAACCTATTGCTTAAGTCTACTTTGCTACCAGAAAAACAGAAAGTGGTAAATGTCATGCAAATTTTGAAAAGTGCTCCCGAGCACTATAAACCCATATGAAGAAAATTGAGTGAAAGTGGAATGAAAGAAACGATGAATAGATCCATGAATTATGATTAAAAAGACCAGAAGTCTGCACAGTTTTTGTAGAGAGAAGTTGTCCCTCACAATTCTTTTTTAGGCAGTGAAGAAGCATACTTGGATTTTAAGAAAATATCCAATCAAGGTTGCCACTAAACTTCACTTGGACATGGTAAGCACACAAATAACCTTAGGTCTACTAACTTTATGTCTTGTATGGAAGAAGAGTCCCATTACAGCTAGATACTGGGGGAAGGTGAAAAGGGATGTGGACCTTGAAGATGATGAATGGGCAGGGCCCTCTTCTGCAGTAGAATTCAGATGGGATCTACAGAGATTTCTATTACCTGGTTTTATGGCTCTGGATTTTAATAGAAAACTTAACTTGCCAAGTAGAAACTTTATCAAAGGCTGTTGAAAAGTATTTCGAATTATTAAGGAACAAGGCTTTTTTTTGTTAATATTCTGAAATCCTCAAAATATGCTCATCATTAAAGTCATCAAAAGTTCCCTCATTAAAAAAAAAAAAAAAAAAAAAAAAAAAAAAGAGCCCATTGAATAGCGAAAAGAAAGTATGAGGCTAAACGGCTGTTTCTCACAATATAGCTCCTGTATGAACAGGAATATACCCTGGGATGCAGGCTCAGTATATCCATAAATAGCATAGAAAAGTTGTTGAGTAATGAGTAGTCAAAATTATTTAAAGTAGACAAAACTAAAGCTGACGTCAAAGATTTGAAAAGGATCTTTGAATCTGAAATGACTGTGTGATAAAACAGCAGAGGGAGTTCAGTGTTACTCATCACAAAGCTGCAGGAAAGGCAGCAGGAAACAACCCTCACTCCCCATGTATAATGATGAGCTGTTGCTACTCCTAAAGGGAATCTTGGAGCTATTGGCAATCGTTCCTGATGAACACTAGTGCTCAAGGAAGACTAAAAAAAAGTAAATTAGGAATTGGAGAACAAACCAAAAACATTATTCTACTGTGGTATTCCACTGTGCTATTATTCTACTATCTATCCCATAATACCTAGCCATTCTATGATTCTATGATACTGTATATGGTTTTGACTGCACAATCTTAAAGTGATGAGTCATAACTTAAAGGTACAGAGGAAGAAACAAGAGTGATCAGAGTATGTTGGCTTCTACTGAGCAAAAATCATGTGGAATTTTTTAGCCTGAAAAAAATAGATACGAGAAGGGGATGATGCTGATATGGAAAATCCTATGTGGCCTCAGAAAAGTGGAAAATTATTCAGTTTTCTGCAATCTGTTCTCAGGTTTGGAGGTGTCTCCTTCACAAGAACACAATCGCAGCCTGGCTGGATAGCACTCCACAGCCTGAAGACTCAGCTAGGACAGTACTGAAATTGAGACTGAGGATGTCCCAGAATGAACTCTGCTGTCAGCCCACGATAGCCCGGGATTTGCTTGTACTCATCCTGCAGAGGTTTTTGCAAGAGCTCAGGCAGAGTGAGAGAGAGTTCTACTTTCTCCCATAACTCATTACATGTCCCAGCTCTGAAACATAGAATGGTAAGTCACGCTGGTGAACAGACGCCATCCTGGACAGGAGATCCGAGCATCTTTTCATCATACATATTTACTGGCTAGTGTCCTACTTACCAACTGCTTTCTTGACACCTTTGTGAGAGGAAAAATAGCTCTTCCCCTGCTAGATAGCCAAAGCTCAGAAAATGCCCAGATTACTGTTCTTCCTTCTATATCCTGCATGGGGAATTTCCGGAGCTGGATGTGGTTTGATACTTAAAAGCCAAGGCAGTTTACAAGCATAGACACAGGCCATGCCATGCCAGTTGGCCTCAGTGGCTGGAAATGTTACCAGGCACATTTTACTCGCTGGTAGAAACCCTTGTCAGGGTTCAATGTAATATTCCTTTCACATACCATCTTTTGACCAATTTCCGTAGGAAAATCTCATTGCTGTTTCTTGTGTAAATCTTTGTCCTCTTTTTGAAATCCTTTGGATTGTTGATGATTCTGTGCAGACTGAGTGCTTTCCGCGTGCTCTCTGCTTGTGCACTTGCTGTCTAGGCATACTCTGCCCTGACTCGGTTCTGGGGGTACTAATGCACCTCAACAGCTCTGACCCAGAGCTTCCTGGGACCTCACTAGATCACCCTGCCCCAAGGCCCAGGGGCTCTGTTTAAACTCAGCCCTGGATGTTCAGTCCCTGCCTGCACTAAGGTATTGGAGTCTCTTGTTCAGTCCTAGCCCTCACTGATCCAGACCCTGTCCTGCAGACTAACCTCCTGGCTTGACCTGGAACTGCCTCATCATCATGCACTTGCCTGAGGATATGGCCCTTTGGCTGAACTCAGCCCTACTCTGCCTGCTTTGCTTAGGTAGTGTGACTCTGGGTTCTGGCTGTGAGACCCTTGCCCTCTCCCCTCCGCTATTGCTGTTGGTTCTTGGGTCCCCCTCCTTTAGGGAGCAGACAGCCATTGCTACTCTTTGATGTGCCCTTACCTGCTTCCTTTTCCAAAACCTAATTGTTTCTTGCAACTTGAATTACTGTGATCAAGAATAGGACACTGCTGTTTTGTGGTTTTGCTTCAACGGTACAAACATTTTGTACCACTTGTGAAGTGGTAGGATAACTGCAGAGCATTTTCATTCTGTCCCTGCATGAAAATTTGTTTGCTTAGTAGAACCACTCTGCTGTCTCTTTTGTAATCTTCTGGCCAGAGTGCTAACCTGCTCCATGGACTCCAAGGTTATGTGTATTGACAAAACATGAATTAAACAGTGACAAGCACATAATCCAATACAGCTAAAGGATTCTCCAGGCTGGTTAACATTTAGTAAACCCCTGTGGCAGGTATTTAGCTGTTCCAACTGGCACACTCATCAGCTATGCCTGAGCACAGTCTGGATATGGGAACAATCCTAGTAGGCAGTATGAACAATGCCATGGCACTCTGTCATCTTCACTCTGGCAGTCTTTCAGCTCTGTCCCAGCTGACTGTGACAGTGCATCTCTCTTCCATATTTATACTTCACCTAGGGCCACATCATACACAGCCCCGGCATGTAGTAGATAAACACCTCTTTTTCTTCCTGCCTGGAATGTCAACTAAAGGGAGGAATGCTCCTTAGTTCTCATTATAGCCAAACGACAGTAGAGGGCTATGCGCGCCAAGCAGATGACAGCTATTGTTTGTCTTTGTTAAGGTCTCACATAGGAATGAGGGTTTGGAGAAAGATTTGGGTACCAGCTATTGTATCCCTTGCCACCTAAAGAGAGTTAGCTCAGCAGCTGGGAGAGGTAAGCTGCACATGGATGGGCAACCATGAAAGATTATAAATGTTTAAGATGGGGCATACACAGGATCAAGATTGCAGCCCATGTTCTGGTGCAGCTCAGCATAAATCCCCATTCTTTGATGAACTGCAACAGTTACTCAGACTGAATGATAATACAGAGCCTTTGGTCATACGCAACCCAGCCTGGAATTCAGTGGCTCCTTTTTAGGGTCCCATTTTTCAGCTTGGCCTCTTCTTGGCCTAATGTGCTGGAAGGGGAAAAAGAGACTGAGGATGCCACAAGGGACTGTGAACACTCAATGAGTGTCATGTAAGCGAAGGACTTGCATTATTCACTTGAATGAGAGTAATAGCATGCAAGGCTAGATTATTCTTAACTGGGAAGATAGGGTGTGAGTGGGGGAGGCTCATTTCAGCCAGGAAAACTAATTGTGTGTGCATATCTGCAAGCCTGAAAGTGTTTCAGGTCAACAAATCATTCCATGAGTTGGAAAGTAGTGGCCTTGCAATGCCCTGGCCAACAAATGGCCCAACCAGGAAATGTGTATGTGGCTCAGCCCAATACCTGGTATTTAAAAAACAAACATTGCCTTGAAAACTTCATGGACTGCAATGGATCTGAGTGGTTTTAGCGCACATATTATTATGGCTGGGGATACCTGGTGTGATGACAGTGAGTGTATAGAAGCAAATAATGTATCAATGAATATTCTTATATGGCATCTTAAACTAAAACGCTAGTATAATCAAGTTGCAGCTGTTATTAAATAAAACCTTAACTTTTTCTTATAGGTGGTGTTGTGAAAGCATTCCTGGCAAAGAACAGGGTAGCACAGTGGAGCTGACAAGGGCCTCATCTCTGGGCCACCCCTCTATTCTTTGTCCATGGCAGGATCAAGTCAGCTTGGTTTCCATGGTTTCCAGCGGGGGAGAAGGAAGAAAGCAGGGATAGATTTTTTGCTAGGATCAGATGCTTGGTATGCAGTATACACAAAGCCAGGCAATATGCCATGGGAAGTGAGGGGAGAAATCTTTCATCACTTCATCTGATAGTATCCTATAGCAACTGCAGCAGTAAAAGCAAAAGCTGCAGAGGCATACAGCTGCATAGCAACCAGCTATGTCATACAAAAAGGTCCCACACCCCCTCCTAGTGCAGGCATAGTAGTATTAAGGAACAAATTGGTTAGGTACATGTATCTCACAAACAAGATGAAGCTTGAACAGCATTCAAATGCTTCTACTTCCCTGCCCTGGAAAAGGATGGGGTATCACTCATTCTGGCCTCAAATAGTTTCTCTAGAAAGCAGCAGTTGCTGCTGGGTTTGCATTGTGCCAGTTGGATGAAGCAGTGTTCATGACAATAGCTCCTCATTCACATCAAATGTTAGCCGTGACCCAGCTGCAAGTTATTCAGTCTTTTCTGCCTTCTTCAACCCTAGGAATGGGTCACTTTTCCTATGGTATCCATCTCAGTTCTTGAACACCTCTATCTTCCAGCCACTCGTCAGTGGTGGTCTGTGGTCACTGGACACACTCTACAGGCTCTGCTGCACCCACCATTTTGGGACATACCTGGTGGATCTCATCCGGGGCTCTGCTGTCAGGCAGATTTCTTGGGAGCAGGAAAGGAATTCTTATAACTCAGGTTATAAGACATCAGGGAATGTCTTTGAAATGGGGGAATATAGTACCCATTTGCTGTGGGCATGCTTGTGCGATGTTGCTGTCTGTTCAGACCCAGGATTGGATCAGTAAAGGTTGCTGTGATCATCACAGGCTGCCCTTCCTGGGGCACCAACACCAGAGTTCCTCCTGCAGAAGTACATCTCATCCTGGTGGATAGTCTGGACAATATGCCATGATTCAAAAGAAACCCAAAATCCTGGGGAATTATTTTTTGAGTGTAGCCATTGTTGAAAGAGCCTTCTCCTTCCTGCCACCTAAGGCCAAGTTTCCTTTTTCCCTTCCTAGGTAGACAAGAGGTGCCACTCAACCTAAGGGTCAGGCATGGAGCCTGTACAAACACCTCCTTTGCATGTCAGCACCCACTGGACTCTGCTCAAGCTGGTCTGGGCCAACTAGTCCATGGGTGGCTAAAGATGGATCAGGAGGAGGAGCTGGGGGTTGCGAACACCAGATGAATATTTCACCAGAGCTGATCTTTGTCAGGAGATATGTGATCCCTGCTGTGTTAGCTGCAGTCATGTTCCTTGTACTTGAAAGACAGCAGTCTATCTGACATGGATGCCAGCCATGCAAACCTACTCTCCAGCTACTGACGCTTTGATTTGTTGTTGTGGCAGGCTGTCAGCTGAAATGATGACAGATGGTCCACACTTCAAACCTCTGTGTTTGCTGCACAGTACCATGAAGCATCTGATCCCAGAACTGAGTCCAAGTTTTCTTCTCTTCCTTCCCTTATCAGCAAGAGGGGAAAGGATATTTCTTATACCCGCCTCTGTTCTCAGTGCAGATGCCACTAGTGCTGGTGATGAAGCAGGAGATCTGTGAGTCTTCTCGCATCAAAAGCAGATCATCCAGGAATGGCCCCAAAAGACACAGCCTTTGATGCTGCAGGCCAGAATTCTGGCCAAGGACAATAGTGACTGAGGAGGATAAGAGGTGTTGTAGGCCCTTAGTACAAAGAGACAGGAAACAATGTCACAACCAAGTATTTGGTGAGATTAGCAGAGTAGGGTCAGCCATGACAAGTTATGCCAGATCTGTGATTCAGGTCTGTAGCCTACCTGAAGCCCATTATGGACTTCTTAAATTTACCCTGGCGCTGCTTCAAAGTCTGTATTCCTCATACTGGCACACTGTGTCCCTCTAGGCAGTGAGGGAGACGCAGCAAAGACAAACTCTCCATCTCCTGTGCTTTTTCTTCACAGATAATGAACAGAACTGGAGGGAACATGTGAATCGCTACCATATCAGAACACTGCATTTCACTTCTCCAGAACAGGGATTTAGGCACAAAACCTAAAATTGTTAATGCTTTTCCCCTGGCTAGTTTGTTAAATAACCTCCTGTTTCAGTCATTCGTTGGTCAGCCTTTCTCTCCTGTCTGGAGCAGCAACATTTGCAAGGCTCCTTGGAGGTAAAGCAAGGTACAAGGGGAAATTCAAGATCTGCTGCAGAGTTCTGCAACAAGAGGGTACTGAAAATGATGAAAGAACAAACTGAAAAGGCAAATCATACATATAAATGAGACAGAAAAATCTTGGGCGCCTGGAGGCAACACAAGAAGGAAAGCTTAAGCTGAAAAGGAACAGCAAAACAACCTAGGACTTAACTGTAGGAGGGCCAAAGCTTGGCACTAAACAGAACAGCAGGTGCAGTGTATATTCTGCCATGACAAAGTTAATTCATCAAAAAATCTTTGCTAATTGGTTTTGGCACAATGATTTTATGGTAGAACTGGGCATTGTATCTTGTGGGGCGTTATATGCTTAACGCATTAGCAAAAAGTCATAAAGCTAAACTGAACTCTGGGCAAATAAACACAGATAAGCAAGAATGAAAAATTTAGCTTTTATCAACAATATCAACACAATGAAAATCAAAATATAAGTACATCTTATAGCAAGCATATAAATGAAAATTAGCTGCCAGTTTTAATAATGCAGCCAAGATATTTGTCTGCATGAAAGATGACTTATCTTAATCTTCTTGAAGGTTATATCTACTTAGTGTGTCCCAAGAGTGATAGCATCTTGAGACTGATAAAGAAGTGAAAACATGATTTTACAAGAATTGCAAAACACGCTAGGCATTTTCTTGTATATTGGCCATTTGTACCAGCATTTAAGTCTCTCTCTGCTACAGGAGAAGCAGCCTGAGTCTGTCAGGTCTCTGAAAGCACCACAACTTTCCTGTGGATTTGAAGGTCAGGAACAGCCTTAGCTGCCATAACCATGAGATGATTGAGTTCAGGATGCTGAAAGAAGGGAGCAAGACAAATTGCAGGGCCACAACCCTGGGATTCAAGCTCAAGAATAGTTCATCCTCATATGTGGGGAATCAAGCAAAAGTAGCTAGCAGCATGCATGGATCTTTTGATTAAAACAAGGATATAGTAAAAGGAGCTCCTGACTAAAATCAGGTATAAAAAAGTAGTGTGCAAGAGGGGGGAGCAGGGACTGGTCAACTAGGAGGAATACAAAGACACTGTCTGAGTTTGCAAGGGTGGAGTTAGGAAAGCCAAAGCCCATCTGTAGTCGAATCTGGCAAAGGACATCAAGGGCAAAAAGAAGGGCTTCTACTGATGTATCATCAATAAACAGAGGACTGGGGAAAATACGGTACAGTGCTGCATAGTGCAACTCAGGGAACAAAAATAAAGTACTCAATCCACTTTGCCTCAGATTTTATTGGTAAGACCAGCCTTCAGGAGCACCAGGCCCCCAACAGCAGTTGGCAAGTCTAAAGCAAGAAAGGCTTAACTGTGTTTTGGGTTATTAAGTTAGGGAATATTTAAACAAACTGGACAGACTCAGTCCATGTGACCTAATGGGATACATCCATGCTTGCTGAGATTGCTGGCTGATGTCATCATAAGGTAAGGATATGTTTACTTTCCCTTACAGTTAAAAGCACCAGATAATGCTATGATTTACTTACTTGAAAAATGAAAGAATAAAACAACTTCAAGTGCTACAGTTCTCAGTTCAAAAGGATACGAAACATCAGATAGAAGCTCCATCTTCTGCAGAAAATCAATGCATTGATTTGTTTGGGGGGGTTGTTAAACAAAGACAAGGAGAGCAGGAAAAGAGATGAAAGGAAAATGAAAGCTCAAGCAAAAAACCCAGCTGTTTGTTTTGAAGCCACATTGGGGAAAGTCTGTTTTTCAAATTTAGACATGAAAAAATATTAATTTTTTTAAACTATCTAATTTTCTGCCTTTCAGCTAGGCCATCTCTTTTAGTTCTGCAAAGTGCATGGACAGTGACAAGCTATTGAAGGGTCCATGCATATACAGGAGGCCAGAAACACTGAAAGAAAAGAAGAAAAAAGGAGCAGTCTTTTCAGAAGCATATATGAAGATTCAGCTTAATTGGAGATCTTCTAATTTCTCCTTCAATCTGGTGGTGTAGTGATGGCTTGATCAAGATAATAAAAATCATATTGCAATTCATATTGCATAGGGTGATGGCATTTTAATTTCCACATAGCTGATCAGACAGGCACTCATTTGTTGGTTCTGTTCCTACTTTCTTTAGACATCTATGATCATTTGCACATCTGGTCATCAATCTTTAAAAGAGATTTAACACACCACAGAAAATTGCCCACATTCCAATTTTTATCAGCTTTGTAAAAAGAAGTACTTTTTATTGATGAACTAAAAAGAGGGGAGGGGGAAATAACAAAACAAAACAAAAAAAAACCCTTAAAAATACTTAAATTGAGCAAAAATTGCTCAAGGCCACTGTCTCATGTTGGGGAGTTACTACAGTTTGCAGTAACTAATATGCACAAATATTATGTCTAAAACATGTAGTGTTACAATTAGTTTATTACTGTGTTTAATAGATGGCTTTGAATTTGTTGTTCTCTGACAGGAATAAAAGAAAATAGAATTTTTAAAGAACATAAATATTTGAGAATATAACATTTTCCCTGAGAATATGAAAAAAGCAATTAAAAATGTGATCTTAAAAATACATGCCTGCATCCTGTCAACACCAGTAAAGATGGTCAGAGGCAGAGGGAAGAAGAGATGAAGAAATTACTGCAATTGCTGACACTTGTCGTACCATATGCAAAGTCAAGACGGATGATATTTGTTAGAAATGAAAAAGACAGCAAATAAGCCCATGAGATAAAAGAAGCAAATGTGAAAAAAAGGTGGGAGTTGTTTATAGAGCCTAATTGCAATGGTACATAGTTGGTGATACAAGAGGTCACACGAGATACAGCTAAGATAATTTAAAACCATCAACAGATTTAAAGGATTTGTTTCTCTTTTGAGTGACATCTTGAGGAAATTTGTCCCTTATACCAGAAATCTCCAGAGATTATAGTGCCAGTATGGATACTTCTGTTTTTTTCCTGTATAAAAATCTAGCTTTCATCAATACATTCTAAAACTTGTAAATTATTAAAAATAATTTAAAATTTATATTATTTAAAAATAAAATTAATAATTATTTAAAAATATTAAAAAATCTTTCTTTTTAAAGAAACAGAAATTAAAAATGTGTAAAAATGCACCAAAAACTGTATAGGAGTTATGTTAAAAACTTAGCTTGCTTTTGTGCATTTGGGATGATTTGTAGCAGTGAGAGGCTTTAACTTCCGCTGTCCTAAACTGAAGTCAATAGGAGTTCCATTTGAGCCAGGCCTCATTTATATAATAACGCCTCTGCAGGCCCATTTAAGCCATCCATAATGTGCTCAGCCCTATGGATTTCAGCCAGTCTATATCACAGGGTTGTTTTGAGAGAAATAGTGCTAATGCTCAGAAAGTAAATGGTCTTTGCTGTTCTGATTTGATTACTGATACACTTAATTCACATGGCGGTTTTGCAAAATCAGAAGCTTAATTTTAGCATGATGAGACCTGCAAGGGCAAGAGGGGTAAAAGCCAATCAATGCTTATGTCAATTAAAAACATTTAGCTTTTCTATTGAGACAGTCGAAACACATTTCTTTACTGAGTTTCACTTCACCTGCCTCTTTGATTTGCTTATACCTAATTTTCTAAAGGTAGATACAATGCATCTTAAAGATCTTTTCAGCATAATCTAAATGTAGCCAGAATCATACGTATACCATTACAAGTCTAGAAAATAGTTACTTTACTCTAACACAAGACAGCCAGTGACTGAAGCAAGATTGAGATTGACAAAAAGAACTGAATATACAAATCTATCTGAAACAGATGAGAAGTTGGATGCTTTAAATTTTTGTTTTAAAGTAATTTTTTGTAAAAGGCTAAGACTTGCTTCCACAAAAAAATTATAGTGTCTATGTCAATAGAATAATAGAAATGCATGAGAATCTTAGATAGGTAACTACAGAAAGATTTTTACTACTAAATAAATGTACTTTCATATGTACACATTAATTAATTTTAATTTAAGATAATTATTAATCTTGATAATAGTACTAATTAGACATACTTAATATATCAATTCATATATAAATGCATACCTTAATTCTTCTATACCACTGCCTAGAGCTGATACATAGTAAACAGCTAAACTAAACAGCAATGTCAAAGATCAAGAACTTTACTCTTAGGAAAACTGTTATTAAGCAACATCTTGCTCCCCTAAATCTCTGGGGTTCATTTACTATGCAGGCTATAGCCAGGGTTCTTCATTTTGGTATCAATAAAACATAAGCTTAGAATCTTCTTCGGCATGTAAGTGCTTCGGATTTAATCCTCAAATGCTTGTGAATCAGGTCTCCTGTATTATTACTGGCAGTTACAGCCACAGGCCTGATAGCAGACTGTATATTACCTCTCTGCTCTCTCGGAGGCACTGGTCATCCCGTTTGCTAAAGGCTGTGCCTTGTTCTTGCTGGGATGAGCTATGATGTGCGTTTCAGGACAATGGACTTTTCTGTTCCGAATCTTCAGGGCCTTGCTAATTGTGCTAACTGAATTCAATATGAGTCTATCTATTGACTTAAGTGATTGTTAGATGTTAGCTTTCCTTAATCCTAACAATGACTGACTTCCATCTGACATTGGGGTGGTTGCATATTCTGTTGGGGTTTTTTTTAAATATCCTGCAAGCATATTTTGTAAACCTAATATTGAAATACCATCTCCAGGTAGTATTTTGATCCCATCAAATGCAAAATTGTGTTTACTTGTATATTCAGGACTTTCACTTTAATTAATAAAAACAAAGATGTAAAAAACTTTTAGTCCAAACAAGAAAACACAAGAACTGCAACACAAAATTAAAATTACAGAGCCTCAAACTTAAAATAAGGTACTAATCATAGAAACTGGATTTCTGAATAACAATTCATTGAATATTAACTTCTTAATGACCCAAAAAATCCAGTAAATTGTATGTAAAATAGACCATATTATTCACTTGATGTGGCACATTGTTATGCAATCTCAATAAAACCCAGCCTTCCACAAGGTCTATTTTGCAGCAGCGGTAAAGGACAGAAGCCTTTAGGATCCATGCACCTTCTACCCCTGCCTCTTTTCCCCAACTAGGGTGCTGCCACACTAGACTTCAGCTAATGACATGTTTCCTCTACTGTAGGTTTCCTGCCCTGATGAGATTAGGCTCTGTAAGGACATCCAGTGAAGATGAATTTGCGCTGTGCATGGAAGTAATGGAGACATTGGAACAGGTTTCCCAGAGGAGCTGTGGCTGCGCCTTCCCTGGCAGTGTTTAAGGCTGGGTTGGATGGAGCTTTGAGCAACCTGGTCTAGTGGAAGGTGTTCCTGCTCATGGCAAGGAGCCTGGACTAGATGCTATTGTGGCTGGCTGCCCTGTGACGGACACAGCTCCAGAAGCCAGCTGCAACAGCCCCACCACAGGGCATGGCTGAGCCCCTAACAATGCTTGTGGTACCTCTGGGAAAACCTATACAAGCAGGAGTGAAAATGTTGTGCAGCAGCTCTGAGAGAGGGGAGTAAGGCAAAGGATGTGTGAAGAGCAGCCCTTCAGACAGCCAGGAGAGAGCAGGAGGAGGAGAGGAGGTGCTCCAGACATCCCAGCAGAGATTCCCCTGCAGGCCTCGGAAGAACCACACTGGAGCAGACATCCACACTGCAGACCAGGGAGGACCGCACATCACAACAAGCAGACAGATCCTGACTATGGGCTGTGAAGGACTCACATGGGAGCAGGCTTATCCTGAAGGACTGCAGCCCACAGGAAAGACCCATGCTTGGGCAGTTCATGAAGGACTGCAGCCTGGGAAGGACCCACACTGGAGCAGGGGAAGAGCATGAGGAAGAAAGACCAGCAGGGAGGAACTGCTATGGACTGATGAGCCCCCATTCCTCATCTTCTCATACCACTTGGGTGAAGAAGAGTCAGGATTGAAATAGTGAAGTTGAGCCTGGGAAAGAAGGAAGAGGTTGTTTTAATGTTTGTCTTCTTGTTTCCCACTACCAAATCAGTAATTAAATATGTGCTTTAATTGGCCAGAAATTAAGATCATTTTCATCTGCCCACAACTGTAATTGGTAAGTGATCTCCCTGTCTTCATCTCCACCCACAAGTTTTCTCATTCCTGTTCTCCCCATTTTCTTCCCCCATTCCATTGCAGGGGAAGTGAATGGTTGGGTGGGAGTTTGGCTGTTAGCCAAGACAAGCCCACCACATGCTCCTTTACAAGAACCATCAAGAAACAAAGGTATTCCTTCAAGAAAAGAGAAAAAATAATGTCAAGGAAGCAACTGAAATGAAAAGGAAAATTACGAACCAATAGAGCAGCCAAAAATTATGACTAATTATTAAACTTGTAAAATGGCAATAAATGTGAAAGGGATTTCCCATAGCTTTAAATTAATCTGACAGAATCTTCTCTGCCCCATAGAAATTTATGCTAATGCTGGCTTGTGGTTGGATTAAATCGGAGCTAGCTTTAAGAGAAAAGTCAATTTCATGAAATTCAATCACAGATTTTGTCCACAGCTCTGAGCTAAAAAAAATCCTTATTTAATGTAAAATGACGAAAACTTTTGTTATATTCTTAAAAAAAAAAAAAGAAATTTGGAAAATAATGGAAAGACTAACTCTTCATGCAGCTCGTAATGATACTTTTCACCAAACTTAGAAATGCTTTTTTCGTGCCATCTCCAAAATTTAATATTTTTCCTTAGAAATAATGAGCCAGATTCTAGGGTGTTTGCCTGCATGTAAAACTTCATGGAAATCAAAGAATGTTTTGCACACCTACAAAAAGTGAGCAACAGTTCAAAGACCATGTCCTGACTTCAGCCTTACAGATAACTCAAAAAGACACTATTTCTCATTTTTTTATTCAGATACATCATTATCTGGGGCTAGGGTCTGTGTTTGAAAGTGTTTCTTGTTCAGACGTGAAAAATGAGGCATTCTTCACGCATTTGAGAGGAGCAAATTCTACCTTTTAATTTTCTGATGTTGTCTCAAGAACAAGAAGGCATATGTAATTGTTTCCACAGAAGTTTTTGCTTTCTCCAGCAGTAATTCCAATGCTATAAATGCTGTACAGCTCCCTGGAAGCATAGAAATCCAGAAGACTTCAATGGGTCCTAACTGCCTAACATTCATATTTAATAAGATGGTCTCTGCTGTGTGTTGTAAATACAAAGTAGCTTATTTACTATTATTGTGAGCCAATGCTATTGGGTGTGGGGACGCAGGGAAAGGCTGTATGATTTTGTTGAAGGCAAGAGTAAGTAAAAAGGTATTTCTTCTCAGCTTTATTACAGCTTTTTAAGTTCATGTGAGTCCCAGGGAACTCATATTAAGCAAAGAAGAAATTCCTGAGTATCCTTCCTATTGAAACCATTATGTTTCTTTCAGCTATAATACTGAAAATGTTCTTTGTACTTTGCAAAGGGAGATGAAAGGATATTTTAATAAAAGGATGACCCTCTCAGTAAAAATGTCTATTTTCCCCATGTGCATCACGTAGCACCTGCTGTATCCCTATAAAACAAATGATTGATTCTGAATCACTTTGTATGACAGAGTTACCTTGGGAACAACACCGTGTACCAGCTGTGTCACAGCCATCACTCAATAATTAGCTGAACTGGTCCTCAAGCAAAAGCAATGTCACTTTATCTCACAGGTCAGAGATTTTAGATCAAAAGAACACAGCTTTGTATTTAAGTTTGTAATTCTAAGTCCACAAAAAGCTGCAAAAGGTCTTATGGGAAAAAACAAAAGGAAATCTTTTTCCATGGCATACATGTTTAATAAAGTGAAACGGACAAAAATTGCATATTGTACTTGTTCACTGAAAGGTTTATTTTACCTTCAGTGCTGATGAAACAGACTTTCCTATAAAATGTCACCGGTTGCTAGATAAATTGTATAATAATGTACAGTTTTATTCTTAAAACATAAAAAGATAAAAGCAAGAGGCTTGCTTAGCTCTTGAGCACTCTGTATTTTGAAAAATAACATTTATTTAATTAAAATGCAAACTAAATTTATTTAGGAACCTTTATTAGTGAACCTAGTATTGCAAGCTGGTATTGCTAAGGCAGCTCAGGTGGTGACTTCACAGAAAGACATTTGCATTGACCTCAAACCTATGAAAATTACTGTGGTTTTGCAAATATACTCATAAAAACAGCCTCAACAGTGAGACCTGAGTTCCCTCATAAGGGCTTCAGCTTTTCTGTAGATTTACAGGTCTACAGTAATTCTCTGAGACTACACCTTCTGTTATGAACCTTGATGCCCTGGCATGACCACGGAATAGGGTGCAGGGGGTGACATCGCAATGATTTTTTTCCAACCCTCATCCATTTCTCTTTCACACATCTGGACAGCAGTAACAGCAGCAACCTTTTGAATTTTTCAAGATTAAAAAAACCTTAAATATGCAGCATCACTACAGCCCTAATGGTAACATCACCCATGCAATTATGAGTAACAAATTACAGTGAGTTCAGCCTGGAGTTCTGGAGTGAGCTTATTCTTTGAAACAGTTTTTGCACTTTTGTAGTATCGTAGCAAGAGTTATGCTAGAGGGGACCTCTGGAAGTATTGTGCAGTCTCCTGTACAAGCAGACCACAGTTGCTAGCTCTTGTTCTTAACCACTTTTGTAATGTACCCTCAACACCACTATGATTTTTTTACAAATGACAAAATGGTTCAATAAATTTGATGCAGCACAAAGTGGAGATGAGTAGAAAACACAAGAGTGTGAATAACAAGACAGGTAACAGGCAAGTTTTAATCAGTCAACAATATCGACAGCTGAAACATGGAGAATATGAAAACCTAATCAGTTCACCTTCTAGTAATCTTCTAATAAAAGGT
This sequence comes from Psittacula echo, assembly GCF_963264785.1. Taxonomy (NCBI): domain Eukaryota; kingdom Metazoa; phylum Chordata; class Aves; order Psittaciformes; family Psittacidae; genus Psittacula; species Psittacula echo. Next base: position 86,944,789 of record NC_137737.1, on the reverse strand, counting down.
GTGACAGATACCCATGGGGAACAGGACTCCTTTCCTCTCTAGTTCCAGCTTTCCAGTTTCAAGCAATGTTTTGGGGATGTTTAGCCACTGTCAGAGGTCACACTCTTCTTTAAAATCAGCACTGCTACTTCAGTGTAGTGCAGATATAATCACCTTTGAGACATGACTGTCTGAAAGTGTGGATTATCTCAAATGAGATAATTAATCACCTGAGGCATTTTATACTGTTCTTCTGGGTTTCTGGAGGTTTAGGAAATATCAAAAGAGGCTTTTCCATGTGGAAAAGAAGCAATTGTTTGTTGTCCCTTTAAACAGAGACTATTATGAAAAAGGTGATAATTTTTTTAACGGTAAGTTGCAAAGCAAAATTGCAGTGATCTTTATCAGATCCAATCGTTAGTACTATCCTCTGTCTTTCTAAATGTCTCTGGGTTTGAATGTTTGGGTGCTTAAGAAATGCTCACACGTAATATGGCATCCACAGTCTGTTGACTGATAGAAAATATTGCTAAATATTGCATATTATTTATAGCAAAGGAATCAAATCATCTACAATTAAAGAGATAATTTGCTACTACGAAGCTACAACAAAACTAAGGACTAGTCAAGGCTGTAAAGGGTGGGTTAGGAAAGGATTGTGACTCACAGTAGCAAATTCTGGAGTGAAATATTCCTCTTAATGAAGGCCTTCTCTACATTTCCTGCACAGGAAGACTCCAATTAAGATAAAGGCACAATTTGTATGTTATTCTAAACTGAAAGAGTTAATATTGCTTTAAAAATCCTGGACATTTTGAAATAGTTGACAGAGATGAAAGAAGTAACATGTAGAGGTAAATTTTCATCTTTGATGACCTGTCATGAAATGTGTTGAGTACCAGCTGCTGTGAATTAAATTTCAAAGATGTTTTTGACAGCATGTTCCAATTATATCCTTATTGAAAGGCTAGATTTTTGGTAGATTGACAAGTTTCCTTTTTATTTTTACCTTCTAATGAGCAAAACAATCTGTTACAGTATATTGATCCAGCTTATTTATTTCTGGATATTTAAAATATGGTCTGCTGTCCTTCCTTTCAGATACTTTTACCACTTGCAATACAGCAAAAACTCTAATTGCATTTGCAAAATCACAGGGGGAAAGGTTGATTTTAATTCTTTGAAAGGAAATTTTTTTTATATAAGAGCTATGGACTTGTTTTATGGAGGATAATTGTGTTCAAATACGTATTGACCAAACACTTTACTTAGACACACTGAGGGTCGTCAGATCCCTCAGGAAACATAATAGACCATCTAGTCTACTTAAATGTCATAGATTATGACTAATATTTAGATACCATCAACATCTGTTGGCCAGGTTCTGAGCAGCACATGAGGATCTGGTCCAGAATATTACTGCTGAAGAGTCATCCTATGACAGTGACAGTAACATATGCAGACTGTGGGAGCCACAACAATATCCGTTGCATCCATTTAGTTTGAAGTGGGATGCCATCAACAGAAGAGAACTTGGAATGCAGCAAAAGGATAGAAGACAGCAGGCACAAGCAGTAGCAGGGGAAATTTTGACTAGGGGAAAGAAATCTTTTCTAAAAGCAGGTTTAAGCACTGCCCAGAGAAGTGATAGAAGCACTGGCTTTGGAAGCTTTTAAAACTGCCTCAGACAAGGCTTGGTCAACCTGATCTAGCCTTGTAGTTAGCTCTACCTGGAGCAGGTGACTCTACAAGAAGAGTTTCCAGCGTAAATCCTTCTCTGAGTCTAAGATTTTTTAGAAAGAGGCTGTCAATGAAATAAACCACCTTCCCGGGCAGCATGGAGACCATTACAAACATCACACTGAAACTCCAGAATGCAAGCCTTTTATGGGAAAGAACTTCAGAAAGGCCAGAAAGGAGCTAGCATGGCTGAACAGTGGTATGGAAGAGACAAGTAAAAGGGAGAACAGCGATGGGGGACATTACTGTGGGGATCTGTTACAGACCACCTGACCAAGAAGAATCTGTGGATGAAGTGCTCTATAGGCAGATAGGAACAGCCTCACGCTCACAGGCCCTTGTTCTCATGGGGGACTTCAACCACCCTGACATCTGTTGGAGTGAAGGTACGGCCCGGCACAAGCAATCCAGGAGGTTCCTCGATTGTGTGGAAGACAACTTCCTTCTGCAAGTAATAGAGGAGCCGACAAGGAGAGGTGCCATGCTTGACCTCGTGCTCACCAACAGGGAAGGGCTGGTTGGAAATGTGACGCTCCAGGGCAGCCAAGATGGTCGAATTCGAGATCCTCGGGACAGTGAGAAGAGCGTGCAGCAAGCTCACTGCTCTGGACTTCAAGAGAGCAGACTTTGGCCTCTTCAGGAACCTGCTTAGTAAGGTTCCATGGGATACAGCCCTGGAGGGCAGGGGGACCCAAGACTGTTGGTTGTTATTCAAGGATCACTCCAAGCTCAGGAGTGTTGCATCCCAACTAGAAGGAAGTGCAGCAGGAGGGCCAGGAGACCTCCTTGGATGGATAAGGTGCTGCTCAGGAAAATTGAAAGGAAAAAAGAGGCTTCTAGAAGGTGGAAGCAGGGACAGATGGCCTGGGAAGAATACAGGGATGTTGGCCAGGAAGCTAGGGACCAGTCTTGGAAGGTGGACGCAGGGACTGCAAGAATGAAGACCCTAGGGCCACTGTAGGAGAGGATCTGGTTTGAGACCATCTTAAAAACTTAAACGTACACAAGTCCATGGGACCTGATGAAATCCATCCGTGTGTCCTGAAGGAGCTGGCGAATGAAGTTGCTAAGCCACTGGCCATCATATTTGAAAAATCATGGCAGTCAGGTGAAGTTCCCGATGACTGGAAAAAGGGAAATATAACCCCCATTTTCAAGAAGGGGAAAATGGATGACCTGGGGAATTACAGACCAGTCAGTCTCACCTCTGTGCCTGGCCAAATCTTGGAGCAGATTCTCCTGGAAGAAATGCTAAGGTACATGAAAAACAACAAAGTGCTTGGTGACAGCCAGCAGGGCTTCACTAAGGGGAAATCCTGCCTGACCAATTTGGTGGCCTTTTATGATGGGGCTACAGAACTGATGGACAGGGGCAGAGCAGTTGACGTCATCTACCTGGACTTGTGCAAAGCGTTCGACGCTGTCCCACATGACATCCTTGTCTCTAAATTGGAGAGACATCAATTTGATGGGTGGACCACTCGGTGGATAAAGAACTGGCTGGATGGCCGCACACAAAGAGTTGTGGTCAATGGCTCAATGTCTGGCTGGAGACCGGTAAGGAGTGGTGTCCCTCAGGGATCGGTGTTGGGACCGGTCTTCTTCAACATCTTTGTCGGTGATATGGACAGTGGGATTGAGTGCGCCCTCAGCAAGTTTGCTGATGACACCAAGCTGTGTGGTTCGGTTGATACGCTGGTCCTACACCTGGATCGGAGCAATCCCAGGCACAGCTACAGGATGGGCAGAGAAAAGAATCAGAGCAGCCCTGTGGAGAAGGACTTGGGGGTGTTGGTCGATGAGAAAATGAACATGAGCCGGCTTCAGTGTGTGCTCGCAGCCCAGAAAGCCAACTGTATCCTGGGCTGAATCAAGAGGAACGTGACCAGCAGGTCAAAGGAGGTGATCCTGCCCCTCTACTCTGCTCTCGTGAGACCTCACTTGGAGTATTGTGTGCAGTTCTGGTGTCCTCAACATAAAAAGGACATGGAACTGTTGGAACAAGTCCAGAGGAAGGCCACGAGGATGATCAGGGGACTGGAGCACCTCCCGTATGGAGACAGGCTGAGAAAGTTGGGGCTGTTGAGCCTGGAGAAGAGAAGGCTGCGTGGAGACCTCATAGCAGCCTTCCAGTATCTGAAGGGGGCCTACAAGGATGCTGGGGATGGACTCTTCATCAGGGACTGTAGTGACAGGACAAGGGGTAATGGGTTTAAACTTAAACAGGGGAAGTTTAGATTGGATCTAAGGAAGAAATTCTTTACTGTGAGGGTGGTGAGGCCCTGGAATGGGTTGCCCAGGGAAGTTGTGAGTGCTTCATCCCTGGTGGTGTTCAGTGCCAGGTTGGATGAAGCCTTGGGTGACATGGTTTAGTGTGGGGTGTCCCTGCCCATGGCAGAGGGGGTTGGAACCTGATGATCTTAAGGTCCTTTCCAACCCTAACTATTCTATGATTCTATGAACTTCTGTGATCCTTCAGAAATGAGGAAAATAGGAAGGATGGTGAATGCTGCTATAGTGAATGTAAAAGCATCCTAAGACTGGGTATTAATTTTTAAAAAGCACCAAAAGTAACAATAAATCCTTTTTGAATGATTCAGAAGATGGAAGGCAGAGAGAGAATCATCAGAAACAATAAGTGAAGTGGATACAGAAGAGACAGAGAAAGAAAATAACACAACTATAGAAAAACTACTTATCATCAATTTATTGTTTCTGTTCCATTTCCAGTTTGGCACAAGGAGTATCAAGAAATTGTACCATGATTCCAATTCAGGGATATAAAATTGTTCCGAAATATAAGATAGGAATGCCACAGCAGAAAAATTCCCAGAATAAAAATTCCTGAGATCAAAAGAAGGACACGGTCCTGAGATAACAAAATAAAAATGTGCCAGACTGTGATTAATGGTTATAATCTATGGAGTGCAGCTGATCTGGATAATTCAGCAATGGGGGTTGGGTCTCAAATGTGTTGATGTTAATTACATTCTATTTTCATTTAGCTTGTTTTTTGTGTTAATTTAATAGTGGCACAGGATATTGATGCTATTACAGCTAAAGCAGAATCCTAATCAGATGAATTTGATTATGGCCATAATATGAATTTCCACCTGTGAGAGCATTTGAATTTCCATTCTGTGAAACTCTCAAAAGCAGATTTCAAAAATATACCTCATATTACACATTAACATGTGTACATGCACACAGAACATCATTAATACTCCAAGACTTCACTACTTCACATTCTTGTCAGGAAATATTTCTACAGCAATTGTGTCCTTGCTTGTTTATACTGTAGTCTGTATGTTAAAAAGGGAATCACTCAGAAAAGTGATTCAAAAAAGAAACCTTTTTTCTTGTAAGCTTGTTAATGAAGGATTTACTTCACATTTTCAAAGATCAAAAGGTGGACAGAATAATGCAATCACTCCGTTAAGGTAGCAAAGAGTCTTGGGGAGCAGGAAGACCTAAATACTTGAAATAAATAAGAGGTAAATTCTGTATGCATAGTAAAAGCACATTTTTGTTTATTCCAATGGGATAACAGGTAGTCAAGATTCAAACTTCAGTAGTATTTATCATAGATTAGATTTACAGATAATTCTTAAAAGCATGCAGTATTTTCCATCTGCTTGTGCAATGAGACAGACGAGCATACGAACTTAAACATATGCCTTGTTGCTGGGAAATGCTAAACAAGTCCAGCTCCCATTTAAATTTAGGATGTTTGTTCAGAGGTTAAAAACTTTGTACTATGGACAAGGAGATGGCGAAGTTCAAGCTGATGCAAGAAAAAATTAGTATGGCTTCATCTAATACAATACCACCCCAATGTGTTAAAAATGGATTACCCGTATGTTAAAAAAGTATTGGGAATGGATAAACCAGATAATATCATTGCGATATGAACGAACTAGATATGCCTAATTATTTCTGACAGAAGCTTACTGTTGTTCAGCTTTAAATAGAATATAGTAACTTCCTTGAGTATGATACATGACTGTACCAGCAGTTATCCATCTTCCATTTACTGTTTTCAGCATTCAAAGATGAATACAGAAATCATAGAATCATAGAATCATAGAATAGTTAGGGTTGAAAAGGACCTTAAGATCATAAAGTTCCAACCCCTTGCCATGGGCAGGGACACCTCACACTAGACTATGTTGCCCAAGGCTCTGTCCAACCTGGCCTTGAACACTGCCAGGGATAGAGCCTTTACCACTTCTTTGGGCAATCTGTTCCAGTGCCTCACCACCCTCACAGTAAAGTAAAATCCCAGATTATATTTCCCTTTTTATTATTCATTATTATGTGTCTTTATTTTTCTTTTTGGGAAAAAAAAAATCAGTGTTATTTAGCTTTGGCATTTTCTCTCCCTAAAAAGTAATTCTGTTATTTTTGAAGAAGCAGAAGAGTGCACACAGACCCCTAAAAAAGGAGATAGGATATTGAAAGCTGTGCAGATCACTGCTTGAATGGAGTGCACTAAAAATCAGTTTGGTTAATTGAATCTACTGCTAGAAAGTAGCTCTAGGCCCCTTCCAATTAAAAAAAAAAAAAGCAGCTCTAGTCATATCTTATGCAAATTCTGTCAGATGTAAAACAAAATATGTCAGCTAATACTGCATCTCATTTGTAGAAAGCTATTCAGCACTGCAATCTAAATTTCTCTATTTTAATTACATCTTCTTTATCCTTTTTAATGCTTCTCCTTTTGTTTTCCTTTTTCCGTGTTAACATGTTTCAACTAATCACAGAATAAAGTCATTGCTTTTAAATACAATATATGGGCTGTTGATGCTTTATTTTGTTGTGTGTCTTTTCAGAAGTGAGATCATTTTAACTTCTTCCTTTTCAAATCTCTCCAGGATGCCAATACTTGGTAACAAGAACAGCCAAACAAAATAGCTCATATAGTGTTGTGTTGCTTAACAATCACTTAAAGAGTGCCTATTCTTTTTCTGGTGCCTGATGTGGTTCCTCTTCATGTGTAAAAGAAGACTTGGCGCATCACAATGCAAGCTTTCCAATTTATTACCGTTCCCTAGCCTCTTTCAGACTTTGTATTGCTGAGAGGATACCTGTGCAAAGTAAGTTTAACCTTCTCTTCTTGTTGTTGTATTAAATAGTGTTGCATAGGATTGCACACAAGTTTGGATGATAAAGGGACAACCAAGCAGGGCTAATTTTGAAGCTAAATTGGGTTGGTCAGATTCTGCTGGTGAGTTTGGAATATGTCAAAGGATGAACCTCTCCAGACAATCTCATTCCAGTCTACATTGGACTCCCTCTGAAGATTTTTATTCATTATGAAATGCTCCCTATCGCAATTCATGTTTGGTGGCCTTTCTGTGGGCACTCTGAGAAAAGCCTAGCTCCACACTCCGTGCCACCACAGCCGAAGACTGCATGAAGGGCCCCTCCTTCAGGTCTTCAGTTTAGAATAATATTGCAATAATTTAAGTGATGAAACAGTTTTTGCCTCTCAGAAGAGCACTCAGATAAACTGGCCACACAAAGGCATGTGCTGAGAAACAGAAAGAGGAATGTAAAATCCAATTCAAATGTATTTTTCAATACTTTTTTTATTTGGGGAAGTATATAAGTAGTTGTCATTTGTGTATCTTATATCATATATTCATCATTAGAATTCAGCATAGATATACAGGAAACAAGAGACTACCAATTTAGCAACTTTACTTGTAGTACTACTGTGTGTTGCAAACCACTGTTATACAGCTGTGAAAGCTTCCTGCCCCTTTTATTTAGTTCTCACCACTTTTCCACTCTCCAAAGCCCTCCTCTCTCTCACAAATATTTGGATATATGCCTTAAAATGAGAGAGCTTAATTGGTCTTCATCCCATGAGTAAAGTAATGAGCAGTGAAATGCTCTTTTAGAAAGAAAAAAAAAATGGTCTAGAAAAAAAACTGTAGAAAAATCTAGAAAATGCCCAGTACTGTCCTGAGATCAGGCTGTAATAACTCTGATTACCTTCCTTTCCATGAGAAAAAGTGTCAGTGTTCTCCGCTCATGGGAGAAGGAAAGCTCTGCTAAGAAGAAACTGCAAACCAGAGCTGGCCTTTGTGAAAGACTGAATTTTTCCACACAAAACTGGTATCAGCTCCAGCCAAAAATTATGTGACCCCAAGAGGACTACAGGAGCTGGCAGTATTTCTGCTTTTCCTTTTGTATTTTACATCACTCTGTTTACTGGGCCCCTCCAAACAGACTTTGCTTATAGCTTGCCAGTATGACCAGGCAAAGACCCTTCTAAAGATATTGCACACTCAGGGTATTGGGTTGCAGTCTTGACTGATTTATGTTGCTATTCACTAGTTTAGAAATGAAAGCTTAGGTGACCAGACTCTATTGCTGTAAGCATTTTGTGCTGATGAAACTGCATCCTTAAGCACACCACACAAACAAAATTGCACGTAGGAACAATATTGTTAAGAGCAATTTATAGGTTCGTAAGGGTGTATTGCAACTGACAATAAAGTGGAGAAGAGGCAGAATACCTACAGTGATTCTGTTTTTCTTTAACATGCTTCACTCTTCTGAGTATTTCATCAGAGAGGTGCTTACCTCCTTAGCACTGCTGGTGGAGCTCAGGGAAAAATAACCATCTACAGAGGCAACTTGGAAAGGACTCTTGGGGAGCCAAAATGTGAATTGCAGTTGTGTGTGAACAGCCACAATGCCGCATTGTAATTCCTATTCACCACTCAGTCAGGTAGCAGTCTTTAAAAGCTTTTTTAAGTAGGCAACTCTCATGTGGGGAAAGATTATAAGAACATTCTCTAAGCATCTGCTTTCTGCCACTGTTCTTATTGGCTCTTTCCCTAATTCATAACACCCAAGTACCATCCTCCCCCAGTCTTCCAAAAGGGAAAATATGCAGAGGAAAATAAGCCTGAGGAATAAAAGCCAACACATAAAACTAGCATGAGGGATATAAAATCAAAGCAAAGAAAGACAGAGTCAAAAAAGTAAAGCTGGACAAAAGGCAGGGGAGCTGTATACCCTTGTCCTAAAAAAACTTGCATTCTCTTGAGTTGGCTTTAATATTATTTATTAAGCTTTCCATCTGTTCGTAGAGACCAGTGAGTGCAGCTTTATTACAACACTACTAAAGATGCTTCTTCCCTCTTCCCACGAAATTGTCTATTAATGAATCAAAGAGGAATCATTGACTTCACAGATTCAAAGCACTGTACAAGTTCTAGCTAATGCATTTTCAAACATCCGTATGAATCACATATTTGTTAACTGTACCTGCTTCTAAAACTAGAGGTGTTAATGTTTTTCTAGGTCACAGGTAAAATGAGAAGAGGCAGAGAGTCTGTCATTCCTGGCAGGCTTTTAGCCGTCCAGAGCTCTACTGGTGGCACTCTGCGTTGCACAATCCTTGTGCTTTTTCAGGATCAGTGCTCATTCATTATCTTGCTTTAAGTAGTTCTGGTGTCTTGCCCAAGCAGCCATTCTTCTAGCTCTCTCAATCTCCTTCTGAACTGCCCCATTCTCATTAATATTGATTTGTTGTGGCAGCTTTTTGGATGGATAGTGGGTACAGCAATGGAGAGTAGAGAGATAGACTGTTCTGACTCAGTGAGCTGCCACAGCAAAAGATAAGCATCTACCTAGTTCTGCTGTGCTACAGATAGGAACATGTTTCAGACAAGTAATTTCAGTAATTAAATTGAACTTTTTATCTCTCTGAAAACAGTACCCAAAGGGTTTTCCTATGAAAAAACTAATAATGGTTTACTACTTTCCTTCTGGCAACAGCTCACTGTGTATCAGTAATTCACTTCTCTCGCAATGTATTGCAAGACAGAGGAATTCACCCAATTCACTGGGAAGATCCACAATGGTGTCCCATAGACATGAAGAGTGTAATGAGTCTTGGCAGTGCTAGGGACAACTAAGGAATGCCTTCAGTTGAGCACTGATGCAGTATTACCTTTGGGAGAATCTAGTCTGCATCCAGATATCTCATTTTGCCTAATATAGAATACCTCTGTGGACGTGTCAAGTGGAAGAATTTAATTACACTGAGATGAACTGCAATTATGGATATCTGTAGAGGGGAAGAGGAAACAAATCCTGCCTGATTTAGGTAAATCTATGCATCACTGTAGAAGACAGAGTCTGAAGCTACTTGTTTCTCCATCTCCTCTGCCCACACCTTCTTAAATACACTAGGGTATTCCCCTGTGTGATACTAGCAATATTATTTGTTTAGATATATGTTGAAGTCTTACTAAAATTTTCAAATGCCTGTTTGCCTGGTCCTTTTCACTAAACCTTCTATGACAGACAACGGATTTGTTGTCAAGACAAAAGTCATTCATTGAAAGTACCCAGTGGACAGTGAAAACCCTTGTTGTTTTGGTTGTTTTATCTTGTGCTGTTGATTTTAGTAAAGTCCAAGAAATGTTAAGGAGAAAGCTTCATTCTCCAAAGTAAAACACTTCATTCACAAAGTTAGGGCTTTTCTCTCTGATGGCAGATACAAAATTTGTCTGCTTCCCATCTGTATGTGTGTTTTGTATTGGATACTGCTCCAGGACTTCTAAATTGTTTCATGGTTCTAGTGAAGGAGATATGCAATAAAGGCCCATTTCAATGGCAATAAAAATAGCTTCTAATGTGGAACAACATATTACAAATCAAGACATCTGTTCACATTATTATGAGAGTCTCAGTCCAATTACATTCACTATAAATTATGGAAGAACAATTGCAATAAAAATGTGCACATTTAGCTCAAGGCTAAATTGAAGATCAGGCTTTTGTTCATTCTGAATTCTGAAAGAATTTTCTAAGATATCAAAATCCAGACTTACTGCAAAAACATACATAAAAAATTCTATTCAAAAGCAGGCTTAAATACAACTTTGCCAATATATTTAAAACTTGTTTGGCCACAGAAAACAGTAAATATATCTAGGGTTTAAACACTATCTTTGAACAAGGAACTGGGCCACATCACACTGTCCTAGACAGATAATTTTGCAGAATAATATTTATCCACTTATAAAATTTGTACTTGATTGACGTAGAATTCAGGAAGTTTCAATGCAAAACCATCATTTTATGCAGCCATATCACTGGTGAATTTAACCTACTGATTAAAAAAAAATGATTTCTATGAAGTCTGTACTCATCAAAGCAATGAAGGATTGTATTTTTCTGCAGGCATTAGTTAGCAGGATTGTAGATTTACAGAATTTTATAGGTTGGAAGGGACCAATGAAGATTATCTGGTCCAAACTCCATCTTGAAACAAAGCCAACTTCATTGGCCTCATTCTGGCTTATTCAGTTTCATTATTCTTTGACCTTCTTCATCACAGGGGTGCTGATGACTCAACGTGTTGCCTATGAGGTTATCCAGGTCCTTTTTGACAGCAAATGACATCAACAAATGGGAACTGGTTAATGCTGGCATTATCCCAAAGAAAAGATTTAGTAAACAAGAGGAGTATGAGATGGATCCACTATTAAACACATTCAAGCAATTTAGTTTGAGCTCATCAAACCAGAGTGCTCTTGATTTACTTCACCTTACTGTTACAATAACTTGAATGTGCCACAAACTATTAATATCTCAGAGGTTCATCTTACCTCCATAATAAAACTTTTCTAGAAATTAACCATCATTTTCTTACTTTTAATACAATAAACTATGATTGTTCAAGTGTTAGAACCTGAAATTTAGTCCATATCTACCGTGCAAATGAAACCTACACTTGTTGACTGCCTCCAGCGACTCTCTTGAGTTGACCACTGGAAGCTATCAAGCTGCTCTAATATTTTAGTGTGTGAGCACTTCTCTTCACCTTCTTTGATGCATTTATAGATTACTTTCCTGTGTGCTGCAATTAAGCACATGGAGTCTACGGACAGAAATCCTGTTATCTGTTTTTCCTAACTCCTGGTAAGACCCCATATCTCACATGCTTTTTCTTGATTGTTGATAGAAAACCACAGTGTGCAAAGACAAGTGGTTTGCATTCTGATTTACAGCTGGGATAAAGTGACTGACAGGAACTTGAAAGACACTTGAAGTCTCTAAGCATCAAGCAACAAAATGAGAACAGCAGTGGTTAGACTGAAAGGTAGGACATAGATGAAAAACAGCAGTTCATACTCCAGTTAACCCTAAGCCTCCATGAAGAGAGTATCTGGATTTCAGTAGTCTGTAAGGACGTTCCTTCTTGTTTCAGAAAACTCAGTCTGAACCTTTCAGTTCCCAGGAACACTACAAAGACCTCAGCCTTCCTGCAAAGAATAAAAGGTAGTCACGGACCTCGGACTTGAGTGTATCAGGGCAGGTTAGCTAGTTCTCCAACACTATATCAGCTTGGCATGTCTATTTCCTTGATTCAGTGTTGCAGGTACAGTGAATGTTTGGGGTAATTTTCATTCAGTAAATGAAAATTAAGTTAATAAAACATAACCACGTAGCTGGTGTGAGAATAAATGTTATTCCGATCTGTAATTCTGTGATGAAAACAACTGTTAAAAAAAAAAATCCCAAAACTAAAAGACATCACTAAAATCATATTGTTCTTCAAATCTAGTACCAGAATTGTAGTCTAGTATTGAATCTAGTACCACTGGGGTTCTGTCTTCCAAACTAATCTTATTTTCTTCTCCCTTATCTAAATTTGCTGCTGAAGAGCTAATGCTCAGACAGCAAAATAGGGAACTGGGACTTCTACAGGTATTCAGAAATTGTTTATAAACATACCCATGGAATACAGCTTTTACCATAATAGTTATCTTGGACTGTGATGGCTACTTGAACTTTTTTTCTTAGATTTTTTTTGCTAAGTTTTTCCACTCCTTCATTTTTAACGCAGAAAACCAAGCAATTTTACTCCATCTTTCTATTGCTTTGGTCTATTGCAGCAATCACTGCTTGTCTTTCACAACGTTTTATCATATTTTTTTCTTTTCTTGGCTGGCCCTCGTTGTGTGTCATTCTCTCCGAAGTGCTGAGTCTCTTAGAACTCATTAGCTTTCTCCTTGGCTGCAAACCTCTTCTGGCTTTCTTTACATGCCCTGGCCTCTGAGCTCCTCTTAGAATATATATACTTTGGTGACGGGGTATCACATTGGCCAGATCCTTGGGATAGCTCTGCTTGCACCTTTCCTAAAATAAACCTACCAAAAATATCCACAGGTCTTTCAATCTCTAAAGTTAGGTCTTGCGAGAACACAAACTGGAACCCAATAATTGTGCTGACATTGAAGGTTCAGCTGGTTTAGATAAGATAATTCAGAACAACTGTTTTGTAAGCAACTTTCCTCCGTTGATTGTCCAAGCAAATTTATGCCAGAAACTACAGCTATAGCAAGCAGCACCCTGTGCTCCTGGATCTGTAAGAAAACCTGATCTGCCAGACTCTTCCCGTGACACCCTGGCTCTGCCCACCCTAATGGGAGCCCCAGGACCTTTCTCTACCTCAGTGCTCACAGAAGATACTGGCAGCCCTTTCCCACCAGGGCTCCACCTGCAGCAGAGTGACAGCTGCCAGAACAAAGCAGATAGGCACTCTCTCAGCCTCCCTGCCTGCCTGCTATCCTGCCTCAGCCTTTTCCACACAAGTACCCACAGAGCAAACAGGGAGCCAGAAGGAAGTGATATTGACTGCCACGGTCTGCTTTCCCAGACATTTAACTCTCCCATGGGCAAGGGTCACATTTTTCTATATGCCTGATGAAAGGCCTCATACATGTTATTCAGAGGAGACAATTTTACATCTAAACAGATGACTTAGGGGAGAGGGTTGGCCAGCTGCTTCCAGGCTCCAGTCTCAGGGGAACAATGAAATTTGGCTGCTGCCCCTGAGCCATGCCAGGGACTGTGCTGACGATTTAGGGGTACAGATGACTATGGGTCAGTGCTTGAGTATGTGCATGGGCTCCAGTTTATTTGCAGATATAGAGGTAGTAACAGACTCTTTCTGGCAATAACAATATATAAATACATAATGGTCTCCTTATTTGTCGCTCTGCCTATGCCAGGAAATTAAACAGCAACAGGACACAAGCCTGAATGAAAGTAAATGGCAACAAAGCTCACTGGATATATGCTTTGCAGAGAATAACGAGCCTCTGTGGGACAAAGAAGGAAGGATATTGTAGTTCTCTATCTCTATCACAGGTAGACCTCAAAGAACTTCTCTCAGTTGTTGTCTTTAGTGATGTACCCCACAAACAGGTTATTGGTAAGAAAATCACCAGGAAATCTGTGCTGCCTGCTCTGGGCCAGGAGTGCTCATAAAGAGTGGGAGAATGGCTGCAATCACACTTACTTGCTGAGGCAGCCTGTCAGGGGCTGATGAATGCAGTCAGGGCCTTATCAGCCCCTGACCCAGCACTGGCTGGAGTGCTTGTGGGATGTAAACCTGGGCTGCTTTTTTTGTGGTGTCTTTCACCATGATGCCAGGACACAACATACACAGAGAGGAATTTAAAACTGCTGCCACCCCTGGATCATGCAAGCAGCTGGTACAGAGACTAAATTGGTGCTTTCTGACTCCAAGCAAGAACGTCAGAAAGAGAGACCATTCTGAACAACTTTCAGATAAGTTTTTCAACTGAGTTATGTGCATGTCTGGATTATCCCTTTTAGGAAGGTGGGACAGAAATACCTAGATTTTCAGTTTTACCTTAGTCCACTTGCTCTCAGCTGCGTGGGACCAGCCTTTCTTAGTTCCAATTATACAACCCACGACGAGGCAGACAGGTGAAATGAATGTAGAAGGACAACGTTGTGGGTGAAATCTACGACATTTAAGCAGTTCCAGCAATATGAGAACAAGCAAGTATTTCATATAAAGACTGCAGATTGACCTATATCAAATGAAAACTGTATGCAGAGGTTTTACAGAATCTTGCTGTGATGCACAGAAAGCCTTAGTCACAGCTGCCAGTGCCCATAACTCTCAGTTACACTGATGAAAGCGTGATTTGCTTATCAAACTGAGAGCAGAACCTTTAGTTCTTATAATCAATCCTAATTACTGATGGTCAAGTGTTTCGTCCTTCTTCAAACATTTAATTTTTGCTTCCTCTTGTTCACTTTAAATTTGGTTTGCAAAACACAGGATGTGTCTGAATATGCTTTTATATTAACTCATAAAATCACACAACTATTGAGGCTGGAAGGGACCACTGGAGGTCATCTAGTCCAACTCTCCCCGTGGAAAAACGGTAAACTGGAGCAGGTTGCTCAGAGCCCGATCAGCCAGATTTCATTATCTCCAAGGCTGGAGACTGTACAATCTCCCTGGGCAACCTGTCTCACCATCTTCGCAGAAAAATGTTTTTCTCGCATTTAAGTGGAATTTTCCATATTTTAATTTGTGCCAATTGTCTCTTGTCCTGTTACTGGATGCCACTCAGAAAAGCACAGTCTTCTTTACTCCCTCCTATCCAGTATTTGTACACACTGATAAGATCCCCCTGAACCTTCTCTTCCCTGGGCTGGACAGCCCCAGCTTTCTCAGCCTTTCCTGATGCTGAAAATGTTCCAGTTCTTTCATCATCTTTGTGGCATTCTGCTGGACTTGCTCCAGTAAGTCCGAACCTTTTTTATACTAGGGAGCCCAAAGCTGGACACAGCAGTGCAGACGTGTCTCACCAGTACTGAGCAGAGAGAAAGGACCATCTCAATAAACCTGCTGGTAATACTACTCCTAATGCAGCCCAGTATGCTGTTGGCCTTAGCAGGGCCCATCACCTCCACACTGGGACAAATTTGAGCTCTCCTGAACCGTATTCATCACGGTTCATGTTATCTAATGTTTTGAAGGCAAAGATTTGTCCATTCACAGCAATGCTCCTTCTGCAGTCTGCTCTACTCATTGAAAATTCCTTACAAGTTTCAGCTACCATGAAGAAGGGCTGTAAACAACATATGATGTGAATATTTTCACAGCAACACACCTCACCTTCCAGAAAAACAGTTTATCTGACAGCTAAATTTACTTTACATTTTCCGCTGCTAATGATGGCAGTTGCAAATCTGTATCATATTCATTGTTGTGACATACAAAGCAGTCAACACATCAATTTGGCAAAAGCAGTCTCATGAAATATATAGAATATGCATATACTTTGCTGATTATTACTAAGGAAGTCCCCCGCTCACAAAGAGGTTTTTTCTTATTATCATTATTATGATGATGGTAAGATTAGCTTGTGCAGTACTCTATGTCACTGTTGCATTTCTCTTGAGCATTCCTAATGATGCAATCAGATATGTGCAGTTCAGGCAGAGGATTTTTTTATATGACATTTCTTACAATGAGGAGTACAATCATGACAAAATTTTGGAGATAAATTGTTATCCTCACTGAAAAAGTAGTGGAACTAATGGAAGAAAAGACTGGTTCACACAGGTGCATCTTGACCTGCAAAACATTCTGTACATCTTCCATTCTCAAATTACAGAAACAAATTTAAGAGTGTATTAGCACACAAGAGATAGAAACAAAGCGACGTGAAAACTGGAGAATCAAAAGATACCAGGAAGCAAAAAGCACTTACTGATTATTTCTTTTTTCTTGTTCTGCCTAGGTGTTGCAGTCTGTTTAAGCTAGTTAGAGCTTCCTGCACTAACCCAAACAGCACATGCTTAAAAGAGGACTCAAATGGCTTTGCCCTATTGGGTACATTTGCACTATCACCAAGAAATAGTGACATATTCATGTTAGTTGTAAACAAGACAACTCACCTAAAAAGTAAGGTCAGATAACTGGATACATTGGTACAAAAAAGAGTTCTTGAAACTGCTGTAGGGACCCGCTGCTGACACCAGATTCAAGTGATTTATATTTGCATCTGGCCTGAGTGCAGACAAGTGCTGGGAGAAGGGGATGCATGTTTATATTAGCTTTTAAAAGTAACAAGTATTTGGACAGATTAGACATGGTTCTGACTCAATGCTTCCTCACACTTAAAAAGTTGTGGGTTTTTACTCTTGTCCTGGGACCAAAAACCTCCACTGTACTCCATTCAGAGAGTGTGGATACTTCAGGATAGACAAACCCTTATGTATCACATGTCTGCATGGGGCTCAGCTCTTCTGTTTGTTGGGGTTTTTTTTCTGTAATCTATTTGCAGTTCCTCTAAAGCCTTCATGTTCATTATTCTATTTCTTCAGGTTGTCATAATTGATCTCTTAAATTCTTTTCCTGGCTAAGGTTTCGCTTTGGCATTTAATCACGTTGGTCCAGACTTCGGGTTTCATTTTTACTTTGTTACTAAACAGTAGTATGATCTGATCAACAGATCAGTTTATGAAAATGGCTGTGGTAGATTGGAGTCCATTCTGCTCTCAAGTTTGTGAGACTCTTTCATACAGAAAACATTTTTGCAGTGGCTAAGATTAAAAAACTGTGTAAATGTCCCAGGATCCCTTCTGTGAAAATAAACCAAGACAAAAATCCTAGAAGGCTAAATGGAGATTTTATACAGCTTTGGCATTAGCTGAATTATTATGGGTATGCTATAAATCCCTGAAATCACAGAGATTAGGATGAAGATGGTGGCTTATTCCCAGCAACATGGACAGAGTGGAATACTGTATCATTTAATGATTTTGATCTACTACAATGAAGTACCTTATTTCATGCAGATTCATCAAAATCAGTGTCTAACACACAGAGATTCTTCATCTCACTTTGCTGCTCCACAATACTTGTCCTCAACTTCATCATTATGCAAGACAATGTATGAAAAAGAAATAAATGGATTGCGATCTAAATATTGTTTGAAGTGACAAAATCTTTTTTATTCTCTTTGTCTGAAGAAACTCACTGTGTATTGGGTGGTTACCTTTTTCCTTCTGCTTTAGTTGGCTGCTTGATTAAGATCCTATTTTACAATGCTGAATAATGCATATTGATTAACAGCTTTCACAAAAACTGCAAGAGTAAGATTGGCATCTGGTGGACTTGACATATGCATGAGCTACTCACAATGATTTTCTGTCAGGCAATTCAGTCCCAGAAAGGAAGACTGCATGACTAATGAGTTTTGCACCTCCTCTTCATGTGCTCATCTGCTTTCCCATTGATGTGATTTATTAGGCACTTATATGAGTCATGGTTAGCACACTGAAGTGGGAGTGGTTGGTGGCTGCCATTATAATAACCATAAAGCAAATAAAACAGAAATCAGGAAAGTGGGAAATGATGTCTAAGAAGTAGAGGACACCTGCTTTCCATTTATGCCTGCACTAAATACTTGAATTTGATTCAATAGCTACAATCAGAGTTTGCTTCTGTATTTACACTCAACTATTTTTACAAACCAGCATTCTTGCATCATTGCTGGATTTTTGAAGAGCAGAGTTCATGCATCTCTACTAAATGAAAACTTTCATAAAGACTCATTATGATGAACAGAGTAGTTTGTGTGACATCTTCACTTTAGTAAAACTTTTGACACTCACATGACCATCTGACAAACACAACAGAAAGTATTTCTAGGTTGTCACAGAGAGGCACTTCTGGGGCCTCCACACATCTAACCAAGTAGAAGTTAGGGCTCAAAATAAACTTTATGTGTTTGAGACATAGTTGAGCCATGAAGAGACACTTTGAACTGAGGACCAAAAGTCTTTGGGAAAGCAGTCATAAAAGTCTTTGGGAAAACAGTCAGAAAACTGCTCCTGTCTTCAAGGGTCAATAGGGAGCTGTTTAGTTTGTTCTTTGGAAGTGTATCAGTACAAGTGCAGTACATCACAGGTTTTTTTCTGCTTAGTCCATTGGTATTTGAAACGAACAGGAACACTGTGTTTCATGCAAATAAAACAGACTAGGGAAGAGACACTCCAGTGAGGAACACAGATTTGAGCTAGCTCAAGGCAAATAGTAGTGATGTAATTATACATAGGATTTATCCTGACAAGAATATAGAAGTAGGGTTGTCTAAGGTTGTTTAAGTGCAAGTCAGTAAGACAAGTCATGAATTTCTATTAGCATCCCAAAAGCTTTATTGCTAGAAACCCAGAAAGCTGAAGAATGCTTGTATGCATGTCATAAAAGATGGCATAATAAAGTGAATGTGTTCAGCAAGTTGTTAGGTATTTCTGTAAAAGGAGATATTTTGCTGACTGTGACAAATGTCTAGCACTTCAACACTGAGCTAATCATTAAGGAGGACAGAAACATGAAGTCCAATAAGAAGTGCAAAATACTGAATCGGCATTGGAACTGACTGCATGAACAGCAGTCCTGCTGAAGAGGACCTGGAGATAACAGGAGATGGCAGGCTGAATATAAGCTGACAGTGCAGTTTTATTGAAAATAAAGCAGATTATGTACTATGCCACATTAAGATCATAGCGAGCAAACTGAGGGAAGTTATGTTTCCTTTACTTGGTATTACGGATGAATCCCCATCTGTATGCAGATATGGGCCCCTAAGTTTAAAAGGGCTATGGAGAAACTGGAGAGGGTCCAGCAGAGAACAGCCAAGATGGTCTGGGACCATATGAGAAGAGCCAGACTTTGTTCACCTAGTGAAGAGGTGATCTAATATCAGCCTACAGCTATATAAATGGCAGTTAAAAGCTGACATACCACACTCCTCTTTGCGGAAGCTGCTGATAAAACAAGCAGTGATTGACTCGTGTTGTAGCCTGGGAAGCTTCAGGTGAACATTAGTAAAAGACATGTTCATCAGGAGGGTAGTGCAGCACTGAAACAGGTTATTCATAGAGCAACTGGAACCTCTGATTTTAAGAGGTTTACAAGACTTCATTACGTAAGACCATGTCTGACCTAACCTGGCATACCCACAGTCCTGCTTCAAGCAGGAGGTTGGAATACAGACCACAAGAGGTCCCTTTCAAACAACATTTTTACAGGTTTTGGATGGTTTTCCTATTCAAGCTGCCCCACATGACCTTGTAAGCATTCTGAAAACAGGTAGAAAGACTGAAGCCATATCAACACCACACAACTGAAAAGGCTATCTTAGAACTGAAGTCAAGGATCTGTAGAGGTTGCTTGCAAAGGTACCAAAAGAGAAGAGAGAAAATAATTTAGAACTCTGAGACAAGGCAATCTGACACAAACAGAGCTGAAAAAAACTGTTGAGAGGAAAGAGCATCTTAAGCCACTTTTTAAAGGATAAGAAGGTGAGCTGGTGTATAACAGTACTAAAGTAAAAAGCTACATTTCTAACACCATTTGCACACAGTATTCACTACAGTATAACAATAAACAATCACACTCAAAGAAGAAACAAAGGTCCTGGAGAAGAAAAGTAACTTCCTCTCTCTTCCTCAAAGACCTATAAAGCCCCAAGCCTTTCTTTGCTTGTGAAAGTCTGGCAAAGAGAGAGGAGATTAAAGACTTGAGTTATTGGAGGCACATATTTCAACTACCAGAAGCTCAACAAGGCAGACCGCATCGTTTTTCTTCCAAGCTTTGGTGAAGTACTTTCCACTTGTTAAAGGTAATAAATTAGAAGTAGAGGAATGGCTTAGGGTTCATCAATTTTCTAGAGGTAAACTTGGTGTTTAAAAAGCCAATGTAGCCATTGGTTTGAAAGCAGTTTTACTTGAAACCTGTTTCAGTTTATGCCTACATTATGTATGCACAAACTGTGTATAGACCACCATGCCAAAGTTCTGTGTGTAGAAACTAATAATTTCTTGTAAGATAGAGCTTAAATGCTGTACCTAACATGATTTCAGAAGTGGAGGAAAGCGAGCCAAGCATTTTTGACAGTAGCACAGCTGTTTACTGATATAAATCAACCAAGACACACTGTCTAAGTGGCGAAAGAAATCTATCTGCAATTATCCGAGACAAGACCGGCACAACACAGTCTTCGTGGTTCACTGGTTGAGTCAATTGTTTGATGCATTTGAATGGTACTTGATTAACTGAAACTGCTGATCTATGGATTATATTTAAATTTTTACTTTTTTAATTTGGTTACTGGGCTCATTGATGCATTGCCATTTTAGTTAAATCATAGTAACTTAGCTTAGCGTTAGTTAAGTATGATCAGTTAAGCAAATACTGTTCTGTTCAACACAGGAGAGTTGCATGGAACTAACACTGAGTCCTTAAGTAACCTTAGACAAGAAATTTGCAAGTCACTTGTCTCTGTACAGGTTCATTTCCTCTCAGCAGCAATTCAAAAAGAATTAATCCACTGCAGAATTAGCTCTTTCTGAAGTGCAAATCTTCTTCAGCAGAACAGCAGAATAAGCAGTTTTATTGGTCAAGCAATTGGGGATGACTTCTGCTTGGAAATGCTTGGAGAATTTTTAAAGTGTGAAAGTTATAACAACTTGCAACCACAGTACAGAAAGAGATCCAAGAAAACAGGAACCTGAACTGTATGGGAAGAAGCCAATGATATCTTATGACTTTTATCATTATGTTTTTAGTTATAACCTTCTCAGCTGCTGCCTCTGTTCCACTTCTGTTATTACAAATTTGAAGTTCTTAATATTCTTTGCATTTACATTTTCTCCATATTTCTGAATCATGACATTCTCTTGAAATAAAAAGATGGAGTCTCACAGCCCAATATCCTGCACTGTTGCAGTCAATCTTACGGCTTTGATAATCTTTTGAAAACATAGTTAACACCCTTTAAAAAAAAATAAAAAAAAGAGTCGTTTTCTTGCCTTGGAATGTAAAAAGCACAGAAATTGTAAAGACAAGGACCTCTCTGAAGAAGCAGCAAAACGGCAGCAAACAACAACAGAAAAAAAAAACACACTGAGAAGTATTCCAGCCTTCTTCAAGAACAGTAGATAGAAAATTTCCCTCATAATTCAGTACTCAGCCTCATTCCTTCTTCTGCTTGAAGGTGCAAGAATCAGGGAGTAGATGAACCCTGAGCTCCCTTCCAGTTCAGTACTCTAAGATTCTATGTAGCTTCTTGTCTGCTCAGAAAGTTTCCTAATCATTAGGCCTCAGGCTGTTTGGGACATAGCATCTAGGAGACAGTGACCAGGAGGAAAGGTTTGCATTAGAAGTGCCACCTCCCATCTTTGCCTTCTGGAAACGTGCACTGTTTAAAGTGGAACTGCAGACTGCTTGGAAGGCAGATGGAAGAGAGCACACTGACACATGCTCTTCCTAGCTCTGGTTGCTGCATGCAGAGACATAAGGGCCCCTGTGACCCATGCCAATACCCCAGCTGCTACACACAGACCCCCATGCATACACAGAGAGAGTAAGGAGCCCTGCATCCAGGAAAAGAGTAAGAAATGGAGTTTAATGGGAAGACAGGACAGACCACACTGGTCAGGCAGCAGGCATGGCTTCCCCACAGAACCTAATGCACTGTAAACATCATTTGTTATCGAAGGTCCCTTGTACAAACATGATTATAATGCTAGACACAGCGTCTGTATGTTGCCAGCATACAACCAGCAGCAGAACTGGATGTGGCTGCTGTGCATGGGGCATGACTGTACCAGCCCTGTTCCCTCAATAAAATATTGCACCTGCCTTAGCGGGAAGAGAACTGTTTGAGGGTTTGTACACTCTGTTTGCAGTAATAGACATTAATTATATGGAAGGCCCATAAATCTGGTGTCATGGTTTTAAAAATCATAAAACACTCTATAAGCTCAGCAATATCTTTTTGTTGTTGCTCATGTGGTACTACAAAATGGAAGATATGTCTCGTGTATTCGCTGTAAGTTTATCCCATGTTTAACCAGACTCAAAAGATTTTCTTGCAAGTCACAGCCCCACATCCCGGAAGGTGGGGCTGTAAGTCTTGCAACCCCCTTCTTGCAGCCCCACATCATGGGATCCAAATTAAGATTTTCCTTATTCATTTAGTGAGGAACATAAATGTGTGAAAAGCCCTTAAAAGCAGGTATAAGACATTAACACAGTAGTCCACAAATATTTCATTGTGCAGTTAGTTTGTAGCAACTAAATTTAAAGTAAAAAAAAAAAAAAAAAAAAAAAAAATAAATAAAAAATCCCTAAATTTCACAAACTCGTTTTAATGGAAAAGTGCAGGTGCAAGAGCAATCAGATTTGTACTAGCCCTTAAGATGATTCCTTGCATTCTTAAAAGGGATTCAGAGCCTTCTTACTGCAGGAGAGAACAAATCATCAGTTTTAGACCCTGTACTGCCTAGAATAATCTTCCTCCTCCTCCACAATCCTAATGCAGGAGACAGAAAAGCATTTAGCTAAGAATTTGCATGTATTTTGGGAGACTGGAGACTGACTTTCTTATCATTAATTGACTGAAGAATCAAGACTGGCCGCAAGTAGCAGTGCAGCATAAATGCATGAGTCTATTCTTCGTAATATGAAACATCAACGGGAAAGACAATTAAGCAAGAATCTTTATTGAATTAAATGTAATTGACTCACCTAACCTAACTCCTGACACGTGGAAGATCGCTCCTTCTCCACTTGCAGATCTAAAGCTGCAGAACACGTTCAGTGCCGTGGTAGTGAGTGAGAAGCAGAGCATCATACCTGGGGAAGCATTAGAGTTGTCCAAGCGTAAACTACATATTAGCAACAGGAGGAAATGGCAGGGGATAATAGTGGTGGGTTTCCCTTTGGGGAGGACAGAAGCCCCCATCTGCCTACTTGGCTTGCCATCTAGAACAAGTTGTTGCTTGCCAGGGGTTCAGATCCAAGATGTTGCAGAGAAACTGCCAAGGCTCTCGGGCTATTACTCCCTGCTGTTTATCCACATGGGCACCAATGATACTGCCAGGGAAGATCAGGGGCATCAAGGGTGACTACAAGGTTCTGAGAGCAAGGATCAAGAACTACAGACTGGCCAGCCTTACTGCTTCCCCTGCAACAATCATGGGCCAAGACCCCTTGGAGCACATTTCTGGGCCCATGCAGGAGAAGGAGGTGATCAGGAAGAGTAAGCATGGGTTTACTAAGGGCCAGTCATACCTGAACGGTCTATGCTGTGGTCATCCTCAGCTCCTGGGTCATCTCTTTTGTGGAGAAGCGTTGTTCTTGCTGCTTCTTGGCACCTCTTGCCCTGTGTGGTGCAAGGCAATCCTCCTGCGCTGGAGACCCCACACTATAAACAATTTAGTAATGGTCAGATACACTGCAGACCTGGATCTTGACAAAACTGGGTTTAAGTCTAGGAAGAAGGGCAAAGAAATACATAAAAAACATACAGAAATCCAAATTTAATATATATGGTGCTATGTAACCTGGAGCTGTAAACGAGGGAAGACAGAGAAAGGTGTACAGACATGTGGCATTTCTTCGCCTGTGGAAATCTGAATCTAAAGCTGGTTTTGAACATTCTCATCATGACACTATATGGCAGCAGAAGGGCTGTAAACTCTCCCCTGCTTTCAGAATAGCTGGTATCCTGATAGTATGGTACTGATTTGGCAGGGTGTTCAGATTTTCTCAAGAAAACAAGGGATGCCAGAATAGACTCTATGCGCCCCAGAGGTAGTTTTATATTCTCTAAGTAAAACTGGCCAGAAGAGACTCAAAGTTACAAATCTTGACTGCAGGTTAGATGTTCTTCTCCAACCTGGATGAAGTTGTGACAGACTTTGAGAGCAGGTATTAAAGCACATGCCCCTCCTCCACTTGTGTTATGAGCCGGGGAGGCTCTTAAGGCACTGGGCTTTCTGCAGTCTTAACCTGTAGGGAACAGAGTGCATGTAGGGAACAAGGGGATCTGTGGTTTTACAGTCCTAGGCCAAGACTCCAAAAGAAGTGTATTCCTATTCAGTCTTCAGGGCACACTAATTCAAACAAGAGCAGCAGTTTATACATGCAGATATACTCCTCACAGCTGTGGAACCAGACCACAGAAGTCAGGAGTAGATATTCTTCTTCTGGAAGAGTTCTTTACGGAAAAAAGAATCAATTATCAAATAAAGTGTTATTAATTTGCCACTACCTTCCCCTTTTTGATCACCTGCTTAAATATTACTGAAACAGAAGAAAACTCAGAAAAAAAATCCACAGAATAAAATAAATTATTATAGCAACACAGAGACAATATTCTTGCTCTCCAAGCTTTATTTCAAAATCTCAGATATGGAAAGATAGCCCCTAGTCTCAAGTCTTGAGCTTTTTGAAGTTTTATCTCTTGAAAAGCAAGACAGTTTGCAGATATGAGGTTCAGAATTCCTAAAATTAATATATTTTAAAATATTTTGTTTTGAAAGCTTAATAAATGTATGCAGTGCTATAGAATGACATACGCAGGAATAACTGCAATTTCCTTTGGTATCTGTGCTATGCTTATCTCCATGGTTGCTAAGCAATTTAGAAAAGAATAAGTAAACAATTTATCACTGCATACTTCTCTCCCTCAGCAAAATTCCTGGTTTTCTGTTGTTTGCTAGCAATATATACTGTGGTGTCCGGATCAGAAAATGTCAAGTTTAAAAGAAGTATGTTACCTAACTGAGCCACACACTATCCACAGCCCTTGAAATTTCTGTTGCTGAGAAGCTACAGTTATTCAGCCTGAGCCTGTCCAGTCTGGAATGAAGGACTAAGACTGATTATTGTATCTACCAGGTATCAACTAACAGCTCTTCCAAGAAACAGGTCTGTCAAGGCTTTCATATCACACTTGCAGCTCATAGACCCCAGCCCTGATCTTGTTTCCTTCATCACAGAGCTAGTGACTCCTGTTTCCCAGACTGGGCTTCACTCCAAAACCCAGGACTCCTTCATGCTGATGAGTAAACCAAGCCAAAAACCAACCATGTCAGGGAGATGGGCTTAATTGAAGGTAGAAGATGTGTGCCTCAGAGCCGCAGCCCTGAACACCAGCCTCACAGCCTGTCTCTGGCTGCTGGCACTTGAACACACAGGCTTGAGAATGAGATTACACAGGAAAAAATAGTTAAGAATAGGATTTAGTAAGAAGATGAGAGAGACTGTAGTCGATGCAGGACTTGATCAGACAACCATATTGACCAGCAGCTTGCTTATATTTGACTATTGTCTTTTATCCTCACTTCTCCATTTTTTCATGCTTATAATTCCTCCCACCCATCTCTATCCCTTTCTTTTTCCTCTCAAATAAACAACCCACCCCTCTTATTTTTCTCCCAGTGGTCTCAGATTTGCTACATCTGTAACCACTTTTGCTATTTCTGATACTGTTACCTATAACATCTCAGCCTTACATGGCATTATTGATATGGTAACCTGGACACTGTTTTCCTTCCAAGACCGCACTCTCCAACAGTATCCCACTCCAGTTACCTGTGGAGCTTGTCTTTCCCTCACATAGTTCCTCATAATGAACTGTGAAATCCGTCCATTTCTCACGGTGTTACGCTGTACTGTTTGTCAGCAGCTCACTCTGCTATTTGTTATGTTCTGCAATTTCTCTTGTTATGTTCAGTGTTTTCTTGCGGTCTGTTCTGTTATCCAAGCCTCTGGATGGGGCCTTGTCATTGCCCTGTGTATTTCAGTGGGGAATGTAAGCCATAAAGTGTCCTGGTGCAGAAATCACAAAAAAATGCAAATAATGTGCCCCTTGCATGCAATCAGAAAACTCAGTTGGAAAGGACTTCTGGAGGTTATCCATGCAAGTCTTGAGAACGCCAAGGAAGGAAATTCCCTGTCTCTTTGTGCAACCTGTTTCAGTGCTTAACCACTCTCACCATGGAGGAATTGCTTCTTTATACATCACTGGCATTCTTATTGTTGCACCTTGTTGCTGGAAAAGTTTTCACTTGTCATTTCACTGTGCGTATCCAACAGAGTCTGGTGCAGTGTTCTCTATAACCCAGTTTTAGTTAGTCTAAGACAATAGTTAGATTCCTTTTTAGTATTTTCTTCCCCAATATATGCCAAACCCACCCCTTCAGCTATCCCCAGCCACAAGAGCATACTGGTGGCCCTCTACCAGGCTCACTCCAAGGGGCTTCATCTCTTCCTGGAACACAGCATGAATGGTAAATTTGTTCCTGTACCATATGAAGTTCGCTTTCCCTATCCCATTCACATCAGCAATGTGTCTGGTTCAGGACAAAGACCAGGTAAATAAAGTCAATGGAAATAAACCCAGTTACTCAGTGGAAACAGAATTCAGCTGCATTTCCCCATAAATGGTTCTAAGAGAGTATAGGGACATAGAGATACACCAAATAAATTACCGCTTTCAATTCTGTGGAATCACTTCCCCCAAGTCAAGGCTATCTTTTGTGCAGAGAAACAGAAGGGGACAGTCTTGGATTTAAAGAATGAGAGGCAGGGAAGCTATTACAGAGCTTTAAATGAACGGAAAGATACTGTCAGAAATTCAGAAAAGGAACTCAATACCACCTGGCCAAGGATGTTAGTATTGTCTGAGTTGCTAAGCAACTATATAATAGTTATTCATTTCAAGATTAAGTAAATTTTGTCATTTAAAGTATGAATTACAGTCTATTCTGTGTTATCCAGAGGAAACCAAAATTTACTTTGCAGTGATATAGTACTTCTCGCTCTTTCACTTTACAGTAACCTGCCAGTAACATTTTCATAGACTGGTTAAGAAATGTAAAATCCTCAGTCAGAATATGGATATCCAGACAGAAGCAGCCTTCTTACCTCAGTTTTTTCCCTTTCCCTGGGATGTTTTAATGTCACCAAACCTGAAGCTGTTCTCTGCCACTCCGTGCCTCCTTTTTCTGCATCTGCATCTCTGTCAGTATATGACAGAAAGACATATTATAGTAATCAGTGCTCTGCTGAAGGCACAGCATCTTGTTTGATGCTTATGAGATTTATGAGCTAAAATAAGTCCTGGTCAGCACAGATGTTAACTGTTTCAAGCATGCTGCTGAAACCATCCCAGAATACTATTAAAAATAAATAAATAAATAAATGGTATATTAAAATAATTTACAACTCCCAGTTTGCAGCACTGGAATAGATGCCAAAATGTGTTCAGACATTTTTAAAGGCTGTTCTACCACACAAGATAAACAAAAGAATTTAGTGACATGAAGAGAGATGCCATAAAGAAAGCCACACAGGATAGAGAGGAAACTATTGAAAACATCAACAGATTAAATACACCTTCAGATTTAAGCATCTATTTATGTCTTTTTGTTATTTGTATCATATAATAAATCATATAATACATACTTCATAGTAATACATAGACTATAACATAACTTCTCATCGGTTAAAATTATTCTGGTTTTGATTGTGGCATCCCTACAATGATAATTGCCAACTAGTAAAAACTGGAGAGGTTTTATAGATCTCAACAGATCGATTCACACCGGTCAAGCACCTGACCTGTTTTTCTTTGTCAAGCAATCTCCCCACTTGGCACTTCCCAACTGCTCTTTAGGGAAGGAAGGTGATTTAACATAGTCCACCTGGGGATATGTTTATTTTTTTTAGTAAAAAACAGTTTCTTTTGGGTGTTATTTGAGGGTGAGCAATAGCCCTAGAAACTACTCAAAGAGCAGGTCTTAGGCACATGGTTGCATCATGAATATTTATCTGGTGGCACATGAAATCTCTGAGCATCTTGGCTGTGCTTTTCTCCTTCTGCAAGACACCCTCCTTTGTTGGGCCAGGGCTGCCATAGCAACAAAAGGCAGCAGAAGGCAACGGGGCTGACAGGCTTGTATATAAAGCAGGTTGGATTTTCAGGCTAATTAAAAGGTTTTGTGTTCTGGGTCACCTTGTAAATGAGATACGATGCTCAGAAAGCGGCAGCCAAAGCTGTTCAGCAGAAATGCACAACGGTTGAGCACAACCTGTAATTTTCATGGCAATGGCTCTAGAAAATTGGTTCCTGGGTCATCTTGCTAAACAGACAAAAGTTGTTTTTATGAGCCAGACTGTTAAAACCATTCACTCTGAGTCTGGGAAGTGATTCATATCAGTGGACTGCTACTCTCAGAATCCTTTTGATGCACTTGCTAAAATGCATTTAAATTAATTTTAACACAGCCTGAATGAAACATTTTTTAAAGGGTATATATACACATATATACATACATATATATACGTACATGTAAGTATGTATATGGCAGACTCAGACCTCCCCAGGGCCTCTTTCTTATACAGGGCAGAGATGTTGTGGGAACATGTACCTGCAGACAGGACCTTAAGAGCACTGTGGGGCCCCTCAGTTAATGCACAGCCTGACATACTTGCATACAGCACCTTGGTTTTACACATGCACATCTGCAAGCAGAATATTTTGCATCTGCTAGTGTTTACCTGGGATGTTGACAAGGACATCGGGACAGACATCCATCTTCCACAGGCTACTCCCAGCATGCCATTAACAAGGCTAGCTCTCTTACTGTTTTGGCTTTGTTCCTATCTTCCTTTAGCACTGTGGATCAGTCCTTTGCAGAAAAAAAAAACGTTGCATACAGTGAATCACTGCTCTGGTAGCTCAGATCAGGTACATAACTGCTCATAAATTTGGGGGTCATAAGGTTTAGTTTTCAAGTTGCATCAGAACCACTGTGTCTAACACCTACTTTTGGACTTTGCCTGATTTTTAGTGAAATGTTTTAACCTAGCCCAAGTTTGATAACTTAGTCTAAGCATGTCTGAGTGAAACCTTATGGTCTCCAACATTAAGAACCTCACAGGGATATATTAAGGCTGGTAAGATGATCTAGTCTCTTCTGGCCTTACCATTTTTTGTAATAATTTTTTCAAGCTTATCTTTCTTCTAATTCTTTTGGCTTAATGTTTGTATTCACTCTAGGTTTGTCATTTTTTATCTTAGTTACAATAACACTAACCACTGGTGTAATAATAACAGCTAATAAGAATTGTGTATATAATAAGAATTATTGGTGTAATAATAAGAGCCACAACTGTATAAAGATAAAATCCAATCAATTTGCATATTCTCTCCGCAGAGATGGGGCAGCGTCTTCCTTTAGGACACATTAGTCCTTTGAAATTAGCAAGCAATTTGCTGGTCAGTGCACCTAAATGAGAAACAGGCAGTAAATCAATGCCTACACTCAGGTCCCTGGGCTGGACAGTTATTGCAGGAGCTGCAAAATTAAACAAGATTCTTACTCTACCGTACAAAGTCAATTCAGACCAAGAATGGAAGAATGAGAGAATATTGTCAGTTCTTCAGGCAAATTAATCTTTCATCTTGCCCTCTCTTGGTGCTGCGTCAGAACTGTTGCAAAGACAGCTACTATAGAAATGGATCGGAATGGGCTTTTTGCCTGTCCTTCAAATTAGTATCACCTCTCCCAAAATACTGCTGCCTGTGCAATACTTTATTTTCTGTTGCTGTGTCCAGAAGATAAATCAGCTCCAGTAATTTGCAGCTGTTTAAAATCATTGATGGGTCTTGAGGATGCCTTCTTTGAAGGGAATACACATCCGATTAACCATGTATTTGCTTATTAGGACTCTCTTTAACCCCCTTTTATTTTACTGATACGTGGAAAAAAATGTATGGAAAGCATTCTGCAGTTTTTTAGCTCTTCAGTGTACCGGATCACTTGCAGAAAACAGACTAGCAAAACTGCTGTAATTCACTTCGATTTTTAATAGCTCTCTCGTGCTGTAGCTTCAATCTGTATGAAATTACTAAAGCGCTGAGTAAAGAAAGCAGCTGTTACAGTTGATGGAGCTACAGTATGACCAGACCTTTCTGATAGGTGTGCAATAATACTGCACAAAGTACAGACATTCACTTATAAAATATACATTATTATAAAATACAGAATTATAGCTCAAAAAAAGGCTCCCAGGTTCTTACATGAGAAAATTTCAGTACAGTATGGGTATGGTATTGTACAGTGTGGTATTGTGGTTATTTCACCGGAATCTGAAAGATACACACTCCGTGGTGGTGTGCAGTTGGATGACTGCATACCTGTATATTTAAATACCATTTTATATGTAATTGCTATTACATATAAATACATATAAATTACATATAAATACATATAATTACATATAATTGCTAACATTCATTTGAGGTTATTAAAATGATTGCTTGTACAACCCTGAGCCATGCCAGCTTGAACTTTTACATATTCATTTAAATGTGTCTGTGTTTACTCAAACAGCCCCAGCATGCAGTATAGATAAGAAAAAGAAATGCCAAAGCTGTGAGATAGAAATTCCTTTTTCTTTCCTTTTCATAATGCATTTGATCTAGTTCCCAAGAGATTTACATGGGTGAGTTAATATGATAAAATATTAAAATTTAGTCTATTAAGTTGTTTTCAAAGTAAGCTTAATTTTATCTCACTGCCAAGAGGACTTAGACAAAGCAATGTGATTTTATGCTGGAGGATTCCTGGGCAAAGGAGGATGTGTTTATTTCTCTTAGTTTAATATCTGCTCTTGAAAAACAAATGTACCTGATGCAGCAAAGAAGAATAAAATGCTCCTTCTTCTCCTTCACCATGATGTATAAAAGAGAATTTTAAAACATTCTATCAATGTTGACAAAAGATAATTTCATTCTTTGAAAAAATACCAGAGGATTGTACATATGAAGCCGGAACTGGCATAT
The DNA here is from genome assembly GCF_963264785.1 of Psittacula echo. NCBI lineage: Eukaryota > Metazoa > Chordata > Aves > Psittaciformes > Psittacidae > Psittacula > Psittacula echo. The sequence continues at coordinate 86,913,551 of NC_137737.1, read as the reverse complement.
ACTTCACGCAAATGTTTGATTAAAAGATGTGTACAATGTCTTTTCTTTAAGTGGCATGGTTCTGGATAGATAAAATGTGTGCAATACAACAGGAATCCAACTTGCCCGACAACATTTTTAATCCTGAAATGATAAGGAAGAACTTTTCAATCATTCATAGAATCACAGAAACATGGAATAGGTTGGAAAGGACCTTAAGATCATCAGGTTCCAATCCCCTCTGCCATGGGCAGGGACACCTCACACTAAACCATGCCACCCAAGGCTCTGTCCCACCCAGCCTTGAAAAACACCAGGGATGGAGCATTCACAACCTCCCTGGGCAACCCATTCCAGGGCCTCACCACCCTCTCAGTAAAGAATTTCTTCCTTAGATCCAATCTAAACCTCCCCTGTTTAAGTTTTAACCCGTTACCCCTTGTCCTGTCACTACAGTCCCTGATGAATAGTCCATCCCCAGCATCCTTATAGGCCCCCCCTTCAGATACTGGAAAGCTGCTAGGAGGTCTCCACGCAGCCTTCTCTTCTCCAGGCTGAACAGACCCAACTTTCTCAGCCTGTCTCCATACGGGAGGTGCTCCAGTCCCCTGATCATCCTCGTGGCCCTCCTCTGGACTTGTTCCAACAGTTCCATGTCCTTTTTATGTTAAGGACACCAGAACTGCACACAATACTCCAAGTGAGGTCTCACGAGAGCAGAGTAGAGGGGCAGGATCACCTCCTTCAACCTGCTGGTCACGTTCCTCTTGATGCAGCCCAGGATACGGTTGGCTTTCTGGGCTGCGAGCGCACACTGAAGCCGGCTCATGTTCATTCTCTCGTCGACCAACACCCCCAAGTCCTTCTCCACAGGGCTGCTCTGAATCTCTTCTCTGCCCAACCTGTAGCTGTGCCTGGGATTGCTCCGACCCAGGTGTAGGACCTTGCACTTGCCATGGTTAAACTTCATCAGGTTGGCATCAGCCCACCTCACAAGCGTGTCAAGGTCCCTCTGGATGGCATCCCTTCCCTCCGGCGTATCAACCGAACCACACAGCTTGGTGTCATCGGCAAACTTGCTGAGGGTGCACTCAATCTCACTGTCCATGTCACCGACAATGATGTTGAAAAAGACCGGTCCCAACACCGATCCCTGAGGGACACCACTCGTTACTCCTTTCTAAATGGACATTGAGCCATTGACCACAACTCTTTGCGTGCGGCCATCCAGCCAGTTCTTTATCCACCGAGTGGTCCACCCATCAAATTGATGTCTCTCCAATCCATCAGTTCCGTAGCCCCATCATAGAAGGCCACCAAATTGGTCAGGCAGGATTTCCCCTTAGTGAAGCCATGCTGGCTGTCACCAACCACCTCCTTGTTTTTCATATGCCTTAGCATGTCTTCCAGGAGAATCTGCTCCAAGATTTTGCCAGGCACAGAGGTGAGACTGACTGGTCTGTTATTCCCCGGGTCATCCATTTTCCTCTTCTTGAAAATGGGGGTTATATTTCCCTTTTTCCAGTCATCGGGAACTTCACCTGACTGCCATGATTTTTCAAATATGATGGCCAGTGGCTTAGCAACTTCATTCACCAGCTCTTGCAGGACTCGCGGATGGATTTCATCAGGTCCCATGGACTTGTGTACATTTAGGTTTTTAAGATGGTCTCGAACCAGATCCTCTCCTACAGTGGGCCTAGGGTCTTCATTCTCACAGTCCCTGCGTGTGCCTTCCAAGACTTGGGTGGTGCGGTCAGAGCCTTTGCCAGTGAAGACCGAGGCAAAGAAGTCATTGAGAATCTCAGCCTTCTCCAAATCCCGGGTAGCCAGTTCTCCCGATATCTCCTAGAGGGGCCCTACATTGTCCCTGGTCTGTCTTTTATTTGCAATGTACCTATAGAATCTCTTCCTGTTATCTTTCACATCCCTAGCCAAGTTTAATTCTAACTGGGCCTTAGCTTTCCTAACCTGGTCGCTAGATACCCAGACAACATCCCTGTATTCAAGGATGCTGGGGATGGACTATTCCTCAGGGACTGTAGTGACAGGACAAGGGGTAACAGGTTCAAACTTAAACAGTGAAGTTTAGATTGGATCTAAGGAAGAAATTCTTTACTGAGAGGGTGGTGAGGCACTGGAATGGGTTGCCCAGGGAGGTTGTGAATGCTCCATCCCTGGCGGTGTTCAAGGCCAGGTTGGATGAGGCCTTGGGTGGCATGGTTTAGTGTGAGGTGTCCCTGCCCATGGCAGGGGGGTTGGAATTAGATGATCTTAAGGTCCTTTCCAACCCTAACTATTCTATGATTCTATGATTCTTCCCAGGCCACCTGTCCTTGCTTCCACCTTGCATCCAGGAACAACAAAAGCAAGATTATGCATTAGAGAAAGTATGTAGTAGAGAAAAGCTAACACAGCTTTTGGCATAGGAAAGGCTTTGCATACATATGGGGAAGGTGGCTGGAGTTCTCTAAAGGTATATGTGCATTCTGGACATCAGTAATGCATAGGCAAACTTTGAATTCCTTGATGGCCTTCAGTAAGATCCCTCATTTAAGAATCTTAAAGAATCTCAGGTTTTAAAAAGACAAAATGAAAATTGGAAACAGCTCAGAGAATAGTGGAAGGTGTGATCTGAAGTACAAACCAGCTTCTGTAGAGGGAGCAGCTACAAAGAATAGCCTTCAGCCTGGAAAAAGATTATTGGGAAGGGAACATTACAGTAGGCTATATAACCACGAGTGGCATGAAGAGAGATAGGACATACATGCTCCCTATCTCTTCTAGTCCAAGAACTAAGAATTAAATTAGTGGATGGTTGATTTAAACCAAACTGAAACAGAAACCTTTTCACATAACACAAATACGAACTGCAAAACTTCTTGCCATGGGATTCTATAGATGTAAAGTTTAAATAGGTTCAAATTGCAGACTGACAAATTCATGGACAAAAAGAAAAATCTATTGAGACTTATAAAGTTCAAAGGTAATATACATTAGGATGAGGATGTCCCCATATCCTACATAAGTGGAGGCTAAGGCAATGTACACAGTCACCTGTATACAGCTATATTGCTCTGAGTCTCAACTTTCTCTGCCTGGGAATCCTCTCTTCACATGTTTATTGTGCTACTTCAGGCTGTCTCTGTTCCTCAAATAATAATAAAGGTAACAGTAACAGCAGTATTACTATGACAGTCTTTGTAAATGATTGGTCTGTATAATTTGGAGCCAAATAAATGAGAGAAAGAAGTGTTTTTACTAATTGCTTCCTTTCTTTTGCTTTCACCATCATCTCAGTGAGTTCCAACATGCAATCACAATGGTTCTTGTTCCCCCCTCCTCCCCCACCCCGATCACAATACAGTATCATTGCTGAGCAGCAAATTGGATTTTTCTTGCAATCTTTATACTCTGCAACCATAAGTATCAACCTTTAGAGATGACAGAGCTTACATGTATGCTGAGCAGCCTCAGAAAGCTTATATACATAAAAGCAGAAAGTCTGTCCAAGATAAAAGTGCATCTATGAAGATATGTGTCTTCTGCAATGCTGCATAAGAGAAATTCCCAGGCTGAATAGAAAGCAATAAAAAAGATGTCACATAATTTATGCCTATTGTACTCTGCAAACATTTCTTGATTTGAAAGTTTTTTAAGTTTCTTAATTTGAAATAAGAGCTCTGAGAGAAGAAATTTTATTGATTTTTTTCACACTTCTCTTAAATAAGATTTGTTGTATCACTGAATCCATCTTTCATTTTATTGAGTACCAGATGCCTATTCAATTATTGATTTAAGTATTGTAACCAAACATGTGATGGCCAGAAATTATATTAAAGAGCCTTAGAAAAACAGTATCTCATATTTCACCAGAGATCTCTTCAAACCCATTTTTGTCTGCTGAAAATTCTTGACTCTTGGGCTTTGACCATATAAGAAAATCTTTTATGACAATATTGGTCAAATGTAATAAAATAATAGTCTATTATTTAAAAAGTATTAGAACAGTAATAGTACTTAAAAAAAATAGCAAGATTCAAGATGGATGGCCACACGCAAAGAGTTGTGGTCAACAGCTCAATGTCCATTTACAAAGGAGTAACGAGTGGTGTCCCTCAGGGATCGGTGTTGGGACCGGTCTTTTTCAACATCTTTGTCGGTGACATGGACAGTGAGATTGAGTGCACCCTCAGCAAGTTTGCCGATGACACCAAGCTGTGTGGTTCGGTTGATACGCCGGAGGGAAGGGATGCCATCCAGAGGGACCTTGACACGCTTGTGAGGTGGGCTGATGCCAACCTGATGAAGTTTAACCATGGCAAGTGCAAGGTCCTACACCTGGGTCGGAGCAATCCCAGGCACAGCTACAGGTTGGGCAGAGAAGAGATTCAGAGCAGCCCTGTGGAGAAGGACTTGGGGGTGTTGGTCAATGAGAAAATGAACATGAGCCGGCTTCAGTGTGCGCTCGCAGCCCAGAAAGCCAACCGTATCCTGGGCTGCATCAAGAGGAGCGTGACCAGCAGGTCGAAGGAGGTGATCCTGCCCCTCTACTCTGCTCTCGTGAGACCTCACTTGGAGTATTGTGTGCAGTTCTGGTGTCCTCAGCATAAAAAGGACATGGAACTGTTGGAACAAGTCCAGAGGAGGGCCACGAGGATGATCAGGGGACTGGAGCACCTCCCGTATGGAGACAGGCTGAGAAAGTTGGGTCTGTTCAGCCTGGAGAAGAGAAGGCTGCGTGGAGACCTCCTAGCAGCCTTCCAGTATCTGAAGGGGGCCTACAAGGATGCTGGGGAGGGACTATTCATTAGGGACTGTAGTGACAGGACAAGGGGTAACGGGTTCAAACTTAAACAGGGGAAGTTTAGATTGGATCTAAGGAAGAAATTCTTTACTGAGAGGGTGGTGAGGCACTGGAATGGGTTGCCCAAGGAAACTGTGAATGCTCCAACCCTGGTGGTTTTCAAGGCTGGGTGGGACAGAGCCTTGGGTGACATCGTTTAATGTGAGGTGTCCCTGCCCATGGCAGGGGGGTTAGAAGCAGATGATCTTAAGGTCCTTTCCAATCCAAACCATTCTATGATTCTATAATTCTATGGAATTTCTTATATATTTAAATGACAATCTCTTAGTTCAATAGTATGTTTTGAAAGTGCTCCTGGGTAAAACATTTTCCCTATAAACATGGCACCTACCAGTGGTTTTGGTGATGGACAATTGTAAGCTTCTTTTTGTTTACCAGCAAGGACTGAGAATTTCTATAACAGTACAGAAGTAGTTTTGTACATATAATTTAACCTATATAATCACTGAAATTTTGAATCTTTAGCAGCATCCAATATAAAAGTTTATGAATGTCAGTAGTTAACATGAAGAGATAATGCTATTTGTGCAGTATAAGTGATATAAATATGGCCCAGATTCCCACAAAGGAACTTATTAAATCATACAATATTGCAATAATTTGTAACATATTTTCCCAGATTATATATACAAGTAGCTTCATCTTCCTTTGAGGACTATTTGGAGAAGTTTGTTAAATATAATGACCAAATTACAAATAGCAAGTAAATTAGATTCATGCCAGATCTTTAAAAATGGAATATTATGTGCTATTTCTTAGCACATAAAGGGACTTTTCTTTTGGGAGATGATAAGGAATTGTTTTGAAAATGTTCATACTGTGCATAAAGATGTTTCTCTTTTACTGTCTGCATTATGTCTTGTTGAGACTAAATACAATCTAGTTCTCAGCATAAAGTATGTCACAATACAGAAGATACAAATTCCTGGTTTGAATTAACAGTATTACAAATGCTGTTACAGAAGTATCTTGTAATGTGTTCCCCTCCATTATTTTAATTAAGAAAATACACAGAAGAATATTAAGCACATGGAAGTAACTGAAGTACACACAGCAAACACAGTGTTCTCAGAGCAGGGCAGATACTCGTGTCACCTTGCCTCTGTGCTCTGCAGAACTGGAAGGACATCTGGCAATTTCCCAGAAATGCTACAGCTATTAATCATAGTAAAATAAGAAATGACTTTGTGTTGAAACAGGAGAATCCAGAAATATTCTTGACAATGACACATCTCTTTTATTAACTTGCTGTTAAGCTCAGTATTTGGAACACTTCTTACACATTTTTAAGTCTTTGTTTATATAATTTACTTTTTAAACACATTGATTCAGAGATGTTTCAGTAAAACTGCAAGCTCAGGTAGTAGTTTCAAAGTGATCTAGTTAAAATCTCAAAGATCACTCGGGGCAAAAAGAAATAGATTACATGGTTCAGCTTCCCTATTCGGAGAGCCAAAGATGAGATTACAGAGTACCTGGCATAACTTTATTGGAAATATACAATAAGCACGTTCAATCACTTGGGAACTGCATTCATCAAAGGATGTAATTTATTAAATCATTCCAATATAAAATATTTGGGAAATCATCAAACCATTACAATCACCTGGCAGTACTTTATCAACCAACTGAATTAGAAAGGTCAATCAATGAAAATCAAACCGCTCTGCTTAGAACGATCTTTTGCATCAAGAAACATCTGGACATTATGAGAGAAACAAATTCCTTCACATGCATTGGTTCTTTGTATTACTCTGAGAACTGGCTAAAAATGAAAGTGCCTTAGTCTGCAGGGAAAAATCCTAGGAAGAGCTGTGGGTTAGATGTACAAACAGCTGATCAGATGCAGCATGTAACTCATATAACAGGTTATGTCTTTACCTATTAGACTTCACAGCTTTACATTAGGCATTCTTCATAGGAAGGTTTCAAGGGGGAAGGCTGAGCACCCAAATGCTTCTAATTCCAGTAGAAAAAAGGACAGAGAATGCTGAACTTTAACAGCTTGCAGTAAAATCCTTTGCACCTTCTTTTCTTCAACAGAAACCGATCAAGAATTTTATATTGCCTTTGTTTATCCTAAATGGAGTATAGGAGCACACTCTCCATCTTAAAGAGTCCAGCAGCATTATCTAATATATGTTCATTTGTAGCGTGTGGATAAGAAGGACAATTATTTAAAAAATAAGCAATTACCTGCAATTAGTTATTCTCTATTATTTCCAAAATCTTCATTAACTTCAAAAATATACTTTAAATTATTAATGCTCATAGGCTTTCATACCTTCCTTTTAGCTTAATTTCTGTTGCCCTGTAATATTTTAGATGCTTTGTGGCCTGACTGATGCTATGTTAATGTTATTTTTAAATAGAATTCAAGATAACCTCCATCCCAGGCACAGCTACAGGATGGGCAGAGAAGAGATTCAGAGCAGCCCTGTGGAGAAGGACTTGGGGGTGTTGGTCGATGAGAAAATGAACATGAGCCGGCTTCAGTGTGCGCTCGCAGCCCAGAAAGCCAACCGTATCCTGGGCTGCATCAAGAGGAGCGTGACCAGCAGGTCGAAGGAGGTGATCCTGCCCCTCTACTCTGCTCTCGTGAGACCTCACTTGGAGTATTGTGTGCAGTTCTGGTGTCCTCAACATAAAAAGGACATGGAACTGTTGGAACAAGTCCAGAGGAGGGCCACGAGGATGATCAGGGGACTGGAGCACCTCCCGTATGGAGACAGGCTGAGAAAGGTGGGGCTGTTCAGCCTGGAGAAGAGAAGGCTGCGTAGAGACCTCATAGCAGCCTTCCAGTGTCTGAAGGGGGCCTACAAGGATGCTGGGGATGGACTATTCATCAGGGACTGTAGCGACAGGACAAGGGGTAACGGGTTCAAACTTAAACAGGGGAAGTTTACATTGGATCTAAGGAAGAAATTCTTTACTGAGAGGGTGGTGAGGCACTGGAATGGGTTGCCCAGGGAGGTTGTGAATGCTCCATCTTTGGCGGTGTTCAAGGCCAGGTTGGACAGAGCCTTGGGTGGCATGGTTTAGTGTGAGGTGTCCCTGCCCATGGCAGGGGGGTTGGAACTAGATGATCTCAAGGTCCTTTCCAACCCTGGCTATTTTATGATTCTATGATCCATACAATCCAGGTAACAAAATGGGAAAGAGCAAAGATGTAACTTTCTCCTTTAACAAATGTCTTGAAGGTTATCATCTAACAGAGCGTACATCATCAATGTCATTTGTACATATGCTCCTTTTCAGAGAATCAATTAACAAACTAGAGAAAAAGTAGGTTCGATTTTTGTGTTTCACATGCAACTGCAAATGGTAAACAGCATTCTTGTTCTACAAAATCAACCCAAATGCACTTATTTTGACTACATTCTCTTCTCTTAAACACACATAAATCACAACAGTTACCTCTCTTCCATATTATGTTGCTTATGAACTGTTTAGGGCAGTTGCAGCAATAGCAAGATTCTGCATGGCTAGCCTAGAAACATGAGTGAAGCAAGTACAAAACAATAGAATGAGATAGTGTCACAAATTTAGAACCGGAGCTGAGCAGAATGTGGAATTTGATGGTTTAGCACTTTTTTCTGTTTGCTGGTTTAGTTTTTTATTATTCCTGATGTCTATATCCCCCAAGCCAAAAAAAACAGAATAAAATAATGTTTTCTCATACACACAGACTCCCTATAAACGCGATCCCATGATGATTCACCTATAAGGAATATTATTCCCTAATCCTCTATCTCCACTAACTACCCCAGGCACCATGTTTACCACAACCACCTAGATATCCAGGGGAAATGTATGGTCCATGCATTGTCTGTAAATCACCTCTCCCTAAGCCAGGGAAGCCTGGGACCTTCCTGCCATCAGCGAGCATGGACATCAGTGTTATGGGGTAATCATCTTCACTGTGGCCAGCACTGGGTACTTATTTTATTAACAGACAATAATAAAAAAATGCCAAAGAGCAGACATTTCACATTTTTTTAGGGGCTGTGGAGGCATTTGCCCCCCATGGCTCCCCCACTGCTCCAAACTGATCTCTAAACCCTGTGGGAAGCTATGGCCAGTATGCAAAGGCAGACTGCAGCCCTTCAGCCTTCTTAACATCTCCTGCACCCAGAATGATGTCAAAATATTCTTAAAAGTGTCCAGTAAATATGATTTGGTAACAACTAATTCTTATGAGATGAAGGGAAAAAGCAAGATGCAGACGGAAATCTACAAACTGTAGAAAATACTACCTTTTACACCACAGAATAACTGTTAAATACTGGAATTCAGAATAGAAGAATCTTTGTTAATTGGGATAACAACAGAGTGAAACTTAAAAAAAATAATAATTTTATTGCATTTTTATAAAATGGACCCTGGAAGGTACTATGATTCTGGTTATGGAAGTGTGAGAGCTGTTATTTGTTAGAATCCTTTGCCACTCCTGTGCCTTCTGCAAAATCAACTTACTCAGCAACTTTAATAATGCTGCATAATAGCAGTGAAGAAAGAATGCATAAGGCCTTGCTAGGACATTGTGTAGCTGGCACAATCAAATACATAATGTGGTGCCGATATGAAGAGAACATGGCCAAAACTGAACAATGCTTCACAAACAAATCAAATGCATAGATTTAGTCCAAGTCCTTGGCTCAGAATTTCTAGAAGGATGATGGGGTTTTAATGGTAGCAAAATTAACAGCCTTTTCCACAAAGGTACAGGAGACTGCCTAATGCAAAAGCACATTGGTATTCCTGTGGAGTGATGTGAAGGTTGTAGCTGAGACAGAAAGGATGCTCTCTGGAAAATTCAACTAATTCCAAGGGCTTCCCACACTAAGCACACCAAAGCATAGAAAATTCAAAGATTCTAGGAACACAGTTTCTCTTTCACCATCCTTTAACAAAAAGAATGTCATCTTACCTTGCCATGTGCTGCTCTTAAGAGATGGAAAGCATCAGGGTTGCGGAGAAACGATTCAGCTGCATAGCAGGCAGAGGGCAGCTGTGATGCATGGGAACAACACACAACACTTTTCTGTTAAGGAAATTTTCAGCACATGCAAAAATATGTAATATTCAGGAAGTTAAACACTGAATTCTGTTCAGGGCTTTTATTTTCAAGGAACAAATCCTCTTTCCAGTGAATCTATATGGGTATCCCTTTCCTTCTCATGCCTTCTCTTCCTACCAGCAGTAGGAGTAAATCCATTCATTACAATATTAATCATTATTAGTTTCTATGGGAAAATACAGATTGAAATAAAGGCATAGAAAGAACACATTACAAAAAAGCCATACCATGTATAGCTCATTAGCTCTGAGCTGATCAATACAGCATATAAATTGAGACATGCAATGCCAGGCTCCTCACATCTAGAATGTAAATCCTGTGATAGTATTTTCGCAGTACCAGCCAAACATTGTTATACATTAACACAGAAGTCTCAAAATTCAAAGTAATCATGTGTAAAAACTAATTTGAGAATGAGGACTACATTTTAGAATATGGTGTTTAAACCTAGACTTACAAACTGAAAGTTTTGAATGGCATTACAGCAAAGGAGTTGAATCAAAGGAGGAATCAGAATGTAAAACTAAGTATTTGGATTTTTTATTAAAGAATTAAAAAGATAAGGTCCCTCCTGGTTGAAAACTTTACCCTCATGTAACAACATTAATGTCTCTAAAGTTACTAACAGAGAAATAATGCTTAGCATGACGAATTGGAAACAGATACAGAGATGCCTGTGTACATATGTACATATAAATGTAGCGAGATTAGAAATTACTAGAGAATATGCACTTCACAGATGGAAGTAACTCAAGAGCTCCTCCAGAGGCCTCACCTTTGTTTCAAAGTAAAATTGACTTTGCATATACTTTAAACTGTTTCTGACCCCAAACATCTTTAAAACCATTTGTGATCACAACCCAATGCCTTGAAAAGCAAATTAAATAAGTCTTTGCAGCATCTCTTCAGTACTTCACCTACAGGCAAAGGTGCTAACCACAATTTGCACTACCTAAAAGAAAAGGTCCCCATGCTGGTCAGAAACCTACCACGGTCTGCAGCATACTGCAATGAAAAATAAATCAGTGTTGAGACTGAGCAGTCAAAAACCGTCCACTGTGATAAGGAAATAAAATAGTAGAAAATAGGAAATAAAAAATTTAAAAAAGGTTGGAAGGGACCTCATCTTACCTAGTTCAGCTGCCTGTCCCAAAAAGGGCTCATTTTTAAGCTATGTCTGATTGCTCAAGGATTTGTACAGGCAAGATGGAAAGATCTCTGAGGGCAGCAATTCTGCAGCCACTCTGAGCACTTGTTCCAATGCTAAACAAGCCTTGGAGTGAAGATTTCCTTCATTACAACTCAGGCCCACTGCTTCTTGTCCTTGCTCTCTATCCCTGCTCTCTTTTCAAGAAATACCTTATACTAATCCATATGGATTTTATTTTTTTTTTTAAGGGAAAAAACTATTATCAGAAAAGGACTGGAAAGGACCTCAAGAAGTCATCTTATTTCTCCCTCTGCTTTAAAACAGCAAGAACTATATCAATGTCTTATGGATGCTCTGATGGAAACTCAACAAGAAAACTACACCATTGCTTTGCTAGCCTTACACTGAGATTGTTTTTTAATGCCTAAACCAAATTTCTCTTTCATAGTGTTACTTGGCATTATGGATACATAGCTTCAGCTAGGTAACTGACAACAGCTCTCCAGGTGTGTAAACTACGGCATAAACAACTAGGAACACACCTAAATCCCATGTAGGTCTTTAAAGGGCTAAGTAAGTCTGCTATAGGATACTTGCACACAGAGCTATTTCAGAGCTCCTGCCTAACACCACTAAGTTCAGCAATTAAAACAAAGTTAATTAAGAGAAATTGTTATTTAATAATTTGCTGGTGCCAAAACCATTAAGTTACATCTGGAAGGACAAATATAAGCACAAACGGTCCAAAGTTTCACAAATCCCCAAGATTAAAAGAGGTGCTCTTGCTTCCACTATAGAACTACTCTTCTGCATACACACTACGGCTCTGGGCAGTGAGCTCAACATGCTGGTTTATGTTTGGGAATATCTCTGGTATGAACAATTGCAGATTTCACAAATGAGGTCGCAGCTGATCAGAAATGCTTCAGGTGACAATCACTGATGCCCAAAAATCTTTTCCTTCAGGCACTAAAAGGGAAGTTTACCCACAAACCCGAAATACCAGGTTGACATTATCTTCAGATATAGTCTTTTAACAGCCAAGTTCTGATATAAATTTCACTTCTATCACTGTCAATGAGGAATATGCTGGTTTTCACAGGCTTCACTTCATTCTCCAAAGAGTAACACAGAACAGAAAAATGTCAGAATTTAGATTTTTTTCTTTTTTTTTTATTCAACAACCTGCTTACAGAAAATGAACAGAATCAAGCAAAAGTTTACATTAAATACTGTACAAAATATTAACATTGTTGAGGAGCTAGGGCTCGAATAAGCTCACTTTCTATATTCTCAGCCATCTGAACTGCAGCTCATAGAACAAAACATCTGAAGGGTTTCTTAGCTGCAATTCATTATGACACACAGAAGAATCACAGCCTTTGAGAGGCTCCTGTTCAGCAGAATTTGGTATGATGAAAGCAGTCAACTGTACTGTAATAAAAACCAAAGCAGTTTACAAATAAAGAATAGTCAAATATAGTAAATACACTTCTCTTTTAACCGGCTGAAGCCACCATGCTCAAGCACACTTTTCAGAGGACAAAACCCATGATTTTCTGCTCTGGAAATGTACTTTGTGGGAAGTGCTACATAGTGATGCCCAGTAGGCAATGACATCTCCAGAAACTTTCAGGAAAGAACAGATTACCACAGGAAGTTTCAATGGCAATCTTTGAGTAAAAGTCTTCAGAAAGATTCAGCAGCTTCAGACCAGAGCCATCAGCAATCACTGAACATCTTCACAGTCCATCACTGCCATTTTTAGTACAGTTGTTACAACAGCTCAGATTCTCCCTCTCTCCAATATATAGTGGCCTCAGTTTATGGAATTGACAATTTTAGAGCTATCAAAGGCCATCTTAAGGCGGAGGATCCTCTCCTCGAATAGCTTTGTACTTTGCCATGTCTTCTGGGAACACCTTTGTTAGTTCTTGAATTAACAGACTTTTAAATTTCTGGAGAAAAAAAGCAGAACATATACACCACCTGCATAATTTATTTACATTTTCTCAAGCAATGTTACCTAATAACAGAAGTGTTTGTATACAACACTACATTTCAATGACCTAAGAGAATGGAACCCCCCAAAAAAAACCCTCAAAACCACACACAGAAACAGTTATGTTTATAAAATTTACAGAAAATGCTCAGGTGAAATCTGCTAAGAAAGCACCAGGTAAACTAAAATGCTTTCAGTTTCCCTTAAATTAACTAGTATTTTCACCTAAGAAATATAAAATAGTTAGACCTCTCTAGTAAACTCTGATGCATCAACACCTGCCTGACCTTATTAAGCAAAGCTGACAAAGGACATCCCCTTTATTTGACATGGAATCCCCTCCACCTCCAGAACTCACACCTGGCTTAGAAATACGTAATTCTTCCTAAAGCTTTTACAAGCACAAAGCATATCAAATACCTACATTCCACAGAACTAATTTTAAGTCCAGCTAATGAATGTTTTGAAACACAAACAGCCCTTTCTCAAATCTCACTAAACTTCCTTTTCTGAATGTGTATTTCAGGAGTAATTCCAGCAGTTAATCAGTGCAGCAGAATGCTTGGATTCATACTAGATGAAAGTACAGGTTCAGAAAACCCTAAACACTTTCATACATTTTAAATAATTTTATAAAGATTAACTCATGCTTATGTATAGTACATTTAACATTTTAATACTCTTAAGATCCATTCAACACTGGAAAAATACCCCTTCTGTTTTGCCTATTACTAAATTTACACACACCACAGTTAGAAATCTACAACATTGTGAGGTACTCTCTAGTGTTCAATATGAAAAACAAATGCCCTGTAATGCTACATGCAACTTTAACCAAAATAAAATCATAGTGACATCTGCATCTCCAGATGTGGGATGAGTCACACTGTTTCTTTTAGAACATGCAACATTAGCATCAATTAAGGTACAGCAATCCAGAGCAATTCCTAATACAAATCAACTAATAAGGGAGTTCAATAACCGCACAAGTGAAAACTCCTCACATACCTACAGGAAAGTAAAAACTTATCAAACACATTATTACATTACTACTTTCATTACTTCTGGTTTACCTTCATTGTGTCAATTTTTCCTTTTACTTGCTCATTTTTAGCCAAAGCTCGCTCCAGACACTCTTTAGTGTAAAGCTGAGGATTGCGGCCTTGATCTATGTATCTGAAAATAGAAAAGAAAGATACTACCTACATAATTATTCACCTTGTTGTCTTTCTGTTACTACTATTATCCGAGATGTGCATTTTAAAAAATGCATTTTAACTCAGTCATTTCCAAAAGACAGTTCAAGCAGGGAACACCTCAATCGGCAGACACAGACGTATATTTTTGCTTTGCAAGGTATGTGCCCGAGAAAGGTAAATTCCATCACTGAGCAAAGAATACTCTTGGATTTACAGATAGAGTGAAACCCTAGCTGAAGTCCTGTATTGCCAGCAATACACTAGATTATAACAAACCATAGACATCCAGACTTATACGAAACACTAGCAAATTAACTTGTCAGCTATACTGTAAAAGCTGTCTTGCATAGCTCTTGTTCTACATGCATGATTTTACTTCTAATGTTCTAATTTTCTGCCAGCAAGAAGAATGCCACTACTGAAATGAAGCATCTAAGTACTGGCCTAATGGATTTCTAACTGCAACTTTAAATCCTGATTCTACCCTAGTGTAAAAGCACATTTCCAAAATCAAAGCTTACTCACCAAACCACTAGGTTCAGCAAAATCTATATTAATATCTACATATCTAAAGTAAACGTAAGTAAAAAAACAAAACACAAAACAAAAACCCAAACAACCCAAAACCAAACAAAAAGAATAAAAAGGGAGATCTGAAAGCAGGTGCATAATTAATCACTTCTCCTACTCTCCTGCCTTCCCACAGACTGAAGGTACTTCTTACCTTCTTCTGCCTGCTCATGTTCTTGTGAGGCATTTGGAAAATGGAGTTTAAGAAACAAGCAGTCCTCAGTGAAAATACAGAATCATAGATTGGTTTGGATTCGAAGAAACTTTAGAGACCATCTCATTACAACTCCCCCTGCCATGGGCAAGACAACTCCCACTAGACCATGTTGCTCAAAGCCCCAACCAACCTGGCCTTGAACACTGACAGGGATGGGGCTGCCACAACTTCTCTGGGCACCCTGTTCCAGTGGCTCACCATCCTCAGCAGCAAAAGCACACTATTTCATATCACGCAAGTACAGCGCCTTTCCTTCTATGCACAACGTTACTTACTCAAACACTTCCAGGGGCACACTAATATCGTGCAGCTGCTGCCGGCACTTGTCGATATCCTGCAAGCCCGTCACCATGAAATTCCTGTAAGAAGAAAACGGGTTGTTTTTAACCAAGAAAGGGCGGTACTGCGCTAACCCTAACCCCGGCTGCGAGGGAGACCCCGGCGAGCCCCCCTGCCCTTCCGCCTGCGTTAGGGTGACAGATCCCGCCGGCCGCGGCCTCTGGCACCCCGAGGCTGCCGGCTGGGGGGCGGCGGCGAGGCCCGGCAGCCTGGCCGTGTAACGCAGAAGGAGCAGGCGGAGCGTCGGGCGCCTCACAGTTTCTGGTTGAGGCCAGCCTGGCTGCTGGGCTGGAAGTCGCTGACGATGATGCCGAGCTGCCGGATGTTCTCCACGAACTTCTCCAGATGCTCCTCCAGCGAGTCGAACTTCTCCGCCATCGCCATGACGGCCTGCACGCACCTACCGCTTCCGGGCAAGCACGCAGGCGCGGACGGCGGGAGGCTGCATTGGTCACGCCCCTTCCACGCCCCCAGGAGCCAGGCCACGCCCCCTGCCCCTGTTCCTCGGCCGCGTAAACCCAGTTTGTCGGTTCCCATGGCTTATGTTAATTGCGCGTCTCGCCCCATGCAAAGGTGCTCTGCCCGCCAGCAAGCGGAGAGTGAATTCGAGACAAAGTATATGATCTATAAATCCTCTTGGCACGAGTCGGTATTTGCTTTGGTCATCCCGGATTTATCAAATACGTGATCACAAGTAATGAGAAATGCTTCTTACCTTGGAGCTAATCAACACAAATTATAATCAACATCTTTTCTAAAAGCCAGGTAGTTGGAGTTTGATAACATGGATCATTCAGTAGCTCTCGGAACTGCTTTCCTTTCTTCCGTTACCATATAACATCCTTTGGAACATTTCAGTAGATCCTAGTGGACCAGGAAGCACATAGTGTGATTAATAAGTTCTTTGAATAAATTTCCAGCACCCCTTTTGGAATGGTGATATTTGAAATCTCAGTACTAACTGATATGGCCTGCCAGACACGGACTGCTGTGTCCAGATCCTGATGTGTAGAGACAGGACTTGACTTCTTAAAGACAGAGTCTTGCCAGCCCACTCCTATAAACCTGCAATAATTTACTCTCATTGTTTTCCTATCAATTACCTTTTTGTCTGTCCTCAACAAATATTAGCACATTGCTTATATTTTCAGCCTATCATTTGGAATGTCTCTGCTTTTGAGCGGTTTCCCTTCCTGGGCTGCATAGATGTAAAATCATTCCTTATTTTCAGACCCATTCAAATCCTGTGTCTGGCTCTAATTTGCTTACCACCCTCACCCTGCACTCAAACTCCACTCCTCATCCATTCTCAGTGCAGAGCCCACTTGCTTCTTGAAAACTTTCCAGAAAGGTGTCTGTGTGCCCTTTACTGTTAGGTGGGGCTGCTGGTGAGTATCCCATCACCTCTCTGTATCCCAACCAATTCTTCATTAAATTACCTCATTATCCACAGCTGCTGCTGGCTGGTAGAGGCTCTGGGTTAGGGATCATCCCTGTGAAGTTCCTAGCACCTCATTCATGGGTAAAGGTTCTACAGACAACTGGGACATAGGTAACTGCACAGATCTAAAGAGCAGATATTTTTCTGCCTGCTTCAGACCCCATGTCTAATCAGTAGATATGCTCAGTTCACACCTGATCCCACTCACAAAGGCAGCCCTCAGACCTTCCTTTTATCTGGTAACAAAAATGGAAACCCAGAGTTCAGGACACCTGGATTTCCATCTCTCTTTTTTATCTGCAAGGATCAGAGCCTACAAAAACCCTTGACCTCTGAGGCTGGGATATATTTGGCAGTGGAGTCCATTCAGTCCCTGTGGCTGTTCTACTTTGTGCGAAAATTAAGTATTGCTTGAGCAATGGGCAGAGCAGGTTTGGAATATCACACAAAAAGAAATGGAGGAACCAGGGACTGACTACCTCATAAGGGCTCTTTATCTTCCCCACCTGTCTTACATCTGGTAATTATGAGTCTTTGTCTAAACTATGTAATAAATAGAAGCAGTAATAGTAATAGAGGTTCACTTGATAACAAACAACACAGTAGAATTATCTGTGTAATGACAAAACATCAGTCTATATTAAATAATCCAGCTACTATTTTCCCTGTGGGGAAATTCCCATGGCACATCACAATAACTGTATGTTTTATAAATAGATTATTTCCAGTATGTCTGTTTTCAGGTGAATCTGAGAAGATCAGTCCAGTAACGTCAGCAGATAAGAATCTGGTGCTTTGATTCACAATGGAGGATTTGAGTGAATGTTTGAAGTTGGAACTAAACTAAAATAAATATGATATTCAATCAATATTAGATTTAACGTATTTTATGCATTTGTAGCTATAACTTGCAACCATTTCTGTTCCACAATGTGAACCACCAAAAGCAGCAATTCTTAATTTCTTGGATGCATCTTTTTATTAGTTATATTTTTCCACTTTTATATCAATGAGAAAAAAATGTAAAAAACCTTCTAACGGTCAGGTTCTTTTCTGCGTCACCATGCTAGTTCAATAGCAGCAAGTTGAGTCTTTGGTAAATATAAAGCACCGTTCAGGGGTTTGTAAGATTAAGTATGCTAACCCACAGTTAAAACACAAGTGACTGTAAAAAGCACAAAATATTAAGGAAAATATAATGCTGTACAGATGTGAAATTATAAAAACAGTCCTAGGCTGCAATGTATGTTTACTAGGCTAGTTAAGTTACATTAATGAACTCTGTTAGATAAATGTATACAGTGCCTTTAAGATAGAAAATTGCTGTAAACATATTACCAGTTATTAAATTGTTCTCAAGATCACCAACTACAGCAGTGTTTTCCTGTTTGGGGAAAAGAAAATAAACCAAGGAAAGCTGTGTTTCTATGAGAGGAGTGGGAAGAAAGAAAGGTCTGACAAATTACTCAATCGATCAATAAGCACATGGAGCAGAAAGATTTAGAAAAAATACCATAATTTATATTGTAAGTAACTATATTGCACTCCTACCCTGATTTCCATGCAGAGAGCAAGCAATTACTGGCTTGTAAGCTGGACATCTGTGCTGGGCAGCTAAGTAGGGTTTGTAATAAAGGATAGAATGAGAGGCTATGTGAATCAGTATGACCCATTTTGGAAGAGTGGCACAGATTACATAGAAGAAAATCCTTTTTTGTAAACCTGTAATAAATTTTTCAAGGGGTCAGTAATGATGCAGGTAAGACTGTTTAATTGATACAATCTACTTAAACTTCTCATCAGCTTCTGGTGAAATCCTTAGGCAAAGTCTTTCAGGGAACTAAAGCAATGGCATAAGGGGAGAAATCCTAGACTGAATAAAGAACTGACTACCAGATAGAAAGTGAAGCATAGGGGCAAACATTTAATTCTTGCAGGGGGGAATTGTTTCCAGAAGAGTTTTACAGGGAAGTGGGCTGAAAATTCTGCCATTCTGTATAGTCACAGATGACCCAGAAGAGAGATCAGCTGGTGCAATGAGAAAATTGGCTTATGAGAAAGTTATTTGGCAGAATAAAGATGAATACACATTGTAGGACCTGAAAAGGCTTGGTGGCTGGGCAACAAAATGTCAGAAGAAATTCAGACAGATAATGTAAAGCATTGCACATAGCAAGCAAAAAAACCCCAAAAACCTAGTTTCACATGAAGATTCACGGCCTCTTGACCATCACCATTCAGAAACAAGACTCAAGGATCACATTAGAAAGTTCCATGATAACATCAGTTCAGTGATCGGTGCTGGTCAGATGTCATATGGAGAGTTACGAGTTGTTAGAAAAGGAATTTGAGAACAAAGGAGAAAATGTCACTGTGCTACTGCATAAACCCACAGTTCACTCCAAACTTGAATACTGTGTGAAGTTCTGGTTCCTGGAGGAGATCTGGAAGAGTCAGAGAAGGCCTGCCAAGATGACTGTAGATGTGAAATAGCTTCTGCACTAGGAAAACATGAATAGACAGGGACTCTTCAGCTTGAGAGAGAGCCTGCTGATGACAGCTATGACTGATACATTCCTGTATTTACAAAGCCACAAGTGGTCTGGAGCCTAGGCTGTCTTTCAGCCCAAAACCTAGGGGCCATCAATTCAAGCCAGCAAGAGACAGCTTCAAAGCATGCAGAAAGAGGTGATTTTTCTCAAGCAAGGTTTAACACCCTTGTTGAACTATTTGCCAATGGATACTATGGATAGCAAAAACTTCACTGAGTTGAAGGGAGAATGGGACAAATGCTTGGTAGACAGAATCAGAGAGAGGTAGATAAACCCCACCTGGCTCAGGAAATCCCATGAACCAAAGGTAGTCCAAGCCCAGCAGAGTAGTCAGGAGTGGTCCCATAGATGTTTTTCTTATCATTACTCTTCAACATTTGGTTCTGCTCACTGCTGAGCACAGGATACTGTCCCAGATGGAGCTTTTATTTGAATCTGTGTGGTTACTGTTATGAGGTCCTGCTTGAACTGTCAAAGAATGACCTTTGCTGTGTAGGATGGAGACAGATTACAGTGTTTACTTACCAAGCAGAGCATAAAAAGATTGATTTGAGACTCTATATATGGCCTTGAGGTCTGGAAAAGCCTCAGCTCATTATTTTCTCTTTTGGTGGTATATATACTCCAGATAAATTACTTTTCCATTATAATATGGCACAACACAGTGTTTAATTACTGAAAGTGCTTGCATAGTCCTTTTTCTTCTCAGAAATATAAAGAGCAACAAATAATTTAGCTGTTTATCCATCGCTGGAACTGTGATTCTCCTCCCAGCTCCTGTTTTCTGCTGCTGGCTAATAAAATTGAAGAAGTGAACAAAGAAAATGGAACTCACTGAGTTCCAGTGCTGTATGTTTTCTCTCCTTTTGTTTTTCTCACTTTCTGTCTTTGACTTTGTTACTGTTTCCTTCGGCATGATTTTATCTAATGCACTGATCACTTCTTCCTCATTCTTCAGACCCAGAAATGGAGGTTGAAAGTTCACGTCATTAAATGGGAGCACCACCTGCCTAAGAATTCCATTTTATGAGCCAGCTACCCTTTTTATTTTAATTACAAGTGATAAGCAAAAGAGAAGCAGGGAAGATAGATGTGAGCAGCATAGAGAATGCCATTTACCTGCTCTTGATATATCAAGTTGATGGTATTTATGTTTAGGATGGTTTTTGACTCACTCAGAAGCATGCAGTATTTTCACATTTTCCTGCATAAAAATAATGTGAAAGAATAAAATAAACAACTTTTTAAAATCCCATTATTCAGCTGAATAAGAGGTCTAATTAGTTTCCACACAGATTTGGTATTTAGCAACTTTTTCATTAATGACTTTCAATCACATGTCTTGCCACAAATAAGCAGGATGATGCATTTATGCATCATGGCTGGATCTCAGTCTTACAGAAATAATCTGAATTTATTTATCTCAGAAGCAGCAGGATCAGGATTTTGTTCATACAATAATTTTTGCTCTTCCAAGTCCTGTAAATCTTGAGATGTTCTGGGACCTGATCCAAAGATAACTGAGCCTCAGGAGACTCTTTCTATAGACGGTAAAGGATATTGGATGACAGAGTCTGTTCTCACAGGTCTGGCTCAAAGGAGGTCAGCAAGACACAGCAAAGGACATCCATATGTTTCAGGATAGGAGCATTATTTCCATAGTGTAATGACAATTCACCTAGATCTGCAATACTGAAAACTTTTAATTCATAGTACTGTTAATATCCCAGAAAAAAAAATAATTCTTAATTTTGTTTAAAAAAAAAAAAAAAAGCTGAGAAATCAGAAGTATTATCTGTTGGTTTGGGGTTTTTTTCCCCTGAAGGATAAAACATATTCATCACAGTTTATATTGCATCCATATTGCTGCCATATGTCATTTAAAGCAAAATTAAGATCTATTCTTCTGAAATGCAGATTTGCTTTCAATATTTATCAAGTAGCTTCATGTGATTTTTTCCACAGCTGTGAAAAATACATATATATATTGTACTCTTAGAAAAATATTCTCCTCATTATATAATACCAACAAGTGAGGCTGATTTGCCTATTGCTGATTTTTGTTTGGTTTTTTTTTTTTTCTTTTTTTCAATTTTTGTTTTCTGTAACTCAGGCTAACTAGTGCCCTGTATTTAAAACTGGTACTCTTTTCATTACCGGAGATGCAGGAAAGAAGGCATAGGAATATCCTGTGCAATAAGATTTATTAAGACCCCCAGACCACATGTGTGCGAGCAAATTAAATGAACCTGGGACCCTTCTCTTGCAGTGAGTCCAACTGGTGTGAAGTAGCCCTTATTTGTATTCCAACTCCTGAAATATACTTGAAAGCAATTCTGGAAGAATAACGTTAGTCCAGATTAAAAAGCTGGCTGGGTACCACTGTCACAGTTAAACAGCATGGATGCTTGTGTCCCTGCATTTGTGCCCTTCCATGGCATTTTTCTAAGGTAGATGTATTATTCATGGTGTACAAGAAAAAGGAAGTAATGCTCACATGAGTTCAAACCAAAACCAATCAGAAAATCAGAAAAGCTACTTAGCATTCACAGTTCTACCCTGTTGTAAGAAGCGTTTAAACAACCAAGTTGTGCAGAGTCATGGTTACGGCCAGTACAGAGCCACCAGCACTGCTGCCTTGTGGCTGGGAGTAGTCCTGTGGCTTGCATGGGTGTTCTGCAGTAGAAGCTGGCATCAGCAAGCACCACAGAGTTCAGCCAGATCAATATGAAGGGTCTCCCATTCACCAGAACAGCCCACAAGCTGCTTCCAGTTCAAACTGGGACTACCAGGTTGTCCAAGTCACTTCCGAACTGCTCAGGTTCAAATCAATCACAGTATATGTATGCATGGGAAGTTGTAGGCAGTGAAGGGATTTTCAGAACATGGTGGGGTAAAAAGCTTGAATGCATGGCATATTCTTTTTGGGGGGGAGGTCAAGTAACTCTTCAATTTTAAACTCATTCTTCACACTCTTTTGTGCTAATATCCCACCCTCTTCACAATTTACCTGCATTGCTGGGAAAGATACTTTACCGTTCATGTCCAGCATCCAGTCTTTAAATAGGTTTTACTTACAGATGTCGCCTGCAGGAGACTCTAATTTATAGCTATTGATTCTTTCCACATCTCTGTCTACCTGATGAAGAAATGCTTTATTGTCCAGTTAGTTTTGTTCTCAGATATCTATTCTCTGCTTTAATCAAATAATTGAATCATCTCTCAGACTTCCATATGATAAATTAAACACCATGAACTCTTTACATCATTTTCTTTAATGACTTTCAGCTTTTTCGGTGTTTCAATTTTTTCAGTATCATCAGAAAAGGGAAGATGACCTGCACATCAAAATCTGGTACTGGTCTCTGCAGAGGTATTCATCCCTGTACTCCCATGCCTTGCACTGCTCTCATGTATCCTTTTCTGTCCAATGCACTGCAGGACTGCAAAATTCTTCTTTGCCACAAGATTCCACAGGAAGCTTGTGCTGACCTGGTACATTACAACCCCTAATTTCCATTACAGTTTGCCACCATAGGCAATATAGTCTCCAGTTACAGGAACTTGCACAGTTTGCTCCTAGTAAGATGATTTTGTTTTTATTAAAATGCATTTCTTTTACAACCACAATTACTCAGTTGAGCCTGCCTCTACACTATTTATCACTTCACTGGCCTTTCTGTACACTCTTTCTTAATTTTATATTTACCTCCAGATCATCAATACAACTATTCAATTATTCCAGTAGCAGTCCCCCAGGGAACTTGGCTAGCAATATGGCCAAATAAAATCCCACTCAGGAGTGGCCCTGGGAGCAGATCACTCCGCCTACCTCATTGCTCCCAGAAGTGATTTCAGAGTGATTGGACCAGCTTGATGTGACCTGAAGTGAAGTCTGGCACAAGAAATTACTCCAGAGTGCTCTTTTTACAAACTATGGATGAGATTGTGTCAGATTTGCCCTGTTCAGCACTGCCATGTCCACCCCTCTGGGGATGGCCTGGTGAGCCTCCTGCCCCAGCATTTCTTCCAGGATGTGCTTTCAGTAAGTGCAGTCAAAACACCTCTGAAACAAAATGTGGCCTAGAGACAGATGTGTCAGCAGAGAAAACCAATATGAGCAACAGTTCACTGTTGTACATTGATGCTGGATGCTGGGGACCAATGTATATTCCTTGATTCTCTTCCCTCCATGGACACTTCTGATAGGGAGCTGCAAGCTCTACCTGATCTCACTTTGGCAAGAACATACTGTTTGCCAGAGGATGGAGTAACAGAATATACTGAGTGTCCTAGGGGCCATGACAGAGAAGACTGATCATGCACAGGTAGGGAACAGCCAGGTGCCAGAAAAAGGCCAAGGGAAAAGGAAGAGACCATCTGTTACTCAGAGCAGGAGGAAATCAAATAAGATAAATTGATTCAGGAATTGTTTGGTTCCCTGGCTGCTCAAGACCCTTGGTGTTATTGGGTTGACATCAGCCCTTCCACTCTCTGTCTTCCCTTTGCCACCAGAACCACAGTGGCAGACTTGCTTACAGCCTCCTTGGATGGGTACCACACGTATAGGGATGAAGCCTTTGCCAAGCCTGATGAGACACCTTTAAAAATAAACATACCTTACTAGAACCCTGGGTATCTTCTCAAATGAGATGATACCCAGGCTGCTTCTTCTCATTTTTACATATTTTTCTGCTTTCACATTTCATGTACAAAAGCCACCACTGGCTCAGAGCCCAAGAATATGTATGATATATGGCAACATTTGTAAGGATGGGTGCAGGTAGATAAAGACCCAGTTTAAACCACTATCCAGCCCTGTGGCTATGACTCTATGCCATGAAGGCGAAGTTAAAAACCCTGCACTTGGCAGCTCTCCTCCCAGAAAATGTCCGTCCGTGTTTGGCAGTGGCTGAAAGAAGACCAAGCTGGGAAGCTGGTACAGTGGTCCAGCCTTGGTGAAGGAAAGAAGTTATCTTTAGGGTGCAGCTCCTGCCATGTTCTTCCCCTGATCTCCTGTGGTCACAGTGAGAATGACGTTTGAGCATTCAACTCACCCATGCAGTCACTGCAATGCTAGGCCTTCCATGTCCCTCCCAGTCTGGACCTCCCTGTGAGCCAAGCCTCACACTAGGTATTAGCTCTCGGGTCCTGCTGTGTGGGTTGTGTGCAACCCAGAGGCTGCATGGGAAGCTGAGGCAAATTGTTGTTTGGTCTGAGGGATAGCAGGGAAAACCCAGAAATTATAGGGGAGTTTTCTATAAACTGTTTTATGTAGGAAAGGTACTGGTTTTACAAGGGTTCATGGAGCATTGTGCATCTTGTATGTGATCACTGTCATGGATGTATGGAGAGAGAGTCTAGGAGCAGAGAAAAGAGAAAGGAGGCCAATCTTATGCTGTATTATTGTTGCTGGGCTGCTCATCATTGGTTTGGCATTATAGTAGGCAGTAGTGCTGTATGTGACTCTGCTGATAGCCAGCTATGTCTCAGTGGCTGAGTTTAGAACAAGCATTATCCATCACTTGTATTTGTGGTTTAGGTTTACAATAGACTTAATTTAATCTTCTGTGTCTTAAACCCAAGAGGATTTTGTGTTCTTATTTCCCATAACTTAATCTAAAAATAAGGGCATTTCCAAGAATACATCCATTCTGTCTTAGACAACCAGATAAAACAGTATTCTTTAGAAACCAAAGAAGTTACTGATTTCTTCTACTATAGTTAATTGCAACATACTAGCTTTCACAGAAACAGCCAGGCTTGAAACAGCCAGCTGAGATTTGCTCTGTAGTACAGCCATACCAGTCCTGGAGAACATCTTCTGAAGTGCACCCAGGGACTTCCAGGACTTAAGCACAGGTTTGGTCCTGCTGTCCTCTTGCAGATGCTGCAGGAGAAAGTGCATGTTGTTGCGCAACCTAATACAGAGAAGCCTCCATCTTTTGGCTTGCTAATGACAAACGCAAGCAGCCAATCTATAACTGTGTATACAGCTTCTCATAATCCACTATCTCCGTGTGCATCTGCACATGTTAGAACAGTGAACAGGAAAGGAGCAGTGACCTGCACTGATCCCATAGGTGATGCAGAAGACCTTCTCTTGCAACATCTGTGCTGGCAGCCAAAGGCGACAAACCATTTGGTTTTTCATGGCATATAACACAGTGCTCACTAGATTCCTCCTTACCTTGGCTTTGCAGAAGCAGCAGTGAAGAATGCAAGGAACTGCAATTTCTATTTCCAGAGTACAAAGGAGAAACTGTATTTCTGGAACCTAAGTGGTGAAGTACGTGAATGTCAACTGATGGTAAAAAGGACCAGTATTGCATGTCTGATGCCGTGCATTTAGTGCACTTGTTGTTCCAGCCATGCGCATGGATAACTGCTGACTGCGAATGCTATCATTGGTTGGTCCTGTTAACATAATACAGGTCTTACCTTTTTCCAAATTCCAAAATGTGCTTTGGGCTGGAGCAATGTTTCTGTAACTTTCTGTAGATGTGACCTCCTTCAGGACCTGCCTGTCCTTCTGGGACTTCTTTGAGTAAGCCGTGTATCCATCTCTCTAGCCTAGGACCAGTGAACTACCAGCTGGTGGCAGCAGCAGCTTCTCCAAGATGAGGGTGTGAGGTCTTGATCGCAGTTCCTAGTGACCCTTTATGACAGTGTATGAAAATACACACTCCTCACTTTTAAGAAACTGAGCCATTGCCAGTAATCTTGCAACTAATCCAACTATTTTTAAAGAATTTAGCTTCTCGAATCCTTTGTCACCCCTTTGAACTTTTTCCTTGGTAGCTTGGGATTTATAATTGGCATTGAGAAACATGAAGCTAAAGCATGCCTCCTGTGATGACGGTGCTGATGTTAAGATCTTAGGAAAAAGGAGGAAGAGTTCATTACCCATAAATGTGTTGCAATTAACCTTTCTTGCTTTCTTGCTGCAAAGAGGAACATGAGAGAATGTGGTGAGATTTAAGGGAACACTAAGGTAAAGGATTGACTGGAGTCAAAGCAAAAGTGTTTAGCAGACATCAAAGATGAGAATATACTGTGAATCCAAATGTGATCTTCTCATCATCTTATACAAAGGTTCTACTACTTTCCCATCTCTACTAAGAGTACCTCACTGAGTGCCATCTTCACTCACATTAGCCTTTTCCTATAAAGCCGCATGACTGGAGAATATTTGGCTCCACATCCTCTTTATCACTTCTACCAATACACTCTTCTTTCTTTATCTCTTCTTTCTTTGTCTGCCTCTCCAGATTTATGTAAGAATTTCTTATAATTGGCCCCTCAGCACACGACCTTCTGCTCTGCACTTTGTGCTGTTGAACTTTATCCTATTTGTGTTACTTCAGGTGAGCAGGAGGTCTGTGATGCAGCTTTAAAACTTCAGAAGCCAAAAATTATTTCGTGGCACCATAAGGTATTTAAGACTAAATTATTGGAATTCCAGCATTCTGCCTTTAAAGTTGGAGCTAAAGTTGGTCTATCTGTGTTAATCACATGTGGTTCACATTGACATCTCTCTATTACTTAGGTGACCTAGAGACTCATTACCTTTGTCTAGCTGGGGGTTTGCTGGTACCCTGAGCGGATAATAAGCTATATCTGTGTGTCCCTTTAGTGCTGCTTTCAGGCTCAGCCGCTACACCCTGACTAGTGAAACAGGTCTGGCAGCAGCCCTCACCTTCATGTGGAATGAACTGCAGTGGACGCAGGTCACCCCTCAGGCTCTTCTTGGAGTAAAGAACCACCCATCACTAGCTGGAGACTGCAAAAACGGGGCTACCTAGTGCTCAGATGCGTACTGTTTGCCCACAGTTTAAAGCAGAAGAGCTGTAAGGCCTCAATAATGGCCCTGGTTCTCTGGTTATATGCAGGAGCCCATGAGTTCACGATCTCAGACCTTTAGAAATTCTAGCCAGAAAATTCAGAGAGTCACTGTCTGTCACTGACGAACAAGAATTTTTTTGTCTGGAGTAAAGTGACCATCATACAGTTGCCATTCCTCTGTTCCATGAGATACAGCTTCCTCACTGAGCAGCTACAGAATGACCGTAAAGGTGATATTGTAAGATGAAAATGGGGCCAGAAGATATCAAGGCTGAAGGTGGAGCAAGGTGAAGCATGCATTGTACCTTTATCTCAGGAGAAATTTATGAGTGACTTTTGTGCTTTACAGTAAGACATTTCTCAGCATTACTGACCATATCTTGCATTTGTGTGTGAGTACAAGAATGGAAAAATACATGTGTGTTTATGAGATGGTCACCTCTGACACAAAGTTCCATAATTCAGAATTCCTGGATGCAAACCTCTTTTAGTAAGTAGCAATACACGAAGGTGAACACCATGAACACAGAAAGCCTCTTCTGAATATTTCCAGTGCTGTGCAGACTTAAAAAGCAGACAGGCAATCCTGTTCTCCAGGGATCTTATTTACCTCACTCATTATCAAAAGCTGTTGCTGTGATATAATGACTATTCATTTAACTCATTTATTCATTTACCCAGGTACCCTTTGCATTTACCTGGGCTTATCACATCCATGCAGTGGAGGTTACCTTGTTTATCTAGCTCAGTGAAAGAGATTAGAAATGCCACATGGACTACTGACACAGAGAGGAAGGTAATTTTGGAGGATGTGTCAACAGTAACATAGGGACTGCATGTACACTTTTACGGGCTTTTACATTCCAGGAGAGAACATTTTTGTGTCTTTCATCCTTCTTGATGTTTGTTGCTAGAAATGCCTTTCCTCTGAATATCCTTTTAAAGGTAAGTGATGCTGTCACTTTGGAGGATGAAAGGAGGCAGGCAAATACTGAATAACCAAGCGTGCCCAGTGAGATCCTAGTGAGTGTTGGGACAACTCAGTCAGGCAAGGAGGGAGAGACAAATGAATAACTTGCTTGTTGAGAAAGTGTATGCTTTCAGGTTTACAGAGAATTCACTGAATAAAACTCCATTGATTCTAGGAAGGAGGCTTGTGTCCCATGCTGTGAAGGAAATCAACGGTGCCTACCAACCTGATCTAGGTAAAAAACTCTTTTTGAGTACCAGATCTAGAGGCAGGTCTAGTCAAGAGTATACTAGCAGGACACATAAACCCTAAAATTTTTAATGCCAGCTATAGCAACCTATCTGCAGACTTGCAGAGGAGAGCAAAAAGACCAGTAAAGGACAAGTCGTGCATCAAGAGGAATAAAATAAAATCTTTCCCAAATTCAGTGGAAGCCCTGAGGCATGGAATTATTATAAGTATAATGCAAATTGACACTGATCTAATCTATTTTCTCACACATTTGGGGATACTGACACATCAGATGCCCAGGGACTCATAATATAAACATAATGAAAACTTTTCTGTCTTTAGGCATCTGCCTATTTGATTGTGCTGTACAATTATGTGCAAAAGCTTCTCGGGCTCCATCTTACAAAACCTAAAGCTACAGTTTCCATTGCTCAGGAGAGTATTCAAGCCCTTAATTCATCACATAGCTGGAAGCCTTTGGATTTCAACTCTGAATGTATTCAGGATTACTCACTGTACAGCCATTTGGCCACGTGATGAAGTCAGTATCTCTCTCTGACATTTACTTCTCAAATATATTTATAAAGTGTTACCACACCCCCACTCAGTCTTTGCTGGGCTATACTAAACAAGTCAACCTCTTCTAATTCTCCTAAAAGGATGTGCATTTTGTTTCCCTAGTCATCCTAGAAATGCTTTTTTACACTTGTTCAATTTAAGTGACATTTTCTAACACATGCGTGCCTTAAAATTCTGCTGCATTTAAATGGAAGCAAACAATACACCTCTGAGCTTTTTGCTGAGCCCCAGGTAACTCTTTTGCAAACTCAGTAAAAATGAGAAAATTACTGGCCAGTATTATCCTGCTAGAAAAAAAGAAGTGCCTTCCTGTAGCCCCAAACAACACCAAATTTGTATTGCAATAGGAGTTCAGAGCTTTGAATCTCCAGCTACTGACAGATGCCTCTCTACATCAGGAACAGTATGAGATGCCCTTCATCAGCTGCAGTCTGCTCTACGGGAAGCTGCAGGAAGCTGGTAGACCTGAGCATTGAACCCCGTCCTGTTTTCACTAATCAGGGTACAATGGCTCAGCCTGAAAGCAACTCTCCAGCTAAATATGCAGGAGAAATATCTTCCAGAGGTCAGTCTGGTTTTCATACCCAGATGCCCTTTTACCTTTCTGATTCTGAACTTGTTGCATCACTTTAGGATGCCGTAAATGGATCAAGCAGTCCTGCTCCAAGGCAAAGATAGGAGGGCTGTGTCTGTGAGTTGCAGGCTAGTTCAGTTTGGCTCCTGCACCTGGCAAACTGGTGAGCGTGTATAATGAACAGGGTTAATAGATGTGATTCTACTGTGTATGTTAATATGGAAAAAGAGTTGATGAAGAATCCGTACAGAGTTGTTCAGAGTTTTCTGTCAGTCAGTGAATTTGTGGATAAGGACAATCTGGATAATACAAGAAGAGTCTCTGCTGCAAGCTGTTCTGCTCCCCGTTTTGCTTCAAGGCCCTAGATTTGCAGCCATCTGGAGTCCATCCTGGGCTAACCAATTAATTCCGTCGCTGAGGAAGCCAGGGTATGGAAAACAGTTGACTACATCATTTCAGCTTTTTGAGGGGCTTCTTGGCTCTGATGTTCATTTACAGAGACCTTGCTCTTTTTCATGGCTTCACTTTTGGATAGGTACCTCAGCAGTTATATGAGACAAGTAAATAACTTACATCATGTTAAATTCATGATAGCGGCTCCTGCTGCCAACTGTCAGAGGAACATCATGCAGAGACCTTTCAGTTTGAAACATTGATGTGGCCAACGCAAAGACTCGAGTTGCTAATTGGCATTCTGGTTCAGTTCAGCATACGTGCCCCATGTTGCACTGGATATTCAGCCAGGGACAACCACTGAATGCCTTATTCTGCATGACGGAGCACTAGGACTGAAGCTACAGGTGAAGTTTCTGTGACTTCAAGCTTTTGCACCAGAGCAGGAGCATCTTTCCAACCTGTCCCATCACGTTTCTCTGCTCCACCTGCTAACAAGAGGCACAGAAAGTTCCTTCTGTGCATTAGCTTCTCCCGCTGCGAGTCTTGCTCATGTCATTTGCCCATCAAGCACAGATTACTTGTTACCTGGAAGCATCACACACCACAAAATGTCTGCAGGCAGTCTGTCTGTACTCCAGAAATTTCCCAGCTCCATGGATGGGCCATCAATAGTTCAGTGGGGGCAGTGTGTCTGGAACTCCAGAGGGTTACCAGGAGAAGGCTTGGCCACACTTTCCAATAACCTATAAATGGGAGGCTCTGCATTTGCTCAGGCACGGTGGCCTATGCAGAGAAAGAAGGTAGGAAAGGAATATGAAAGGGACAGAACATTCCCCAAAAAGCAACAGATGCTTTAGCCACCGCCACGTCCCCGTGTTCAACAGGACTTCTAGCCTCCCGGAAAACACTCTGTCAACAGTATTTCACATGCAGCTCTTGTCAGGGTAGGGAATTAGCAAACACCTGCAACAGACACTGGGGATCTACACACAGGGAAGGATCAAAGCAGTCCCAAGGGTTATCATGCTGACAAGGCATTTGGCCTCGGCAGGAGCAAACAAGGACAGCGCTGTGGCGTCTGTGCATCCTGAGCCATCATTTACAACTCTTTATCCTAGTCCTTTTCAAAGCAGGCTAATGAAAGATGCACCAGGTATCACATGTGGGTCAGCTCCACTAAGAGACTCCTGACATTTCTCTAGGGGGTCTTCCAGGAGCAAGAGGAGAGGGCACCCACACCTTGCTCCCCTGAAGGATCTGAAGACCTGTGCCACCAAGCCACCAGTCCCAGCGTACCATGGTGGAGCCAACAGCAGCCACAGAGTTGTGCTGTGCCTCCTCCTCGTTTGTGCCATGCGCCCCATAACTCAGTTTTGCATTTGTTGTGACCTCCTCAAATACAGATTCCATACAGTAAATTTTCTTGCTTAGTTATTAGGTAAAATCTAAAAATATATAAATACTTACTTCTCTGTGAGCATTGCACAAACTGAGAAAATAAATTATGAACGACCTTGTAGTAAGAAGTTTTCTCAACAATTATATTAAGATTCAGAGCCTTTAATGATGCCATGCTTGAAAAACAAAATAATTCTACTCCTAGGGTCTTGATTTTAAAAAACAGCAAGCTTTTTAATCCCTGGTAAATCAGACCATCTACCATTTGGGTCCATCTGTAAAGCCTGGCAAAGAGAATACATTTCACGCTATGTAGTTTGACACTCAGGGTCAGTGGCAAGTGGTTACCTGCTGAATATGGACCTGCTGGTGAAAATAAGCAGTTTAAGTCACAGGAAAACTAAAGGGGAAAAAAGCTGAAAAGTGAACAGACCCAAACACTTTTTTAGAAGCAGGTCAGTTACAGAGTTTTCACTGAAAACATAACATCTGCTTTGCAGACTGCATCTAAGAAACCCAGACAGTTTTTGCTGGGCATCTTTACAGATATGCACAGCAGCCCTTTTCCAGCATTGGCCACTCCTCAAAATCACAGAAGAGAGTGGTTTAGGCCTCTCTCAGGGAAGGGGGTTTTCGGCTGGGGAAGGTGTTAAAGGACATAATGCTGTTACATGCACACACTGCCTATCACTCTAAGTTCTCTGCTCAACAGGTGTAACAACACTCTGGGCCCTGTCTCCATCACTCCCGGATCCAAAACATCTTTTGTGTTGGTTTGTCTGGGTTTATTTCCAGTGTCTTAAGGTAAAAAGAGGTGTGGGGACAGAGATTTTCAAATCAGCTTCTCCTTCCTGTGTTGCACACAGAGTCCCAGGGAGATGAACCTACCCAGTCTGGAGGCGAGCAAGTGTAAGAGGTATAGGATATGGGATATCTACCTCTGCTGTGCTGAAGAAACAAAAGCTGTCACATCGTTCCTAACGCAAAAGACACAGGAACACACACACACAATTATATGCATGTGTATGTATTTGTACCTGTTTTTCAATCAGGTTTACATATTGATTTTTATAGGTGTTTTATGTATGTCATTATATATGCTTAGGTGGGTAGATGTCTGCACAGTAAGTACATATGTATCATCACAGACTGGTTTGGGTTGGACAGGACATTAAGGATCATCCTGTTCCAACCCCCTGCCATAGGCAGGGACACCTCACACTAGAACCAGGCTGCTCAAAGCCTTGTCCAGCCTGGCCTTGAACACTTCCAGGGCCATATATATGTAAATATATATAATATATATATGCAATACAGAGGCATTTAAATGCAATTACGTCCATGCACACGACCATACAGTTCTTCTGTACCTGCATTACATATGTAATATGTAACATATATGTAGCATATACATGTGCATACATGTGTGCCAAACTCCACGTATGACAGTACATAACTTCACAGCCGTGCGATCACTGGCACGCACACATATGCGTGCAACACCGACCCCCACACGCACCCGTGGGTCCTGCCTGGGGGTGGTGGCTACCAGCGCCCCCGGCCCGCCTCGCCGGCAGGGCCGCGCTGCCCGTGCTGCCGCAGCGCGGGGCGAAACGGGCCCCCGCCGAGCCCCGCAGCGGCAGTACCGCCTGGAGCATAGGCAGCGCTGGGGCTGCGGCCGGGGGAGCCCCGAGCGGCCCTGCGCCCCCTCTCCCCGCCCCGCCGGAGCCTTGCGGCCCGCCCGCGGGCGGCGCCGAACAAAGGGCCGTAGCGCGCCTCGCCGCTGCGGGCGGGCGGCGAGGCAAGGGGCTGCCGCTGCGGGCCTCGGCCCCCCCTCCCCGGGAGGAGGTGCCCGGCGCGGCGCGGGGACCGGCCCGCCGGGGAGCCGCCGGGGATTGGCTCGGCCGGGTGAGAGCCGAAGGTGCCGGGGAAGCCATCGGCAGCCGAGGCGATTCCGTCGCCGCCGCGCGTTGGGGGAGGGGGCTCTCCATTGCGGCCCGTTCGAGTCTTTTTTGATTCCTTTACGTCCTCCCGCCCCCTATTTTTGTCTTCTCCCTTTTCACGGGATCATGGCCACGGCGGTGGGGCCGTGATTTCCCCGGGAGCAGCCTCGCTGCTGCTGCAATGCTGCCCGCAGCAGCCCTAGCGAGGGGAGGCGTTTGAGCGGCGGCCGCACGTCCTCCCCGCGGCAGCGCCGCCGCCTTTCCCCGCGCCCCGTGCGACGAGACCGGCGGGAGCGGGGCCCCGCCGCCCGGCAACAGCGGATCCGCCGAGCGGGGCTTTACATTTATCATCGCAATATTAAGAATTATAAAACCCCACCGACCCATCAGGGCGAGAGGGAGAGCGGAGCCGCGCACAACATGGCCACTCTGCTGCGGAAAATCGGGCTGATCCGGCTGCACAACCGGGACACGGAGGACCCCAAGCACCACCACCACCGCAGCAGCAGCAGCCAGCAGGGCTCCTCGCTCAGGGGCAGGGGCAACCAGAAGAACAGCAGCAACAAGCCGCAGCCCCAGGGCCCCCCCGGGGGCGGCGGCTGCAGCAGCAGCAGCAGCGAGAGCAGCCCCGGGGTCCACAAGAACAAGAAGGCGCCGGAGCTCGCCAAGCAGCCCCCGCAGCCGCGGTCGGGCGGCGGCAAGGAGAAGCCACGGGAAGCGGCCAGGGAGCCCGGCGCCGGTAAGGAGGTGGCGCAGCGGCCCGGCCCCGGCCCCGGCTCCGGCTCCGGGTGCGGGTCGGGGCCGGCGCCGCTAGTGCCACTGCCGTCGGGGTCGGGTCCGCTGGCGCCCGCGGGCCGGCAGCAGCACTGCACGCAGGTGCGGACCCGGCGGCTGATGAAGGAGCTGCAGGACATCGCGCGGCTCAGCGACCGCTTCATCTCGGTGGAGCTGGTGGACGAGAGCCTCTTCGACTGGAATGTGAAGCTGCACCAGGTGGACAAGGACTCGGTGCTGTGGCAGGACATGAAGGAAACCAACACGGAGTACATCCTGCTCAACCTCACCTTCCCAGACAACTTTCCCTTCTCGCCACCCTTCATGAGGGTGCTCAGCCCCCGCCTGGAGAACGGCTACGTCCTCGACGGCGGAGCCATCTGCATGGAGCTGCTCACCCCCCGCGGCTGGTCCAGCGCCTACACCGTGGAGGCCGTCATGAGGCAGTTTGCAGCCAGCTTGGTCAAGGGGCAGGTAGGAGGGTCCGGGGGTTCTCACTCTGCGAGCGTGTGGCAGGGGGGTGAGAGCCTGTGCACATGTTTGGATAGGGACCCCAAAGGGCAGCGAGTCAAGCCTGCCTGTGGCTGACCTTGACCAGGCCTCGGTGACAGCTCTTCCCGAAGGACTTGGTGTCACTGGTGGGAAGGAGGCAGGGACACACATGTTCTGCTCTGGGGTCCCTTCTCTGTCAGGCACAGCAGAGGTATTTATGGGGCAGCTTGAAGGAGCAAGGAGCACGTGTGTCCCTCACGTCCTCCTGCACGTCTTTTGTCCCTGTGCTTGGCTGTGCTGCGTGTGGCACCAAGATGTCATGCCTTTTGCTCCCAAGAGGCATCTCCCTCACCCCAGAGCAGATGGGCTCTTCAGGCTGCAGTGGGGTTTGGGATTCAAGTCTTCCACCTCCTGCCCTTCGCCACCTAGTCAGCCATACTTGCTGGTCCCCTCCGTGAAGAACTGCCGCTGGCATAGGGCGCGACAACGCCGGAGCTTTGTCTGGTGCTGTCCTGAATAGCATCCCCTCAGGGGAGAAGAGGCAACCCTGGGTTTGGGGCTTGGCACACAGGGAAGAGATGTGGCATGGGGTTACATCTGGAATTTCTGCCTGAGCTGCCGGCAAAGTTGTGCGAGTTTGTAATCTCGCTGCTCAAAAAGAACAAGTCATTTCGGGCACGTACTGCAGCAGCCAGACTGTTCTGCCAGCTGTCCTCTCCGGAGGAAGTGCCTGGTTCCCCCGGCAGAGGATCTCACCTGAGCTGAATCAATGTGGTTTATGCTTTTTTTTTCCCTTTCTCTTCTACAGAGTATCCTTGGAAGTTTTTCTTAAGCCGTTTTTATTAAATGGGTAAATATTGCTGGTGAAACTCATAGACTGTCTATTTGTGGTTACCATAGTGGCCAATATACACATGGCTGTGACAGGGTGATTTTCCTGTTCACTTTGTGAATGCCCTTGAACCCAGGGGACATGCACAGCTACACATCTGTGAATAAATGATGCTGAGGAACTTATTAAATTCATCTCTTGGAAAGGAGGTGGGGGGGAAGAGTAAATAATAACATATATTTCATTTGCTTAAAAATGAGGTTACTCCTCTTTGCTTCTGTGGAACTACTTGCATGAGCAGAAGAAAAAGTTTGGGGTTTTTTAAGACTGAGAAGTAATTTTTGATTGTTTAAAAGACCCTTTTGTAAATGGCTGTCCTTTTTTCTCTGCTTGATTTGGGCCTACTGCACCTATTTTTAATCAGATAGTATTTTTCTCTGCACTTCATCTGAAGAGGTCAAGTTTCCTAGGTCACCTTGGGATATAAAAAATAGGGGGAAAAAGAAGCACCTTAATTTACATTGAGCCTGGAGTATGTTGAAGTTCTGTAGCTCCTCTTACTGCATCTCACTATTTGTTAACCCATGTCTTTTTATAGAGATCACGGTTGTCATTATTTTAAACAAGACTTTAGAAGGACAGTGCTAAATTATCAAAATTTTATATAACAATTATTTAAAATCTTTATAACCATTCAGCATATTGCTGAATACTCAGTCTGAATGTTGAATGTAAAAGGGTTAAATTAAGATTTACTGGGATCATAAAAAGGCTCAGCGAAGAAAACCACTGAATGGTTTTATTGGTAATAAATACTAAGCTCTATAATCTGACAATTTGCTTCCTTAAACCACTCAGGAGGTTTCCAGAAAGCAGTAGTAATTTCTGATAACAGGGGATGTTTATGTGTGCATCATTAATAAACACATTTAAAACACAAGACTTTCGGTAACATCCTTCCAGAAGTTTATGAAGTTAATTACAACAAAAGGAAATGAAAGGCAGAAATGAATCTCTGCTAATAACTTAGTAGTTAAATAGGTGCAGTGTGAATGTTTCAACATCTTGGATTGTTCATGCCAAGTGGAAAGGTTAATAGGTAATACTGGCAGTACGCTTAATTTCTGGATTACAGAGATGTCTCCTGTGACAGGTTGCCAGCCTGTCACCATAGCTGGGCTCCGTGTCATGGGAGCCACATCTCTGTAATCGCACTCCCCTCGTTATGTAATCTCGACTCCATTGCATAATAGGACTCAAAATACGACAGGCGCTCCCCCTGTCCCCGTTTCATCTTTCATTTGACAGGTAGTCTACTTTTGACTGGTTTAAAAAGTAAAGCTGGGCCGCCGAAACACGGAGAGCTGCGGGGCTGGGTTTGGGTCACTCTTGACGTGCATTGACCTGCAAGGAGCCATCCTGAGCAAACAGCGATGGCTTACACCAGGTTAATTGTGCAATTGCTGTAAGCAGCCTGCATCCTGCAATAGCATGGAACACTCAGCGCTTCCTATTAATCAGAAAGGCTGGAAGAGCGAGGGCCATTCTCCACCGCCTCAAAATGACCCTGCTCGAGCAAATGGAGGCTGCAGCGAGGCCAAGCAGGAGATGGGACACTGCTGGTGCCGGTGGGTGAAGGGGAGCTACTGGAGAAATGTCACTGATTCGCAGCACCGTGGTTTGGCGTGAAATCATGGTGAATGCTCGAGCCTGTGACGCATCTGAGTACACCTCACTGGCGTGGGCCTCTGTGCAAGTAGGCAGGAGAGAAGTTCCCGCCAGCGTGCGTTCCTCCTTTTGGCAGTTTGAGTGATAAAACCGGGGTGGCTGATGTCACTCGGTGTTTCTCATCAGTCCCGTTTTGCTGTGCTGACTGTAACGCTGCTGTTCTCTGCCAGTTCTTTGAAGAGAAGCGCAGCACTTCCCAGTCTGTTGTTTTGTCAGAGCTAACTGCAACCTATGGACGTATATGACCTTCTCCTTTTTGACAAAGCAGCCGAAAGGCAGACGAAACTAACACTGAAAATACATTTTCAGGCAGTCAGGATTCTTGACAAATCCAGATTTTTAAATAGATATCACAGACCTTTTAGCAGAGTAAAAGAAAAATTGAGAGAAGTCATTCTGACATTTCAATGATGAAACATTCCACTCAGGAGCTATGTCAGTAAGGAGATGTTAAGTGTGCAACACAAAAATTCAGAAGTAGCACTTTTCTGTTAGAGCATTGCCTTGTATGCAGAGAAACCTGAGTCCAGGTTCCCAAACCAAAGCATGTCTCCCAGGAACTGAATTTTAAAGCAGGGTGGTTGTTTCTCCAGATCTCACCAAGCAGGAACCATACAACTCAGGTGACCTTGCTTGAGAGATGTCCTGCCTTGTGGGATGCCTTTCTTCCTGTCATGAATCTAGTACTGCCTTTTTTGTCTGGGGAAAAAAAAAATCAAAGGAAGAGAGACAGTTTCGGTTTGAATGAAACAATTCAACAAACCCAAACTATGCTTTTTTATTTCTTTTCCCTGTTTTCAAGGGGAAAAAAAAAAGTTCATTAACAAACAAGTTGGGATTTGTTTGGTTGGTTGCTTCAGCTATTCAGCTGAGAAAATCAATTATTCACACAGCTCTAATCAGTATCTTGAGGGGAATTCTCAGTACATCAAAGGCCTAAGACTGTTTATCTGTCTAGGATCCAGAATCTTTATTTTTTAAAACTTGGTGGTGTCCTTAACTCAACTGTAGCCTTGGTTTTAAGG
Organism: Psittacula echo; assembly: GCF_963264785.1. Classification (NCBI taxonomy): domain Eukaryota; kingdom Metazoa; phylum Chordata; class Aves; order Psittaciformes; family Psittacidae; genus Psittacula; species Psittacula echo. The sequence continues at coordinate 86,875,368 of NC_137737.1, read as the reverse complement.
GGATGACTTTGTACTTGCTTTGTGGACAGTCAGCTGCTCGCTGGGTCCCACCACCATGGGTGAAAGCATGGCCCTGCCAAACCTGTGAAATGGTAGCCCTGAGCCCCTGCAGAGCTGGGGTGTCAGCCAAGGAGGTGGGGTGATGCGAAGGAAATTATTTAAATACCAGCTGTTTGTTGTCCTGGAGGTAGCTGTGCCACATGCCTATCTAGGCAGAGCCTGCCATGTCTATCTGTCTATCCAGGCTGGGGAAGTGGCCCTTTCAGTATTATTCCTTCTTCGCGGCAGCCTTTAAAATGGTTTACTGATAACTTAAGAGAGATTTAAAAAAAAATCTGTTGCTCTCTGCTTCCTGATAACTGAGCTGTTGTCATGATAATACTAATAACTAAAGGAAAGAAGGGGGAGCAGTGCCAGTGGTAGAAGAGTGAAAACAGCGGGAGGTTCGTCATGGCTTTCCTTGAGTAATGCACACGGCTGAGGCCAGCACCCATGTTTCTGGGAGGAGCTTGTTTGAAAACATGGTGGATGAAAAGGACCAAACTTTGTCCAAAAGTAGGACAAGTAGATTTTGTGTCATGTAATACACATGTTGTTTCTCACTGGGGAGGAATGATTTGGTGCTGGTTTGGTGGAAGTTTTAAAGAAGACAAAGCTATGTATGCCAATGTCTAAATAATGCATCAGGAATATTCTTTTATGTATTTTTGAGAACAACTAGCACAGATGCATCTTAGTTCCTTCGGGATTTTGGGCTTAAGATTGGTGCTGACCAATATATCTGCCTTGTTCACCTGCTTTATGATTCCCTTGTTCTCTCCATTGAGCCTGGGGACAGGACTGCTAGCAAAGGGCAGCTGTCAGTTAACTGGTGACTGCATATTATATCAAGGAAAAAGTTGCTTTGAGGAAAACATTCCCTTATATTTCCAGTGAACAGAAGGAGCATAAAGATTTTGTGAGGACATACTAAAATAGGAATGAGGAACCCTAGTTACAAGTATTCTTGCTGTGGTGGGCCTCTGATTTAAATTAAAAAAAAAATGTAATTTGTAATTAGAACTTATTTTTCTATTGGGAAATTTCCCAAATTGAAATAAAAGTTGTTGGTATATAGTACTTTCATCACTCATATTATGGTGTTAGAAATACCTTAATGGATTCCCTCTAAGTTTGCTTCGAAGGGTATGTGCCTTGTATGACTGTTGGACTGATCTATCTTTCCATTTTAAAAATATAAGTATCCCAGCTGACTTCTACCAGAAAGAAACAGGAGAAAAGGGCTTATTTTATGAAAGCAGACACAGAAGGTAGCTATTAATCATAGTCTAAATTACTCCCTCTTCATCCTTTCAGACAAAAGTATGACTGAGCAGATAGCAGATGGGACATGTGTGATGTCCAGGAGGTCAACACACTCCAGGTCTTTCAAATACATATAGCAGAAATTAATTGCAAATCCTTGGGTTTTCATACTCCAGATGCTGGGTTTGAGGACTGTAGCCATGAATAAATCAATAAATCGGCTAATCTCAAAGGCTGTAGAAATGTGTAGAGAACGCAGTGGTCTCTGAATTATTTGGAGCCATTGTATCCTATCAGGGCCTTAAAAAATAAAACTGGCTTGCTTTTTGATTTCGATTAGTTGCCTGAACAAATGAGGCCAGTTATAGTCAAGGAAAGAAATGCTGCTCTGGCTCCATGGCTGAAAAACACATTGACTCATACAAAAAGATGACAGAGGAGACAAAGGATGTATTATGGGACTTGTTCCCCATGAAAAGGTATAAATGCTAGGCCAAAGAGGTAACAGAGTACTGTTTAGCTACAGAGGAAAATTAGATATATTTGCCTTCTAAGATATCTTCTCTATTGCAATTGAGAAACCTAGGATTTTCAAGCTGAAGTTTAAGTGGGAACATATATATTTGCTATGTTGAGATGCTAGGATTGATGAATGGGCTGGAAAAAATACTGTTCATGTGTATTCTGATATATTGCTGTTCTGACTATCCACTGTTATTATGCAAATGTATGCTACTGAGAGGAATGAAGACACAGGGATTCCAACTCATTGAAGTAGGAGGTTGGTTTAATTCTTTTAAAAGGCAGGAGGAACATAATCTCCGTTTTATCCCTTCAGAGCATAAAAAGGAAAATTTTAAAATACTTTGAACTATCATTCTTAGTGTTAAAATAGACATCAAATAAGTTAAAACACTAAATTGAAACAAACTACTTATGTTAAAACATGCTTTTGTGGCAGGTAGAACTAATCCTTCCTGGCAATACATAGCTGATCTCCTAAATAAGAATTTGAAAGAATTGCTGCTTTGGATAATAAGAAAATTGAATATGCTCAAAAGAGCATGATTCTTCTGCCCTGAATTATAAAAGAAGTCCTCATTTTCTTCAGTGGAAGTTTTCAGATAGAACTGTGTAGCATTTGGGTGTTTTGTCAGGTACGACTTTGCTAAAGAACTGTATTTTTTCAAATGCAGAAAGCCTAGTCTCAAGGGGTGATGTTGTGTCCTCCTGGAAGAGTAACCTAAATAATCTAGTTTCTATTGTGAGGAAGATTTACTCTTCCTTATACAGGCTAGCCTTGAAAATACGCAGATTTCCTAGCATCTACACAGTACCCAGGAATTTCCATGCATGACCGGACACTTCCAGATCAAAGATTTGTGACTCCGCAGTAATTCTGGTCCTCATATCACCAGAGTCTTATTGCCAGGTGTAATCTGAGGCACGTCCCCTGAGTGAGCATCTGTTCTCATGAAGTGGGACGTTGGTTAAGTAACATAATACTAGCTGCATTTCTTTTTCCCATCTAAGCTCCTTTTGGCTGATGAGAGTCAGGGAGAACTTCAAGGGCTGCAGTGGTTATGCTGTCTGAATGGCTCAAAATACATCTTAAATTTAATGTGTGTAGGATCCAGTTGTCTCAGTTGTAAATGGAATACTTGGTTTCTGTGAAATACCATCCCAGAATATCATCATGTTGTTCCAGTATTTAAAGCGTGGCTACAAAGAAGAAGACTCCCTGTTTACAAGGAGTCACATGGAAAAGACAGAAGGGTAATGGGCGCAAGTTACCTCTGGGGACATTCTGACTGGACACAAGAGTGAAATTTTTCACAATGAGGATAATCAGGCATTGGAATACTCTCCCCTGGGAAGTGGTGTATTCCTTAACACTGGATACTTTTAAGATTCAGCAGGACAAGCAGGTGAATCATCTAGTCTGGGTCATGCTTTCCCTAGAAAGGTTGGACCAGATGATCCTTGAGGTCACTTCCAACCTGGTATTCTGTGATTCTGTGATCATAATATTTTTGAAAAGTGTGTGGCCTGGGGCTGGTCATACTCCACAGAGTCATTTCTAGAGGGTGCTGAGCACTCCACACTGTTGGTCTTTAACTCTGGATGGAAACATCAGTAATTGAATAGATCGTGGAAGCTACAGGACAAGCCGCGCAGGAAGGACATGGTGCTGTTACCTAACCTAGCGAGCAGTAAAACCAGCACTGCGCTGGGAATCTAAAGAGCATAAGCCAGGGAGAAGCATGGGTGTGCTTTGATGAAAGTAAATTAGCAGCCCTTTATTGGTCTGCACAAAACAGGTAAGTGAGCACCACCTTTATGATGTTCAGGTTATTCCCTTTCTGAAGCAAGGTGCAAGTCTGATTTGGCCCGTTCCAGTCAAAAGTCAGCCTGAGGAGTGGTACATCACTTGTGCCTGTCCTCAGTCACGTGTGGCAGATACGCGTCTCCCTCATGTATGTGCAGTCTGTCCCTGGAAAATGTCTTTTTTTTCTGCTTCATGATTGTTAAAATATTGTGTTGTTAAAATTGATGATCCTCATTGATTTAATCCTCTTCTGTGCAGGCTCACCAAAACCCCTGGAACGTCTGCGTGACTCCTTGATAGAGTTACAAGCCAGTCATGGTTCCAAATCTGCATTCAAAGATGAGTCAAAATAAACTGGAGAAAGGAGGAGTAAGCCTGCTTTATGAAATGGTCTGGAGCTCAGATGCTTCTCATAGTCAGGCTTTATGAACTGTGGAATGACTAGATATTTCTCCTGTTTCTATGTTTGTGTTACAGATGGTAACAAACTCCGAGCTGCAGTAAGAAGTATAGGGCTTATTCCCATAATAGGCACCCATAAAAATACCTAAAGCATCACATGCTGTTACTGATTTTTCACATTTTCTATGAATTTCTATAAATGGTAAATTTTCTATAAATTTGACAAGATTATTTCTATTAAAATATACCTAATATTGAAGTGTTCTATAATTATTATGTGGAGGAGGATGCTTCACAGTTAGAGCTCCTAGGCTGAGGAGAGGTGATCTGAGTCTAGCTTCCAGGTTTTGCTACTGACTTCAGGTGAAGTCATGAGCAAGTCATATAACTTCACTATATTCCTCTTTCCCACCTGTGAAGTACAGGTAATCCTCTTACCAAAGGTCATATGAGGATACGTGCTTAAAAGTACTCAGAAGTGGGGTTCTATGAGTAGATGTCCGTGTGCATAGTATGAAACACGTAGTCAAGAGATTGACACATTTGTATAAATAGGAGAAAAGCGCATTGGCTTGTGACTCTAATCTTACTAAGTTTGATCTTAACTAGATTAAATGTTCCCCGAGGTAACCTGTTTTTTACTCCTGGTTGTTTTAGCATTGTGAAACTTTGGTAAATTTGGAGATAGACATTATTGTCTGAGATGTTTGTCTTTACAATCTTTCTTAATGGATGGATTGAATTGCTTTGATTTGCTTAGGTTTACATCCATGGTTGTGTTTAACTTGGGTAACTACTTCAGGTTACTGATGTGGAGGACCTGTGGGCTGAGGCAAAGACAGGTTGTCATGCTCTCAGTGTTTTCACCTGGACTCACTGTCGGTAACTGCTGGTACCTGATTCGACAGAGAGGTAGTCCAGGGAGCTCAGCGGAAGACTGAAAATGTCCCTTTGTCATTAGACTAGCAGGTGCCTATTTGATGGCAGGGGACAGGGATCATCTCTTTTGACAGACACCCACCTTCTCCCTGGAGATGCTAGAGGCACCTTCCAAGAACGTGGTTGGCTGCCAAAATTTTCACAGAATCGTGGAATGGTTTGGATTGGAAAGGATGTTAGAGATCATCTAGTTCCAACCCCCTGCCATAGGCAGGGGCACTTTCCACTAGACCAGGTCACTCAGAGCTCCATCCAGCCTGGCCTTGAACACTAACAGGGATGAGGCTGCCACAGCTTCTCTGGGCAACCTGTTTCAGTGACTCACCACCCTCAAAGTAAAGAACTTCTTCCTCATACCTAATCTAAATCTACTCTTTCATATTAAAGCCATTCCCCCTTGTCCTGTCACTACTTGCTCTTATAAAAAGTCCCTCTCCAGCTTTCTTGTAGTCCCCCTTTAGGTGCTAGAAGCTGCTCTAAGGACTCTGCAAAGCCTCCTCCAGGCTGAACAACCCCAACTCTTTCAGCCTGTCTTCATAGGAGAGGTGCTCCAGCCCCCTTATCATCTTCATGGCCATGTGCTACAACAGGTCCACATCCCTCTTCTGTTGAGGACACCAGAACTGCACACAAGACTCCAAGTGAGGTCTCACGAGAGCAGAGTAGAGGGGCAGGATCACCTCCTTTGACCTGCTGGTCACGCTCCTTTTGATGCAGCCCAGGATACAGTTGGCTTTCTGGGCTGTGAGCACACACTGAAGCTGGCTCATGTTCAGTTTCTCATCAGCCAACACCCCCAAGTTCTCCTCAGGTCTGCTCTCAATCAGTCTCTGCCCAGCCTATACTTGTGCTTGGGATTGCCCCAACCCAGGTGCAGGACCTTGCACTTGGCCTTTTTTCTTGTTCTTTTGCCAATGTAGAGTTTGTCCCACCCACACAATGCAGGAGGGGAATTTCTTAACCCTCATCTGTACTGAAATCATGCTGCTTGCTCTGTACTGACTTGAGGGAAAAGTGAAGTGCAGTGCTCTGTAGCTGTCAAACAAGGATTGGGGCTGTAAGTGTTTGTATCGATTAAGAGCTGCTTGCACCAGACTGCACACAGACAAGTGAGTGTTAATAATTACTCAGCTGGAACTCAGATTTTTTTTTTCCTGGACAGATAACAGTCAACTCCCAGAAGGAGCAATTTAAAGGATGCTTTAAAGCTGGAACTTGCTGAGTTTTCACTTCTTTGTGTGGATTAATCTTAAAAAGGAGACCAAAAAAGGCGTGGAAATACTGCTTTAGAAATTACACATTTGCAGGAAAACATCCCATTTTTAATTCACTTATGCTGCATCATTAACAGTATTTGTCTACATAATTTTCTATACTGCTTTGTTTTAGCTATAGCTAATAATTATATATAGTGTAGTATAAACTGTGTGCAGTTTTTGAGGCATGATTAACTATGCCTCATCAGTACATCAAGAAAAAAATATAAACCACATAATTGGTAGGAGAGACCATGTATATTGCACTCTTAACAGTGATGTTGTGACACACAGAAAGCATGACAGTAGCTTGCTTTAGCATGGCTTTACTTTTGAATGCTTCCCTAAAGCCAGTGGAAACATTTTTCTCTGAAACTTGTTTAAATATTCTAGAATTAGACTGGTTCAGGCTTAAGCACTGTATTCTTCTGTTACTTATCAGAAAATACTTGAGTATGTTTGCATAGTATGCGGCTCTGAACAGTTGAGGCCCAAAGCTATTAGTCTCTGGCACTTTAGTAGAGTACATTACGTACTGGAGACTCAGTGTGTGTTCCAGCTCTTAGAAAATCCACCGGTACTGCATCATCTATGGAGAAGCCTGGACAACAGACTTGGAAAATGGGCATATCCTTGTGGGTCTCTTTCCTGTCCTGGAGGGCTCCCCACGAGTGTGGTGTGTGGCACAGTGACTTCCAGCAGTCTTTTATGTACCTCTCTAAACCTTTGCTTGTTTTCCATCCCTTGACATTTACCTAGAAGTGGGTCACTAAAGCCTGCTATAGAGATCTCTTAAGAGAGAAAGAGAGAAAATGAAATTGTACCCATAAACCATTATGCTGGCTTAAACAATGGGCCACATTTAGCCCCATGCACAGAAGGCAGGTATGGCATCCCTGCCCATGGATGGGGGGTTGGAATTAGATGATCTTAAGGTCCTTTCCAACCCTAACTATTCTGTGATTTTATGATTCTATGATTTGCCCTTGGAAGACCAACCTTGAGTTATTTTCATATCCAGGACTAATGAAAGCAAAGCAGAACTGAGGAGCTTGTGTTAAGACCAGTGCTAACAATGTGATAGCATTCCTGCTTCGGAGTCTAATAGCTGTGTATTGTTTGCAATGAATACATCTTTTTGTTAACCAGTCCAACAAAAAAAGTCTAGAAGTGCCTGAAGGGTTTGCTGTGGCATCTTAGAGATGTGTAGCACAGAGGCTTATGCTGTTTCCAGAATAACCTCATTCTTGTAAGGGCTGATGACCAAGTGCAGTAAAGCCTGGAAAATATGGGACCTACTAACACAGGGATCATCAGGATCTACTAACACGTGCCACAGCTGACCTGTGTTGGCAGTTCAGCTCCAAGTATCCAAGTTGGACTTAGAGACCTCCAGAGATCCCTTCCAGCTAGTACGTCAGTGGTTGTATGATCCTGTGAAAGAATGGCCACCATTATGTAGTGCTGTCTTTCCAGGTAGTGCCAAAAGTGATTTGACATGGAAGCACACCTGACACTGCATGCTGTGCCAGAACTGTTGAATTGCTATGGTTGGTTTGAGAGAGAGAGAAATCCCTTCATCACTGCCAAAGAAACGCCATTGAGGCCATCCTGATTCTGGAAATATCAGAAAAAAATGTGAGGACTGTTTTTCATGACACAGAGGCCAGACGTGGGCAGATACATGGTTGTAGTGGGATTACGGGGCTAAAGAACTTCAGGCTTCATTCTTGGTATCCTAGTACAGGACTTAACTCTGTCTTTGCACCACTTCATGACATGGTGGTGTTAGGGAAGAAAAGATACGGTGCATCGCTGATAATGATACTGAAGGACATTAAAGAGCTACTAGATGCTGAGTTGAATATTTTTGAGGATGCACTTCGGTGTCACATAGCCTTCGCAAGGGAAGGACTTGCTGATGGGTTCACGATTGTGGAAAAAATGTGTAGACTACTGTGGCATCACTGGGAAATAGAAAAGTTCCCAGATTTGCCCACTAGTGGTCTGTAAATATGGGTGCCAAATACATGTGAGATTTACCTCAGGTCTTTTGCAGGGACTGTGCTCCAGGAAGGCTTTCTCCTGGCAGGTATCAGGGTTATAGACTGGATCCTTATCAGCTGTTTGTTCAATAGCATTAGTTCAGTTACGAAGAATAGGTAAGTGGCATGCAATTGCTCACTGTGTCATGCAAACCAGCTGCAGTAAGATCATGAGTGAATGAGGAGGCTGAGTGCTGCACATATTCTTCTGCATTTCAGCATGGCTGTGTAAACCAGTTGGATGCTATGGCATTACTTTCACCTTTCATATGTTTCTAGCCTGTTAAAATTATATCTTGAGAAGTACATGAAGTCACAGCAGATGGCAAAATCTGAAATGTTCTCTCCAACTTTTTATCCCTTTATGAAAAGCACTCTGTGAGCGTCTGAAAGTATTGCAAGTATTTAAATAAGCTCCTGGTGCGACTTCTCAGAGCTGAAGTCGACATTAATATCTTTATGAAAGGCTTTCTTGGGTTTTCTCTGTTGTTTTTAATCTTTCTGGAATGTTTTGATCTTGTTCAGATACTGGTGTGATATCTTTTCTTGATCCTGTGCTGGGCACATCAAAACATTGGCCATGTAGATGATCTGTATTCCTTACCACAGCAGTAGTGACGTGCATGGTTTAGAGATTGGTCAAAATGCAGTTGTGCGCAATGGAGCTTTGGCCAGCATTGTGTTTACATACTGCATTTACTGTATTTATCATATTTACAGAATGCAGCAGCTCATAATTTCCTGAGCAGAGTTTAAATGACTGCATGTTTAAGCAGCAGTCTGAAAATAAACTGTAGTCAGGGCTGGTAATGGTGCCTGTTAATGTGTTTGATGCTTTCGTTTGTAATTGTGTCCAAAATGCCATTTTTTTTCAGTTAAACTTGGGAAGAACTTTGTGGGACTGACAAAAAGCTAAAAATCATTAAGACAGTAGATGCCAGCGGAGTATAGACTCAAAAGAGTCTGAACTGTTGGCTAAAATTCCAGCCTTCTTTCTTTATACCTCAGGTTTGCTTGAGGCACCAAAAAGGGAAACTTTCAATCCACAAGGTTAAATTTTATCCAAATTATAAACATCTGGCAGGATATTGGTTAATAAGAGCCAGTGCTAACCATGCCACCCATAGTTTCTGTGTAAACGTAGAAATACATGGGCTACATTGGGGTAGGATTAGCTGGTCTTTGATGGTACAGTTTACATGCAACCTCCATATGTTACCAGAACGGAAGTGGATTTAATGATCTGTTACATTAATAACGAAGAAGTATGAGAATAAACTCATGGAATGATGCTAATTTAATCTGCTGTGGCTCCAGTAACATTTTAGGTGTTGTGATATTCACTGCGTTATTGCAACATCAAAGAATTCTTACTTAACTTGTTTGAAAGCAGTACGTACCTGACACTGAACATGAGCGATAGGTGTTGCCAATGCAAAGATCCTATTTCTAGGTACTAATTAGTATTAGTACTTTGATAAAGCTGGGGAAGACATGGATCATACTGTGCTATGAAGGTATCAAAGGTATTGAAGCCTATTAAGTTACAGAAGATAATATGTGTAAGACAAGAAATAGCAAATGAACCTAATCCAGAAATTAACTAATAGAGTAAGTTTATATTTGCTTTTGAAAGTATTCCATTGGTGAGATTTTGAGGACAGTATTTCCTGTGCTGATTTAATCTTCTGTTGTACTTTATCTTTTCCTTTGTTTCTCTAATACGCTTCCAAACAAAAGTTCAGATTAGGAAGAAAATACAAAACATGTTTTGTACAACAAAAACACTCCTGCGGGATATGTAAGATGATTAATTAGTCAATGAGATTTTAAAAATATGTTACCCGGTTTTATTTAATTATTCCTTTTGTCACAAATAAAAAGAACATTTTCTAAGAAAATGTATTGTCTGGGTTAAATCAAGTACCATTCAAATCATCCTTATTTGGGAAATATTAATTGCCACATTAGTATGGGGATGGGGAAGGTGTCTTGCTGGTTAGCGTGTCAAGGGGTACTTAAAGAGGAAATGCATTGCTAGTGTGAAAATGGCAACTAGGGAGAAAGGCAAGGAAAAGCATCGAAAGGTAAAATAGATATTTAGTGAAAACCAGAAGGGTATAAATTAGCTGTGAGTAAATCGAGGTGGGAATTAGAGGCTGTTCCTAATCTTTAGTTAAGGTAGGCTCTGAAAGAGAAGTCAAACCGCACAGAAAAATGACTTATTAAAACAGGAGTAGGAAACAGATCTTTTATCTCGTGTCCATAGTTTTGTTACAATAGGGATGTTGCTGCACACAAAAGCCTATCTGTGCAATATTGTGACGACTTTCTAGAACAAAATGATTTGTCCACACTGCAGACTAATCTTCCTCATTTTAGTCCATAAAAATAACTGTGATGCTTCATAGACAGAGTTTGGGGTTTTTTTTCCTTTTTTCCACCTCTATAAACCTCATTATTTTGTCTGTATTGTTTATTGCATGCAATTACAAATGACAATTTTTTGCTTAAATTCCAAATTAACAGTAAAATATGGGAGGCAAATGATGGCCTGATGCACCCTTTTGAGCAAAAGAATGGAAAAAATGAGAACATACTAACTTGGTTCGTAATAATTGTAACACTGTAATATGGGATCTCCTCACCAAATACCATTTATTCTAAAAAAGACTTTCAGTGAATGTTGTGTATCAAAGAGTTATTAAAATTATTAGACATGTGATTTTAATAAACTTCTATTTTGTTACAAACCCAGTAGACACAGAATCTTTAAAGGGTGCTATTGCTGCAGAGTGGAATAATTCTGCAGCTCTTTCTTGTGTCTCTGTTAGTTGGTAATTGGCATGGGCCAATGTGAAAAATAAGGTAACCTATTGATAACTCAGTAAATGTCTCTGTTTCCAGACAAGGTTTTGAAATTATATACTGCCCTGCTTTTAGAAGGGATATTTGATTGCAAAGTAATGAAGATGCAATATGTTTAAATTTGCGTATTTCCATTTATTATTGAACTTGTCAGGAAGGGGTAATAAATTAGAGTTTTTCATGTAGGTTGAAAGCAAGTTGGTTTTAAGGTGCTCCTGCCTTTAAGAAATGCCAGAGCTATTCATTTCTCATGGGTCAGGTTAGAAGAATGGAGCGTGTTTTGTGGGATGGATGTAATTTTTAGTGACATTTTACGTTGGCAGTGGGGTGTGGGAGGTGAGATACTGGGTAGCCCTGAGACATAGCGTGCAGAAACACTCTGCTTTATGATCGTTCTCCAGGGCTGCTGACTAGACCATATTACAAGTGTGTCATCAAAATTGGTTTGAAACTTCTTTCCGCCCCCCATCCCCAAGCTGGTACCTCAGCACCATTTGCAGCCTGCCTCCTTCTCCACCCAGAGCTGCTGACCCTAGGGGACTAGAGTGGGCTGGGGAGCCTCCTCCTCTCCCACGGCTGAAAAGGGCTGCTGGGGATGCTCACAAAATCTTCCTGTCCCCAGGAGCCGCGTTGCTGAGGCGCCTTTGCTGTGGCATACTGATGTGCTCCTCTCGTTCCCTGTCTGCTTAGGTCTGCACCCCTGACCATGTGGGTTGACACACCAAATAGTTTATGGTAGAGGTCCCTTAATTTGTTTGCAGAGGTCCCACACAGCAGAGATGGAGGCAAGCCTTGTGGCACAGCCGCAGCAGCCGCCGCTGGTTGCTGCATGCAGGGCAGCATGCCAGCACAGGGGCTTGCTGGGAAGAAATAAGCCCAGCAGTTGTCTCTTTCTGGTTTTTTCCCTCCTTTACTGCATATCATTTTTAATCATCTCTGATAATGAATTGGCTGCCCCAATTTGGGCACTCTCTGCTTTCTGGTACCCATAAGTGAATGCCTCTTGGCCTGATGCATTGAAAAGTTAAGCTGTGGTTTCCAGCTGCGTGTTCACATGTTTAATGAAGGTTTTCTTTTTTGTTTGGTGCAGGGCCGTATCTGCAGAAAAGCTGGCAAATCAAAAAAGTCATTCAGTCGAAAGGAAGCTGAAGCAACATTTAAGAGTTTGGTGAAGACCCATGAAAAGTATGGGTGGGTCACCCCGCCGGTCTCTGATGGCTGATGTTAGCAACCTGCACTTGACAAAAATGCTGAACAAAAGTACTGTGACATCTCCTCAGTGCTGTACACCGCCCATCCTTTTCTACTTCAGCTTCAGTTACATACCATGAATGTCAAGGAGACATCTAAGTTATTTATGAACAGATGTGTTTACAGAGGGAGAGGGAAAAAAAAAATTCTGTGTAGGATTATGTTTCAAGACTGGAGAATGGTCATCATTGAAGTCACTTGAGCGGATGCTGAGATTGCGTCATTTGCCCCCATACAGCCCACATTGTCTTCAGCTTCTTTCCATGACAGCAGCACCAAACAGCAGTACTGGAAAGTCTGTCCATTACTGCTCAGTTCATTTAAATGTAAATGAAACAGTTAATATTTAATAGGGAAGCAGTGCATTGCAGGTACATGTTTGCTGTGCTGTTTATCTTTGTCTCCTAGCAGGTCAACATAACTTGAAGATTTGTCTTTATGTGGAACTGTGGTCTGCTGTGACGAAATTTAGACCTCATTTGTGCTCTATATAGGACCTTTAATTCATAAATGAAACCAGAATGAAAATGCTGAAAGGTCGTAGTGTTGAAAAATTACGTGGAATCACCCAACCGGTTACAATGTGCTATCTATGCTGATATTGTGATGTGCTGTTCAGAAATAAACCAGTGCAGTTAGCTGAAGGTTAGGTGGTTTTTTAAAACGCATCCATGCCAGGGCTCGGAGTGGTTGGTTGGTGGTAGCAGAACCATTATTACCCTGCCGGTACCTTCTGCAGTAGCATGTGGCCTGTCAGTTCTTCAAAATGGCAAAACAAACGAATGGAAATGGACAAAGCAACCTTAAAAAAAAATAAAATCTGCTTAATTTTAAAATGAGATGCCAGTAACAGAGTAAAAATTTTCAAGTCAAATGAAACATGGTTTGTGAGATGATTTGCATGACTGGAATTTTCTTTTTTGTTTTCACTCAATAGGCATTGTATGTACTTAGAGCCCAGTATCTGAGAAAACCCACTGATGTATGTAAATGTCCTCTTATTTAATCATGAAGATTTAAGTTTCTGGTAAACAAATCGAAAAAGAAAAAAAACAACCAACTTTTTAAGCAACTCCATAAAAGCTGAAGGTAATGTTTAGAATGGTGTAAGAAAAGCATTGAAAAATGTGGATTCCAAGTGGAAAATCGTATTGGACACATGCTGAATAAAATCACCAGTGTCGTTTCTGTTGCCTCAGGAATTTAATCATTTTGGCCAACTTTTGCATTCAGAGTAATAGGTTTTCTATTGTGAAATTCTAGGTACCTCGTAGATAATACCTGTTGTGGTGATACTTTAATTGAAAGCAGGACAATATAGATTATAAAACCGATTTGGACAGGGAAGACAGTGTGTGTTTAAAAACACTTTCCATTATATGGCTAACACCAGACCAAATTGAAATGGTTGACCAGTTTCTGTGTATTACAGCAACACTGGAGACTGTGCAGAGAGCTTTGGAGGGTTGGAGTTTGATTTAAAACTACAGCAGAAAGAAACAAAAGAGTAACAAAGCACAGCGGAGTTTAAACACAAGCAGAGAAGCAGCAGAGCAGGTGTTCTTGCAGTATTGGTGCAAAACCACTGCTCAGGTTATCTATAGATGCTTTGCCAGTGTAACAGTTTGTCAGCTAGATGGGGGAAAAATAATCAAAGCCTTCACCAAAATGGCTATGCAGGTCAGAACCACTCAGTTTTGTGAATGTAGCTGGTTTCTTACACTTCTCATTTGCATCAGCTGCCTCTTATCTGTCTCTAACTGTTGGTGGTACCCACAGGGTTTGCCTTACCTCTGTTATAAATGGAAATGCTTGGTACCACAAATCTGCCCAAATCTTGCTGTGGATTTATCTCACCCTGCTTTATACTTGGAGAGAATACTATAATCAGTGTATATGTGTTTTTCCCCTCAAACTGTGTATCAATTCTGTGCATCCAGCAGCAGAATGTGACTTTTGAGTGAGGAGTAACATTTCAAGGAGTTTATTTACTCAGTTTTATAAACACTTCTTTTTCTATCCTTTCTGAAAGAGGGAACAAGGATGTTTAGGCATCAAATAATTTGCAATCCCTGCAAGGACTGCCTGAGAACCTATAGAGGGATGTAGCACTGGAAAGCATGAGATTTGTTCTTTCCCTTTGGAAAAACTGTTCCCTCATCAGCACAGTAAAATTATGTTAAAAGCAGTGTGAAGGTGTGGTAAATCTTGGAGGGAGGTTATTTCTTTTCTGCTGTTTTTTAACCTGTCTTCTTTTTCTGTCAGTGGGTTATTTTAAATCTTCCTGAGAACCGTATCTTTAATATTTAATTAAAGGGTTAGCTAAAAGGAACATAGTGGGTGGATTGCTACCACTTCCCTCAAGCCTACTTATTATGTGTCTTCTTAAGTGTGCTTTAAATAGTTATAGCAAACATCATTGCTAAAAGTCACAGTTACTTTCTGGTTGTAGGAGGTTCTCTGTATCAGAGCCTTGGAGCAGCAGGAGAGGCAAATAAAAAATCTGGAGAGCTTTGAAGCTGTAGCAGAAGGGGAGCAGAGCGTGTGTGGTAAGCTGCAGCAACAAATCGTGCAAGGAAGAAAGAAGGAAAAGTACTCTGCATGAACTAGGGCGGGATGAAGGTCCTGACGCACCAAAAGTAAGGCTGCTCCTATTGAAGAGACAACAGCTTATAGCAGGAGCAGCCTGTGCCGGGGAAGATGCTGGAAAAAGGGGACAGCAGGGAGCACAGAAGTATTATGCTTCTGACCAGGGAGGAATGGAGATGGCTGGATAAGAATGTAGTTAATTAAGAGATTTAGAAAGAAGGTTGATCTATTTTAGGGAAAATTAGTCCATGTTTTTTTCTAGCTGCATGCTAGACAGGGTCTACTTGCTCTGCAAGCCTAACGAGAGTATTGGGAAAGGAAAGGTCTGTTAGAGGAAGGAAGAGAGGAAGACCTGAGAGAGAAGCGTAGGCTGAGGAGGATGTAACTGGGCACCTGAAACTCAGGATAAAAAAAGTCTGGTGATGGAAGGGTATGAAATGAGGGGTCAAAGGAGAGCAGCACAGCACCATAAAAAGCAACAAGGAGAGCTGGAGGACAGCAGTTTAGATAGGACCTACTGCAGGAGCTGGTTTCAGAGCTGCTCCAGGTGCCTTTCTGTTGAGGAGCTTCACTGAAAAAGATCCTATAATGTCCTTTTTGTTTGTATCCTAGAAAGCCGTATGTGCTTCCTCCTTGTTCTGACCTTGTGGCAGCTGAGAAAGATGTTAAGCTTTGGAGCCGTGGTGTGGAAATCAAACCAGGCTGTTGCCTCGCTTTTGTGGTAGGAATAAAGCCAAGTGTCATTCCCAGATCCCAAACTTGAGGGAGCCAAAATCAAAGTAGGTTGGCCAGTTGTCTGCTTTGTCAAAGTTCTTCAATATCAAGGAAGGGGGAGGATTTTTTTTCAGAGAGTAAACATGAACAGTCGTCCTTTATACAGTCAAAAATCTCCTTAGGACTTCTTGTACAATTAGCAGTCAGCACAGGTCCTCCAGCTCTCATTAAACCCATTTTATCAGGGATATTATTTTCCATCTGCTATCCCCAGAACAGATGATTAATTTAAAAAGAGCATCTGGGGAGGTGTGACGTATTAGGAAGTTGTTCCCTGGCTTTTTTAGAACGTGTCCTTTTGGAGGACCTTCTTTCAGTCTGAAAAAGCTACTTGACCGAATACACGCATTGCACAGAGAACGCTTCTGATAAAGGGAGAAAGCTGTCTCTGAATACCTAAACACTGAAGGATATCCACAGGGAGCAGAGCTGATGATTTATTTGGGCATGTATTTTTGTCTCATTAGAAATCAGTCCTAAAAGTTCAACAATCAAAAACTCACCAGTCAAAGACCTCTTGCACTTGCCTTGTTTTCTCTCCCGAAGGCAGTCAGTGTATCTCCTTCATTCCAGCCTAAACTTCAGTCCTGAATCCAAAGAAAGATAATAGGTGTGGTCTGTTCATTTGGTGCTGTGACGCTGTATTATATTAAACTCACTTCATTCTCCTTGTCCAATGCAGGACATAAAATCCTAAACCAGAACTTCTTGCATGAACAGCAGGGTTGGAACAAAGCCTTTCTAGTACAACAAATATATGTGATATGACTGTGTAATACACCCACTTTTACAAGACTCATTTTGAAAGCCATTCAGAGTCACAGCTGCCCAGCAGTGATCGATGTGATGGGCAGTGCTCTGATATGTGTTTATTTGCATTCCACAGGAACCTGCAATAGAGAGAAATCTATTCTTGATAGGCTGGCTGTACAGAGAAAATACTTTAGAACTAACTGGCACTGGGATTTAAATCTCAGTGTATTTGCCATATTTTACTTCTCCTCTCTCCTCCCCATTAAGATTTTCAGGCACAGACCTGGAACCATAGTCTTTGCTTTACACCAGCATTATGCCCAGTGTGGTTACATGACTCCAACGAGGTGGTCAATTATGAACACACTTCTTGTTGAGAAAGTTTTTAGAGGAAGAATGTCTTCCAGCTGAATACTTGGGTGTGGAGCTTGGCTGATGTCCTGAGGATTTACTTTTTCATGCTGGATGGGCAGATGCGATGCTTAGCTGAAATTACATGGGGAAGCATTTGCACAGAGTGAGTCAGTGTGAAAGGTTTATCTCTTCCATGCAGGAGGTAAGTTCTGGTGAAGGAGATTCCTCTCAAACTGCTATACAAACAGAATTAAGCAGGCCTACCTGCTGGTACAGTGTAATTTTCCAGTTACATACCCCTTCCAGCCAAGCACCAACCTGTATTAAATAGCCCACTACAGACCTCACATTTCAGAAGATGATAGTCAGTAGAGATACTGAAGAAAAACTCCTGGGTATCTATCTCTTCCAGCCTTCTTGATGCATTCCTGAGGGGAAGATGCAGCACTGATGTAAGTGAATGAGAGAGACCAAGAGGGCTGTGCACATGCACTAAGGGCATGCAGTGCCCTGCAAAGCGTCAGCTGTGGGAAGCTGGGGCAGCAAGCCTCCGAGCTTACCTACACCATGTGCATCCTGTCTTGTATGCATATACTGGTCTTGCAAATACTTTACAAATGTGTGTGTTACTTGTACTGAGTCAAAGGGTTCAGTGTATCTGATCTGAGCAAGGATTTGCAGAGCAGATGTGTTACTAAATACACACTGGAGGTTTTTGTGCATGTTAGTGACACATTTAAAGTTTTTCTTTGCTCGCTCTGACGAATAAAGTGGCTGTCAAACTAGGTCTGAGGACAAATAGGTTGAAAGTGAGTCACCTGCTATTCTCAGCACAGCTGCACTGGAGAAGTGATTTCGTTTGTGCATCAAAAGGTAAAGGTAAGGTACTGCAGCAAGAGCAGCTATTAAGACATTACAAGATAATATGAAGACAGAGCTTGTCTCTGTTCCCCCCTATATTATTGACTACTTAATTGCATTCTCTTAAATAGACTTTGCTCTGCTTTGTAAATTTTACCTCCCTTTATATCACTTCCAAGTTTTACTGAAACACTAAGGAAACATTAAAACAAGTCATGTAAATTTACATTTAAAACCTGCATTTCAGTCTAGAAGCATGCAAATGCCATGCTGACACCTGTCAGATTTCACCAACAACTTTCTCACACTAGTAAGTGTTGGACAAATCCATGATGATGGTATTTAACACAAAAATAGAAACTGTGTAATTTGGATGTTTGACTTTTTTTCCTGGATTGCTTTGTCTTTCAGTTTGATTGACTTCAGACGAGAACGTCAAGCTAACAGCAGTGAAGCTGTCATAGTGTTGTTTATTTATAACAGTTCCTTTTGTTCATGCTGCTAAATAAGGTGGCAATAAATATTCATCGCAGTTGCATTTCACCAAATGGGAATTCAGAGATAACTCCTCACACTCCGAAAACTTTGCATTTTATACGTAGTGTTTGCCACCACACTTACATTCATTATCTTTTGCTGACAAACGTTCTGGTATTTTCTCATTCAGTGACCTCATGTGTTTTGAATTATTTGTGGTTTACTAACAGAAATATTTGAAGTATGTTGCAGGTCCTCATGGCAAAATCAGGGAAACGTGACTCAACCAAATCTAATTGTCTGTGTGACTTAGAGGAGTTCTTCACTTGCCGTTTGCATTAACAACATCCATAGACTTTTACTAAAGATTCCCCTTTCGAAGTTCCTCAACAAACTAAGACTTCAAATTCAGCAGGAAATCCATGCTGACATAGATTAGCATGTACCTTGGGAATGAAAGGAGACCATCCCTAAGAGATATTTAAACCATTTCTTCATTTATGCCAACATTGTTCAGTTCTGAGAATGTATAACAACAATACAAACACAGGTAATGCCTTATACTGGATGAGATCGTTCTTATTACATTATATAATGTTATAGTGTATTAGTGGAATTTATGATATTCTACCAAATTGTGAGGAATGATTGATACCTTGGGAGGCAGGGCTCACATTCAGAGGGTCCTAGACAAGCTGAATGAATGGGCCAGCAGGAATATCATGAAGTTTGGCACTGGAGTAAGTTGCCCAGAAACAGTAGCATCTCCACTGTAGGAGAGTTTTGAGACTCGACTTGATAGTGCTGAGTAACCTGATCCATCTTATAAGTTAGCCGTGCTCGAAACAGGAGTTCGGACTAGAAATCTTTATAGGTCTCTTCCAAACTAAATATTTCTATGATTCGTATACATTATTTATATTACAAATTTTGCTGTTCAGAGCTATTGGGGAAACAAATTTCATGGCCAAAAATATGCCTGAGAAGTTCTGTCTGATTCATAAAGCTGCTGACCTCCAGGAAGGGCCAGCTGATCATGACTCTGTACTTAGTGTGAAGTACTCTATTCCAAGCACCCTATGCTCTAACTTAACTGCATGGAGGTAGGTGTACAAAGTTGTGTAAACACGTTGAAGGTGTCACTAATTAGCATATCCACAAACATTTTTGCATACATACACCAGATACCAGCCCAATGTTATAAATATTTTCCATGTAAATAGGTGTTTTGAGAGAACTTTTAATTGTGTTTTCCATTAAGAACTCTAGGCTTAACGGGTTTTTCATGTTGTCTGTTATCCTGCAATGCAAGATTGAAATATACTTCCCTCAGCAGAAAGAATAGAAAGGAAACCACATAAAACAAGCCTGGAACTTATAGATGGGATCTTCTGCAGGAAAACTAAATGCTGGAAAGCAAGTTATTGTAACTGAAGTTGTCTGATATTGCAAGGTTTTTGTGATTGCTAACGTGAGCTGTTCTTGAATTCCTAGGGCCAAAGCCTCTGTTCTCAGTCTTGCCTGCATCTCGTTTTACCTGCATCCTCTAAACATTCTGCAAATTAATGCCTGAGGCAGAAAGGATTTTGGTGCCATTTCTGACAGGAACTGTCACCCAGAATGATGTGTTTGATGTCCCTGTTCTGCTGCACAACATATCCCAGTCTGGTCAATACACATATTTCCCCTGCCCACCTTACAGAGTCAAAGATGGCCTCTGTATGGACCTGGGTTTGTCTTCTCCTTCCCTGCTCCCTCGTATGCTTTGCATCACTGTTCTTGGATAGGAAAGCCTTCTCTGATTGCACTTATTTTGACCCATTGCTGAGATAAAGTTGTGTTGTCAAGTATCCTTCCCTCACAAGCTCAGTCAAAGCACTTGGAAAAACAAAGGGATAGAACAAAGGACTAATGTATTCAAAGTGACTAGCCCTAGAGCCCAGCTGTTCACATTGCCACAGTGAACAGTGTGTGATTCAGCTTGTTCATCCTCTGTGCTGGAGCAAAATGGAGTAATACTGGAAATGCAGTTGGTTTGAATGTTAAGCGCTGCAGGAGCAGTTCTGCTCCTTTCAGTGAGCACAAGAGGTGCTCAGCATTTACAGGGTATCTTTCCAACAAGGGTATCTATGTTGAGTTGCCTGTCACCTCTCCTTCACCACTAGGCAGAAAGAATCTGAGCCTTGGCCTGACCTTCTGGACAGTTACTCTACGGGCATTTGGTTATTCTTGATGTATTTTTAATTTTTTAATGTATTTTTATTTTCTAGTTACATATATATGTATATATACACACATATACATGTGTGTGTGTATATATATATTATATATACAGGGGAAACTTGGACCCAAGTCAAAAGCAAAGCTGAAACAGACTGTTCTGATATTCCTTCCACCATAACACCCATAAGGCTTTCAAATCTGGAGCATAACTACATACACATCTTCTGCAGCATTAGGGGTATAAATGACAACTTTCTCTCTAAGCCATTTCTGTTCTTTCTGCAATGGCAGTTAATAAATTCAAAGGTTTCTACCCATTGGACGTGACCTGAAGAGAAAGTACATTTCTTGACATGAATGTCACTGACGGATAACATGACCTGCTTGCTAGTTGCAGCTATCTACTCTACAATTCATGCGCCATCTCCCAGATGGAGACAGCTGGACACTGTCCATAATACCCACGGTAAATTCTTTATGGAAAGAGCCTAAATGTAACTAGGCAAGCCGCAGTATGAGTGGTGAGGATCCACTCTGGCGAAGGTGGCAAAGGAGAAGTCAGAAATAGTCTCCACCAGTACACCTGCTGACCATAAATTATTGTAGGCAACCATGTTCCTGGAAGAACTCACAAGTCCTTTGGAAGGAAAAGAAGCAGAGGCTATTGCAGCCTCCCGAAGGAGAAGCTTCAGTTTATGCAGTTGATTTCTCTTTAAATCTTCTTCTGACAGAGAAGAACATAAATTCTTGTCAGTAAAGAAAGCCAAACTGGGGTGGCCGAGAAGTCAGGAGGTGCCAGGAATTTGAAAAACTACCAGAAAATTAGTCCTTACACCTCTTTCTCCTATATTACCTCACAGGCCTGGAGCAGCCATTCAGTCTGAATGTATCTTCCCACTTTCCCAGTGTTTTCCCAAGAGATGCGGAGTACACGTGGCTCATACCCAAGGGGCCTTGTCACTGCGACCATCATGGGCCAGTGTGGACTCCTTCTAAATGAAAAGTTGCGAGCACTAGTAGGGAGAAAAGCACTCACAAATGTTTGTGTCCTCAGCCAGCAGGCATCTGTAAGTTGTATGACTTGTACCTGCTTTGCAGAGCTGTATACTTGATTTGGTATATTTTTAGGTGAGTTTTGTGCAACGTACCAGCTGGAGAGAAAGTGGGAAGTTGTCGGTGTCGCAAGTAAATTGCAGTGTGTACTGAGCTTATGGAGCACAAATAAACATAGCTGCTGCTTTTTTGTGTGGTTTAAAGTTATGCTCTGCAATAGTGACAGCTATCTCCTGTTAGAGCTAATGTATGAATCCAAGAGTAGACAGCCCTGGTTTATACCACAGTCATGTCATCTCCGTCACTGAAATTAATTTCAAGAAATAAATTCTTTCTTCAGGACACTTCTTCAAGTGATCTGGGATGTTGTCCCATGACATGTAACAACAGCTCTAATGTAATAGAGAAAATGAAACGGCGTTTCATTTCCCAATGCCTACATTCCTTTAATACTGATGCTGTAAAACAAATCGTGAAAGCTTAAGCATACTCGTTAACTCATGAAGTTAAACAGCCGGCATATCCAGCTTCAGCTGAACAGGGCAAAGCACCAAGGAGTTTTTTAAATGTTTGGTCAGATTTTTCTCTATATAAGCAAAAAATACTTAAAGGATCAGACCTCTCTGTTTCCAACTGAAAAATGTCTTCAAAAGAATCCTTAACTTCTTAGGGAGGCTATGTTTACACTAAGGGCAAGCAATCTTTTCTAAGCGGAACCCCCTGCCACTGTGCTTCCAGCTTCCACAGAGGTGTCTGGCCCCTGGTTCCCTGGTAGACTCGGCCAAACCAGGAATACCATTGCTCAGCAGATGACAACATTGGCAAAGTTTAGTCAGCGTTAGCACCGGTAACATAAAGAGATTATCCTCTCCAATTCAAGCAACTAGTAAAAATTTAATCCTTTGTAGGCATTACTTCAATTAAATTCTTTCAATCTGGAAGAGAGGCATTTAGGTATCTGTGATGGAACCCACCCACTTATGAGAAAATACAAAGTCTTGGCTTCTTGACTTCAGAACAAAATAAGGAGACTTCTTTCTATTTTCATGACTCCTTGACCAGAGATATCACTTTGTTTACAGGCTACATATTGAAAAAACTGATTTTCTGTTCACAGTTTCTTCCTTGACTTCTCCAACTGAAGCATCTGCTGCTGCCTAATGGATAAACCAACCAGATTCCTTGTGGTGGACTAGAAATGGAGAGGTGCTCCAGCCCCTTGATCATCTTTGTGGCCATCCTCTGGCCTGGCTCCAAGAGGCGCATGTCTTTCCTGTACTAAGGACTCCAGAGCTGTACACAGTACTCCAGGTGGGGTTTGCCCCACATTGCTGGTTCATGTTCAGCTTTTCATCCACCAGATCTTCAGTTTACAGTGATCTCTGTAGATCTTTGCCTGTTACTGCCCCTGATCTCACTGGAAACTTCCAACATGCTCAAAGCTGGTCAAAGAGAAATCTTAGTTTTCATATTGTTATGCGTGGAGCACCTTTGGCTAGCTGGTAATTGCCAAGGCATTTGAAGACTCTGAACACAATGTACAAACAGACTGGCTTTTCCTAAAGAATGCCTGACAATATTTATATGTTATAACTCATCATCTTTCAATATTACTTGCAAATTCCATTCATGTGTTCATGATATGCAATAAAAACAACTGGTTTATCTTGTGCTAGGCAAAAGTTGAAACAGGCATCTGGTTTGTATTTCTGATATAACATAGAAATGTTGAGATCAGTACAAATGAATTACCCATCTGGATGAGACAGTCATTTAGTTCAGTATCCTGATGGGTCAGAGGGAACCATCACACTTTTGTCCTGAGGATCAGAATGCTTCAGGCTGGAATGGAGATGATCTCGTTCAACCTCTTGCTCCAAAAGGCCAACTTTGAGGTTAGATCAGGTTGCTTAGGGTCTGCTTGAGTCCCAGATATCTCACAAGGTGGGCATCCCACCACCAGCCTGTTCCAGTGCACAGTCACCCTCTGGGTGATTGAACTTTTCCTCCTGTCCAGCTAGTACTGTGCCTGCTGGCTCTAGTCTTCTTCCATGGGCACCTCTGAGAGGAGCTGGCGTTGGGAGAAGTGAATATAAAACCAGTTCAAGAAGAGAGCAAAGAACTGTTACATTTCCCTACTTTGTGTGTCAGCGTGACATGTCAGTGTTGTACCTGCCTGGAATCACCATCAAGCAGAGGTCTCCCCTGAGCTGTGTACAGCAGCACTCAGATCTCACCACCGTGCTGGTGTTCTCTGTCTGAAATTCAAGTGTTTGAGGAGTTCTATCTTTTCTCCACAGTGCTCCTTCCTTTGTGTTCACTCTGGAGAGCCATTCATCACGGTATCTCCATTTGTTTGTCTTTCACTAAGTTCTTCTTCATTTGACTTGCCTTGTAATGTTCTCAGGTTTTAGCTAAATCAGATAGCCATGTGGCCTCTGCAGATTCCACTAATTCACTGTTCACATTCTCTTTCCAAATTCCCAAGTATTTCGTATGTTATGCAGATCAACTGTTGAAGCTTAATGTTCTTGAACATTCTATAACATTTCTCATCTTTTTCCATCCTGAAAGTTGGTTTCTCAGTCCTACCCTGTTTGCTGCATCATGGCCAGACTTGTAGCGGTAAGAAGATTCTGTAATTTTATATCTGCTAAGAAAGGACTTCCTCAAAGGTTTTTGAATGATTGATTGTGTTGTGTTGTCCTTTGTCTTTTCTTTCTTTCTTTTTTTTTTCTTCTTTTTCATTTATTTCTTTCCTTTAATTGGTCAATTGACCAATTAAACCTGTTTGCCAGCTGCAGGCACAAGGTTTTACTGGCTCTTGGTTCTCTGGATCACCCAGGAAGCTTTTTTTGATCTGAAAAATAAAACCCCAACCCAAACCCAACCAAAAAACCAGAACAGAACACTCAGCATTTTGCGTATCTTTAACCCTATAGCACAAAATCAGGTTTCAGCCTAGTGGAACCGGATAATTTTTATGTGCCATTTGGTTTAGTACCTACTGTTTTGTTCACCAATTTGTCCTGGTACTTTCTGTCCTTACAAGACTTCATCATTACTCCCAAGCCCAGAACTGCCATGTCTTCAAATTGACTGCAGAGGCAGTTGCCATTAAGAAGTCACATAGCTTGCTAGCAATGCCCTGAACTGCTCCCTTTAAGCACTCAAGGGATCAGCTCTTGCGTGGTCACAGTTCCCTCAGGAGCTGGAACCAGTAAATGCATCAGTGCCTAAATCTGTTGTTCGCTCCTGGGAAGCCACAGTTTTAGCACCGTGCATATGATGCCCCAGGTGCATGTTTTTCTTTTAACGTTGGCTATTTGATCTTCAAAATCCTTCTAACGTTCCTCTCATCCACAGCCAGCTGCAATCCTTCATTCGCTTTTTCTTCCAAATGTTCCAGGATTCCTGTTTCACCCAGCAATCTTCCCCCATTTCCCAGTGCTTATCTTTTGCCATCCTGCTTCCCACCCAGTTTATCACTTCTCCCTGGAGCTTTCTCTGCCTTGCAGCCTCCCTAGGGACTCACAGCTCATTCCACTTACCCGCTGGGAAGCTCAGAGCCATTTGTGAATGGACACATCCGCACAAGGAGAAGCAGGCGCAGTGTTTAAGGGCGTATTCATAGTCAGGCCAGACAAGCTTTTCCCCCGTTCAAGGAAAAGTGCTGCAGGGGTGTCTATGGGAGGAAGCAGCTTTTATTTGGTGTTTGCAATGGTTCTGCTATGCGGAAACATCGCTTATGCACACTGCTCCACTACAGTGCTGTTTCAGCATCCTGGGCTCCTCCAGACCTATTCTAAATAGAATCATAGAATCACAGACCGGTTTCAGTTAGAAAGGACCTTAAAGCTCACGCAGTTCCAAACCCCCTGCCATGGGCAGGGACGCCTTCCACTAGACCAGGTTGCTGCAAGCCCTGTCCAACCTGGCCTTTAACATCTTCTCTGGGCAACCTGTGCCTGTGCCTCACCACCCTACATCCTTCAGGGGTGTGGGGAGACAGTGTTTTGGAACAGTTTGTTGAACAGGGTCACCCCCCTCCAAAGAACATTTACATAATGAGAGCTTGTGGAGCTGTTATCACAGGCTGCATATGCTTCGACTTCTTTTGACAGGTTGTTTCTGGGCCGTCTCGTATGTGCCATATGTGGGAGCCATTTGTTGCTGGTAGCACACTTCTTCCACACGTAAGGGGCAAACAGCTCTAGTGCCAGAGCCAGTCTTTCTGTCTGTGACCTTCAAGCTCAGCTGGGGGTGTGGAGGCAAATACAGTGGATTTCCAGTGATCATGATGCATTTGTTGGACTCCAGTCCCCAGACCTTGCTTACGAACACTAGTAGACAGCTTTGCCTGGTGCTAACAGCCATGAATTCAAGTCTTGTTCTTACCAGCTGTTGAGACTTAACTTCTTTTTATTATCAGCATCTCCTATTCATTTTTGCACAGTAATGCCCCTCCATTGGCAGTTTTAGCAGTTAGCCTGACAAAAGGTGTCATCTGTATACATCTCTCTACATTCTCTCTGTAAATCAATGGCAATTTGTCAGTAATCACTCATTTCCTACCAAGGCCTCCCTGTTCTCCCATGTACTGTCTTTGTGTGTGTGTGTGTGTGTGTTAAACTCGAGTACTGCATTTCAGGAAAACACAGTAGTATTTCAGCACAGCTGTGTAAAAGTCCAGCTGGCTTCTCTAGAGCTACGTTTTGATGAATGCTTCCCTGCAGGAATGGGTGAGCACGGGAGCAGTGCCCAGAGGTGATGGACCCTCCACCCTGTGACATTCCCAAGACCCACATGGACCCTAAGCAACCAGCTCCAGCCTTGAAGGTGACCTCTTGTGGTGCAGGGGGCTGCACTGCGTAACCTCCCCAAGTCCCTTCCAACCCAGCTTGTTCTGCTGTTCTATGGTCCTGTGCTCTTGGTTTAGTGGGCAGACTTGATTAGAAAAGCAGTCTTGTCTGCCTCAGAGCATAGCCCGGAAATTAATCTGGAGGGACAGAAAATTACATCAGCTTTTTGTAGTTGGTTGGCACGTTACAAAGGACGTATCAGGGAAATACCCTGCTTCATGATGTCTACCTTTTCAGATTAAACCTGATTTAATGTGCTTTACTTTGATCTTCAGGAAAGAATTGGGATGAGTTTGGCTCTCCTTTCAATGTAGCTCAGAGGAGTCAACAGTATTGCCCTGTTATCATAGCACTACCAAGGCAGGCTGTGGTACAAAACGTTAATGTTCTGCCCTGTGCTCAGGGTAATCAGAAAAACAGTTTTCAGCACTAGTATTACATTATCCCTGCTATTTCTTCTCAGCGGGAACAGCACAGTCTCTATAATAACATGATCAGAGATTTCGTATTATTTTAACCCTGCAAGCCTTTTTGTATGACATCAATTCTTAATGGAGCATGTCACTTCCATGGCCTCTTGCAATTTGTCACAGGAAACATTAAAGAGTTAGGATTAAGTTAAGACCAAGAGCTAAAGAGTTAGTTCTTATTTGAGGGTTTTGAGTGAGGTACTGTGTGAGCTTTCCCGAACAATGACTGTGAAAAGCAGAATAATTGCAATGGCCATAGGAAGCAAATAAATTGTTCGTCAGTTGTGATGACTGCTATTGTTATCTGACACCTTTTTCCAGGTTTTCTTTCAGCTCACGTTTTTTCTGGTGCAATTTCATAGCAGTGGTGCTTGGAAAGGCTTATTTTCCTTTTTTCAGACCGAAACCCCAGATTAAGTGAGTTGTTTCTGCTACTCGCTGAACACTGAAGACCCCCTGACAGGAAAGTTAGATTCAGTTGCCTTAATGTTATCTCTGACTGTCTTTAAGATGGTCTAGAGCATCGGAAACATCTCCACGGGACTGGCTGACGTGACATGGAACCTACTACACACCCATGTATTACGTCTCTCCACAGACCATTTGCTTTGAGATGGTCTCATGAGCCATCTAGAACAAAGCAAACAACTTGCTATCAACACCTTCAACTAGTATTTCTTCCCAAAGGGGAACTTCCCAGCCTCCTTGAAACAATCCCAGCAGGATTAGTGCCTCACAGGCTGTCATTCCTTTCATACCAACACTTCCTTTCTGAAATGAGATAACTGAGAAACTGAATCTCCCGAGCCCCCTCGTTTTACCACATGCCAGCTGGCAATGTCTTATATCCCCTCTGGGCACAGTGCTGGGGTGGCACTTATTCACGTGGATGGACATCTCCTGGCCAAAGTCGAGGGGAACATGAGCTTTCCTGTGCTGTCTGTAACCAGATAACCCTGCCCTCATTTCATTTCATTCCATTATACGTTTTTTTTCCAGGAAATGAAGATGTTCTAAAATCCCTCAGATCTGCCCTTTCTGTCTGAAATTCATAGTTGCTATATATAACTCACGCTCTGCCTCTAGAGACAATGTAACATTTACAGCTGAACATATGACTTAACGAAAACAAGAACAATTCAGATCTGTAAATGACTCACATTACTCGTGTACTGCAGCTTCCTTCAGTTAGGAATGCAGCATTTTGAAACATAGGACACGATTCACCAGCCGTGTACCTTCTGTAGTGTTACTGAAGCAATGGTATGGTGTGGTGACACAAAAAGCCAAGGTGGAGGCTCCCTTCTACCATAGTAATCTAACACTAACAATTTCATCAACAGTTTCAGCTCAGTTCTCATTTATCCTCTGATTTATGACAAAGTTGAACTAACAATAAGGTTATTCCTACTGCATTTTGGCAGATTCCACAATTAACCTGAATTACAGTAAATGAAAAGCACTAGCAATACTAAATGACTGCACATAGTCAGTGCAGCGACTATGTTGTTAAACCACTGCATCTGGTTTAACTTGAGTTTAATGTGTGCACATGCTTCCCTCATCGCTAAATGCAATACTTTGATGTCTGAATAGCCAGAGGGTGGCAAAGGTGCATTGAGTAGAAGAGTCTCAGAGAGCTGCGAGTGTCTGTACATTGCTGAACGCATTCACCTGGGGGTGATCCTAGAACCAGAAAAAGGCTAAGGTTTGACTCAGCTCTGGAGGTTGGCTCAAAGCAAGGCTAGCTTCACGGCTAGATCAGCTTGCTCAGGGCCTCCTCAGCCAAGTTCTGAAGATCTCCAAGGATGGAGACCCACAGCCCCACTGGGCACCTTGCCTCAGTGCTCAACTCCTCATAAACTGGAATTTCCCTTGCTGCATCTTCTATCCTTTGCTGTGAGTCCCACCACTTTGCCTGGAGAAGTGGCTTTGTCTTTTCTATTGCCACCTGTTACTTACTAGAAGACAGCAATTAGATCTCACCTACCCTTTTTTCTCCAGGCTGAACAAATCCATTTTTCCCAGCTCACAGGCCATGGGCTCCAGCCTCCTAACCACATTGGTGGTCCCTCACTGGTGGAC
Organism: Psittacula echo; assembly: GCF_963264785.1. Lineage (NCBI taxonomy): Eukaryota > Metazoa > Chordata > Aves > Psittaciformes > Psittacidae > Psittacula > Psittacula echo. The sequence continues at coordinate 86,846,472 of NC_137737.1, read as the reverse complement.
TTTTAAGCAGAAAAAGAATTCATAAAAGAATGAAAACTTCTATTTGCTGAAGTGAATGTAAAATAATACATGCATCTAAGGAAGAAATATGTGAAAAATGAGATTCAATTTGGCAAGAGAACTACAGGATATCAAGAAATCACTCTGCAGTTTGTTCTTACCTTGTTGAACAGCCCTAAAAAAACACTGATAAATAGATTCAAGGGAAAGGAATCAGCAGTTGATTTCAAGCTGACTGCCTGTTACTCCCTTTGAATCTCTCCTTTCTAAATAGTAATTAACGTATCTAAAAAGACGAACTATCCCTTTAAACAGATGGGGCTGTTCATGCACATAGTCTCAGTGAAAAGGTCTGAGGGACCAGAGAAAGAATGAGATAGTAATGAAATGTTAGCCGTAATGAAATAAACAAATTAGACATCTTCAAATTAGACAGCCCTGATAAGCATTATCTAAGGATGCCTAGAGATGTGGCTTCAGCTGCCTCAGAAGCCTTAGCAGTCATCTGAAAAACTGAGTTATGGGAGATTAGAAAAGAGCAGATGTCTCTGAAATGCTAGAAGAAAGGAGCTGGGAAATAATAAAACAATCAGCTTAACTTCAAGGCTGTCAATCTGGCACCTTCCGCAAGCCCTGAATTATTTTTACCATAACAATAAAAAAATACAGATCCAGGTAACTTAAGCTGATTTTGCAGCAATCAATTTAAACTCCCCCACCCCCCCCCCTTGCAAATGTATTACTAAGGTGTAGAGGAGCACATATTTCTAAGACCACTTCAGATCAGATGAGTGTACTTGTCCCTTCACACTCAAAACCAAGCCCTGAAAGCTAGGAAATGATAGGATATAGAAACATGCATAAAAAATAAGCTTACTATAAGCACCATAAGGTCTGTGCGTATGCAAATGCCAGATCTGGCACTGCAAAACTCAAGGAAGTGTTATAGTGTCCATAGCAGCAATTAAAGTTTCACAAGAAAAGTGGCAATGTTCAACAGTTCTGGGAAGTGGGAGGTTGGTTTCTTTTTGTCCTTGTGAACAGCCATTCAGGACGAAGGTGTCAGCTCACTGCTTCTCTGGATTCGTGCTTAAGATCCTATAGGTGCTAAGAAACTACATTACAGGGGACAGAGGGAACTTTCTTCAGAAAAGGCGGATATCTGGGCCACTAACAGGCAGTTCCATGTGTTATCTGTGAGAGAAGGTGCACATACAAAGAGGTAAGAGCTCCTCTTTCTCTGCAGTTTAGAGAGGTTTTTCATTAGTGTGATAGGTAACCTGTTGCAAACAGAGACCTGTGAGCACAGTGAGGGCCTTACAACAAATGGTGCACATACTCTGGCTACCTGGGCTATTCAAAGGCCTCTTAGCAACAGCCCAAACCTAAGAAAACACACTATCTTCCATCCATCATCTATCATCGTTACACTTTGTTGATTTTCTTTCTTTTTTAGGAGAGGGAAGAAGTTGGGTGGATTCAACCCTGCTCAGGATTGGAAGCTGCGCAATCTGAAATCCTAACTTGCAGGTGTAACAGGATTGCAAGTTAAGGTGGAGAGCCCCGCTCAGAAACCCAGACAGGACCTCAGAAGAGAGGATGAGAAGCAGTTTGCACTGCTGCCTCACTAGTAACTGTCCCCGAGAGCAGATCCATTACACACCGACCCAGACAGCAAGACTCAAAGCACTCAAACACTCTTTGCCTGTGGGACATACGTGCGTAGGCAGTGGACGAAGCTGGGAGCTTCTGGCTGTTCCTTTTTTATCATGATGTAGTCATGCCCTTCGGCTCCACTCTATACTGCAGTCAGAGATGAGAAGTGCCTTTTCTGCCTCTATAGCCTGTACTTCTAGAACAATGTATTGGTTCTCTAAATGGAGATCATGTGGCATTCCCATGAGTTCCAGCCTTTTTCTGCATTGAGAACTATTTTGAGGTGGAAAAGAGGTACACAGCTTTGCATTAAATATGATCCACATATTAATTATAGTTTTTAAAATCATCAAGTAATTTACATTCTCATCACGAGCGTGTCACCACACAAAAAGCCCTTCAGCAACGATTACTGAAAAATCTTTGCATTTCATTTTATTATCTCTTTCAGCTCAAGAGAACTTTGCACAGCACTAGCTGTATCTTCATGTGCAGTCAACTGGCACATTTTGAACAGCTGCACAGATCTGTGCCATCAAGAGAACAGCGATCTGAAAAATCAGAATATGAAAATGAAGTTTCAAGGCACAGAAATCCACCAAGAATATTCCGGAGTAAATGCAGTGGCATATACTTCCTGAAATTTAAAATGCTCATGGAGTAGCTAGGGGTTTGAGGGCAGTGATTACTCCCCTCTGAGCTGCTTGCAGGGCTGTATCTGCAGAACTGTGTCAAGCATAGGCCTCCTATTAGATTTGCCAGTGAACTGGAGATGGCTAGGAGGGTGCAATCTATGATGGATGAGGAGGGGAGAAGAGAGCTGGGTCTGTGTACCCTAGAGAAAATGGTTAGAGGTTTCGCCTGCTCTCTTCAACACCCCAACAAGTGGTTACAGAGAAGATGGAGCCAAACTTTTCTCAAGGGTGCAGTCAGTGATAGGACAAGGGGAACAGGCAGCGATTGTAGCAGGGAAAATGGGAACATGAAAAAAACTTCTTCCCCATGAGAATGGCTAAGGGCTAGAAGAGCTTGTCCAGAGAGTTGGAGCATTGTTGGATGGTGCTTGCAGCACTTGAAAATTCCTAAATTTTCAAGACAGAACTGGACAGAGCTCAGAGCAAACAGGCCTGTTTGTTGGGAATAACAGAACTGCTGTTGTAACCACACCGCTTTGCTGGGCCTTGTTTACAGGACTGGTCCTGGAAAGGCAGCAGGGCAAGACCATGTGCCAAGCCTCAGCTCCAGCAGCAATGTGGCACAAACACACCGTCACTTGCTTCTCGGGGTGGAGTTTTGCCACTGGAAGAAATGCATGCACTGATTTCCCTGTGCTGCAGCCCCAGACAGGGATTGTTCCAGGACCTAACCTGCTTGCTTTCACTGCCAAGACTAAATCTGAAGTTTTTAGGCAGGAATTTTTCAAGGGGTCTGTATACACTGAGAAGTCTCATTGGCTTCTAATAGCACTCAAGACATTTAAGAGAAAAATAAATCACTTCAGTGGCCCTACACCCTACACTACTGTATATTGATTTTGCATCAATCTAAAGTATGAAAATTATAACAAGCTTCCAAAGCAATTACTACCTTTAGATAAGTACTAAAGAAAAAGCTACAAAGGAATATCGCATGTGGTGTTTTCCCTCCTTTTCATTCTAGGCTTTTCAGTCAACAGATTATCTTCTGAAGGCTCCAGCTGCTTCTCCTAAGGACATCTCTAAGTAGAACATAATCACACCATTTAAATGCAGGAAACTTTTTCTTGCTCCCCCCTCTATCACATACAAAACCCCCCACCATCAGTGCAAAAATCTAGAGTCCTTTGTTTCCAAAAACCAGCAATGCTAACTAGAGGAATCTTCTGACTTTAAATCTTTAATAGGGACTGCTTACAAGGATGGACTTAGTGAACTTTTAACCTAACGATTTTTAAGGCTTTCATATTTTCAAACTTAACTTGATTGCACATTCTCTTTTGCCTTTCTTTTGTTTGCAGCAACCCACATTCAAAACCACCAAAGCAGAGGTTCAGCACCTGACCATCAAAGCTGCAGGAGGACATAACAGAGACAGACAAACAAATCACTCCCTGTTTCACTAGGCTCCCAGCCCAAGAAGCTAGGACAGCATTTTCAGCCACCATGTAGAGCTTTGGACATCTTCCTTCCTGGCAGTCAAGGCAAGACTAAATGGGACAGAGCAAGTGGTGTAAGCAACCTCAATCTCTGGGGCCTTTTGAGATAAGGAGTAAAACTGCTCATCAGCACAAGAAAATTACCCTCCCGGTTTCCTGATCAAATCTCCCACTTGCACTTGACAGGCAAAAAACAACTCCAAAAAAGGTCATAGATAACGCAGGACAATGGAACTCTTCAAAGGATTTAAAATGATGCAGATGCGGGCTCTTACCTATGACAAGTCTAAGTTATACTCAATTCCAGTCAGTTTATGATCCAATAAGCTACTTTTCTTTACCACCCAGATAATCTTTCTACTCTCATTTTAGTCTGCCCGTGGTAAGCTCAGTCCATAAAAAATCAAGATTCTTAATTTTCTATAAAGTTCTTCGCTTTTGGTGATTTGTCTGGATTGTCTATATCACAAGTATTCTTATCAGCTTGTCATAAACTTGTATCCTCAGCAGAGCCACTGACTGAAACAAAGCTTAAACTGCTGCTGAGGCACATCAGTAGACACAGGCATAATTCAAAAACTAATTCTGGTTTCTTCACATGAGTTTTAACACTTGACCTTCTAGTAATTTATGGAGATCATTACAGCATAAAAAGATTAGATGGATTAAAATCAAGTCATCCTCAGGGTTGAGTACTGCAGACTGTGATGGTGATGAGGATTTAAAAATGATCCTGGTCTTCCACTTCAAATGCCAGAATAAATGCAATGATGTTTCATGCTTGAAGTTTCAAGTTACTATTATTTTTTCCCTCATATGCTTGTCAGAATTAGAAATTGTACTCTGCATACACCTCGATTCAAAAGAAATTTCTCCTATGCTGCTCTTCAGCCTAAGGAGCAGACAAAAAAGCACCTGTCCAATTGTAGCTCCTGATTGAAAGAACAAACTCAAACGTTAGCAAACTACAACGGCAAGAACTGGTGTTTTATTAACCTATTTTACAGACTCTCAAGAGGAAATGAGTCCTGTCAATGGGTCTTCACTGCATGAGACTAGTATCTCATCAGAGGACATGGCATTATTTCACTTTTACATCTCTCCCTCAAGACTACTCCCTCTGATGAAGTAGTTCAAGGGCAAGCATCACAAAGTGCTGTAGCAAGGTACAGCAAATGGATCCGAGCCACATTAGGACGTCATCGGCAAAAATAAACATGGTGAAACTCAGTTTGACAAGCAACACAAATATTTGCATTGCCATGTGATTGGCATTGTCCTACAGAAGGACAATACCTTGTACCATGGGTTGCTTTCCTTTCAGGTCCACTTGATACAAGTACAAAGAATACTGCTGAAACTAAGCCACAAAGGATGGAATTTATATTATAAGTTTCTGAGGTAGCCAACTATTTTTTTTAAAGTCAGATTAGGTAAATTACCCTTCTGCACCTAAATAACCTCTTTTAGACATTTACTATACAACAATATTTATACCTCCACAGGGCTTTTTAAACTGTTATTTCAGCTATAAACAAGTATGCTGCAAAAATCAGAGATGACTCGCACCTGAAGAAATGATGGAGAAACAGATGACTGCAGCAGATTTGAGGGAAAGTCACAGACTTTTAAAACAGGCACATTTCAAGGTACAAGTCTCAGGCATGCTCAGCATAGCTGAAGATCTAAACAACATTCACTAGCTGTGCCTGTCAAGCAATCTGTCACTCTCAAGAAGAATTTCAGGCATCAGTCTCCAGCAAAATGCATTCTGCATTTTTGTTTCCAGATGCGTGGTTTTATTAACCAGGTTCTCAGTTATTTATCCTATACACGCATTTTTATGCATGCTCACACTGATTCCCTTACCCATTTAAGAACCTGTGTAAGTAGTCATCAGACTGGGTGGTAGATGGAGTAAGCAATATTAAGAGAAAACCATTCTTCTAGAACTAATGTGTTTTGAATGAAACAGGTGTTTTCTTCTGAAGGAATTCTTGACCAGTTACACAAGTAGCTTGTTTGTACACGCCACTATTCCATTTCAAATATGGGCTTTAGCTTTTACTGGCGCATGGTCTGTTGCCAGCAACAGACACAGAAACCCACCAGTAATACAGAGCTTAAAATGGTAAAAAGAAGACACACTTGAAAAGAAGTATCTTTATATATAGTTTTCGCTTAAAAAATAAAATAGGTGGAACTTTAAAAGAGGAACATCCCATTCCAAACAAAATTTTAAAATACACTTCCATGCTAAAAGCACAAGTCCGGATGTCAGCCTCATAGAAGCTGCCAAGTAACAGAGAAAGAAACCTAATCTTTCACAATACTCCTATCTGTGTCTTTGCTTTCTGGGATTACATGACTATTGGCATTTTTACCAGATTGATCTAAATCCTCGATTTTATTTTCTACTTCCATAGCACTGTTTTCCACAGGACTGTGGGAAGATTCTTCACCTATTTCTGCTTCCATTTTTGTAACTAAATCATGTTCTTTGTCTTCCACATCCATTCCTTCCTCTGTTTGTGCCAGCCTATGTTGAACTTCTTCCTCCGTTTTACTTTCCAATTCCTCATCTTTTTTACTTTCCGACTCCTCATCTTTCCTCTTTGCTTTAAACACTTCAACCCCCATCATCCTCAGGTAATGAAGTCTCTCATTCCTGGGCACAAAGGCACGGAGTGATGTCTTCCCTTGCCAACCACACAGCAGTATAGGGCACTGAAGATCATCAGGTTTTCTACAAACAAGCAGTTACATTCAGTCAACTATGAGAAAGTTCACCTTCAAAACTTAACCTTATAGCCATACCCTGTGTGCATGTACGTAAGTAAGTGCACAATCTTTAACACTGAATGCATTTTATGACTATTTACAGAAGACAAGTAAATTTGTCTTAACTTCTAATATCTAAACTTAACTTAATATCTAAACAGATGCCTGGCTGTTTACAAGCAAGCAACCAAAACAAATAAGCTCAGTGTTATTAAATTTCTGCAACAGGCAAAACAATTTTCTAGCTCTGGTTTCAAACTAATATAAGCAAAAGCAAGATGACAGCTTACATTTTAAAAGTTCTCAAGAGTTTCTAATAATACTTTTACAAAAAAAAAAGAACAACAAAAAAGTTTAGCTTTTTCTATTCCAAATACTGGACTTCACAGGGTAACAAACAATCAAACACACACACACAAATCACATGCAGTGATACTGTGAACCTCTGGCACAACTACTAGCTCTCCTTTATAAAGCTAAACTCTACAGCTGTTTTAAGAATACACAGGCAAGATAGCTTCTTTCCCTGTATATTCTTTATATCCTGTCTGGTGCTATTGTTGGCTTCACAGCCCCTCTATGCCTCCACTTCTGTTTTTGCTGAGTGAAAAATTCTTGTCTAAGTTATAAAACTGCATAAATGGAAAGCAACAATTCTACTTACGCAGGGTCTGGGTCGTACTTCAGAACTATACTTCCCATTGCTACAAGGAAAGGGAAGAGGGTGGGGGAACAAGACCAGAACAGATGAATTACTTGGTACAATGTTAAAATTACTGCAACTTGAAAATGTTCAAGAAAACAAGTTCTTAGACAGTCACAAAGCACGAGCTGTTAACAGTTATCTATGTCAGTACAGTGACCTATAGACAGTATCAGTTTTATTCCTTTTATTTTGTCTTTTTCTCCAGACCAAAGCGTTTCTATAATTCCAAAAGCAACTGCTAACCCTGCTCCCACACAAACAAAGAAATTCAACTAAAAAAACCACGTAGTGGATTACTTTACTCAGTGAACCTAGGAAGGAACTCTTACTTAAGTAAAACGAACATTAAGAGTATGCCAGCCCAAACTTTAGAAAAATTGTTCCTCCCATTTCATCTCATCAAACACTGAAGTACAAGGACCAGCGATGACATGGAAATAAAACAACATAAACAAAAGACAGAAAACCAGCCTTCATTTCTTCAAGCATCCAGCACAAAGGAAATAAAAACTTATTATGACTAGGCATTGATCCCCATATTTAAGAAAATAAAAACTTGAATAACTAAATTTGATACAGAAAATCATGATAAACAATTGCAGATGACAAACAGTTTCAGCTGGAGCACTAACACATAAGTATCAGTAGCACATATAAAATCTTTGATCATCAGGTATTTTAAATGCTGCCTCACACCACTGTGTCACAAAAGTCAAAGTTTGGCAACTCTTCTGTTCTCTGGAGTTCATAAACCTTAAAGGCTGAGATCAGAAAGGACTACAGTTTGTAGTAGCACACCTGGTTTCCATAATGCTTACTTACTTAATTACCAAGTATATTTAAGATAAATCCAGTCAAAATTTTTAGCAGTTTATGTGGCAGGATTCTCATAGTCTTTTCTATATATATATTATATATGTAGTATATTATATATAAAAATATATATAATATGTGTGCATATATGTTTTATATATATATAATACGTATATACAATCCTTTTGTCATAGCACAAATTAGAAGGCTTACCCATGTCTTTGACTTTCTTCTGTGTTTCACTGCTAAATTTACTTAAGAATGGATTTTCCTGGGTTAGCAGAATTTTAACATCTTCTATGCAGACATTTATAATCCTCGCATGAATGAATGGGTACAGAGTATAAATTCCCTGTTTAATAAATAAATATAATTATTTCAAAATGCAATCTCTACTTTCTGAAGAAAATTGTTAAATCAGTATTTTCTTTAGCTAATGTCAGAAAACAATTTTCACATTTTAGACCATACTGAAAATGTCAATTGTCATTAATCTGACAAAGTTAATGCCAGCCGTGCTATAGGCTTTAGGGGAAATGAAAGTATCTCCATTGAAAATACATTCTCAAATTACCTCTTGTGCTAATCTGAATGCACATCCAAACTGTTCCCCATCACTGTTGCGAGACCAGACTTTTATCCCTGTGTTAATAACCTGCAAACGGCAAAGCCAAAGATTATCATTAAGAAGTATAAATTCTAAATTACCACTCTGAACTTTGCTTTTTTCTCAACTGTTTCACTAAAAGGAGGAATAAAGAATAATTCTGCTGTAATGTTCATTTGCACTGGACACTAAATTAAATTAATGTGAAAATTAATTCAAGGGAAAAAGGAATCCCCACTATCAAAACACAGTTCTCTCTCAGCATAAACATTTCTTACTCCTCTTCATGTTTAAACCTGAACACTGTGAAGAAGTGGCAGTCTTAAAATGAAGGCAATGAACTATTAAGATCTAATTTTAATTTTACTTTGAGAAAGAATTTTCTGGGCAATTCTGGGAAAGTATTCAGTCAAGGACGGGATTTTTAAAATGCACAAGTGCTTAATATTAGGACACGACATCCTTTGCAGTACCCAGAGTCTCACTACCTAACATAACCAACAAAATTTTAAGGAACTGGTGCATTATGTAGCCACTTCCTATATGTTAGATAAAAGTGTAATTATTTATCCATCTCAAAGATCTGCTGCAAAGATGTAATGAGTATCTTTGGACATCTTCAAGATTTGATTGGACGAGGCCCTGAACTCTCTTATCTAGCTTTGAAGTTAGCTCTGCTTGGGGCAGGAAGGAAGCTGGACTAGATAACCCCATTCTAACTTAAATTATTCAACAAGTTGTAAGACAAATCTTTAGCATTTGCAAAGCATTTTCTATGGGGAGTCATATAAAAAATATATATATAATTTTCCCCTATAATTCACAAAAAATACTTCTTATCCCATTACCATTCAGCTTAATTAACTTTCCAAAATGTTCAGTAGTTGAAATTACTTAAACAATGTCCCCATGTAACACAGCCAGCTAATAACTGAGCTGAAGTTAACCATTATTTTTTGGTAGGTTTTCAAAGCTCTTAATACTTTTATAATTAAGGGGCTCATAAATACAAAAGCCTTAGTGTAAACTCATGAAAGTAACTGAAAAGCATGCAAAAACACTAGTACACACACGACAGTTATAGATTCACTCCTCTATTCTTAAGTTCTCTTGCATCTGCCAAAAAACATACTGATTTTAACCTTGGAGATTGTTATTTACTTTTTTATTTACTCAGAAGCAACTCTTCATCTCTTGAAGAAAACATTCATACAAAAAAAACCCTCAAACAAGGCCTATCAGAGGGCTAATCTTCTATATAAACAAGCTCAGCAATAAAGTTCAAGGCAACATTCACTGATGTTTATAATCTCCGTTGTGAAAACCTGAAGAGATAAACCATACCTTCATCTTCTCACTGTTGTTCAGAAGCACATTTCTTAGCTCCTTAGAAACCATGTACAGCTGTCTCTTCTTTCCTTCTTGAGTTCGGGTTAGTAAATTCATCTTGGGAAATGATGGGTCCAATGCATAAAACTCCCTGTGGCCATAATACTTGTTTTGATTAACTAAGCAATGAAATTGCATACTCAAAATGCGTGGGTCAGCCCATTTCCTCCACCTATTTCTGCAAACACTTAACACTGGCTTCAGAACTAGACTTTCTAAGATGCATGTGTCCTGGTTTAGCAGTAGCAGTCATTTTTCCTCCTTCTTAGTAGCTGGTGCAGCGCTGTGGTTTTGACTTTCGGCCTGGGATACTGATAAAGCCGATGTTTTCAGTTGCTGGTCAGAATGTTTACCCTGACCAAGGACTTTGTGAGTCTCATGCTCTGCCAGGGAGGAGGGGAAGCTGGGAGGAAGCAGGGACAGGACACCTGACCCAAACTAGCCAAAGAGGTATTCTATACCACAGCACGTCATGCCCAGGATGTAACTGAGAGTATCCGGAAGGGCTGGATCACTGCGGGGTGGGGGCGAGGTACCAGTCAGTGAGCGGTTGTATTCTCTTCCCTTGCTATTTCCTTTATCATTATTATTATTGGTGGTACCAGTAGTGGTTTGTGTTATACCTTAGTTATTAAACTGTTCTTATCTCAACCTGTGGGAGTTGCATTCTTTCGATTCTCCTCCCCGTCCCTCCAGGAGTGGGGAGAAGAAAAAGGGGGGGAGAAGTAGACTGTGTGGTTCTAATTTACGGCCTGGGCTTAAATCACGACAGCATGACATCAGAAAAGACAAGTTGTCATAGACACGAAGATACACTTGAAAATTTCCAGTGCAAACTATAGTTGGCTATTTTCATATAAGAGTTTTAAGTGTTGAAGAGAGGGGCACGTGGTGCAAAGTCAGGGAAAAGTTTTATGTATGACCAGCTGGACCCATCTTTTCTGATGAAGTGAACTGATGTTCTTTAAACTACTAGGAATCTTATGGCCAAAACAGAAACATTTTTTTCTTACTGGATAGGAAGGAACAATGGATCATCTTCAGGGAGAAACACAAAAGGGTCTTCTTTAAAACCAAACAACTTCATTTTTTTAGATGGTGGTGGTCTGAAAAGAAAATGATATTGCAGTTTCAATTTTAATAAAAGTACCTGGTTTAAACTCAGTATATTCAGTTCATTTGGTCAACATTTGTCTTGCGGTAATACACCATACACAAAATACACCAAACAGAATACTGACATTTTCCTGCGCTTCATTAAAAAAAACACTACCCACAACTTAACTTCCTCATTTTAAGAAGTGAAAGCAATGCTTGAAAACAGAAACCATAGAAACAGTAAACAGAAATTTCTGAGTTGTGAAGACAGTGAAGTTCTTCCAAAGGTTGACTTCTGAAAGTTTTTTTTTCCTTAACAGAGAAGAAAGGACTAACAGACTTTACAAATGCTAGCAAGAAAAGTATTATTTCCTAACCTGCTGAAATACAAAACAGAAAATGTGGAAATAGAAGACAACTGATCAAATTAATTTATTCTTCTTGATCAACTTCTAAATGAGTCCAATAACAAAAGAACTATAGAATGCTCAGCAATTACGAATCTGTCACAGGACAAATACTGAGACATGGCCTCTTACCCACATACTCCTTCCTTTTTGCTTTGTTCAGTGTTTGAATTCTGCAATTCTTGCTTTTTCTTAGACTCTTCATTTTCATCAAGTGTTGGTTCTTCAGTAATACGTTCAGAACCATTATCTGAATTGGCTGCTGTCACTTCAGCATCTCCTGTTCTTTGCAGTAATTTCTGATGAACCTATTTCAAATTACAGTATTTTCAACAAAGCAAAAATAGTGTCTAAGTTGTAATAACAGGTACCTATATTCTCTCTTTGCACGTACTTAATGCTTATCAATTTGAATGTTAGGGCTTAAACAGATCCATTTAGGGAGTTAATCTGATTACTAAGTGAAGATACCATTACAAGTTGCATTTACCTCTAGTACTGATCTGGACAATTTCTTACTAACTGTTCAGGAAAGCTATTTTTGTACCATTTACAAAATCGTGTTCAAGCACTCAAAGAGAAGACTATTTTAAGTCAGGATCTCCTGCTTTCCTCCTAGCACTCAAAATGACTCACACATCTTGCTGCTGCACACTTTCTGTAAGAGTGCTACAACATTAAACTTAGAACACCATAAACTGTTTGCATGACGCTTGCTTCTGAATAAATGCTTCTTCCTTACTGCCACATACACTTGACTCATATGGTGTTCTAATGATGCAAATCAAATAAACAGAAACAGCTAAAAAGGGTACACAAAAGAAGTTTCTCTCAAAGATATCAGCAACATAAGAGATCAAATACATCATGTCAACTTAAAATCCTGTTGACAGGATTTTAAAGACAATTGACGACAAATGGATTAAAGTCAGGTGGCTGAAGCTGCTGCTGCTCCTAACAGGTTTATATCCATTCCCCTGGCTGCTGAGCTGCTAGACTAATCTGTTGGTGAATCACTTCTGAGCAACCAGCCCAGAATAAGATAAACGGAAATCAGAATTTGCTTACAACACAGCAGAAAAAAAAGACTTCAGCAGGACCACACACAGCTGAAGGAAGTGACAGCTCTAGTGGCCCAATCTGATCTGCTTCTGTAATTCTTTGAAAAATCTTAGCTTTAGGTTCAGGTTTTACCTTGCTATTTTACTAGGATTTCAAAATTCCATCCCACCCTTTTTTTTTTAGATTCTTTTTTTTTTTTTTTTTTTTTTAGTTCTTAAGGGATTTAGGAATTTATTTTTAATTGACAATCTGAACTATGACTGAAAGGCAGATACAAAACAGTTACAGTATATTTTCTATCATACAAGCTTTCCAAAAATAATCCAGAAATGTTATTAAAAGTTAACCTTTTAGCTCCTTTAAAAAAAGTTACCTTAGGCTGGCGTTTATTCCATGGCATTGTTGATTTTTTTATTAACACAGCCACAAAGAAACCTCCCGTGTTCTGATGATGTGGCAATATCCTAAGACTAGAGGGGGAAAAAAAATGTTGCAATGTATTCATCAGCAGCATTCAGGCTTTCACAGTACTAGAAGCATAACATTTATATTTATGTTCAGGGTAAACTAAGTATTCCCAGTAGGATTGTGCAGATCTGATTTATCAAGCTAGAAACAGGATCTAAAATAGAACATCCTGGCAAAACAACTTACACCAGTGCAATGCATTCACTTCACTATTCACTATTCTGAGTTTTAATGTCTCATTTCTATAATTTACTTTTAGAACAGTTACGGAAAGTAATTAATAACAAGTAAGTCACTTTTAAAATGTTAAAGTTTTTACACTTTTCCAGCAATTTAGGCTCTGTATCTCTACTGGATGCAAAGAATTTGGCCTGCTTGTGTGAGTACTTATTCCTTGTAAGCAACTTCCAATAATTTCTCTCAGTTCACTGGAATTTAAATATTGTGTACTGTCATTACACATAAAACAATTAAAATATCCTGAGACCTATACAAGCATATTCCTAATCTGACCTAATTATAATTTGCCCACCCCCACACAAAATAAACATCAAAACCTAATAAAATCTACTCTGGGAAAACTTACCAACGCTCTAGATTCATTGACTTCAGCTTCTCTTCATCTTTTACAGGAAACATAGTGGGACGTATTTGTGTTTGTCTATTTGAAGGCACATCTTTCCACTCTTCAAGCCACTGTCCATCTTTCAGCATTACCTTCAAAGGAGTAAATATAAATACTGTGAAGAATACGCACCACCATTTTACAAGTTTTAATTAAAATACTTTCAAACCAAGGTTCAGATGCTAAAAAGGGAAGTTATTTTCTGGTATAGTAAATTAAGTTCTTTAAAGTATATTGTTTCTTTGTGCACTGTATGCGTGCATGAGATTCTTGCCAGCTGTACCTCTTAGCTTCTTGTATGCTTCACGAAGCGTGTAGTCAAGTAAAGACTTGTGCAGAATAAAATGCAGTGATCTCTGATAACTTGCTACAACATACAGACTGCCAAAATCCAAAGGAAGAGCAGTGGTAGAATATATAAAATTAGTAAGACATCAGATTTAAGATACACTACTTTTTTGCCATAACACTGGCTGTGAAACATTCTGCTATAGGCAGCTTCTGTGCAATATACAAAGAGGATACTGCAGCCTAATAAGGGTTTAAAAACAAGGAATCCCAATTTCATTACATAAGAAAGATCCAAGAATGCAACACAACAGCTTGGTAAGCATGGAGCCCCTGCCACAGCATATATAGGTTATGATAAAGATGTTTTCAAGGGAAGTTACTGAAGAACCATGAATTCTGTAGTACCTGTATTTTTAACCAGGATTCAGAACATATCTATAACTGCCCTCTAAGATTAATTATATAATATAATATTATAGGGAATAAGATATACTCTTAGGGATCTTTATATATATATATATATATGCACAGTAGCTCTATGCAGTAAAAATTTAGTGAAATTAAAATCATAAGCCAGTTATGCATTTTACATTTATCCTTCAGTTACTAGCATGAAATTTAATTTTTCAGAACTTTCAGAAGAAAGAAACCAGCTAGTTTCTAGGCTGAATTTCCAATGGCAGAACATAAACAAATCTTTATTCCATCCATCTTGTGGACAGGCATAAATCTGCAAACTACCATTGCAAGAGACTAGTGAAATGGGGAGAGAAGACAGAGCCACCAAGGGGGTCACAAAGGCACACGCTCATAATTAGAAGTTCATCAGAGCTTCTTTTCCTATACCAGGAAGACCTTCTACTCTTCTTGATTATACTCTTATCAAGAAGCTGAAGCAGCTTTGGAGGGTTTTGCTCCTCTCTGCTAGTCTGTTTCCAGAACTGAAATCACGGAAGTTGTGGAACAGAATATATAATTCCATTAATATTCTAGGATTACTCACAGCACTGCAGATTTTATTGCTGACTTCCAGAAAGGGTTTAACAGCTTTTACTTCCAAATGATCGAAACAGACCAGCTAAAGAACTGTAAAATCTAACACTCACAGGCTGTACAGACAGGAGGCATAACTTAAAAAGTGGCTGAAATTATGTTGCCACCTACAGGCCACATGTGCACATTAGAAAAGGGAATTCTATAAAATACAGGAGACAGCAAAGAAAGCTAGAGGAAAAAGATGACAGCAGATGAGAAGTAAGAACTTACCATTAGAAAAGTTTTTAGCCCTCTCCCCTACAATGCTATATTGTCTAAAACTCTAAACAGCAAATCACTATCATTACTTCAGCTCAATCTAATGTTTTGAAATGTTAAACTTCAGTATCTCCCTAATTTAACATTCTACCACAAAGAACTTCACAGAAGTATTAAGTTCAGTACCTTCCATTTTGTAATTCCTGGCATCCTCTTCAAACCTGGTAACTCAGAAGAGACATCAGCAAGTTCTAAGGCACCTGAAATCAAGAATATACACATTCTTTAAAACAGATTTGAGAGTTGTGTTCCTAATTAAGTTTTCCTTAGTTTTCTGTCAAGTTTTAAGACCAGTTTAAGACCATTGCTTTTTAAAACTTTCAAGGAACAAAACATTACACAAGCACTGCCATGTAAATTAACCAGACAGATGGCAAGAACTGTTCGTAATAACTCCATAAATTTGCAACCTATAAATTAAACAAAACATAATGATATTTTCTGTAGCAGCTGCATAGAGTAATACTGTACAACCCATATCATAAATGTCAGTGTTCCAGGCAATGCAGTCTTAGAAGTTTTTATCCTCACTTACTCAGCATCTCTCAGAAAGGTACTCTTTTGGGATGACTAAGCCTTTTAAAATGCTTGATAAATTCTCATTTTATGGACTTAAAATCTTAATTTATTCCAGTGCGACAGGAAAAAGAATTTATTATTTTTTAAATGGAAAGGAAAATTTCAAACTGTACATGGACCCACTTAAACAGTTCCAGAGGAGTGCCATGAAGATTATCAGAGGGCTGGTGCACCTCTCCTATAAAGACAGGCTGAGAGAGCTGGGGCTGTGCAGCCTGGAGAAGGTTCAAGGGAGATCTTATAGCAGCCTTCCAGTACCTAAAAGGCGGCTACAAGGAAGCTGGATAGGGACTTTCTACAAGGGTGTGTAGGGATAGGACAAGAGGTAATGGCTTTAAGCTGAAAGAGAGTAGATTTAGCTTAGATACAAGGAAGAAATTCTTTACTGTGAGAGTGGTGTGGCACTAGCACAGGTTGCTCAGAGAAGTTGTGGCTGCCTCATCCCTGTCAGTGTTCAAGGCCAGGTTGGATGGGGCTTTGAGCAACATGGTCTAGTGGAAAGCGTCCCTGCCCATGGCAGGGGGGCTGGAACTAGATGATCTTTAAGGTCCCTTCCAAACCAAACCATCCTATGATTCTACGACAAAAGGTGATGTGCCTAGAATACATACTACTACAAATAACATATAAATACATCATGCTACAAATACATATAAAATAAATACATCTACAAATGACATCAGAGTATAACTTCCTCTACTGAATAAGAACTTCAAGCTGCCCCAAGTCCAGAAAGAATGGTATAAAAACTTACTGTTTAAATAGGTGATCTCTCTAAAGAAGAGTAACCTGAAAATTTCTTTTTTCTGATTCTGAATTCTAACAGCTAGGTAGGCTTTTCCTCATGTTGTACACAATTTAACAACCTGTTCGAAATGAATAACCATTTACTCTTACAGTGACACTTTAAGCAGGTCTTAAATAAATGACTAATACATGAATTTATGGATGAATTCCAAAAAGACATTTCAGATCTGATTAAACCTGATGTTTGCACTCGTCCTTTAAATATTCCTGCCTACCTACAGCGTGACTTCAACTGATACCTCAAGACTACATCAGACTGAGCGGGCACTAAATAGTTTGTCAGAAACACTACAATTTTCAGTAGAGAAACATGGTACAAAAGTGCTTTTTTCTTACTTCAGCCCTAAGGGGAAAGCAATCTCTGATCTGCTCTACAAGGAGCCGTGTAACACAGTGCTAGGATTAAGTTAACACCCAAGAACCAACAAACCTTCTATACTGACCTGAGCAAATACTTGAGGTTCAATGCCCCCTGCAGACTACTGTGCTACTTCATCCTTCTTTCGCTACACCTACATTCAAGCCCCAAGGATAACATTCACTCACTGGGACACCTCCACTGGGCAGAGAACAGATCCAAATGCCATAATAGCCAGTCAAGATCCTTATTTTCAAGTACTCAATTTGCCCCAGATGCTGCAATTGTTGGCCTCATTAACATCCATACTGCTTTATGATCCTACCCAAATTAGTCCTTACTGCCTTCCAACCATCTTTAACCTTAACTGTGGTGTACTACAGCCTTCAATAAGCCAAGCATACTATCATTTACTTGAAACGTGTCTATGTTGTAGAACATGTTATTCTCTCACTCATCTACCAAACAAACAATCTCTAAAAATGTCCTTTGACTGGAAATTGAATAGTCAATTCCTAATTATCTCCAGGCATTTTAGCTAAACTGCTGTTTCTAAGTGTCCTGGGTTGAGCAGTAGCAGTCATTTTTCTCCTTCTTAGTAGCTGCTGCAGTGCCATGGTTTTGATTTTCAGCCTGGGAACAGCACTGATAACACCGATGTTTTTAATTGCTGCTCAGTAATGTTTAGTTTGACCAAGAACTTTCTGAGTCTCATCCTTTGCCAGGGAGGAGGGGAAGCCGGGAGGAAGCAGAGACAGGACACCTGGCCCAAACTAACCAAAAAGGTATTCCATACCACAGCACGTCATGCCTAGTAAATAAACTGGGGCCAGTTAACCCAAAGGGCTAGACCACTGCTCGGTCGGGCGGGGGATCGGTCGGCAGGTGGTCAGCAGTTCTATTCTCTTCCCTTGTTATTTCCCTTATCATTATTATTATTGGTGGCAGCAGTGGTTTGTGTTATACCTTAGTTACTGGACTGTTCTTATCTCAACCTGCGGGAGTTACATTCTTTCGATTCTCCTCCCCATCCCCCCGGGAGCAGGGGGAGGAAGAAGGGGGAGTGAGCAAAAGGTTGCGTGGTTTCTGAGCTGGGCTTAAACCACGACACTAAGACAATGAAATTTCACATGTAATTGGAGGCCAGAATAGTGACTGGCACAAAGAAAACATTAAGCAAAACAGACTAGTCTACTTCCAGAACCAGCTCAGCTCCAGAGGCAATACAACTCCTGCTCTGTACAAGGCTCAACTTAGTCTATGGAACTTTTAATGTGAAATTCAGTTAGGTATCTCCAAACTTCAGGTTACTGACTCAGAAAAAAGTGTCCATCAGCTCAACACCAGAAATTTGGGCTACTAAACCCTTCTATCACAAACTGATGCAGTGAAGCTTCCCTACTTATCTCAATTTTTCTACCTCTTGTTACTTCAGATGATAAAGACCTAAGAGCAACTTAAGCAAGCCTTCATATGCAAGTCAAAAGTGTAAAAAAAACCCCATAAGCTTAAAGACTTTAGAAGTCCAAGTATGCCAAACTGTGGGTCAAAGGATGCTAAAGGTATCAGTGACTTCCACCTGCTGGTGCACAGTAACATTCCTCTAATTGCTTAAGTATACTCTGGGCTTTTTACTCCTATAGCATACAGCACTAGTGTCCCACACCATGTTTTCCAAAGGAAATATGAATATCAGACGTGGAATCCAAACAGCGGAATCAGTTAGCAGAAGCAAGATAACACAGACTGAATTCCACTGATCTGTAGAAGTCTTTTGTGTATTACGAACATAACTTGTTCAGGCTTTATATCTGCATCCTATTTAGGCCCACTTAAGATGACTGCTCCTATCAACACCGGTAAAATCCTACGGGTACCAAAAAATGGCTGCAGTTTTGCATACTAGGAGCATGTTACCTACACTAAGCTTATTACTAGTAGTTTCATACACATACTGTTTTTTGGGCTGAGGAAAAGATTTCCCCACCTTGGGAATTCTCACCTTGGCTCTTTTCCAGCAGAGATGCGATCACAGCTTCATTTTCAATGGGGTTCAACGAACACGTGGAATACACCATCCTCCCACCTTCTGCCAGCTGTTCAACACCACGGGTTGCAATTCTTAACTGCAATCTAACAGAACACCAGGTCTAACCAGATCTAGCCAGGTATCATTCAGGAACCAGAAAGATCTGTCATCAAGTTTCTTACACATGAAGCTATACTGCAGGCACATAATGCTCCAATGACTAAGCCAGCACTTAACCAAGCTCCACAGCTGTCATCAGTACACAAAGTAAACTCAGCTTTAAACTAAGTCAGCTTAGTGCAGACTTGCTGCCTATACTGCAGACACACTCACAATTACATCTACTAAAACAGCAATTAGGTCAAACATTAACACTATTGCATGGTAACTTTTAACATAATGCTCTGTATGTTGCTCTCTCTAGTGCCCCATTAAGATTATAATAAAGTACTCCACAGAAAAATAACACCCCAAAACCTGGCTCTCCTTCTCAGAAATCTAGTTAAAATGAGGAGCAATCTATTACAAATATGGACAACACAGCTTAGCTAGCATTGGCTTTCTGAGAAAAGTATCACTGAGTCAGATAATAAGCTTATATAATATAATATATATATAATATATGCAGATAACTACCTGCATACTGACAACTGAAATAGAACCTGCAATTATGAGTTATCTAGCAGTAACACCACAGGTCAGCTGAGACACAGTAATTGACAGCATTCCCAGCTTGTTACAAAGGCACAGTAAAATGTTCTAAGCTTTTCCATCTGTGTTTAAATTACTGCTTTTTACCATGTGCCTGCACTAGGCTAAGTACTCATTCACCATCATTTAACATAAATCAGTCTCAGGTAACTGAAACCGTGTATGTATCATCTCTAATATTCTTAAGACTTTAAAACATTTCTATTAAATCTTACAAGTTGCTGTATTTTCCAACAGTATTTTACCTGCCTAAACATTAAGAATCCCAACCAAATTATTTGTTCCCTCTTTCATTAGCTACCTTGTCTAAATTAATTCAATGAATGTTAGTATGTCAGATATTCTTAAGAATACAAGCAATTTAGATTCATAGACTTCACTCCTCATATCTGAAACACTATACTTTCCCTGAATGGCACATCCGCTCTTGATCTGAGAGAAAAGCGACTCTTCTCAGTCTCTGCTTTGTCATACATTAACATATGAATGCATGCAGATGTTAAAGCTCCAGGAAAAGGAGGAGAGAGAAACGAAAGTGCAGATGTGTAATAAGCATTTTTACCCATGGAGCTGTAAACTGTTTTGTGTTGTCCACTTCTTCCATACATCAATGTTTTTCCTCATAGTTCCATCTCCACTGTAACAGAGGTCAAACAGATTTTTATTATTTGTGGCTGAAACTTCATATCCAAGTCATTTATAGCAGCAAAGTATTAACAGTCCCTCTCCCACATTAACTAGTCCTCCTATGCCATACTGTTTGCTTCAATGCCATCTTTGTATTTCAGAATCCTGAGCCTAAGTTCAAAATTAGTCCAAATTTAAGTACCACTTAGAATGAAAAATGTTCACCTTGATTTGGTATCCTCTTACCCAAGACAGTTTAAGGCATTCACCTTCTTTGGTAGTTACTATAAATCATAACTCACTAAACAACTCAAAAAGCATAACTCAGTAAGACAAAAATTGTAGCACTGCACTTAGTGCACTAAAATCTGTGCACTGAAGACTGCATGCAAGATACCTGCAGGGGACGTCACATAATATCCTGTCATAGAAGAGGACCTCTTTTCTTCCATCAACATCTATTTGTAGATTAGGAATGCTGGAGGCATCATGATTTACCACCATGATGCATGGACTGTTTAACCTCTTAGCCTGATGAACCAGCAAATAGCAGCGCTTGTTGTCGACATCATTAGCAATTACAAAACCCTCTGGAAACAAAAATATTGGGAAGATGCTTTACTATTCAACAGCTAAGTAATTTTACATAGTTTACTGCTTTATCTTCAAAGTTGTCTAAGCCTTTCACTAAAGACTTTTACTCAAAAGACTACTTACGAATAGAGGACCCCTTACTGAACACAAAATAGGATGAAGTATGCTGAGGTTTAACTGATGTGTCAAATACAGTCTCAATAGTTCTAGCTTCCATGCAGGAACAAGCAGCAACTTCTCAAAGTAAAACCTTTGTAACAGAAAGAACCTCCACTGCCACTGAAGACAATCTCTGTACATCATCAGATTTCCAGAAGAATTCAGAAAGAATCCACTCCCCCCAACTTCACAATTTCCATGGGCAATATTTTCTGTAAGAATCTAACTGAAAGTAAAGACTCTGAAGCTTAAAAAAAAATAAAGGAGATAAATATAACGACCATTCTAAGGCTAAAGCTCCCGAATCCAGTGTTTGCAGGACACAACTAAAACACAAGGGCTTATGGGCCACCACCTACTAGGTAAACCTGATATATATAAAAAAATTAAGAGCTTATCAGATCCAGCGTAGTCTGAACTGTGAAGATATCTATCTATATCTATATGTAACCTATCTCTCTCTTCTAGCCAAGGAAGCCCACAAAGTTTCAAGGCAAAGGTGGGGGTACTTCCCATCTTGTATCACTCCAACACACTGGGGATTCAAAATGTAGTTAAATGCAGTTACTTATCTGTAATAATTATAACAATCAAGAAAACGCAGAAATTCAAAGTCACAAAAGTTTTTGGTAGTTTTTCCAGACTTACTGGGAAAAGGATCATTCATGTCTGCATGTAGCATTTCAATCAGTTGAGCAGTCTTAGATCCAGGTGCAGCACACATATCTAGAATCTGCAAACAGCAGAAAATTAAATAACAAGTCCTACCTTTACGTGGTTTTTAAGTCTGAGAAATTTACTATGTGTTCTTGTTGAAATTAAATATTTTTGCATACAGTTACAGAGTTATAATTGTTCTGAAGACCAATTTACAAAAACATAAAGTACAGTTCTGTTTTACGTATGCTTTATCTCTGAGAGTCTAATATGTAAAAAGGACTTTAGTTTGTAGGAAACACACACCAGCTGAAAAAGAAAGATCTGAAAGAGAAATATGAATATAGATGGGGTATATGGTCCTTTTTTCAGCGCACAAACAATTTCAGTTTAAGTTAGCTGGAACTTCATATATTAACTTTTAACTTCATTATAACTTCACACACTAAAGAGCAAGTGGTATTTTTCTTTAACTATCAGTAAATTAATCAGCCAAGTTGACTGTACAGATTTCATAAAAATTAAGTGCTATCTCTCCACACACATTTGCATTTTAATGCCAAAAAAATCAGGGCAGTATAAACTGCTTTTTTCTAATATCCTTGAAGAAGCACTTGGGAATTATCTGAATTGTCCTCAGCAGCAGAACAGAACAGCACGGACACCAACACCTGATTTCTAGCATTATTTCTTACTCCTGGTTCATCACAAACTTGGCTTGTGATTGAGTCATTCATACAGTCACTTTCACAGCAAACCATTTGACAGCTAACACTGCTTTCTTAAGTAAGGAAGCTTAGAGTCTTTCTTTTTGCCTAGTTATGCAAACATATGACTATCTTCTGGACCTTTAGCTCCAGAAATGTTAGCTGAAATTGTACAACAGGATAAAAGACAGGGATGGATCTGCTCCAGTTCCCATACAAGCTCCTGCCATGAACAAGACTAACCTGGATGACAGACCGCAGAGAGATGCAAAGAGCATTTATGAAGAGCTTCAGGGAGCACGTGATAAGCACTGCTTAATGCATCATGAAACACACTCAGTAAGACAGTGTCACACCTGCCATTTAAAGTAACAGTTGTAACACTGCCAGTTTCCACTTGTGAGATAATGCATAAAATAATGAAAAATAAGCAAGCCTAAACATGCTTTAAAATTATCCAGCAAGCTAATGGTGAGGGAAAAACAAATTGTGAAAAACAGATTAAAAATTAACACAACCACAGAGAGGTTTGATGGCCATCAAGCTGATTTTTGCATAAGAGAATTTTGTACCAGCCTTAATACTGCTCTTGTAATTTGTAGTGTAATCAAACTATCTACTAGGAAAAAATCCAGTACACAGCATATTCTAGAGTTACCTTATGATGAGGGTTAACATTAAGGAGCAGAGGTGGGATCATACTAACAGCCTCCTGTCGACTGATATTTCCCTTGAAAGGAAAAAAAGAACAAAAAGAAAGATCAGCACCCCCTTCTTTTTATTGCACAAGAGAGCACATTTCTTTTGCAATATATTTTTTTTAAATCTCTATAAAATAAATTAAAGCAATCTAAACCACACTATTATAAATTCAGGATTGAATTTTGGTAGCGTGTAACAACAAAAAAATCAACATTTTTCACCCAACTGAAGTCTCTGGTAACAGCATATTTACTCTAATTTTGTTAAATCTACAGATATAATTTCTGCTCAGTAGAGATGGGAAACTGGCTTCAAACAAGTGAGAAACATCCATTACTAAAGGTAAGCGTTGTTATGTATACACACACGCTTTTTACTGAATTTAAACACTTGTTTTCTAAGAGCAACTCATTATTTTACAGGGACTCATTTTCACATTCTCAAGCAAAAACCAAATGCAATTAGCATAGGAGAAATACTTGTAACTGCAGTTATGTGCCAGTCGTAGGATGAATCACTGTCAACACCAACATTAAACTGAGATTCTTTTGAGCTACTTAGCTGCTGAGAGAAAAGGTACAGTCTCAATGCCTCATAACACAGTTAAATAAAACATGGCTTGGGATTTGCAAGAGAAAAGAAACAAATCAAGGTGTATCTAGGACTTACACATTCTGTCTCGCTAACCAGAAACTGATGAAACTTCTCTAGCTGTGGTGACTTGCGCAATATTTTTCTGCTCAGGTTGGTGTGCCAGGCTAGCTCTTCTGGATACCTGGGGCAAAGAGGCAGAAGAAAGGCAAAGGCAAATGAAACCAATTTGTCAGGCTGGATGTCGGGACTGCACAGGATGTCTGTTGGACTTGCACCTCGCTCACCAGCTCAGCGACTGTGGCATTTCGACCTTCTGGCCATCCACTTCCAGGTCCTCCAGCTCCTTGAAGTACTTTTCCTTTAAGCAGTGGAGAATCTCTCTGGCGTGGCTGCACAGGAGGGAGACACACAAGATGAGGAAGGATGAGGAAGTCGCCTTCCCCAGGCAGCAGGTAAAACCGGCGGGTACCTCCGTCCCCCTGGTCCCCTGCCCAGCCCCTACCTGCGGTAGCCGGTGATGCGCAGCGTGGCGGGCAGCGGCTCCCTCAGCGCCGCCATGAAGTCTCCCCACTCTCCGTCGGGCACGATGCCCAGCTCCCGGTAGTACCGCTCGAACAGCTCATTCTCCTTCACGATCTCGGGGTAGCCGCCGGCCCAGCCCTGAAACACGCCGGCACCGTCAGCCCGGCGGCGCTGCCGCTCCCCTCCCCTCCCCTCCCCTCCCCTCCCGGCTCTCACCGCCTGGTCCCCACCGCCGCCGCCGCCGCTGTCACCGCCTCTCTCCTGCCGCTGCTGCTGCCGCCTGCGGTCGCGCGCGCGGCGGCCCATGGCGGCCAGGCGCCGCACGAGCCCCACCACGCGCCGCGCCGTCGGCGCGGCCGCTCCCGCCCCTCACGAGCACAGGGGCCGCGGGCACCCACGGCCGCGGCGCCGCGTGCTCGCGCCGGCGATGCGCATGCGCTAGCCCTGCCCCCAAGCGCGTCTTCCGGGTCACTTCCGTGCCTTCGGTGCCGGTGCCGCCGCCACCGCGGCGGAACTTCCGTTCCAGAAGCGCCTCTCCGCCCGCGGCAACCCCACCAACCGGAGGGTGGAGGCAGCGGTGCCGGTCACGCCCCCCCGCGGTGCCGATTGGTCCGCGGTGCCGGTGGGTGTGCCCTCGGCCGGCTGATGAATGGAGGCGCCCGGGCGCCTTTGAGTGTGTGGTGTGCGATGGGTGTCAGTGACGTTTGCTGGTTGTGGCGGCGGGTGTCGGGCCCGGAGGAGCAGCGGCTGCTCGAGCTCCTCTCCTACGGGCTGGTGGCGCTGGGCGCCGGCTCCGCGGTGCTGCTCTGTTTCATACACATGCCCTATGGGCGTTACTCCTCGCGGCGCTTCGGCTGGCTACTGCCCGCCCGCCCCGCATGGGTTCTGCAGGAACTGCCCTCTCTCCTCGTCCCGATCGGGCTCGCTGCCTGCGGCGGGGCGGTCTCCGCCGCCTGGCCCAATCGCATCCTGCTGGGCTGTTTCATCGTGCACTACGTACAGAGGTGCGGCGGGGTCTGCGATGGAGCGCTCGGGTGGGGTGGGGGGCGCTCCCTTCGGCCTCCCCTGGAAAACGGGGAGGACGGGGAGTGGTGACAGGTGAGCGGGTGCCGTACTGCGGCAGTTTAGTGTCAGTCCCGACAGAAACACCTGACTGCTGCTCTCCGGCTACAGGGACTAAAATTCTGTCGTTGGTTAATTATTGTTAATTCTTGCTATTCGCTGTAACAATCGCTAATGTCTTTTTTGCACCTGTGTTAAGATGCTCTAGGTTTTTACATGAGCTGAGCAAGTAATTGTGCCGGTGCCGTGCTCGCCGCTTTGCCCTGCTGTGCGGGGTGCGGTGGAGTGCTCGGGCGTCTTTCAGAATAGAGTATTTGGTGGTGTAAGAGCACAGTGTTCCAACACGGGAAAATCAGCTCTGGATGCTGATACAATTTTACTATGGGGAAACGGTTGTGATTTTCCAATTGCAGTGTTCACTTCGGAAGTTTGACTCAATGATTCTTGTGGGACCCTCCCAGCTCAGGACATTCAAGGATTAGTTAAAGCACTAGCAGAGCTGGGGCTGAGTGCCCCATGTTACCGTGCAGTCGGTGGTATTTGGATATTCTGTAAACTACTTGAGAGAAAGCAGCCTGACTAGAGCTTAGGCAAGATTTTGCTGTTCCCATCAAGTCATGGTAGGTACTGGTAATACTCCACAAGTGATATTGTTACCATGCTAATATGGCAGGGAAAGATTTGTCAGGCTAATTGTGAGTGTGGTATATGAGTTGATATCAGCTACATGCAGTGTTTATTGCGATAGGCTGTTGGTTTTGACCAAAAGTATTCCATATCCTGGTGGTAGAGAGGGATGCAATGTACAGTTGGCCTGGTGGCTGACTGGCTTTGCAAACCCAGGACTGCGTCTTTACTCCCTCTTTTCCAGCCTTAAGAATAAAGAGATTGGTGTTGACATGTTAACTCATCCTCTGTGTCTGGGAAAATCTGGAAACAAAAAGTCAAAGCTTGCACAGAAAGCTGACCTGTACCGCAGTGTCTATTTTTCCAGTTGCTTACTGCTATCTCTGAACAGAGGGACTGTTCTGTAGGTGAATGTAGACTGTTGCGTGTTTGTTGCAACCTAGCGGTCTTTAAATAATCATATTAATGATTTTTGTTACGCTTTCTTGAAAGCTGTCACGGTTTTGCTTCCTCTGAAGCAGTAATCCTTGGATAGCTGGAAAAACACGCAAAGAATGCTCAGGCTTCAGTAATCCTGTTCCTGTATCATTACAGATTGCAATTAAATTGATAGGTGATGGGAAGTTGGCTAGCCATGAGAGACAAAGCACAGAAACCCTCACCTGCTTTTCTTGTTTGGAGCCTGTTTGCTCATGTAATTGCCAGGAAAAGCAATCAAGATTCCTTTCCAAAATGAGATAGCAGCTGTGGATTTGTCACCTGCCTTTATCAGGTGTCATAGGGTAGACCAAGATTATCAAGGCAAAAGAATTAATATTTTCAGGTAACTTTAAGAATAAGGAGGAAACCGGGCTCAGTTAGGTTAATTTCACAGGGATTGACTTTCCCCCTGGAAGTGCTGGTGGATTTGATGTAGGGATTGTGAGACCTGGCTCACTTCAGAAAGCTTAATGATACGCGTGAACACTTGGGAAGAAAGGTGGACAAAAATATGCCATGTTTAAAACATCAGTTGCCTTTACTCCTATGGTCAAAGTAATTGCCTTGCATACAAGGTTCAACAATTCTGTTGTAAGGACTGAGAGGACTGATCTTGTAATTCTGATGAGGCAACAAAATTATTTAGGTGTCAAAGCAAGTGTAACTCCTTCTGAACTGGGATTAGAGACTGCTGAGAATTTCAAAAGCAGGATAATATGGGCTATGGATTACAGTTCTGTACATCAAAAATATCTTTTCTGTTTGTTAATGCAACAGTTTTTCTTTCCTTGGCTGTTATAGGGCACTCATATTTCCTCTTCTGATACGGGAAGGAAAACCAACACCATTTTTCACTTTTGTGCTGGCACTTCTGTTCTGTGTTTACAATGGATACTTGCAAGGCCGAAGCTTAAGCAACTATGCAAAATACCCTTCAGGCTGGTTAAAAGATCCACGTTTTATTACAGGTGATGTAAAACACATTATGAGAATATTAGTTGTAGTTTTCCTTTGTCTTCAAGGCTTTTTATTTTTCATTATAATTTTATAGTGTCTTCAATCCCATTTTATAACTTTTCTCATAGTTAATTCTTTTGTTTGCTGTAGCTGGAAGCCTTTTAACCTTTTTTGTTTTAGAATTGTGAACTGACACTTCTTCCCACAATGTCAGTCTTAGCTGAGCTGACTGTCATATTTATTCTTTAACATCAAAGTAAATA
This sequence comes from Psittacula echo, assembly GCF_963264785.1. Lineage (NCBI taxonomy): Eukaryota > Metazoa > Chordata > Aves > Psittaciformes > Psittacidae > Psittacula > Psittacula echo. The sequence continues at coordinate 86,818,686 of NC_137737.1, read as the reverse complement.
TGGGTCATGTGGTTGGGTTTTTTTGTTGTTTTGTTTTTTGAATATAAGAACTTGAGGCCTGAAACGAAACCATCAATATGCAGGTTTAGAACAAACAAAGCAGACTTTACACATAACATGTAGATTAAACTGAAATCCCTTGTTTCTCAATGTCGTGGGTACTAAAGGTTTGTATGTGGCCAAACAGAAGTGAATGAATTCATGGGGTACAAATCCAGTAAGGGCAGCTGCTAAATACCAAGATAACATTTCTAATGCCCGAAGTCCTCGCTGCTAGGGTATTTAGGTGTGCATGCACATGCATGCACCAGCCCACACACCCCTGTAATAGGAGTGGGCTTTGCCGGACAACATAACTGGTCCTTCAAGAAGGGTTTGGAGGGTGGATCACTGACTCCTATCAGGAAATGAGGTTGCATTTATACTTGAAGCCGTGCATATGATTAAAAGGCTATGATGTCTAGTGGCACCAGGAAGATCTTTTTGATCTGAGTATAAACCAGAATATTTTTCCTTGTCATTCAAAGGCATAATACTGGGCTGTGTGGATCCTTGATCTGACCCAGGACCACTCTTGTTATTCTAGAGTCAGAGCAAATCAGTGTTTTTCCCAAATTTCTCAAGACTTTTAGAATAAGAAGCTTTTACCTTTACTGCAGTGTTACTGTGGATGACAATAGGCTGCTGTGTTAAATGTTGTCATGACTATAAGATTGACAAAATGTAAATCAAAATAGATTCCCTTGTCAGGATTAGGAGGTGGTACTGCTTGTGTTCTAAAAATGGAGAAATTGAGGCACAAAGGAATTACTTCAGTGGGTGGTAGGCACTTGATGTGCTTGAAATTCTCGTGGTATTTTTGAAATTCCAGTCTTCTTGTTGTTGTCGGATCCAAGTTTAACAACAAAAAAAGTGATTAAAAGATTGGTGGATCAAAACTGTTGAAGACTGATGCACCATAGATTTGTTTCCGGTGCCCTAGTTTAGTACCTTCATCGAAAGATACCTCAATATAGTGCTGTTAAATCATGAGTCAGGAGCCATAAAACAATTCATCCTTACTGTAAGATCTTAAAAACTTAAGGTCGTAAGACTGCTGCTCAGGTTTCATTGGTTTGGTTTTTGTATCAAGGATTTCTGAAAGACGTACATGTATAAATAATAATAGCTGGAGTCATCTGCCTTCTGTTGTGAATACTTCTGTGTATGAATTAGTTTAGTTTGGGTTTGTTTGCTGTTTTTTAACTTGGGTTTTTTTCCCCCCAAATAATATCAGTTCGGAATATATGCTTATGTGTATTTCCAGTAATGCTAATTGTAAGCAAAGTGTTGCTTTCATGACTATTTTGAGTCAAAATATTGCTTTAAAAAGTTATCCTGAAAACTATGAAAGTGAACATTCCTGTTAATGGTATTAATGGTACTATTATGGGTACTATTAATTATTATATTACTAATTAATGCTGTTATCAGTTCTATTAATAGTACTATTAGTAATGCTGCTGTTAATGGTAGCAACCGTTTTGGATGTCACTTGTTGACTTTTCTGAATGTTATTACAGTAAATCTTTAGTTTGGCATGGCTATGAAACAGCCAAGCTGAAGATGTCTTGTTTCTTCTTGTACTAGAATATCTTTTGGGTTTTTCTTTTTGTTTTGTAGTGCACATCAAGATAATTGGAACACAGAGGATATTTATAATTATTTGGTATTCATCTCAGCTAGGTATCACCAAATGTGCAGTTTATGCTTGTAGCTTTGTTCAACTCCAATGCAGCAGTGCTGTATTGTACGCTGGATACTCCCTGAACAACAGGATTATTATGTTCTGGTTCTTAAACATCTGGCAGAAAAAAATGAGTAAAAGATTATAAAATAACAATTGCAAGAAGGCATATTTGCTGAGGGTTAACGAGGTATTTCTGAAGTCCATATGAAGTTACTGAGTAGAAGAGAAATGGGAGAGTGTCTACAAGTAGCAGCCAAACAAGGTTCAGTAGTTGGAAGCTGAAGTTAGATAAATTTGCAGTGAAGGCAAAAATTTGGGGAAGTGAGGCTGATTGACCATCATGGTGGGAGGTTTCAAACAGCTGATGTATTCTCTCTGAAGCCTTAATATACAGATTGACTGTTTTCAGATGTTTAGGAGTTAATTCTGAGAAAGAAATAGCTTATCCCTACACCAGCAATTGTTTTGGAGCAGCATACAGTTTTGATGTGGTTAGCTCAGTTTCTCTGGACTGCATGTAGGTTTAGGTCAGAGCAGTGAACTTCAAATGCAGTGCAACACTTGATAAAACCATGAGCTTGCAAATAGGTGTGGGAGCAGCTTCATAATTTTTTTAGCATGTACCTTACATGCGTGCCAGTAGAAAGCCTGTGAACTTAACCAAAAGAACCCATGATACTCTGAAGTGGTGAGTGCTGTAAACAGGGATATATATGCATCTGCATGTTTCCCCCTTGTGTTCTTCCCTAATCTGTCTGCACTTCTAGTTGGAAGCTCTTTTCTTCCTTTGCTTGCTTTAGCTTCATCAAACCCTTTGTAGTATGCCAGTCTGCCATATGTCTTGTCTTACTACTTTAAATCCCCCTTCAACCACTTCCTTTCATGTTGATGGCTAACCCTTCTGTTCATCAAAACACTTTTTTTTGCAGCAGCTATGTGGAGAAGAGCAGTACCTATAACTCAGAAGGCACAGGTGACAGAACATCAGCACTTAATCTGTTGTGTGAGGCTTTTTATCTGGCTGTCAGGCAACCAAGCACGTGTGCCACCTCAGCCGTCTATACAGAATAGATGTGAGGAGAGCATGGGTGTTTTCCATACCTGCATATGGTCTTGTGACCGACGGATGAGGGTTAGTCAGTATATCTCCTAATATCTATTGGCATCTGGATGCTCCAGATGATTTTGTGCCTTCTTGGAGAGACTAACCACAGAGATGAGATGAGGCACTTGTTCACCCTAAGTGTCTACAAGGCACTTCTGACACCTGTAGAAATTGGTCTCCTGGTGTTTTTTATACATCATCTTGCGCTGCATCTTCCTGAAACCCAGAGTGCGGAGGTGAACCAGCTGGCAGTTATCATGCTGTCACTCTGAAATAGTCTGAAGAAGGGGAGGTAATCTTGCATGAGATTCTATATAGGTACGGGTGAAGAGGGCACTGGTGCAACAATGCATATATGCTCTTCTTTGGCACTACATTGTTTGGTAATATACACCTAGTTGTTCTTATGCAAGGGTTCTCCTAATATGAAGCCAGGCCTTAACCTCCAGGTTTACCCAGATGGAGAAAAGCCTCTTGAGTTGAATAGATGACCTCACAAGACTATTATGTATATATACACCACTAGTATGGTGTATCCTGTGGTTCTGAGAATCTACTGGGATATGCTGTGGCTTCCTTGCTGTTTACATGTCCACATTTCCCTGTGGTGGAAGCCAAGTCAAGTAGATTGTGGTGCATAACCAGCTCTTGGCTTTGTAGAGTGCAGTCCTAGGACTTAGTCATGGTGAGAATCTGAGGATTAGGACAGTGAATCAAGCACAGATTCAAATAATCATTAGGGTTAGAAAGGACCTCTAGAGATCATCCAGTCAAGTCCCCCTGCCAAGGCAAGGCCACCCAGAGCAGTTACACAGGAATATGTCCAGGCAGGTTTTGAATGTCTATAGAGAGGGAGATTGCACAACCTCTCTGGGCAGCCTGTTCCAGTGCTCTGTGACCCTCAATGTAATGAAGTTCTTCCTCATGTTGTGGTGAAACTTCTTGTGTTTTAGTTTATGGCCATTGCTCCTTGTCCTGTCGCTGGGCACCACTGAAAAGAGTCTGGCACCAACGTCCTGGCACCCACCTTTGAGATTCTTACATGCATTAATGAGATTCCCTCTTGGTCTTCTGTAGACTAAACAGGCCCAGCTCCTGCAGTCCCTCCTCATGAGAGATGCTCCAGACCATGATCATCCATGTGGCCCTCCTCTGGACCTTCTCCAGTAGCTCCTTGTCTACAGAGGAGCCCAGAACTGGACACAGTACTCCAGATGTATTCCCAGGTCCTTCTCAGCTGAACTCTAGTAGGTCAGAAAAGCTGGAACACAGCCTTGTACTAGCTACTAGGAAAAAAAAAAATAACTGTTGCAGCTGAAACCAGGACAGTCTCCACCCTTTATTCTATGCCATTTACATCATGCTCAGGTCCCACACTTTCCAATATACCATCTTGTTTTCTGTCTGTCTCTCTCTCTCTCTCTATATATATATATTATCTCTGTATATACACACAGATGTCACTCCTTAGTCAATGGACAATCCCTATGAAGTTTGTTGAGTTCATTCAGCTCATGATGTTGGGTTTCATCTGTCGTAACAGTCCTTCAGGGCAGGAGAATGGTGTTGGATTGTTGCCTGCTGACGTTAGTTGTGATTTCATCACCACTGAGCTTATCTGATTTCATCAAAGTTCATCTGTTGTTGGGGTGATGATTGAAATGAAGTCATGTTCAGTCAGTGGTGATCTGTGGACAGTACTGGGAGACTCCCACTGCTGCTACCACTGCTGGCTTTCCACAACTTTATTCTCTGTCCATTGAGTATAGGTGCAGGAAACACAGTTATGCGCAGTACTTCAGCAGAGGGAAACTGGATCTTAAAATCAAAGAGGAGTGCTGTTAAAATAGCTTACCTTCATTGGCTTGCTGTCCAGGAAGAAAGATTTGGTTTCCTTTTGATGTGGTATTTTTCAACTAAGAGGGGTAAAAATGCACAAAATCGAACTAATCTTCTATAGTAAATGGACACTCTTAAAACAAGCTCCAGTCTTTTTGCATTGTCTGAAAACTTCTTATAGTAATTTGCAAACAGATATGAATACCGAATATGCAGTTAATGTTCTCAGAAATTATGGTGGCATTTCAGAGTAGAAATGTATGGGTAGAGACAATGACTTGCTTATTTAGTTGTATGAGTAACATCCCTTGTTTTCCAAGGTAGTCTCGATCTCCTCTGGCAATTAGCAAATTGATACATAATTACTAATGCTAAGAGAAGCAAAATATTTTTGTTGCTGGATGCACTGGGGAGTCAATATTCTCTGTTGGGATAGAGATCTGTTCTGAGGGAAAAAAGTTCACATTATCTTTTTTTCTAAAAGTGGAATTCAACAGCATTTGAATTATTCATCCTGTGGTTTGTTTTTTTTTTTAATGTTGTTATATGAATTGATCTGTAAATACCTTATGTTGATCTAATTAATCTGTAATCTATCTCATGATGATGTCATTACATTGAATATATAGCTGAAAGGATTATGGTAAAATTTCACTGCAAAAGACTTCACATACAGCAGCTACACACCTTGATTGCTAATGGAAACTTACTGCACTGTGCTGTATGAGCAGAAGGTTAAGAAACGCTCTTGTCCACATGACTAAATATTGCAATTAGTTTTGTAATGTAAGCAGATTGTAACAAGCTAATCAAGCAACTTTCTTTATATAGGTAAATATGGAAAGAGCTTTCGTGCAGAAGCCTTCATTTCTCTGCAGAGTAGACATTTCCTCCTGATCCCTGTGAAAGCAGGCAGCTAGATGCCTTAGGTAAATGGCATCCCGCAGGGGAGTGTGAGAATAAGCTGCCTGTTGAACAACATGTTTGAGGGGCAAGGTTCACTTATATCTGTAGCTTCACTTTGAAATGTAGCCTAAGTCTTGGTGAAGTACGCTCTGACAACCTGCTGGCCTTGCAAAATGGCCCTTTACATCCTGATATCCACTTAGTATCCTTGCTGAGATGGTCGTACTGCTGGATTGCTCTCTATTGAAAGAGAACCATCTGAAAGACTTGCATTATGGGTGCAAAAAGGCAAAGCTGTCCTAGTCTAGCATGTAGAGGACTTTGTCCTAGAAGCACATCACTGGCATATTCTTGATAATACAAATCAATAACTTTGGAGGAAGATTCAAAGCAATACAACAGATCTACCCTCAAAACCTGAATTCTGTCTGCTCCTAGTAACAAGGAATGCTGCCTTCAAAGGAAGATAACATACGTAACGTAGCCAAAGACTCAAAATGGAAGGGTGAAAATACCAAATTTCAATCCTAAATTTCTTTTGATTTATCCCATGCAATCATGGCAACGAAACATAAGGGTGCAGAATGCAACAATAATCTTAGTTTCTGTGAAAGCCTGGTGTAAATGGTTAACGCATTTTGTTGAACGATGTAAATAGTGCCCGAATTCTTTCACAATTTCATTATCTCTCTTATTGCACAGAAGCCTGCTGTGGAAACTCTGGTGTGATGTCAGTAAAAAAGAAAGGATTAAAAAGTGGGACAATGGGACTAAGATGTATCCCTCTGGCAGGAATAAGAATGGCTGTTACTTTCAGTGTTTGAAATGTTAAAATATTTTTCTGTATGGAAGTCAGTGAAATATATAAATTTATGCATGTGTACATATATACAGATGTAATAAGAATGAACTTTATACTTACAGTGCTATTCCTTTCTAGAGACCTGTTGATCACTGTGAGGTCTGCTGAAGAGCTCAGTGTGGGAGCGGGATTGTGTAGGATGTCAACAGAATTGCTTATACTGCTTACGTTATTACTGCTTTGAGATAATATGCCTAATAAGTGATACACGACTGTAGTTTGTTTTCTGAACATACTTTGACTCAGTGTATTAAAGTTAATACTTTAAATATTTCTCTTCAGGTTTTATGGGGTGGTTGATTGGCATGGCAATCAATATTCATTCTGATCATATTCTCAGAAATTTGAGAAAACCAGGGGAAACTGGCTACAAGATACCAAGAGGTGAGTAAATGTGTTAGAAATCTATATAGCTAAAGAAGCATCTCCCATACGAGGAGAGGTGGAGAGAGCTGGGACTGTTTGTTCAGCCTGGGTAATTGAGGGCTCAACAGAATCTTACTGATGTGTAATACATGAAGGGAGGGAATGAAGAAGAGGGAGTTGGGTTCTTCTCATACCTTTCATGAGAATAGGTAGGTGGACGGAGAAAGACCTTAGATACGGTCTTAGGTAATCAGAGAGCAATGACTACTGTGATAAGGGAGACACAGGGAAAAGGGGACAGATATCCAGAGGAAATTAAGCATTATAAATTCTGTTCTTTGTGGGGAAAAATGAAGGCTATGAAAAATGAAGGCTATGAAAGGACTTTTTATGGAGCCTAGCGAAGTGTTAAAGTTTATTGACACTTTTGGAAACATTAGACTCTTCCAGGTATATTACAATGTATATTACACTCGGTGAGAGAAGAAAAATAGTGGTTACCTCTGAATTCTGATATTTCTAAGTGTTTCCCTTAAGTTGTTGCTCTCTTGGTTTTTAATGACACTTTTAAAACTAAAACTGGAATAACTATATATACATATAAGGCAATAGCTTGTTATTTTTCACCAAGGCAACTTATTAATAGAAGTAAATAGAAGTGCCCATGTGAAACTAAGTGTACTGTATTACAGTGTACAAAATAAGTCCTGAAGGAAATAACATGTTATTTGATGTACAATCAGGATGAGTTGGTCTTTTTGATATTGCTTATCCAGTTCAAATCCTAGAATTCTGCTTCTCTTTTATCAGAGGCAAAGGAATTATAATTAAAGCAAGGTCAAAACATGTCCTTTATTACACTTGGCAAATAGTTGTTTGTTTAGTCCCACTGATAAAGCACGTACTGAAATGTTAATCAATTTGTACACTAACTTTGGAACTAGGGTGAAAGTTCTTTTATAAAATTCCCAGCAGGTGAGAACTGATTGTTTATGTGTAATTGGCTATAAAACACATTTAGTGCAGACTGGTAATTACTGCTTTCACTGAGTGCCAGGGCTGAAGCAGTAGACCGGACAGGGGGTGGTCTACTGCAACACATTTTAAGCTAGAGGATAAATTTGGAACTTTAATTCATAATAATGTTCATAGTTAATTTCTGAACTACTGAAAGAAATTAAACATTGTATGCTAACTAACCCTATGGGTATTTTTTTTGACTCATAAAGGGGAGCATGTTTTCCATTTTTACATATTATAAGAAAAATTTAGTTTGTGATCAGAAAAACAGTCTGATATAATTTTAAAGTAATTATTTAGAAAGACATGAACTCACTTATGATATTGATAAATCTGCCTTTCTTTCATGATTTAAAGAAGAAAAAAATAGAACTGGAGAAGGTCAGTCTAGGAATAAGGTCTGAAGTGATCATTGTACAGCTTGAAATGAATACCACTGCCTTTAAAAATTATATAGAGACACTGGTGATATAGATCTTATTGAGCTCTTATTATAGCTCTAAAACCTCAATAAGTTTTAAACTAACTCTGTCCTGCTTTCAGGAGGAATGTTTGAGTATGTCAGTGGAGCCAACTTTTTTGGAGAGATCCTGGAATGGTTTGGGTTTGCCCTTGCCTGCTGCACCATTGAAAGCCTTGCATTTGCGTTGTGCACACTTTTCATCTTGGGTTCAAGGGCAAAACAACACCACCAGTAAGTGTTTGGGGTTTATAGTTTATGTTGTCTCTATGCCATTCTTAATTTCCATTTCACAAATTAACACCTCATTCCAGAGGGATGTTGCAGAGCAAGTCCTATGAAAGACTGCTACTGTGGTGGAGAGTACAATAGAGAACACTGAGTAGTATTAAGCGCTGCTGAATTTCAACAGGATAGCACTGAGCATAAGCACAATGAGGTGGCCAAAATAATGCTTAAATGAATACAGTTCATCCTGGATCTGTAAAGATTATAGATGAGTTTGCGGAAAATTGTATTAATTGTTCATCTGCTATACTTTCCCTTGCAATTCAAATTTATTGCTATAATATTAAAATCTTGAAAATCACTCTGAAGTATTCTGTCTCAGGCACATTTTGTAGTCAAGTCTGTATCATTGTCTATAATCAACTGTACAGACCATATGAAGACATTTCTGGTAAGTGATATTTAATGAAGTTTCTGCTTTGTAAATAAACAATCTGACTGCTAATGTGACTTTCCTGCTAACAGAAGGATCATAGTTTGAGAAGACTTGTTTCTTGAAAGGGGTGGTGCTTAGGGACATGGTTTAGTGGTGGACTTGGCAGTGCTAGGTTAATGGTTGGACTCAATGATCTTAAAGGTCTTTCCAACCTAAATGATGCCATGCTATGACTCCCTTTAAGGAATAGCATTTTTAAAGGAATTTGAACACCTTAATCTTGTTTTGGTTATTTTCTGCTTCCTGCTTTGATTCTCGTGCTGAAACGTAGTGGCATGAGAGGAAATAAACGTGAATTTATGGAGGAAATAGGTTGGGAAGAAAAAAAAAAAAGCCAAAACATTGCTAAGTCTGTCAGGGCAGCCATGGCTATGTCTAGTGGGGTCTTGAAAAACTCCAGAAACAGATGTTCTCTTGCAGATTATATGTAGATCTGTATTATCTTCCCAGTGAACAAGCAACCTGCAACTTCCAAGCGTATTGCCTGTGACCATCTCTCCTTGTTTTACGACCTGCTATTTCTGTGGAATCACAAAGTATCTTAGGTGGGAGGAGCATCCAAAGGTTGTCCAGTCATCTGGTGTAACCTGTTCCAACCAGAGCTAACTGCAAGACTATACATAGTTGCCCAGAGACTTGTCCAGTTGAGTTCTGAGTGCCTCCAAGAGTGGAGGCTTAAGCACACCTCTGGCGAAGCACTGGAACAGGATTTTCTCCATTCTCATTAGGAAAAGGGTTTATTCCTTGCATCTAGTTGGAATTTTCCATGCTGCAACTTTTAGCCCCTGCCATTGGCAATTTGCTGTGTGCTTAAAAGGGAGGATATGGCTATGCCTTCTCTCTGATATAGTGGTAGGTAGCAGAAGACTGTAATTACCTGTTAACTTCATTTCCAGGCTGAACAAGCCTAGTTCCCTGAACCTCTCCTTTTATGTGTTCCAGCGATGTAGTCAACTTAATGGCCATCTGCCGGATTCTTATCTGGTTTGTGGACATCTCTCTAGCACAGGAAGCCAAAAACTGGAGGCAGTAATGCAGATGCAGGCTCTTAACTGCTGAATAGTGGAGAATAAGCACTTGGTGGCTCTATACTTTGTTAAAGCAGGACAGTATGCAGTTAGCCTTCATCATTGCAGGAATCTGTACTGACTTGTGTTCAACTTGCACACCAGGATGTCCATACCCTTCATGCAGAGCTGCTGTCTAGCCAGTCTCTGGCCTGTACTTTTGCATGGGGCAATTGCATTCCAGCTGCCAAGTTTGCATTTCATTCATAGTTTTGCTTCATTGTCTTTAACTCCCCTTCCAATACTTGTAGGCAGCAATAACAGTGACTCTTAGTCTCTTCCTCACCAGACAAAGCAATGCCAGGTTCCTCAGCCTCTCGTTGTATATTATGTTCTATCTTATGCCTTGTGTCCTGGGTTCAGCAGCAGCAGTCACTTTTCCTCCTTCTTAGTAGCTGGTGCAGCGCTGTGGTTTTGACTTTCGGCCTGGGAATAATACTGATAAAGCCGATGTTTTCAGTTGCTGGTCAGAATGTTTAGTCTGACCAAGGACTTTGTGAGACTCATGCTCTGCCAGGGAGGACGAGAAGCCGGGAGGAAGCAGGGACAGGACACCTGACCCAAACTAGCCAAAGAGGTATTCCATACCACAGCACGTCATGCCCAGGATGTAGAACTGAGAGTCCCCGGAAGGGCTGGAGGACTGTGGGGTGGGGGAGTTATCGGTTGGCGGGTGGTGAGGTGTTGTTTTCTCTTCCCTTGTTATTTCCTTTATCATTATTATTATTGGTGGTACCAGTAGTGGTTTGTGTTATACCTTAGTTATTAAACTGTTCTTATCTCAACCCGTGGGAGTTGCATTCTTTCGATTCTCCTCCCTGTCCCTCCAGGAGCAGGGGGGAAGAAAGAGTTGGGGGGGGGAAGTAGACTGCATGGTTCTAATTTATGGCCTGGGCTTAAACCACGACAGCCTTGACAGACCTCTTTTCAAAGCTCTTGATATACAGAGCATTGTGAAAAGGTAAATGTTGTTACAGGAAGTAATTGGCACTAAAGGAGAAATGCATAAATGGAAGAGGGGTACAGAAAGAAAAAAAGAAAAACCTACTAAAAATAGCAAATCCATGTAAGTCAAGAAATATTTTGATGTAACCTGTTTAGTTTGAAAGACTTGAATTACTGAAAAGGATAGATGGTTTAATGCTGGTATTCCACAGCTGCAGGTTATCATGCATTGCATGCTGCTTACTTCAGCTTTGATCTTGCAGTTAGCTATTGATAACGAGTACCTGCATCTCTGAGGAGCCCAGATGAAATTAATTTTTTTCTTTTGTAATCTTAGAGAAGCAGAGGAATAAATACTTGAAAATGGGAGTAAATGTGTTTGTGTTATAAGGTCTAGATTTGAAAATGGCAATGGTGTTTGAGGGGGATTAGCAGTAAGGGTAGTATAATGTTTGTCACATTCAGTTTGATTATCCATATCCTGACTGGAGCTGATGATGATCCACAAGAGGACTGTCATTCCATTATATGAAGTATTCCTTGCTTCCACATGAAGTCATACAATTTGACATGTTATCCCCTTGAATGCTTTGGATTCTTCTTTCGCTCTACTTCTAAAATGCAAATATTCAGGATGCACAACAACATATATTTTGCAACAGCAGGCTATTCCTTCCTTTCCTGGCTGCTCTCACCACATCTGTTGATTTGATTCCCCATTGCTGGCAGCAGTAACTTTGTTTCCTTATAGCTGGTGGTTAGATGTCATAGGGTGAAAATGGGAAAACAGTTTTCTATCCAGAGTAAGTTCTAAAGGCTCCTTTTGTTTGTTTGTAGTTTTAGAATATATGGATTAAATTAAACACATTGTAAAATTACATAATTTTCTTGATAGCATTTTGAAGAGTCAGTATTCATGAGATTCCTGTCTTTCTTTTTCAGGTGGTACCTTGAGAAATTTGAAGACTACCCAAAGAATAGAAAAATTGTGATCCCATTTGTGTATTGAGCTGTCTTTTAACACTGGTTTGTGAAATGGATGCTTTCTGTAACAGCTAATGCTTTACAGGTGGTACTCTGATCATCACTGTGACAAAGGCCTTGCATCAGCACTACTTAGTTACTGCTTTTCCTTTTCATGAAAACCTGGAATCTGATGGATGTGGTGAATAGGAACAGAAACACTTTTTCAACAGTGGAGCACCATCATAAGTACATTGGGCAATGTGTCTGAGTTCACATTATGGAAAATACTGTATGGGACTTCCGGTGCTTCCTTTTCTTTCTATGCAGGCTTCTGCTGTTTCCACTCAATATAGCCACTGTTCTGAGGATTATGCTGTTAGTCCAGTCACCCTCACTACAGTCTGGATGGTGTGTTACTTGCCAGCAGACACAAATGGGGTCAGTTTTCTCCCTATGCTTTCCTAATCCTTTCTTCCACCAACCTGCGTTTCCAGGAGAACTGATGATGCAGACGAAGGACATTAGATGAATATAGTTGCTGTTAGATGAAAGACAGTGTTCTTCCTCCTCTGCATAGGTAAGACTTAACACCATTTACATAAACAGTTGCATGCTACCTTTCCCAGATAATAATAGATTGCCATCTACCTCGCGATTTGGTAACTATCTCAATATTAATCTGTTTTCTCACTCCAGACTATTTTTTGGAAGACATTCTGTGTTTTGGGATACTTAGGCCAGTACAGCACTGTGAACAATTGTGTAGTGTTTTCTAACTTACTTTATAAAAAAAAAAACTTGGATTTTACAAGAACTCCTTACTATGCTGTTTTAAAAAATTCAAGTGTCTTCCTGTTCCTGTTGATAACACCAGATGATTTTATAGTCAAAAAATCTGGAGTCTTCTAGTGCTGCTCGTTTTTATTAATGTCAGTTCTCAGACACCTACATTTTTCTCCTGAAGGACTCCAGAAGGGTTTCAGAAACATGAAAATCAGTATACCTGGGATTCAATCAAGTTTAAGGCATATCTGCATTGTTTGCATGCTTGTGATGCTAAAGAATTTTTCAGAATTGCTGAAAAAGAAAATTCTAAGAAATTCTACAGAAAACTTCAAAAACCTGAAACAAACCACAAACCAAAACCAGCCAAACAAAAACACCACAGAGTCAACAAACCCAAACCAAACAACCAACAAACAAACAATAATTAAAAAAACCAAAACCACAAAACCCAAACCGAAAAGCCAACAAACAAAACTTCCCACAAAACCCAAAACCTGCTGCTGATATGCTTAGAAATCAATGGAAATCAAACTTTTGCCAAGTATTTTCTGATCTGTTTACACTTGATATGTTGGGTTATGTTCTTCTAAACAAATTGGTAATACAAGTTTGCCAGGTGTTGAGTTTTCCAGTTTGGCATTGCAGTAAGCTTTGTCTCAAAATTCTGTGTTTGCTGTTGAGTTACACTGCTGTAGTAACCAGAGTAATGCCTATGATGAACTTTACCTTTAAAGAAATTTATATAAGAGTTTGAAAAAGGTACATTCAGGAAATGGGCAGTGAAAAAGGACTTTGTGACCCAAGCTTCTGCCATATTTATACAGTACTTGCTGCACTGAAGTCCTAGCTATCATTAAGGATTTATTCAGTGGTGTAGCAAAAAGTTCTATTGTTATAGACTGAAATAGTCAAAGGAAGGATGAGAGGGAAACTGTCAATCCTGCAGTGATAACTTATCTAGACTTAAACCCTTGGACTGCTCCTCATAGCATTGACAAGGATGACTGATCCTGCTGTTGGCTAATATCCAAAACGTCCAGTTCCAGGAGCACGTAGTAGTATCTATTCCTTTAATACTAGTGTCATTACTCAATTTTCAGGTTGTTTAATAATTTCTTTAGTGTTTATATATTTCATTAGTGTTTTACAGGAAGTTTGAGGCTTCCCTTGTTTTTGTTATCACACCATAATTTGATATTTGATCCTAGTTGTTCTGATGATCATGAAGTACCCTAGGGAGAGGAGGGTGAGGAGGATGACTTATTCTTCGGTATATTAAAAGTACTAAAGTGGAGTTAATGGACAAAATAAGTTCACTAGGATCACTTAAAGCATGTTCTGAAGATAATTTTAGAAACCTAGTTTTGAATATTAAGATATTTCTAAACCATATCACATCCCTGTGGCAGTTTTTCTAAATCCTGGTATCTAAATCATCCAGCTATCAAAATCTGGTTTAGGGGAAGAATATAGGATTCAAAGAGCACTGTCTATTCTTCATAGTTTAAATACTTGCATAGTTTATGGTAAACTAATATATCTTTAGGGATATTTGTTATAAAAAAATAAAGTCACTAATGGGATAAGCAGCCAGTCAAAAAAAAAATCTGGCTGCAGCACTTTAGTCTCTAATCCACCTCTTTTGGGTTTTTTTTGGCCTTTATGAAAAGGCAGATATTATTTTAATAGTAAACAGTGAGAGAAACTGCTTAGTGTTAATTATGTATCCTCATATTTAAGAGCTGTGGCTTTCTGTAATTGGTAGCCTTTATCATAGTTTACACATTTGTACTGATGCCTCAGTTTTGCTGTGGTGCTGTGCTGCTAAATACTTATCTTGACTAAAAATTCATCTCATTTGCTCACATAATGTTAATTTATGGTACACCTATAGCAGGATGGGGATATGATGCTTGACAGCTGATCTGTGTCTTTTCTCTTTTTATGAAAAAGAAAAGCTAAGGTCTGTGGGATGTTAATGTCAATGTGTTTAGAAATTTGGGTTAATTGGATATTTAAAAAAATAAAGACAGTTTTGTTCTTTGTGTGTTTATATTTTATATTCTCATTATACTGCTGGAACCTTTCTTGAGTATTGTGCAGAATTTGAGGCAGTTCATTAGAGGAATGGCTGAGGGAACTGGGTTTTTTTTTTTAGCCTGGAGAAAAAGATGCTAAGGGGAAACCTTGCCACTCTACAACTGCCTAAAAGGAGGATGGTGCAAGGTGGGTGTCAGTCTCTTCTCTCAAACAACAGGAGGTTAGATTGGATAGGAGGAAAAATTTCTTCACCAACAGAGCTGTCCAGAACTGGAACAGGTTGCCTAGGGAAGCACCCAGGTGGAATCACCATCCCTGAAGGTATTTAAAAAGAGGCATGTAGGTGTGGCATTTAGAGTTACGATTTAGTGATGCACTTGCCTGTGCCAGGTTAATGGTTGAACTTGATGATCTTATGAGTCTTTTCTAACCTAAATGATTCTAACATTCTTGCATTTCAAGACCAAGGTACATTGGTGAAAAGCATACAACCAACTTGGTCAAATGCTAGAACCGCCTTTTGTTTAAACAATATCCCGTTTATTTCTCACACTTCACTCATGCTGCCTTCCCCTTTCATCAGCTTACAGATTTTCTCTGTCTGAAAATATCTGATACTGAAAAATATTTTCTTGAAAATACATAGTGGGAAATTGAACTCTGTTCTGCCTGTTCCAGAAGGAGAAAACATGTATGCTTGCTACTGGGTATAATATCTGTAGTATTATTATATTAGTAGTATATATATCTGTAGTATTTTTAACATGTTAATTTTTAACAGAGACATTTGCCTCTTTCCCCAAAATCCTTACTAATAAATTAATGGTTTGCAGGATCTTGCTTGAGTACTTTTTTTTCCTGCTAGTAATCCTTGCTGCAATTTGTGAAGGTTGACCAAGGGTTTTGTACCATTGATTTCATTATCTCAAATGAGGTCTTGATGACTGCAATAGTAAGGTTGTATTAGAGTAACATAGACGGATATGGGAACTTGACAAGATGTACTCAAAAAAATAAATCATTAAAAGTCACAGGATTATTTTTTTTTTTTTTTTTGTCTAGTGATACATTCTGAATTACAAGAAAACCAAGTATGTAGCTGAGATTCTCTACACTTGCGGTTAGAGCAGAATTAACAGAAGCAGAGGTTACTTGTTTGGGTTTCTCTTCTGTTGATAGGTCATGGTGCACTTTTCATTTGGGACAACTGTAGTGCCTGCTGTTTCAACTCTTTAGTGTGATTCAGCTAGCTTGCTGTCTTTCTGGGGAATTAAAATAGGCAAAGCAGGCAAGAGCTACTGAGTGCCTAACACAGTTTTTACAGCCTGTTTGGGGAGAAGAAACACCTCTAGCAAACACATGCTTGTTAATTTAGTATGAGAATATCCCAGCTTGTTCTATGCTGTTAAGTTTTACCAATAAGTTGCACTTGTTGGGCAGTCTTTCGTACCTATGTCAGTCAGTTTTGTGAGGAAAACAGACCTGTGGGTACAGTTGCACCACTTCTTGCAGTGATGCAATGTGTTTATCAGCATGTATGTGCCCACACTAAAACAGATGTGAAATGGTGGAAATTCCTATTGCAAGGCAACTGAAGGAATGAGGGTAAAACAAGGTTTGAATTTGCGAGAGTTGCACAAATGCAACTTGCTGTTGAGCTTCTAAATAAAACATGTTTTGCACATCCCATGCCTTGTTTACCATGTTTGCTTTGAAAGCAAAACCAATACATTATCTCTTGTTTTGTACAAGTGGATGGTGGGAGCAATAGGTAATTTGTTCATGGAGATGAAAAAATACGTGTATCACAATTGATACAACATTTGGTATAATGTCTTTCTGGAGATTGCCAATGTGCTAGCAAGAGCCTCGCAGTGATGATGTTTGTCCCTGCTCTACCTGTCCATCTTCTGAGGGGACACAGGTGGCTGGATCTGAAGAGGGAGCACTAATGAAGCCATGTGTTCTAGCTGCTCTGAGAGGGAGGGCTCTCCTTCTCTTGCACTATTTGAAAGGGACAAACAGTAAAGAAAGAGCTGTGTGATCATATCCATGAACGGTTCTTTTTTTTTTTTTTTTTTTTTTCCCTGTTACTGATGAGTCCACTTTCTAGTAAAACTAGATATAAAAAAGTCAAGTTCCATTCAAAACCTGGCATACCTGTGATCTGTGATTCAGTTCTCAATTTGTTACTTCCTTTGCCCATCCGTGTCTGGTGTTCTTATTAGAATACCAGGTAGCTATTCCTGGTGGAAAAAATTCTTCCTCCAGTTTCTCTTCCCTTTGTAACATAGTTGCTGCAACTCCCTACTTCGGTGATTTGCTGGTTTTTTAAGTCGTGATTAGAAGTACCTATTTTCCCTTCTGGTGAGTTGACCCTGGCTGGACAGCAGGTGCACACCAAAGCTGCTCTATCACTGCACTTGTCAAGTGGATGGGGAGAGAAAATATAACAAAAGGCTTGTGGGTTGAGATAAGGACAGCAACACCAATTACTGCCATGGGCAAATCAGACTTGATTTGGGAAAATTAATGTATTACTGATCAAACTAAAGCAGGATAATGAGGAATAAAACCAAATCTTAAAACACTTTCCCACCATTCCTCCCTTCCTCCCAGGCTCAACTTTACTTCTGATTTTCAATACCTCCTCCCCTCCAGCAGCACAGAGGAAGGGGGAATGGAGCTGTGATCAGTTCATCACATGTTCATCTGCTGCTCCTTCCTCCTGAGGTGAGGACTCCTCACATTCTTCCCCTGCTCCAGCCTGGGGTCCCTCTCATAGAGGACAGTCCTCCATGAACTTCTCCAATGTGAGTCCTTCCCATGAGCTGCAGTTCTTCATGAACTGCTCCAGCGTGGGTCCCTTTCATGGGTGCAGCCCTTCAGGAACAGACTGCTGCAGCGTGGGTCCCTTCCATCTTGGAGCCAACTGGTATTGGCTCTATTGGACATGGGGAAAACTTTTGGCAGCCTCTCACAGAAACTACTGCTGTAGCCCCACCTCTACTAAAACCTTGCCAATACAAAGCTTTATTTTATAAAACTACAAAGTAAAACAATTACATAGCACTTGCAGGCAAAAGTCTTTTGTCAGTTGCTTTAAGTGAACTGACAACTGAAACTCTGAAACTGTCATGCAATGTTTTGAAAGGTAGACATTTCAATTCTCAGTGGATAATATGTAATTACTAGTGTAATTACTACTTTTCAAAGGGTTACTAGCAAAGGTCCATAAAAGTGAAGCAATTGTATTTTGTTTCCTAATTCTTCATACTAGATGAATTGCCATTGCAACAGCTTTTAATTTCAATTCAAAGTAGACATAACAGGCTACAAGAAGTTACAATTGCCTTTGTAACCCCAAATGCTACTTTTGTAACACATTTCTTCCCTGAATTAATTTCTTTTTAGCAAAATATATTTCCCTTAGTGATCTGAAATGGTGATGTAAATACAAAATCTGCTCTACAGCCATTAGCACAAATGGTTCACACATGGAATTTTAACTTCTCTATCCACTTCCCATAAGTGAAGTACTCATGTAAGAATAACTATGATGCCGACTGGCCCATATATGTGCAGGCTGAGCAAAGGGGCCTTCCAAGAATCAATAGAAAACAAAGTGAGACTGTGGCCAGCTAGGAAAAGCAAGCTACTGTAAGTCTGACTTTGTATTAGTATGTCATTACTATTCTCATTAGTCTGACAGTATTAGTCCCTATCTGGGAAATAAGTGTGGAGAAAAGATTGCTTACAGAAGCACAGTGTTTCTTTGTTGGGTTTTTTTCTTCTTTATGTTTTTCCAAAAAATATCAAGATTCTTTAACATAGAATTGTTTGTGTTTGTGCTGGTGAATTTTAGGCAAAATACTGTTTGCAGGAGGAGCAGAAAGGGAAATGCTGGTTCTGACCAGAAGCAGAGTTTCGTCCTACATTTATTAGTGATTTGCAACTAAAATATGTTCTCAAGTACAAGAGCATAGCATCAGATGTAGGCAAAACTACAAAATTCAAAGTACCGCTCTACTGTTTATAGAGATTGTTTTCCGTAACACCGTATTTATCAGCCTAAGGAAGTACATCTCCATGGGCATTTTGAATTGCGGCCTTTGAATGTGCTTTCATTTTAAGTAAACCAGTTTTCCTAAAGGCTCTCCAGAAAGCATTTGGAATGGGTATTAGTGAAGTCTCCAAGCAATTTTGGTCTGTGGGAACAAGGTCTCTTACCTCTGTTAACCTCTGTATAAATTCCTTCAGAGAAACGTACTGTCTTTTTCTACTTTCTGCTCCAACAGCAAGGCCAGCTGTTTGGCAGCAAGGCTGGGCACTCAGCCAGAGCACTACTTGATCTAGAAAAGGTTTTCTCTTTCCTAACGTATACTGTAAATATTTTGTTCTAGCAGATCTGATTTGAAACTTTCCTGGGTGATTGATAAGATCTGCCCTTTGACATCACAGGCCATTTCTTCTTCCTTGTGGGTAACTGCAGATGTAATTTATGTGGGACCAAAACGTCTTGTCCATAATTCTTGCTGGGTTCCACATGGCCAAAAAGAGAGAGTTCAAAATGAATGAGAAAGTTTGAATCAGGTCCAGCAAAGAATTATGCCGTGCAATACAAATGTCAGGAAACTGTTCTTAGCAGCTGTGCAGAAAGCTGATGCAGAGCTGTCTACCCCATAAATGGCACTATCAAGGTCAAACTACTTCCACCCGGTCTCCTAGCCTTATGCCAGAGCCATTACTAGTAATGACAGATGGTTTCCAGGACAGCACCAGGCAATAGCATCCTCATGGCTAGGCTAAGTATCTCATTATGCACCATAACCTGTCCTCAACAAGAAACATATTACACTCAAGGCAGGGGAAAGATTTCCGTTGTCACAAAGATGCAGAAACCGGAAAACAGCAGGAAGAAATACAGGGCAAAAGGTGAAAAAGGCAGCTTCCACATCTTCAGGACAACAGTTTTAGACAGATCCTTGTAGTTTTTACTTTCTGTTCCCAACAGACATAGGCCAAAGGAAGACTCATCCAAGAGTCAGCCATAGATACATACACTGCCACTCCTGAAGCACCCCACTAGGTAGTACGGGGTATAGACTGGTGCTGTATTGTTCTTACAGGTAAGTTAAGGAAGGGAACAATCAAGACAGAGTCCCCACTAGAGGTACAGAGGGACTGGTCAATCTGTACCAACAAGGAGCTAGAAGAGGATGACTGTATCACGTAGGAATTGGTTGAGTCCCTGACACAGCATCTCATGAGAACACTACTTTCAAAAAGGGTCACCTCTGGACAGCATGACCTACACCATCAACAAGAGAATAAATCAACAAAAACATTTACAAAAAATGGCAACAAAGGTGTCAGAGAAGCACTTTTCGACCAGTAAGTGACAAATGTGTGCGGTTGGAAAGGGCAGTAGCATGTCTATATGCTCAGAATCACTTCTGTGGAGTTGTCTGCATGGCCAGTCTGATTGAATTGCTCCTCACTCATGGTAGATTAACTGAGCAAATAAGAGGCAGAAACTGCACAAGAATTCTACATTCAGTGCATTTTGTTCTACAGTTTTCTCCCGCCATGCAAGACTCATTGGCAGCATGGATCTTAACTCTACGCTCTGGTAACCACATGGCTTAGCTGGGTTCTGAGAATTTTCCACAATCCTAAAAGGCTTGAGGTTTACACTGTGTGAATATCTGTCACTTTCTGACTATATGCTCAAGAATTTATTTCCATCCATCAAAAATAGGTCCACTGAATCATATCTGTCACCACCTCATCAGGAACCACCTGGGATAAACTTCATAGGTATCACCAGGCAACTCTGAATGAGAAAACAGCTACACCCTAGTGATGAAAAAAAGCTCTCCAGGTCTTACTAGGCAGCCACAGAGCCACAGGTACATCTGGTTTGTGTCTAAATCAACTTGTTTCCAATGAGAAGCAAGTCCTCCATCTACCTTTTTCATGGCATTAGTCAATACCACACCATGAGCTGTGCCAGAGACTCTCCAAGAAAAAAAGTATCCCATTGTGAGCTTCATCTGGCAGCAACTATGGCAAACAAACAGCTTCTAGTTAGGATTGTAGTACTGAAGGCCACTGTTCAAAGGCAGGTTGCTGGCTGCAGGGCAGTCAGACCTCTTGCTCAGCTGGGAAGCACAAGAATCATCAGTGAACTATCTGGAGATCAGGACTCAGCAGAGATGATCACCAGGTAGCAGAATTTGGTGCAAGAAAATTGGAATGTCAGTAGAAAGTCTGGGGGAGAGCTGTCTGAATACTGTTCTGACAGTCCCTCCCCTTGACTTTGGCTCCTTCAAAGAGCAAATGGCAAATGTGTGTGCTGAGGGATGAGCCAGCACTCTGCCAGTTTTCCTGCCCCTTGCCAACACCCACATCTGTCCACTCCACCTCCTTTGTTCTTATTCCTAGACCAGGTCTTTCTCTGCATCAGATTAAATGTTCAGCCATGCTCTCTTACTGACACACTTTCCCATCCTTGTTCCTATCCTGATTCCAAAGGACCTGCTAAACCCTATTATTCTTTCCTATCAGTCCCTATCTAATCTATCCTACAGCTGCTGCACATTAATATTACCTAAAAACCCAGCCAAAAAAATCTTGCTCTCTTTTGATCTTCTGTACTCTTCTGCTAACTTATCCATTGGCCAATGTGAATATGGCTCAGGTCAGCACTTTTATACTGGCATCAAGCTATTTCTCTTCTGGAAATCTCCTGCCTGGGATGTCCAAATGATTAAGTTGTGGCCCAAGAACAGTTAAAAATAATAGCTTTGAAGGTGGAGATGCAGGACATAGACATACTTGAGACGGAGGTGCAACAGAGTGCAGTTTCTATTTAAAAAACGAATGTGTTTAGGTATGTGCATGTGCTGCCTATAGATGAGAACCAGTGGGCAGGATGAACCAATGCAAAATACTTAGGCAGCTGACCATGCAAGATAAATTAGCTTCTAGAAATCTGTACAAGATTAAATATGGCTTTGATCTAGCTTGGAAGCTAATAAAAGTGAGCTACATCTTTCACCATGACCATTTTTGCTGACACCTGACGTAACTTTTCTTTAATTCTACCCACAGTCATTCTGCTATGCATAAATGATTCTTTCAGGTTTAGTATAGAAGCAGCTGGTGCCCTATCTGATGCCATGTTAACATGGCAGATGAGAGCCCCAGGGCACATCCTCGCTAAGCAAATTTTACATCAGATGTGTCACAGCTTGTCCTGTATATCTTAGCACTTATTTATCCTGCTTTTTTATAATAGTATCTTGCTCTTCTCAGCAGAAAACTTAGGTCTGAAGGAAAGCATTTTAATTGAATATTGCTCCTAGGAGGAGCAATGCATTACTTATAGATTATTTTCCTAACACGAAGTCTAGCCAGATCTGGTATTTACCTTCCATTTTAGAGCACATGAAAACACATTGTGAGCTGGGACCCCTTCCCTTTGCCAGGATTCACACCACCAGTTCTGTATGCCCTCAACTGTTCTCTATGCAATAGTCTGGAGAATGACAACTTAAAGGTGATCCTGGGACTTCCCAGTTTGGAAACATAAGTAAGGAAGTAATCCTGACCAGTTCATTCCCATGAATGTTCATAAAAGTCTCTTTAAAGTCTTCTTTCAACCTGTCATTCAAAGGCAAGTGATCCTCCTTACGAAAGCAACTCTGCTGGGTTGTGCATCAACCAGGAAATACAGAGCACCTGATTTAATACAACTCTTCAGATCCCACTTAAAAAATACTTTCAAAAGCTTCATAGATATTAAACATAAAATTAACTTGTTTATCATGTCTCTCACAGATTATTTTCTACACCTAAAATTATTCTTAAAATCCTGTCTGAGCTTGTGTCATGGTTTAAACCCAGCTGGCAATTCAGCCATGCAGCCCTCGCTCACACACACCCCTCTTTCTCCCCCCACTCCCGGAGGGATGGGGAGGAGAATTGAAAAAATGTAACTCCCACAGGTTGAGATAAGAACAGTCCAGTAACTAAGGTATAACACAAACCACTGCTGCCACCACCAATAATAATAATGATAACGGAAATAACAAGGGAAGAGAATACAACCGCTCACCACCCACCGACCGATACCGAGCCTGACTGAGCAATGATCTCTCCCTTCTGGGTATCTGCCCCCAGTTTTCATCCCCCGGCATGACGTGCTGTGGTATGAAATACCTCTTTGGCTAGTTTGGGTCAGGTGTCCTGTCTCTGCTTCTTCCCGGCTTTCCCTCCTCTCTGGCAGAGCATGAGACTCACAAAGTTCTTGGTCAGCCCAAACATTACTAAGCAGCAACTAAAAACATCGGTGCTATCAGCGCTGTTCCCAGACTGAAAGTCAAAAACACAGCACTGCACCAGCTACTGAGAAAGGGAAAAATGACTGCTACTGCTGAACCCAGGACAGCTTGCTATCTCAATTTAATTTATCACAATTTGTTATGTCTAAATAAGGCTTTGAGGAAGAAAAGTCTCTAAGATCTAATTGTCTTCAATTAGGTGTTAGTGCTGGCAGCACATTCTCTCTTAAGAAAACTGCCACGTCTTAAGGGCAGAAATTCCTAATCTCTGAGTTAAAAAACCAAACCTTCCAAACCCTGTATCCTTCCAAACTTTCTCTAGATGAGGAGCAGAAACAAAATATAACCCAATAACAATCTGAAAATTTGCATAGACCACCTCTGATACAGAACACTTTAAGTTTTCAGTGACTTAATACATGTAATTAAATAATTATATGTTTTAAGTCACTGAAAACTGTAAAAACTGCTGTATAAGTATTTAACTACTGTGTAATAAGCCAAGATAAATACTCATAATAAAGAAGAATTTTGAAAGAAATCCCTATTAGAGCCCCAAATATATCAATGGAAAAAGAACGTGGGTATATCAAGGTGACACGCTTATCTTGCTCCTCTTGTAGTACTGCACATCTATACAATGTGCGCAGTGCTGAAAGGTCTCGGAGCATTGACACACACCAAGCAGCATGAGGCAAGGACCAGACCTGGCTGTTTGTGCAGCCTCTCCCCGCAAACTGCCTCCCTGGCTGCAGGCATCACTGAATGGCGTGTGAGCCACCTCCCACACTCTCTCCATTTATCGCCCAGCTATTTCATACAGGCAGCTAGGGAAGGGTTTTCATGCGTACGAACATGCCTGGCTGGGAGCTGCAGCTGCTCAGCTGTTGATTTATCATCTGCTCAGCTCGTCTGACACAGGGCTGGCAACCCTTGTAGGGGTGGGGAAGGACGGATGGGAAGAGGAGGCGGCTGGTGGTTGACAGCTGTTTTAGCCTCTGCACTTTAATTGGCTCTGAATATGCCTCAACACCCTAAATTTGGCTGATGCTCAGTGTTCATCAGAAGAGGACACAGAGCAACAAAGAGAGGAAGGATTGAGCAAAATGAAAGATTTAAGGAGGCACAGATAACATGATTTTAGCCTATTCAGGGTTACCCATGCCAGGCCTTCTTTAATGGGAGGGAGAAGCCATTTTGAAGAAGGTAGAAGCATGTGTTTCCAGAGGACACATAAGAAGAATGTCCAACTCATGCCTTGTGAGAACCAGAAACTCCTGTTCTGGTGCTCTACTTGTGTCCCCATTGTGATCAGCTCCATTTCAGAGATGAAAACTGTGTCTCCACTCCCCCATCCAGAAATGTATTTGCTGACAAAAAATTCACAAGACTGCAGCTAAGGAAAGTCTCTACATCCTCCCCAACAGTGTCTCCTGGTGACTAGCACATTCTGAAGGCAACCTGTTAGAGATGCACCTCCTTGGCAGGACAGCCTTTCTCTCACACCCCTTCCAGCTCAAGACCATGGTTTGTTCAGGCCTTCTCTCTTCCTGCTTCAGCAGATACAAGTCTGGTCAGAAACACTGCTGAGCCCTACTCTCTGTGCCTTCTCCATCCATCCTATGGGCTGCAAAGGCTATGAGGAAGGAGATCTGGTGATCGTGAATGTGGTGATGCCTAAGAGGCTTGCAGCAAGATTGTGGGTGACCAGAATGAAGGTCATATATGACAAAATCCTGGAGATGTTCTGAAGCATGTGAACTCTCCGAGAACCTGCTGGTCACCTCTCAGCTGCTGTGTCACCCTGGTGGAATCACATCTGAGCCAATTCACAGCCTCAGAGAACAGAACTAAGGTTGCATTACCTGTATGCTGTATCCACATCTCATTATTTCCAGAGGTGTAAACTGAGCCACTTAAAAGTATGAGACACTATCTGCCTGTATCTGAGTTAATGAGTTCAGAGGGCTTGTTAAAAAGATAGAATAGCAAGCATTGTGCAACACTGCCCTGCATATATCTCATGTAGGTATTCAACTCAATTGTTATTACTTACTAAACCATCTGAACTATTCACAGAACTTAACATGAGCCACCAGTATGTCCTCAACATAAAAAGGACATGGAACTGTTGGAACAAGTCCAGAGGAGGGCCACGAGGATGAGCAGGGAACTGGAGCACCTCCTGTGTGAAGATAGGCTGAGAAAGTTGGGGCTGTTCAGCCTGGAGAAGAGAAGGCTGCGTGGAGACCTCATAGCAGCCTTCCAGTATCTGAAGGATGCTGCGGAGGGACTCTTCTTTAGGAACTGTAGTGATAGGACAAGGGGTAACGGGTTCAAACTTAAACATGAGAAGTTTAGATTGGATATAAGGAAGAAATTCTTTACTTTAAGTGTGGTGAGGCTCTGGAATGGGTTGCCCAAGGAAGTCGTGAATGCTCCATCCCTGGTGGTGTTCAAGTCCAGGTTGTACAGAGCCTTGGGTGGCATGGTTTAGTGTGAGGTGTCCCTGCCCATGGCAGGGGGGTTGGAACTAGATGATCTTAAGGTCCTTTCCAACCCTAACTCTTCTATGATTCTATGATTCTAACTGGAATTGTAGTCATCAGAACATGGAACTCGTGTCAAAGTCATCAACTACAAGGTTACCAAAGACTCTGGTAGTGTCAGTGTTGCCAAATCAGAGATGCATTTGGCTGAAGCTGAAACTGAAATACAGTCTTCATCCAAGGAGCTGTGGTTGTATTCTCTGTGACAAGCAGCCACATTAAAACACTTTATAACAGATTAATTAAATGACCTCAGACATAATAAGCCTACATGTTTTGTCATTAGCTCTATAACTTCAGAGTTAAATACTACCTTAAAGAAACTGAAGTGATGAAACGAGAGTAGACACAAGCACATTGTGTTAATGGTGTGAGACAGGCAATGCTAGTATGAGGCATGTTAATATGATATTAATAATCTGAATTAAGCATTTGAACTTCCCCAAGGCAAACAAGGCATTGTGTCACCTGAGGTTAGGATCTTTTCATTATCTGTGCCCTCACAAGTTCATGACTGGGAAGGAAACTCTTTTCAAAAGAAAGCAATTTTTTCTGATGATCAAAACTATATTTGACTTTCAAACTTTCTGAGTCTTGCATTCAGTGAGTAGTTTCATTCAGGAAAGGACAACTGAATTAAATTCAACCAGTCTTAAAAAAAAAAAAATCAAAAAAAATCAATCCTTGCAGAGGAAATTCTCACTTACTTTTAGAGGGAAATTGTTACTTTCAGGAGACAAGATCAGAAAATGTGCTTTCTTTAGTTTTCTCAATAAAGATGCTGTAAGAGTAACAGCTGATGTTAGAAGACCTACTTCTTCTTGTCTTTGTGCCAGAACAGGCCATTGGGTGTTATTTCTTCATATTACATGTACTTATGAAGGCAACATTTAATATCTCCTTTTCTGCAGAGATAGTTCAGTGACTTGCCGCAAGCTTTGATGATCATCACGAGATACATGAGTGAACTGGTGTATTAACAAACCATTGCTTATTCCCTCGTCATTCATGGCTTGACTTCGCAAACGAAGATTTGGGAGGGGCTTTACCCATGCTTATTACAAGCGCGCTGATGACTAAAAAGGCCAATGTGGGATAGCAAATCTGGCTGCAAAAAGCACAGTGAAAGGTCTCCTTGGGTGGTATAGATGGGGCATGACTCTTCCTACGTTGTCTTGTCTCCTCCAGACTAATTCTGCGTGTGTTCTCAAAGGAAACAGCAGCGTTATGTACGGTGTGTCTCCAAGTCTCCTGATTGGAGGCCAAGGTGGACCACTGGTAGTAGTCAATATGGCCTAGGCTGAGGTATTGTTTCAGAGAGTCCTTATATCTCTTCTTTGGGGCACTTCTCTTGTGGCAACCGGTGGCGAGTTCACCGTAAAACACCATCTTAGGGAGGCAGTGATCCCTCATCCTAGAGATGTGCCGGGCCCAGCGCAGGTGTGATTTCAGCAATATGGCCTCGATACTGGTGACCCCTGCCTGTTCAAGGACAGTAACATTTGACACATAGTCAGTCCAATAGATGTTTAGAATTGTATGGAGGCAGCTCTGATGGAAGCATTCAAGGAGTTGCAGGTGATGGCGGTAGATAACCCATGATTCAGACCCATATATAAGAGTAGACAGTACAATGGCTCTATAGACACTAATCTTTGTACTTTTCTTCAGGTGTTTATTGCACCAGACTCTTTTGTGGAGTTTTCCAAAGGCTCTATATGCCTTTGCTATTCTGTTGTCTATCTCTTTGTCGATCATGGCATTCGAGGAAATAATGCTTCCCAGATAGCTGAACAGCTGAAGTGACTTAAGCTGTGACTCACCAATGGTAATAGATCTCTTGGAAGAGACTTTCTTCTTCTCCATGTTCTTCAGATCTGGACCCCTGAGTAGGTTGTGCCCAGAACTTCCACCCCATGGTCTATTACACTCACAAGGTATTTGCTGCCTCGATCCCACAGGAAAAAACTGTCAGAGCACTGTTGTAGCTTCAAAAATTCTTTCTACAGAGCACAGTTTTAGTCACTGAGAGGCAAGCACTTCTGAGAAGACTAGCTACTTCAGGAAACAGCCTGACCCCTTTCAAGACAGTGCTGAGATTGGTGAAAGTCTCAGGAATACTGTGTCTCAGTTAAAGATGCTTTTGAGTTATTGCCTCTTACAAGGCAGCAGTCTCTAGCAGCTAGACCTCAAAATGAAGTTGGAGATAAGCAAAGTGGGAAATCGGGCCCCTTTTGAAAACAGACTTTTAAAAAATGGCAGCAGGGCAGGGAAGGAAATAAAGAAAAGCAGTCATGAATCTGCAGAGCTTGGAATTACCTTCTTAAGTCCTTGTGTCTTTTTTTTCCTTTTTTTTTTCTTTTCCCCAAAATACTTATCAGTACTTTATTAAGTAACTCAGCAGCTTGAAGATGTGATCTCCACCTGCTGTGTGAAAAAGTCACAACACAGAACTAAAAAGGTTGAGATCTGAGATCTACAGCTTCCTCAGTTCTTCAAAGTGGATATACAGAGTAACTATTCCAACCACCAGCACACCACACCACCTAGCCTTGCAGAAATACTGCTGATCCAAGCCTCTCCTTGCTGAATCCAGGCCATCATAGAGGCAAGAATGCAAAGTATTCAGGGCTAAAAGAAGAAAGAGGCAGTATAATTCTGTGGTTTATTTCTCACAGCATTTATATAAAAAGAACAGATTTAAGAGACCTGTTTGTCATCAAGTTCAATGAAAAACAAAACAAAAATATCCAAAATCCTTCGACAAGATGAACTGTAAAACCAAGGACTGCTATCAGTAGTTGAAGCAGCTGAAATCTGTGCAGGTGATTAATCAAGTCAGAAGGGTGCTTTGATTTCATCAGATGGAAATTTTGGTGATCGTGCTTTTATATGAGACAAGCTTAATGGCTCTTTCATGTGGTTTAGTTTTGGTTAGTTTATTGCATACTTTTATGTTTAATTTGGCTGATAATCCTGGAAAGAGATTTGTTTCTTAACAAATGAATGACTTGCTGTCTCTAAATGACTTCCAGTTTCTCTT
Source organism: Psittacula echo (assembly GCF_963264785.1). Taxonomy (NCBI): domain Eukaryota; kingdom Metazoa; phylum Chordata; class Aves; order Psittaciformes; family Psittacidae; genus Psittacula; species Psittacula echo. The sequence continues at coordinate 86,789,931 of NC_137737.1, read as the reverse complement.
GCTCCTAAGTCCAAGGGAATAGTTAGGGAATACAGCTGCATGAAATACAACTGCCCTCTGCTAACAAATAACAGTCCTGCTCTCTTGTCCTCTTTCCAACCCCTCTTTACTGCCAGCTTTGATCACAAAGCAAACTCATTCAAAATGAACTGCTGAAAACTATTACTTTCCTTCCTAGTACAGTTTTCTGCTGAATTAACCAGTTAAATTGGCTCATTGATCAATATCAGGGATTGTGCAAGGGAGCAGGGAAAAGGAGTAGCAGGATTATGGAGAGCTGGACCTCTCCTCCTTTTCTCTGGCAGTAAGTTGTTACATCACCCAAGATGTACCATACAACTGTTGTATAACTGTCTTGTATTTATGGTTCCCTGATAATATTTGTCAATATGCACGTACAACCCTTCTCTCTGCTGTTCTGCAGTCAGGTAAGGGCTGTATCGAATAGTCGCATTTCCTGGACCACTGGAGGCTCTGGGGGTACCCTGGGAGTACTTGATCCATACGGGTGCTGGCGCTGCCCAAAGGAAAGGCCAAATGACTGGATCAGAGACAGGATAGGTGTGAACATCATTCTGGACAGCTAAACTGATCTTTAGACCAGGGGAGAAACACAGCGTATTGGTATTTAATCCAACAGCCATACGCACTTCATCCAGTCACCACTGCACATCAAAACCACCCAAAGAGGGTGAGAGACATCCCTTGGAACTGGGTTGACCTCCCGAGATCCAAGCCCAAAAAAACCCCAGTGTACCCAGTGGAAATGTAGCACTTCACAGTGCTTTCCCGGCGCCAGGCAAACGGGAAGGAAAGCCTCCCCTCACGCACACACTGCGCGCTGTTCCTGCCGCTCCTGCGGCTCCTGCCTCCTCCCAGGGATCAGCCCTGCCCAGCACCCCAGGCCATTCAGCCCCTTTAGAAGCAGATCTGTCTATCCCCGCTGCTCATCTCGGTTACTCCTCAGAAGTCGCCCTCTTTATGTCTGCGGGCACAGGGGTACACCTCTCCAAAGGGCCAGCACTCAACTCCATAAGCGCTGCCTGGGAAAAACCTCAACTGGGGGACCAGTCCCACAGCTCCTACCGGCCGCTACCCCCTACAGACTCCTGCCAGCCGCGGCCACCCCGCGCAAGCGCAGCTAGACACCGAAGCCCATCCTCCCGCCCGAAGGCTTCCTAACCCTTCCGACGCTTGCCTGGCGAGCATGCGCACGGGGCGAGCGGGCGGTAGCCGGGTGAGGCCTTCCCGACGTCCTTCCCCCACTCCGTTGCCGCCGGCCTCGCGTCGGGCACCGCGCATGTGCGGTTGCCAGGGCGGCCGTCTCCAGTGAAGGTTTAAAATCCGCGGGGCATGCGCAGTGCTGGTTCTGGCCCTGGTGAGGGGGACGCCACATTGGAACGGCGAGGGGAGCGCTCCGGGCAGGGTACAGTTTGCGCCGCCTTCGCTCCTCCTCAGCCGCTCTCGCCTCGCCCGGCTCTGCCCTCCTCCCCCCTCGCGACACATGCCGCTGCTCCCGGGTCGCGTCTAGCGCCGCTGCCGGGCCCGGCGCGCCGAGGCGAGAGAGTGCGCGGCAGGCGGTGAGCGGGCGGCGGCGCGGCGCTCTGGCCGGGCCGTGAGGGTCGGCGGCGGACGGGCGTGGATGGATCCCCGCGTGGCCTGGATCCAGCCCGAGCAGAAAGGCCCCGCGAATGCGCTGTGGATGCAGATCTGGGAGACCTCGCAGGGCGTGGGGGGCCGGGGCGGCGCCAGCTTCCCGCACTACCTCTGCCTTAACTCCCCGGCCCTGGACTCGGCCGCCTCCGCCTCCCCGCCCCGTGGCCACAGCTGCGTGCGGCTCGGCGCGCCCGGTGGCGGCGTCTGCTGCTCCTCTTCCTCGCCTCCTTCGCCTTCGCCTTCTCCGCCGGCGCTGCTGACCGGACTGGTTCCCCCTGCTACCGCCGGCCCCGCTGCGGTCAACGGCGGCGGCGACGGAGGGCGGCGGCTGCAGAAGTCGCCTTCCGTGTCTTCCTCGTCCTCCTGCTCGTCGGTGGAGTCCGGCACCGACAGCCCCGGCTTCTCTTCGTCGGGATCGTGCAGCGGCGGTGGAGGCGGCGGCTCCTCCTCTTCCTCCAGTGGCCCCCGGGCGGCAGCGGTGGCGCCTCCCGGGCTGCTGGGCAGCGGGGCCGGACCTGGGGAGTTTTTTAACTTCCACGAGAACAAAGTGAATGGGCACCACCAGCCCCCACACCTGGCGCGCAGCCCCCACCCGCCGCCGCCGGCGTCTCCCCAGCAGCACCAGTACCACCCGGGCCGTAGGAAACGAGAGAATAAAGCCAGCACCTATGGGATGAATTACCTGCTGTCCGGCAGCCGAGGCGTCGCCATCAACAACTCCCCCCACCAGCAGCGGCAGCCGCCTCAGCCGGCACTGCAGAGCCCGGGCACACCCTGGAAGACTAGGAAATACAGCCCCGGCGTGCAGGGGTGAGCGGCCGGGGCCCCTGGGCCTGCTGAAGTCCCAGAGGAATGGGAGTCCTCGGCGGCTTCTCCTACAGCTTTTCCGGGCCTGGGGATGGGTGGGTTGGGGGTCACACAAACTCCTCAGGAGCTGGCTGTGGCAGTGAGGTTGATGATAGGGAATGGTGGATCACAAAAATGTGTTCTTTCATCAGTCACCTTAGTCTGTGCTGTCTGGGTGGCTCTTGGCCAAAGCAGTGGTGCAGTGGCCTGGGAACCCACAGATTCGAGGAGTTAGGCCTTGCCTTGTAGTAGGTTGAGAGGTGAAGTTGTCAGGCCACTGTCAAAGGGCACCTTCAGTAATTAAAGCAAAAATAGGTGGGGGATGCCTGTCAAAGCTCGTGACGTCAATTCATAATGTAAGAGGAAAGTGGAAGGCTTCAGTTCAGAGGAGCTCAAAGAAGAACCTTGCACTAATTTTTAAATGCCTCTCCTTAGGCTGTAGTAGACTGGTTACTTAAGAGGGTGTTAGGAACATCAGTTGAAAGGGGCGTGCCGAATTCTTGCTGAAGTGTAAAAGTCAGTGTGGTCTTAGAACATTTTTGAGGGAGATGGAGTAGGATTGAGCCAGCCCGTATCTGAATTGGAATCTTGACTTTCTAAAGAGAGCATGTCTAGGAAGTTCATCCTATTCTGTGGCCATAAGTTTCTCATATCAGTGGGTAGTTATTAAGGCTGAATATTCCTTTTCGTTCAGTCAGTGTGTAGAAGGGGCTAAACCTGAAAGAAGCACCTTTCCGGTGCTCTCTGAGATTTCTGTATTTCAGCTGTCAAATTTCACTCGGAGAAAAGGTGGTTCTCCAATATTAAAGGTTCATGGAAAAAGTACAGTGGTTGACCACAGCAGATTTTTGGTGTAATTTCAAAAATAGTGTCTTGGAACTCCTAAAATCCAATACCCTTGGATGCCCATGGAGTAGAGGCAGTGCATATTTGTAGAGGGGAAAAAGATAAAGATAACAGGGTATGCTTTCAGAGCTGAAGAAATTAAGTGAGAGATTTAACTTGAAGACAGTGTCTTCCCTTTCTGTTCTGGGTGGAACGGTCAGGCACTGAGTAAATCAGATTTAGCCAAAAGTATTAAAAGGTAGTTTTTTCAAGTTCTGGTTTTTTTGTTTTTGTTTTTTTTTTTTTTCAAACTGTAGCTTTTCCTGAGGAGGACAAGACTACTGCGTTTTAATTCCAAACTGACACTGAAAATTAAAATTGCTTACAGGAGGTATCATACACTGGGAGCTTTGGGTCCTGTGCGAAGATGTATGTTTAAAGTGCCAGTAGTATCTTAGAACAAATACATTCAGAATATTTTTATTTCCACAGAGATGCAGTAGAACACTGAGTTAACATTTTAATTTATCTGTGTAAGACAAGGCAGTGTAACTGAGGTAGATCTCCAGGCAGGTGGATGAAGGAGTTGCCCCAGGTCACCCGGCAGGTCTATGGCAGACCTGGGGATTGAATTTGGGCTCTGCAGGTTCTGTCCTCTACCTGTAGGCAACACCACCTATGCCAATGACATATCCTTATCTTTCATGTTCTGCTCCCCCCCTTTTTTTTCCCAGTTGGTTTTCCTTAATAAAGGTTATGTCACCTTTCAAGTGTATAGAGAATCCATAGACAAGAAAATCGTTTAGCAAAGCTTCAGTTGCACTGTTCAGTTCTATTGCTGATGTGTTAATGACAAGTTCTTGGCTAAATATCTTTGAATGTAGAAGCTGTGTTTCCTGATCTTCTGTCAAGGATCTGTATTCCTGCAGTGAAACCTGATGGTAGGAGTGGGACACTAGCAACTACAGCATCTGTGATTCCATAGTTCAGTTTCCTTAGAGTAGCAGGGAGCTAGTGCTGAAGGAGAGCATGGAAGCTGAAACCGTAGACTTATGAGAAGCAGTTTCTGCTTTAAACATTGAGTTCTGTTACCCAAGGTAAATCTTGGACAAGTGTGTATTCTAAAACAAGTTTCTGTTTGATGTTAGAGTTGTTTTGTTTTGTTTGCGTTGTTTTTTTTTTTTTTTTTTTTTTTTTTAAATTTCATTTGTGAAGTACTTACATGATTGAAATAACAAAAATATTGTCACTGGTGGAATGGCTGTCTGCCTTCTGCAGTAATTTTTGACTACTGGTGAGTTTAACTTAATTTTCCTGAAGCCAGGTTCATGTATTACTTGGCTGTTCAAATAAAAATGTACTGAAAAGATGGAGGTGGCAACAGATCCCCATAGAAGTTTCTCCTGGACCCTTTACGTTCCTTATTCGTTGCCTGGTGTTGCTTGGAACTGTCAGCCCAGTCACTTCCATAACTGTGTTGGTCTGTTAACAGAGCACCTTCAGTGGTAATAAACTGGTGTATGCAACTGCCAAAATCTTCATGTGCAGCCTGCTTTGGACATAGATTCTAGTTAGAAGGACTTGATTATAGATGCTCTTATGCTCCTGTGCATGGATGTTAGCGCTTACTCTGCAATCAGTGTTGTTTTCTACATTTTTTTTTTCTAATGTTTTTCTACAACAAGCTGAAATGTCTGAGTGACACGCAGTAGCTCACAGTGTTACTGTATTGTCTTTTGGTAACAGACTAAGAAGGGTTATCTCTGTTCACCCTCTCCCAGACTGCAGCAGTACTTTTGATGAAATACCTGCATGCTTTGAAATAGTACTGTGCTCTCTCCGCTTTCTTGTTCAGACCTGGAGATGGTCTGTAGCAGTGCAAGATGTCATTGTTTTTTCAAACACATCATATTCGGTGGCTTTCTAGTGGTAGGTATGGTGATTTTTAGGAATGCTTTGTGTTGTGAAGGTTGTGTTTTGCTCTTGTTTATGTACTGCATTCATTTTTTCAAGTGTACTTGTATCTACTGCTTTTACTGCTTTCTAACAGCAGCATGCCAATCTTTGTGTTTTAAAGGAAATTCTCCTTCTCTTAAAAGTCAAGTGTGAATAGTCATGCTTGATTAGATATATGTTTATATATCTATATATATAAACATATATATTAGATATATGTTTATATATCCTAAAGCATAGCTTTAGGATGCCCTAGATTGACCTGTGTATCCCTTTCCAGATTTCTGGAAGTAAGGGGTGAGAAGAGTGAAACCATATTTTTGACCAGCAGGTTGAAGGAGGTGATCCTGCCCCTCTACTCTGCTCTCGTGAGACCTCACTTGGAGTATTGTGTGCAGTTCTGGTGTCCTCAACATAAAAAGGACATGGAACTGTTGGAACAAGTCCAGAGGAGGGCCATGAGGATGATCAGGGGACTGGAGCACCTCCCATATGAAGATAGGCTGAGAAAGTTGGGTCTGTTCAGCCTGGAGAAGAGAAGGCTGCGTGGAGACCTCATAGCAGCCTTCCAGTATCTGAAGGGGGCCTATGAGGATGCTGGAGATGGACTCTTCATTGGGGACTGTAGTGATAGCACAAGGGGTAACTGGTTCAAACAGAGGAAGTTGAGACTGGACATAAGTTTTTTACTGAGAGGGTGGTGAGGCACTGGGATGGGTTGCCCAAGGAAGTCGTGAATGCTCCATCCCTGGTGGTGTTCAAGGCTGGGTTGGACAGAGCCCTGGGTGACATGGTTTAGTGTGAGGTGTCCCTGCCCATGGCAGGGGGGTTGGAACTAGATGATCTTAAGGTCCTTTCCAACCCTAACTATTCTATGATTCTGTATTCCACTGCTTCAACAGAGTGATTAAGGTAGCAACAGTGTAAATTCTTAAATGTCTGGGTTTAGGTTAGATGTATAGATGACAAAATGATTGGTTTCAGATGTGATGCAGATAAATGTCCTTTAGTATTATGAGGTTAGTTCAAACTGTTGTGACTGATGTTCAGAACTACATGTGGTTTCTTGATAGTGTAAAGTATCCTCTTGAGAGGTTTTAAACTTCATCTAGTATTCTTGAGGTCTGCCACTTTCGTTCTTCAAAGTAATACTTTTTGTTTCTGTAATGTAAATATTTTAAATATATGAGTAATTTAAGCATCCAGAGGCTTTAAAAGTGCTGAAATTTTATTTCAAAATCCAGTACCACCAAGCTATTCCATTTTTTTTTTTTACTAAGGACTCTACTGCTAGGTTTGCATTGCCAGGTAATAAGGCACTTTTTATTAAGATGTAGCTAATAGTTTATTAATAGTATAAAATCATACCTAATTATTCTGCTTCTTAATACGAATTTAACAAAGTAAAGAATTAAGGCATTTTTAACAGTACAAGTCTGTTCTGCTTAATACTTTCAGCTAAATATTCAGATTAATTGTAGATGTTGAATGAGATTATTGCTAAAATACCTGGCATATCTGCTTGGTATGTTGCAGTGCTGTGCAGAAACTGTGCAGAAACAACAGAACTGGCTTGTTGAGGTTTAGTGTGAACACCAGAAGTGTTATGATACATTGGTATGGTGCTCTGCCTGGACTAATTAGTGTTGCATAGCGTCTGATGACTTACTGCATTCATCACTACCTGTTGTCTTTAGCAGTCTCTTGATAATGACACAAAAGTTGTCTTGTAGAGCACAAGAGCACAAACACCTCCACATCTGATTAGGCTGAAGAAGGATTCAGGCCAGCATTGTCTGGTGACCATAGCAGATACCTGGGAAGAGTTCTTACAAGCAAGGTAAGCTTACAATGATGCTTCCCCAGAAGACTTGCTTCAGTGTTCTTCAGTGTTGAGTTTGCAGCTGAAGGGCACTGTCTACCAAAAACGATGTCCAGAGATTCATTTCTGTAACTATTCAGATGTGGTGGTGTTACTATGTTAGTCTATATTAGTCTATTGTAAGTTTTGTTTATTCCTTCACCTTATGCTGAAGCATTTCTTAACTCCAGTTGTACTGGTCTTTTTGCTTTTATGGTACATTGCTAAACTTTGGTGACCAAGATAAATTTAATTACTGGGTTTTGTACAATGCACTAAAAATGCATTGCATTCAGGACCTTCCATAGCTCTAATTGCATGTTTGTCAACCCTTGCTGCTTATTCTGCTGCTGTCAGAGATGGACAAAGCAGATTAATGCGTAGGGATGCCATGTTGTCAGCCCCTTTTGCAAATTCTGTTGTACTTTGGCTGAGCTGAAAAAAATGCAGACTTTGGAAACTCTGTGTAGCCTTTACTGTCTGCAGTGGCATGTCTAGCACATGTAAAGGCTTTAATGGATTTGCAAGGGTGGTATCTAACTCCTCCCTGTACTTACAGTGCTCTAATACTGTCTAATAAAGAGTCAACACAGTGGGTTACGCTTCATGAACACCACTGTTAAATCGTTAGTGTCTGTTATCTGTGATGTTAGGTGGATACCTGTAGTGAAGGTCTTAATCTGAGGCAAGCAGTACACAATGTACACTCAATTCTTATTTCATCTGGCTTTAGCATTGGGGCAGAACTAGGCAGTATATACAGTAGCAGGCATGGAGGAGGGTGGGAGTGGTTGCCTGTTGGTCACAGTAGATTCTTGGAAAGGGGCTTGAGAGAGTGTCAGGATGTGGTTGAACAGTTTGTTTTCATGGCTCAAGTTCGGTACACAGCAGAGTTTGCTGGTAGCTGCTGGATGAATTGTCGAAAGAACAGAACACCTCTTTTTTTGTGATCAACTAAGTTGAGTGATGTAGGTAGAGATCAAAGATTCCTTACAAAGTGGATGTCTAGCATAGCATTAGAGACTGATGCTTTCAGTAATGAAATGAAAAGGCTATTTTGGCAGCAGTAGACTTGAGAGAACACATAGTACTAGAGGTCAGAAAGGCTGAGCTACAGTAGTAAAACATTGAGAAGGCTTTGCATGACAGGTGCTCACATCTGTGTGTAAAGGAAAGTGGGACATGTTTGAAGCAGTTAAATCCTGACATCAGCTTCATGGTGCTTTTCACAGTTGTTGGGCTTTGGCAGTAGAGATGATTGGTACTGGGAACATAAATGGCTGTACTGGGTGAGACTATTAGAGGCCAATGCCAAATGTTGGGAGAGGAATATATTAATGTGAGCCTATGATGATATTTCCTGGAATAAACTCTCAGTTTTAAATGACCGATGGTTCTCAGGCTACCTGGGCTACAGGCAGTGTATTGTTCAGCTTGCTATGGATTTTATGTATGAATTTGTCTTGTCTCATCTTGAGCTGGTGTGAGCTTCTGGGATCAGCAGTGTCCTGTGGCAACGTGTTCCTCAGTTAAACTATGCATTATGTAAAGATCCATTTTTTTTTTTTTTTTTTTTTTGTCCTGAGGCTATTACTAAGGTTGTAGTTGCTGCCACCCACAGGTCTGAGGCAGTCCGTGAGTTCCCTTTGCAGCTGACTTGAAAGAGAGAAGGAAAATGTTGAATTGCCTGACAGTTGTCTGTTTTCCAGTCCATTTAATAATTCTTTTTATTGAAGCTATTTCATGCCTCTAGATATCACCTCTGTATGCTTTTCAGTTCTGTTGTATCTTTGGGACTTAGATGAATCAGACCTGTGTGTGATAGTGTCACCGTATTCCTACCTCTTGGGCTATCTTGTTCTATCTTGTACTTTGTTTCCTAATTATTAACATGGGATTTGCCTGTTCTTTTTGGCTACCAAGTATCGAACTGACCTTTTAACAGGATTCTTATTTCAAGATCTTGTTTCTCAGTGTTTAGAGCTGGTGCAGAGCCCTTCATTGCATCTTTGTAAAGACAGAATTTTCTCATATGCCTCTGTTGTGCTTACATGTATCCTGTCTCAAACTCTGCCTGCTACTTCATTTTGCAGTCTGTATTTTAATGTCAATTTGCAGTTCTTGAGCTGGCTTATTCTAGGTAACTTTGCAGTCTCAGACTTCTCTGCTTTACTCTTCGTCCCCTTGCCAGATCACTTATGAGGATGTTGCCTAACGTAGGGCACTTTGGGGCTTCACTACTGACCTTCCTTTAAGACTGAAACTAAGAGTTCTAGCTGCTTGTTTCCTGTTTAAAACACTTCTTTAAAGATCTAAATGAAAGTCTTCCCTCTATTCCTGTGTAAGCTTATTTTCTTCGTAAGCCTTCATAAGGACCTGTGGGACCATTATCAAATGCTGTTTGGAAATCCAAGTGGATAACAGGATTTCTTTTGTGGTTCACTGATTCTTGGAAATAATTCCAAAGGTTTTCTTTCAGATACTACTTCCATTTACAAAATCTGTGTTGACATCTTGGTATAGTCATAACTATTCAAGTGCTGCATTGATTCTACTTTAGACTAGTTTGACTATTACGGATGTCTAATGCTTTTTAATAAAAAAAAATAAAAAATGACTGCTTCACGTTCTTCTGATACAAATGTGGTATTGAGTGAGTGGTGTTTTTGGTGAATCCTAAATTATTAGGAATAGATTTTGCTGTGAAGTATTGTCTACTAAAAATTGGGTTTGGGACAAGTTTTCACTGTATAGTTATAGGATCCGGGAAACCTCTCTGGTACTAAAAGGAAAAAAATAAAAGAAGAAAAACCCTACCAGCATCTCAACTTTCTCTGTTCTGATCACGTAATTCACTTAGCAGTTTTTGGGGCTTCTGAGCTAGTTTATCCTTTCTCAAGCATAGCTTTGCATCTTGTTAAGTTGTTCCTCATAATCCTTTTTGATAGCCTTAATCTTCCAGTCCTCTTTTCCTGCATTGCACATGACTTTTGGGGCTTCTGAAGACGTCTTTTGATGGCATCTTGTGACAATGTAGTAGTAGATCTTTTCCCCTGAAATCTGATTAGTGATGCACACCTCTGCTAAACAATCAGTGTCATATATTTAATAGTCTCTGAAACACCTTGTTCTTTTGGTTGAGATTCTTAAATTAAGAAGCTTCTTCTTTTATATGTTGAAATGTAGCAGTACTTAAATCCAGAAAAGGCCTTTCTAGCTATTGTTGTCTTGCAGAGATAGTGACTTTAATGTGCAGGGTTTGCTGCTTGTGGTCCTTTGATGGATGCATTTTGAGTTAGACTTTGCTGCTCGAGATTATGTCAAGAGCTGCTGCTCCTCTTAAAGGTTTCAGTGGCCAACCTGATGTAAGACATACCTGATCTACATGGGCATAATGAGTCTCTCATCACTATTATGTTTATGCTGTTGCAACCTTTCTGACTTGTCTGGGATGTTAATCGCTTGCTATCTTTGGGCTTTTGGAAAAGAATAGTATTGAGATACGAATTTCAGTGTTTAGCGGGTCTATTTATTGGCATAGCAAGCTTGCTGATTTAGTTCCAAGATCTAACATATGGTATGTTCCTTCACTGATACAACAAAATAATTGTGATGTTTTCTTGGTGGTACGGTAAAGTCCAGCAGCTTAAGTCAGGAGTAATGTACAGCTGTTCAGAAGCTTACCTAGTGGGTCTGTTTTGCCATGTATTAACTTGGAGATATAAATTTCTTTTCTAGATATTTATAATGCATTTTTTTCAAAGTACATCCAACCATTAATAACGTACTTGGTTGAGTTTTATTGGATTGACATACTTAACAAAAATAGTTTTCTTTTTCTCTTCCAGAATGCAAACAAATTCTGTTACTCAGGTCTGCAAATTTGCAGTGTAAATCAGTCCAGCAAGCTTTATTTCTTGAGTGTGCGAACTGTCAAAAATGCTTCTAAGAGGTAAAATTTAATTGGAAAGGAAATCTACAATTAGGACTGGTTCTGACTTGCAGGAGTGTGGGGTAAAGAGAAAGCTTAGAGAGAAAATAAGAAGTATGATCTTTTGTGGAAAAGGTATAATATATTATGAACTACTCTGTAGTTGAGAACAAAAGTACTTTTTTCTTCCATTCTTTGTTTAGTAGATGACTTGCAAAGTAGCCTTCATTGTTGTTTGAGTTTAGTATTTAGGGTAGCTACCTGTAAAATGTTTCACAGCTCTGGTTCATAAGTTTTATTTTCTTTTATTCCGTCTGTCTTTGAGTTTGCAACCTCCCATACAATTACAGTGGGGAGAAAAAAAAATAGTTGTTCTCTGAATTGTGTAGTAACATGAGATTGATTTGATATAGCTCTACAGCCTGTGAATGTAGTACTATGTTTTCATAGCTTTTCTCATCTGTAAGCCTAGAACATTGCATAAGACAGAGTATTATTACCTGAGTGTTACTGGTGATGAGGAGGACTGGTATAAAAAAGGAAAGGCACCTGATGGGTGCTGTGAGTAGGGTGGGAAGAAAAGAATTGTAAGTTCATCTCTTTGGACGTAGTTCTTTTTTTGCTATTTTTGCAAATGTCTTAAATCTTGGATTATACTGGAAAAAGTCTATCTCAGAATATACTTTATTAAATCCCTTGATTTCATTAGACTGTTCCTGAGTTTGACTGTAACACTGATTTCTGTTATCAAATGCATTTGATTGTTGTAGTGTAAGATTTCACCTGCATTTCCCAGATAATGCATTTGAGCTTTGCAGTAGTGTAGGTGAAGGTATAGTTCAACCGATTTCTGAAATACGCACAGTGGCTGCTGGGCCAGTCACCATTCAAGTCTTGAGACAGCAAGGTCCTCATGCACATTTTGGAGTTCATGCTTCATTGAAAGAACGTATGCTGTTATTTGCAACCTTTATTTCATCAAAGCTTCTGTTGAAAAGCTGTCTGTGCCCCCCTGTTTCTTTGCCTCCCTGTTTCTTTACCTCACCCACATACTTTAACTCTGGCATTTATTCTTTCCTTTTATAAGGGTTCTCGGCTGATGTGTTGAGCTTTTCAGTTAGAAACATATTCTTTATATTATTCTTTATATTTTTATTTTAATCATATTCTTTACTTACTAGAATAAGTATGTTTTTAAAAAGAATCAGTTGTTCCATGTAAATGATTCAGTCATGCTTCTGTATGTTCCTTCAGAATGAATTAATGTGCTTAGTAGTGTAGATGTGATTAAGAAAAGAAACAGGATGCTAGCTTAAGAGATGAAAATTTCTACAGCTTTTCATTCACCTAGTTGGTGCCGTTTGATAATTTCATTTCACTGCATTTAAGTTAGCCCTTGAAGTAACAAGTCAATGTTATATATAGTAATAGTTACAGATCCACTAAATGATGAGAGTAGATGATCTTTCCTAGAAATGTGTGTTTAAGGAAAGGCATTACAAACATCTGAGAATGTCTCCTGAGTATTATTTTAACCTGAAGACTGAAAGTGGGTCTGCCTTTCCTAAAACAGTAAAAGGGATGAATTTTTGGTAGACTGAAGGTGTCAATTTGCTTGCATAGTTCAGCCTGTAAGCAGCAGATGTTTGCTGTGCTTAGTGGTAATAGTATTAAGTGAACAACAGGTTCCTTCAGGCTGTTAAAATTAGCAAGCTGAATAATGTAGCAAATACTAGTAGCCTCTTTTCTGCATCTCTATGTTCTAAACTTTTCCACCTTGTGTTAAAAGGACAGCTGTGTCTCCAAGTGTTTCTGTAAGTATAGTGAAACTGCTGTGGGGAAAACGCCATTAAAATGCTTGTCTTTGCTAGGAAAGTAGTATAATAGGCATAAAATGTGATAGAAGATAGGTAGATTGCTGGGATGCTGTTGTCAGACCAAATTCTTTAACAAGTCAGAAGGAAGCTGAGAAAATTGACCTGTGCTATATGTTGAAAGAAGTTATATTTTTTTGAAAGAAAGAGTTAAGATGTTACTTACATCTGCATGTACATCATGTGCTGCAAATAGAAATTCTGTTCCTAATGATTAGTCACAGTCCAAAGAAGTAGCAAGTGCTTATGAAAATCATAGAAGCTACATGGGCAAAATACTTAACTAAAAACTGTTCCTGTATTGGCTGGGCGAATATCCTGTAGTGATCTGGTTTTTTTCAGACAGCAAATATTATTCCTTCAGTTAGTAGAGAAGTTACTCTGAGATTGGTTCTGAGCAGTTTACAGCACCTTGGTTTTTGTATATCAGAGCTGCCTTTTTTGTTACTGTGTTTCAGTAACCTTGTCTGAGCAAAGGTGTTTATGAAAATGTAAACTACAGTAACATTAAATTTTAATAAAGCATCTCGGGTTTGAGAAGGTTCTTCAGGAGGAAGCCTAAAGAATGAAGTGCTTGAAGGGGATGTATTAAGATGGTCATGTTGTCATATGCTGACTGTGAAGATAGCATTGATTCTTATCCAGAAGGATGATACTCTCTGAGATGTAGAAGCTGTTGAATTAGAAAAACCGGAGGAAGCAAGCAAAATAGAAGTCTTTTAAGACAGAGGATTTGAGAACAGGTTTGCGAGTGTGTTAAAACCTGAAAACCTTTCACACTGAAAGCAAGAAACCTGCAAGTCTCTTGGGCTTCTACAAAGACATGAAGGGCACCCAGGAGAAGTCAGATCATGTAGTAAAAGCTGAGTGAACTCATTGCATTGCTTTTTGTCAGAGAAGGGCATGAGGCTTCTCCCTAGAACTTTCTTGGACTCCAGGGAACTGTCTTTTTAAATTTCAGTAAGGAGTGTTTAAGTCCATCACTGGAAAGAAAGCTGTTGTACAGCTCTGTATAGTGGCATATGCTGAAGAATTCCAGATGAATTTAACTGTGAAGCCACAGTGTATGGTTTGAATTTTAAATGAGTTTTGATTATCTAGCGTTTGTGCTGTTGTCCCATGCAAACTGAAACATTAAATGAAGTGCTGCCTTGCCAGTACAAGGTAGGAAACATGAAGTTGACTTGTTAAGAAGTAGATCAGGGAAGGAAATACAGACTAGTTGGTGGGTGGTCTTTCTTTGAGTCTTTCATAACATGATTGAGAATTGCGGCAGTGTTAATCATCTGAACAGAAGCTTAGTGGGTCATGGCAGTGAGAGTGCTCGTGTGCTTGCTGTATTTCTGACCTTGCTGACACACTAGGGGCTGCTTTTGAAAGGCTACTCTTGTGTATGGTAGAGGCTGCAGTGCATAGGGAAACTGAGATCCCTTCTGTCTCCTCCTTCCCTAATATGGGGTGGCTACTGTAAATGCATTCATTTTCAGGAATGTCTGTATCTCCTAGAGTGCTTGGATGGGGTTGATACCATAACAAAACAGAACTTCCTTTCATGCATAAACATGAATGGGCTAGTGCATGCTTTGATAAAGGTATTTGTGTCTCACAGGTCTAATTTCCTTGAAAGACTCATTGTTAATCCTTATTCATGTGGTCAGTCTGATAACATGGAACTGTTGGATTTTTGGTGGTTTTTTTTTTTTTTTTTGGTTTTTTTTTGGTGGTTTTTTTTTTTTTTGTTTGTTTGTTTTTTTCAGAAGAATGTGTCTTTTTTGAAGACTTTGTTCAAATTGAACAGTCACAGGTTTGCTGGGCTTATGGGTTAACTGCTTAGAAGTAACCAAAGGAAAGACTAAAATACTTTATAATAGGGGAGTGTTACCAGTGGAATTTGTCAAGAGTCTGTTGCTCAATATATTCATAAATACCTGGAGGGAAGAAATGAATGAGAAAAGGATAGAAAGGATAATAGAAAGCTGGAGCTGACTGCAGACAGTCACAGTGGGAGTTTGTTGTTCATTAGGTTATAAAATTGCTGGGAAAATTAAATTCTAGTAAATATGGAATTGTGAATCTGAAGACAAGTAATTCAGACTGAGTGTTACCCAGTGGGTGGGCTTTTTGTTGGTGGCTATTGTTCAGAAAACACCTTGAAGCTCTTTGATAATGGTTTCTTTCAAAGAGCCAGCTGGATGCACAGATATCCTCAAATAGTCATTAGTAGCAATCTTTGCAAAGATACGGACAGTGAAGTGAAAACAAGTGGACTGAATGGTGTAATGCTGTATTGACTCTGTGTGCATTTCTGGCCACCTGTCAGAGAACATGATGCAACAGAAAAGCTGAAGAAGGTCAGCAGTGATCAGACTTCGGACTTTCTCCTGTGTATGGAGAGAGAAACAGATGAGGATTGCTAGCTTGAAAAAGAGCTGGTGGATAGAGACAAGTGAATATGAGTGGAGAGCCTGAGAAGTGTTATGCTTGAAGATGTGAACTGCCAGTAATAACTTTCAGATAAAATCATTAACCAGCAGCAGTTAAAAATAAAATACTTCTTAATTCTGATGTGTATTTAGATTGTCGTAGAATTCCATGAATTACAAAAGCATAAATGGTCTAAAAAGACCTGGAAAAATCAATGGAAGATGAGTTCTTTGAGCTAATATACATTATTGGTGGGATCCATCTTGAAAATATGCCACATGAAATTGCTGGAGGCTTGGAAGGATTGCTGCAAGGGAGTTGGATAACTGCTTTGTCTTTTCTTGCTTTCACCTACTGCTAATTTTTATAAGCAGGACAATGGCCCCATTGCTGTTGGGTGCATTCAGGTATTCCCTTCACTGGTCTTGTCATCTTGGAAAGGGGAAAAAAAACCAAAGCATACTTCTTAGAAACAAAAAATAGGAGCATCTTGGTTTGTATTTTCTGTCTTGCTTTGAAGATTTGAAATCAAATAGGTTATCAACAAATTGACATGTTTAGTTGACAAGTCTGCTATGTAGTTAAAAGTTCTCTTGTGGATCCAGCCCGAGCTTAAGGGAAGAGAAAGGGCAAACAGTAATTTTAGCTATATATGCTTTTCAGAAGTGTCGTGCTTTGCTGCTAAGATCTATTTATGTATGAAAAGGAATCCTGACACTTAAAAATTGGACACCTGATCTGTTGGAGGCTATCTGTTGTAGTGAGAATTCTCTAGTAAAATGAGTTGCAAAAGTTTCAGGGGAAGAGTTAGGAGTTCTACTAGGGATGTATAAAATTTTCCATTGAAAGGCCAAGCATGTTAACTAAGGATTGACCTGGTATTTTTATCTTAGGACAGTATTTGTATTTCACTGCAATATTGAATTTATATGTTTCTTGAATATTTGGCATGGCTTGATGCTTTTTCATTGAAAACAAACATGATATTCACCTGAAAAGTCAAATTGATCTTTCAGATTTGCCAGCGAGTGTTCTAAGGAACAAGAAGTTGGGGAATAAGTGGACTTAACAGGTGTATAAGAATCTAGTATCAGAACTCCTCATGCAACACTGGTATTAATGTGCTTTCCACTTGAGGATACATTTAATAGTTCTACACTTTGAGTAGATCAGTTGCAAGGTCACTTCCTGTATAAATGAATTGCCAACAAAGGGCTTGAGTAGTCAAAAGAATCTTTGTCTGTTGAAGTGGGTAGTTTCACATCAGGGAACTCTCAAATGTCCCCCTTTTATCGCCCTCTAAAAAAACTCAGTGCCAGTGGCCTGTTTGCAAGACCATGTAAACTTCCATGTACACAGAAGTAATAACCCCTGAAAATAAACCCACTTGAAGATTTTAATGGTTCTTGTGCTGCTGCACATTTGGATCATTGTATAGTTTTTAAGACTATGCTTTTTTTTTGTTTTTGTTTTTTTGTGTTTTTTTTTTTTTTAAGAAAGTAATCTTTGGGAATCAGGAATTGAATACGACCTTCACTGTTGAGCCAGTAAGAAGGTTAGTAAATGTCTACTAGTATTTGCATCCTGTAGCTTTTGACATCTTTATTTAGGTAAAGTGATGAGGGCTGGTGTGTAGGTATCGCTTAGGTTGCTGTGAGGTGCTGCCATAAAAATCAAGTATGAATATACCTCTCCCAAACCCTCCAATTACCTGTGTGAATGCCACATCACTTAGGCTTTCATCTTTCTTGAAAGTACTGCTTGTTTTGGTTAAATGATGATATTAAATAATGCCTATGGCTTGTTTTTGTTGCAGTTTACTGCAGTAACTAACTTGTCATTATAACTGATATACTACTTTCTCCTTTAGACTACATGAAGAAATAATTGACTTCTATGACTTCATGTCCCCTCGTCCTGAAGAAGCAGCTATGAGAAGAGAAGTGGTGAAAAGGATAGAAACTGTCATCAAAGATCTTTGGCCTACAGCTGATGTGAGTGTAATTTAAGTGTTGATTTGCTTCTCTGGTAAATTATAGAGCTCTGTTCACTTAACCTTGCTATTATTTTTCTGTGGTTTAGAATTGAACAGATAAGACTTCAAACTTAAGGCAATTGACTTAATATCACAGCTCTTGCAGTACTTTGCAGTTCATTTTAAAAAATGGAAGAAATTTAAAACCTAGATTTAAGGTTAATGAAGGCTACTGATAATTTTATTTTTCATTTTGAGAACCACGGATGTGAGGAACTTTCCACTTTAAGAAGTGCATTTCTTAAAGTAAAAGCTTATTAAATTGATTGCCACTGTATAACTTAATTTTTAATATTAAAGTGAGACTGTCTACCTAGGTATCTATTTCTGCAAGGAGTCCTGGCTCTGGATATTTGTAAATATAAATATTTTGCAAGAGAATGGTTAAAACACCCAGATTTTTTTTTTTTTTGGTACTCCTTACAAATTTGACATCCAGTAAATTACTTTAACCCTGCTTTAGTGTGAACTTGGCTTCCTGAGCTACATTGCAGCTGAAGTTGCTGTATTTTCAAGCCCTTTATTGCCTAAACAGTAAGTTTCTCTCAGACGAAAAACATATGGAAGTAGTGTAAAGTGTATCTCTAGCATCACCTTTCTGAATACCAGATAGTAATGTTAAGTGGCAGAAATATTTCAGACCATTGTGATTTTATAGCCTTCAGTGATGAAGAGTGAGGGCTGTGGCCACAGTGCTGAGCTAAAGATACAGAAAAGCTTCTCTGCTGCATCTTTATCTGTGATTTTTCCTTAGTGATAACATTTTTCTAGCTTGTGGGAGCAGAGATAAACACTGAAATGGGCTGGTGTTGCCCAACTGTTTCATAGGTAATTTCAAAGAAGTTAACTTGTAAATCGTGCTCTGCTGTAGCAGAGGGAGAAGAATGTCTCAGTTCTCCCCATTAGAATTTGATGTGGGCCATGAATGTATCTTCAGCATGCTTTCTTTTCCACACACAGACACTTGCCACAATTTCATAACCATCCTTGCAGTAAAATCTGCAGTATTCATATTTTTCTGAATCGTATGTTTGAGATGCACTTGCTGTTTTTAAACTAAAAATTTGGAAAAAATGTTTCCCTTAAACTCTTCCAATTTCAGTAAAGCTGTCCTATGAGGAAAGAAGGAAGTGGGGAGGAAGGAAATTTGTAACAACCTATACTTACATCTAACTGGAAATAAATAGCAAAACCGAGATGTTTCAAAAGACTGTTCTCTGCTGCTAGCAGGATTGGTAGTCATTTCATGTTAAAAAATAATCCTCTAAAGTTGCATCTATAAGAGAAAGTGTATTTCTGCAGGTTTCACACAGTATGTAGTAAAGTTAAGTTCAGTAATTTTTTGCTGGGCTATATGCTTAATGAGTCCAGAAGAATCTTTGTCTTGTGAAAGTGAAATGAAGTGAGCATTCATAATTATAAGTTATTTCACTGGTGTGGGTTTTTTTTCAGGTCCAGATATTTGGCAGCTTTAGTACAGGGCTTTATCTTCCAACCAGGTAAGTAATACTTTATATAAAGATTGTCTTTTAGAATAAAGGTAAATTTCAAAGGGGAATTCAGACTGGAATGTGTAAACCTGTCAAACTTCCAGTAAATTTTTTACCTAATATTCCATGTTAAAAGGGGAAGAGTTTTTTAACTTAGATTTAAGTATTTGGTATATCATTGTATTTCTCTAGATACTTACTGACTCTTTGGTGAATTACCTTTACTTCCTTGTGTCTGGGGTTAGTCTTTGTTTTCAAGATACAAGGAAATAGAATATCAGTGTTTCCTATGTAAAGATTGTGTTTTGTCAAATAAGGTGAATTACCGACTGTCATGACAGAACTACTGTGCAAAGTTGCAAGAGTCATCACAGCTGTTTTCTCATATTTTTGAGAACAGAATGTCTAAAATGTCTTAATTCAGTGTTTCGTATCACTTAATGGTTCAATAGGTGGATGTATAGCTGAGTCTTAAAGACTATGTTGTCTTTATATCAATTAAAATTTTGCTTAGGAAAGCACTGGACATTTCACTTTTATGAATAACAACCACTAAAAATTGTTTGGATTATTAATATGCCTGTGAACACTGGTACATGAGAGAAGGGATTGGGCTGTGCAAGTCAGAGGGGAAGGAGTTAAAAAAGGGAAAAGGAAGGGGAGGATAAAGAACTCAGCAGAGAACTGGAAGGAAGAAAGTAGAATACTGCTTTGGGTCTTAAAGCACATTAGGCCATCTCTTCAGCATTCCTAAAAGCAGCTTATTGGGAATCTAGATTAAAAGTTGCAAAATGGTCACCCTGGAGGTAAGATGTAGAGTGCCAATTTTTTTTTTTTTTTTTTTTTTTTTTTTTTTTTGTGGATTATTATGTTTTAGACTTAATGGATCTCATGTTCTTTTTGTCTAGTGATATTGATCTAGTTGTTTTTGGGAAATGGGAACGGCCACCTTTACAGCTGCTGGAGCAAGCACTAAGAAAACACAATGTGGCTGAGCCGTATTCCATTAAAGTACTTGATAAAGCTACGGTAAGTGATAGTCTTTGGAATACTGAACTGAAGAGTTATCAGGCCCCTTAAGATGTTGGTGATAAATAGTGTTCTTAATTCATGAAGCAAATTAGATTGTCTTAAGCACAATGTTTTGCTCTGTCTGCAGAATCTGTGCTTAACAATAGCATGCAGTGTACTGTATTTGCTGGAAGGCCATACCTCTGCATTTCACAACAATGAAGCTATGCTGCTTTTTTTTTTTTTTTTTCCTTTGGATATTTTTTTTGTTTGTTTTTGGGTTTTTTTGGTTCCATTTGAGATTTAAAAATGCAAGCAGCTTGATCTAAAATAGATGTTATCAGCTGATGTTTAGGCTATGACTGCAAGATAATTTTGTAGCATAACTGCACTCAAGGTGGTGGTGGTGGTGAGACTGAGACTGAACTACAGTACTCGTAGTTCCATAATAATTCATTGCTGCCAAAAGATGAAGAATTGCTATTCTTGCTTTGCTTTTATCCAGTTTGGCTTTGATTTGACTCTGCAGTGAACCAGTGCAGCTTGATAAACCAACAGACTGCTTTATTTTTTTCTGCTAGGATAGTCTTCGATCAGTTTAGCAAGTGAATGGTGCAGTGTTGGGTCAGATGAATGCAGTTTCCACAGGTTATGAGTGTAGAATGTCTCCTATTAACAACAGTGAGTCATTAAATTAAATAAATTTAGTTGTCTTACAAAACACTGACATTGCAGCTATGGAGGCAGGTATGTAATAATTATGGGAAAGTACACAAGTGATGAGAAGTTAATGTGAACCTACATGCCTGTGTTTTTCATCACCTCACTAAAAAGCATTTGCTTTTCAGTCACGTTCAGATTATTATCTTTTCTCAAACCCATACTTTCTTAGCTTGATAGTTGTATTCATTTGGACTGATAGTATGCTTGTGTCTTAAGTGAATAAACTGGAGAATACCACCAGTGTTGCATTTCTGGGTATTCATAAAACCTTATTTTAATCTTTTCAGGTACCAATAATAAAACTTACTGACCAGGAGACAGAAGTGAAAGTAGACATCAGTTTTAATGTAGAAACTGGTGTGAAGGCAGCTCGATTTATCAAGGAATACATGAAGGTATCAGCCATGTAATGAATGTTATACTGCTTGCCAAAGATGTGCTAGATGCTCAGCTAACCTTTCTCGATATGGCTTAGACTTTTGAAACTTGATTACTGAAGACTATAATCATTAACACTAATTTAACATGGATATTTTAATTTATTTTCTGCTGGTGTCTATTCAGTGTTGCCTTCGAGTGTTAGGTGTTTGTGTGGATAAACGTGTACGCTGAAGGGACTTACACAATCATACTTAGATCTGCAGATTGGTACTAAACTTTGCAAGTCTGAAATTTTGTTTACCTTGAATTTGTGATGCTTGATTATTCTTCTGTAGTTACATACTTAAAATCAATTCTTCTGCAGTTACGTGCTTAAAATCAAGTTTACTTTTCAGTAAGATAGAAAGCTTTGACTATAATGAATGACACTGGCATTCAAAGGAGGATATGAAAGTCTTCCTGTTTGGGGGTGGGTATAAATTTGATATGTAAGCTGTTTGATCAGATAAGAGTTGAAGTCTAGCCTTCTGGTTTTAGATGAAAAAAAGGCATGTTTCAGTTCTTCCGGTGGAAACACTTTATAGCACACCACTAAATAACATTTTTGTATTAGAAAATGAATCTTATTGTGTTGAGATTGTGTAGTTTGTTCTTTGTTTCAGAAAGCTGACACTGTCATTGATAAGACTTACTTTGCTTTGCAGAAATATTCTTTGCTGCCTTACTTGATTTTAGTATTAAAACAGTTCCTCCTTCAGAGGGACTTGAATGAAGTTTTTACGGGTGGAATTAGCTCTTACAGCCTAATTTTAATGGCAATTAGTTTCCTGCAGGTAAGTCTGTTCCTTGTTTGTGTTCTTTAAAATATTTTGGTGTATGTACTTATGCCCGGTTATGGTGCCGATTCTTTAGACTTCCCTAGCAATGCACAGCTTTACTGTTATGGTTCTAGGTATTTGGTCATTGGCAGCTCCTATGGACTACCTCTCAAACCTCTAAGAACTGAAGCAGCAGCAGGAGCCTTGCAAAAAAGCAGAGAGGCTGTGCATTGCTTTTTATATCAGGGCCTGTGATCTGGATTATACTGCTGTCCTGGGCAGCTTATTCCAGTACCTGAATCGTTACTGGTGTTTTGTAAGTCTGCCAGGATGCAGGTTAAATTGTTTCCTAGACTGATTGTGTAGAGTAGTTGATTTCAGTGTTTATTAAAATTCTGAAATAAGTCAAGTTGATTTTAATTATATGTTGGTTTGGTTTTGACATACTGACAAATATTGTAGGTAACTAATGAAATAGCTAATGAGTTATAACATCTTCTAGTATATTTTTGTGACAGTAAGATTTGTGTATGATGTTAGCATCTCTCATGCTGTGATAATGGAAAAACCTACATATTCTGCTGCTGTTAATGATTCATTGAAATATTACTATAATTTTTACATAACCATATATAATATGGGGAGGTTGAGGTAAAAATTGTATTTTAGTTAGGGTAAATAGAACCCCCCACATTGACAATGGGTTTTCTGGGAAGAAGCAGGCATTACTCTGTTACTAATTAAGCTGTAATGTAGTTTGCAGTACTTTATTGCTTTTGGCTTAGGGAAAAGAATTTACTAAGCCTCAAAAAGCTGGAAGAGGAGGGAAGAAGGAATTCTTTGGCTTCTGGGTACTGCTGACGTGCTGCCCCCTCTTGGTAGTTTAAGTACATGAAGAATTAATGACTCAATTCGGACTTGTGTAAAGCAATTATACTCAGCTGTTTAAATGAGAGCTTTTTATTGCACTGTGTTGTGATCTGAAGAGCATTAAATTTTAATAATTAACAACTTCTCTGTCACAGCTGCATCCAAGAATTGATGCCAGAAGAGCTGATGAAAACCTTGGAATGCTTCTGATAGAATTTTTTGAACTCTATGGAAGGAATTTTAACTACTTGAAAACTGGTATTAGAATAAAAAATGGAGGTGCCTATATTGCCAAAGAAGAAATAATGAAAGTCATGACTAATGGATACAGACCATCCATGCTATGTATTGAAGATCCTCTACTGCCTGGTAAGATTGTACACTTCTTGCAATATTCCGGAGCTTTGGCTCAACTTGTGCTCTCTCAGCTTGTGTTAAGAGTCCCTAAAGTGTGTCAAATGAGTTAAGAAGCTGCACAGAGAAGAGACTGTTGCTGGTGTTGAGGTACAGTTGTGAAGATGGGCTAAGGAATAAGGACCTGAAGTCTCCTAAGATTCATTGCCTGAGTAAATTGGATTGCATTTGAACAGTGCAGCTACATAATGCATTGGAGATTCAGAACTGTTGGGTGTATAATAAGATTCTCTAAGCAGTTCTGAGGGGTAGTGAAAGAAAGGTGTTCAGGAAATCCTAGAAGGGGGGTTGCTAGTATTAACAACTTTGATGTTTGTTACGAGAGAACGAGAATGGTGGGTGTAGCTTTTTCTGCCCACAGGCTGTGGTGCCATACTTCAGATAAATTATAACGTATGGGAAAGAAATGCCCCAGATGAGGTACATGTCCTGCAGTGTGGTGCAGTAAAGACTGCACTGAAACATGGGTGTATATCCATGCATGTGTAGCGAGGGACCAGCTTTTACTATGGTGTTGGTGTGAAGAGTGGCTTGCTTAACTGACTTCTGTGCTGCACAGGGACCTTCAGGGAATGCCAGTTATAGCTGCATGTACTTTTGAAAGTAACTTATTTTTGTTTCTTTAAGATCTGGTTTTCATTCAGTAATCTTCGAAGTAATCAAGATTAACTTTGGCTGAGCTCCTGAAAAAAAAGTCCAATGTTATAGTACTCAGTCTGGATTCTATTTAGGCTGTCACAAGTAACAGAAATTCCAAAATAGCTTTTTAACAAGTCAATTTTCAGTTAATTTGGACTTCAGCATCAGTATTTCTAGAATGTAATTGGCACTCAAACTCCATACTGTCACATCTTGTGGGTAGACTGCTTATGTACAGCACTTTTAAAGCAAATACCATGGATCAGGAGCTGAAGTCTGGCACCTTTCTATAAATATTCAATAGGCTGAATGCTCATAGTTCCGTAGAACAGGTTTCAAGCTAAGGCACTCATTTGCCTAACCACATCTCTGTTATGTTTGTAGCCATGTGTTTGTGTCCATCATGACTCTTTCACTTGGCCAGGCATGAGACAGCATTTGTAGAACCTTCATTGTGTTATTGAGATTTCCTTCACTAGCTTGCCAGCAGACCCATGTGAATAGCAGCATGAGCCGCATTTCTTTATTGTCAGAAACATTTACTATCCTCCAGTTGTATTCCTTCCTATCTTCTGAGGACTGAAAGAGAAGAAATTATATATGCTGCATAATGTTTTAATCACCGCTAATAGCGCTTTGGAATTTTTACTTCTCTTTGACTCTTCAGAGAAGAAAAAAATTTATAAATCCAGTATGGGCTCTGAACTGATCCTAGCATAAATCTTGCAGAAGCAAAGAACTATAGTTTAGAAGACATCTATCTATCAAAGAGCTGATAAGAGTTAAATTTTAGATGAGGTTATATGGGCTGAGATAATGTAATTTTTACAGGATAGAAAGTTTTGGCAAGGGAAATGAAAGCTGACAATAGTTTGAAGTTATTTGACCAGTGTGTCCCATAGGGATATATTCTGGCAGCTACCACAGAGCTTCAGAACTTGCCTTATGGAACTAGGAGGAAAATTACATAGAACATATAGGATGGCTCTTTGAATCAGAGCAATACAACCTCCTCAGATCTAGACTTAATTACATATTCCTACAGTACCTAAAAGTACTTGTAAAGTGTATGTAGATAATGTCTAGAATTCTGCTAATTAGTTTAGTTCTATTACTGCTTGTGTCCCAGTACAAAAAACTTTTCTGTTGCTTCAGGTCTTTGCACAGATGACAAGTAGTCATCTATACTTGATTAGCTTGTGGTCAGACCCACTCAGTGTCTAAGGGTCAGTGCCAGTACTGTGGTGGAGATGGGAACAAGTATTTTGGTAAAGAGTGGACACAGATGTTTCTTGATTAAAACGTGAATAAGATTCTGTAAAATTTTTCTCTTCAAACCTTTTTGCACTGTATGCATAAGTTTTAAATCTTCTTTTTGCTGTCCTTCTTTACCCTGATCACAGCTGCTTGGAAGAAGACTTTGAAAGATGACTCCTTAATCCAGGCATCAGCCAAAAAGTATAGGGTTGAAAATAAAAAAATCAATGTCTCAAGATTATCCAAGCAGTGTAAAATTCCCTCTGTGAGTGTATGTACTAGTTCAGCAGTAGGATGCTGAAAGGTATAACTCATAAGAATAGCTTTAGATACTCTTTTAGGGGACAGGATTCAGTTCAGTGGGATTAGTTCTTTTAAGTTGGAGGAAATGTATTTTCTTTGTATGAAAAGGTGATGTCTGGCTAACAAATAAATGATGTCATCAGAAGGATATGATACTTCAATTCTACCTGCTCAGTACCTTCTGATAGTTCCTAGATTTGGAAGAAACAGGCATCAGTCTGTTGTGGTGGTGTTTGGTCATAGCGGGTTTCGCTGAGATTCTCCTGCGTGCTGTGGAGTTTCCTCTGAAATTCTCAAAGACTAATTAGGGTGATTTGAGAACCAGTATTTCAACAAAGATGTTGGGAGTCTACACTTAAAGTGGGGAGTGTGCGGAAATCTGGATTTGGGATGTCAGGCTAATTAGCTTGAGATGCATTTTTAAGTGGTGGTTTATACCTGATCTCTTGATCTTCATAGATAGCCTAACATTCTTCATCTTGTGGTAGTGTTCTAGGACAGGGTAATGAGAGGAAAATCTCCCTTGTCATCATCCAAAGAAGGGAGTTTCTATAAACATCTTCTAGCTGCCATCATTTCAGTTTATCCCTGCAGTTATCCTTTCTTTGATGTATAAAAAGTGAGAGCATTCATTTAGAGAACTGTAAAGCCAGACACTCAGAAATATGTTCACAGGAACATGTTGGATCAGGGTAGATGATACCATCCTAGAAGAGGTTTGTGCGGAGTTGGCCTTGTAGTATCATGTCTTAGAACGCATGACTTTGGTTGCAGGTGACGTATCTTTAATCTACGGTTGTAAAACAAACTTGGCATTTATTGAGCAGATTGTTAGGGAAGCTTATTATTTTATAATAAGCCTTGGTGAATCAGATCATTATCAAGCTCCTCAAGTCATTTCTTATGCTCAGAACAGGAATGAATTTGATCTTGGTTCAGATTGGAAATGGCAAGAATAACTAAATCGCAGTTTACGACTTGGAGTTCCACCTGCTCCCTTCATGAGAAAGGTTGTTCATCATTTTGAATTATGGGCATGCACAAAAGTTCTAAACCTTAAATTCAGTGTCTTTTTTTTGGAAAGAGACTCTAATTTGCAACACTGATTATGCTTCATGTTGCTTGCTTTATGTCTTGATAGCTCATAAATACAGAAAGTAATTAGATGATTTGAGATTGGCAGCAGCTATTGGGATTATCTGATCTAGCCTTAGTGGCTGCCCAAAGTTATTCACTGTAGTTTTTCAATATCTGCTATTTATCATTAGAACCTACAAATATGTGTATATAAAATATATTTATTAAAATACACAAATGCATTAAAGTTAGCGTCTGAAAGAGCCCCTTTAAGGCTGAATGTTGCAAGAGGTATTTACTAGATAATATCTTAACATAAAGGGATCTGCTTCAATACTAGCTCATGGTCTTACCTTTACCTTTTCAGGCCACATTCTTAAAACTGCTTCAGGTAATGGAAGGCTACCTGACAGGATAGTAATACTGATAGTGAGATAAATAAGATAGAAATCTTAGACATGCTCCTTTAGGAATGAAGACTTTGTATGAAAGAATGACGACTGAATTATACATGAAATCGCACACCACTGTTATCTACTGATGTATCAGCTAATGAGGTCCGAGTGATATTTTTTTTTTTTTAATTTTTTTTTTTTTATGTGCTTTAACTAATTGGTCTGTAGTTTGTGTCAAAAGAAGGGTGCTCAGGTATGTAAGATGTGATCTGCTAATGAGAAGGATTTCTCAGAAGAAAATCTATTCAGGACAGCAAATGCAAATATGTGGCCTTCTGGCTTATTCCAGTCTGTTGCTTTCTAGATCGGGTAGGGTCATCTTTGTACAGACATGGCTGGTACAGTTTGCAGTAGTCTGCGTAGTAGGTCTGGCTTCTGTACCTGCTTTTCAGCTGCAGTACAAGTCAGAAGCTCTGCAGATTGTATAATGGAATAAGATATGTTTATTCAGATATTTTTATGAACTAATTACAGGTGCAGAATGAAGCAATTTGGGAACCTAGGCACGCTATGGCATGAGCTATCCTGCCTCTGTTCTCAAATCTGCTTCAGTGAAGACTCATACACAACTTCATTGGTGGTTTAAACTAAACTGCCTGAGTTTGCCGTAAGTGGATTAGGGAAGGCTTATGATTTGTTTTGCTGGCATGACAGTGGAGGTGGCAACAACTGATGAAAGGAGTATCTGACAGTTTGTAGCAGCAATGTCTTCATTTTGGTGTAACACCATGCAAGATGCATATCAAATGTAGCTGCCTTGGCACCAGATTAAACTAAAATAACATAATTTGATTGGGTATGTGTTCTTGAATTCCTGTTATGTGAATTTATAGAATCATTTAGGTTGGAAAAAGACCCTTAAGATCATTGAGTCCAACTTTAGATGGACTTGAATTTAATGGCAGGTGCAGTTGTGTGTGTTTAACCACTTCTATATATTCCATACCTGTATTGCTTCTCAGTTTAGTTCTGTCTTGTGTATATGTTTAGCATGTCATTATGTGGAAGGTGGTGTTGTAGGACACAACAATGCATCCTGACCCTGGAAAACCTGTACAGAATTTATAATTGTTTTTCCAGTAGCATTAACATTTTTGTGTTCTACTTTCTTGGCCATTGCAATACCTTCATCTCTATTCAGCTGTCTTTGGACAAGGTCATTTGTGAAGCCCTCTGCTGCTTTGTAGCGCAGCTCTGAATTCAACTACAGTGTGTTTCTTCCTAGATTTGCTGTCCTAGGCCCATATTGTTTTATACTTCAGGACAGTCCAATTGCAAATATGCCACTTAGAGAGCCTTTTCTAATTTTGAGCTTAGTAACCACTGGATACTGCAGCAGTGCATTCAGAACAAGATATTCAGTTATTTCAGTAAACAGGAAATATTTCCTGATAATTTTTTATTTTACCGTATAAATTACTGAAGAAATTGTGTTCTCAAATGCTCTTATTTTCCCTGTCTGTTTTCTTTGATTATGCTTTTCTGTTAAGGTGGCATTATGGTTGGAGAATCTTGAAGGACTAAGATGTGTTCTCGAGTAGTATAGCCAAGGCTATTTTATTTTTCCCCTGTATGGCAGACCTCAGTACATTTATCTATAATAGCTTGCTGGAGAAAATACTTCAGCAAGTGAAGGATTCCTCTAAAGTCAAATTCAGCCTCATTGGATTTGGTCCTGTGAAGGACAGAGTCTGTCTTTTACTCATCAATTGTCAAAGCAGATTTTTCATTAAACCCTGTTCATGGGCTCTGATCTGATTTTCAAGCTTTAAATGAACATATTCAGGGGTTCGTTCCTTTTCAGTGTTCTTACAGCATTTCAAGCATCATTCTAAATGATGCTTGAATAAGGGAACCTTTTACTGTAAGCAGCTTTCTACCCACTCAAGATCTAGTCTGTATTTTATATGTGCAACTTGAAGGAAGTTTTCTTCCTGTCTCTTAAATTGAGTGGTGACAGTGAACCTTTGGTGTCTGGTGCCAAATGTATCTACAGAAAAAAACCCCAAATGTTTCTTATTGCTAGAAATAGCAAGATCTTTCTGGGTGTTAAATGGGAGACTGATGCTTGTACATTGGCAATGATACAGAATCTTTGGCATGTTGTTAAATTCTGCAGTTCCTCACACATGACACTGGATTTGGAAGGAGTTCTGCTATAAATGTCATTCATGCTTAAAGAGGGGCAACAAAGAAGTGCCACTAACTTGATCAAAATACAATTTCATACTGACTTCTGGAGTCCTCTATGATAGATTTGACAACTGGTTTATCCTGTGAAGTTAAATAATCTCTATGAGCTGGTTTATCAATCTAGTTTTGATAAGGTTAAGTGGGGGTTGATGATGTAAGTATACCTGGCCATATGAAGATAATGTGGTTGCGCAAGTGGAATTTTAAGCTGAATTTGGCCTGCAGAAACTCTACTGGTAAGTGAGACATGATGCCTTAAACTTGATAGGTTCCTTCTTAAAAGGCAGCTCTAAGAACTTTAAGCTGGTCTGTATTTTCTGTTTCTTTCAGGCACTGGTACACCAGTATTTTGAAAGTGGTAAATTGAATGCGTAATATTGTGTCATTCATAAGGTTAGCTTCTTTTATTGAGACAGGTGCATTTAGTTGTTCCTCACGTGAGTAGGATGGGCTAACCAGTTTAAACAGAGTTAAGCTGTATTGTTAAAGTTTCTGAGCTATAAGTATAAATAATTTTCTGGTTACTGATATTAAAAAAAAGATGATCTGATGACTGTCACATTATTTCAGGAAACGACGTTGGCAGAAGTTCTTACGGTGCCATGCAAGTGAAACAAGTTTTTGATTATGCCTACATTGTTCTTAGCCATGCAGTATCACCACTTGCAAGATCATATCCAAATAGAGATTCTGAGAGGTAATTAGTCCACTTTTTGAATATACATTTTTCTGTATAATCAATTAGGAATGTTCGGGTCTAAATCAATAAAAGTAATATTGTTATTTAATTGTGGCTGTATTGAAATCTGCCCAGGAATTCAGGCTGCCCAGTGGTGTAAGGGTGGTGTAATACCTCAGTGTGCAGCACTGAAATTAAGACAGGCTGACGAAACCCAAGATGTGTCTAATGTGAAGGTTCTCTTAGTGTGGAAGGGATCCAGAAGATAATTGGTCTTTCTTCAAATGTTCTGCTTAAAGTATTTCAAAAGAAGTTCTGCTGGTTTAATGTTTGGAATGATGAATATCTGTACTATGGCAGAAAGAAATGTGTGTGGTCAGATTCCTTGTTTAGACACAAAACTATACAAGGTTAGAAGTTTCTCTTGTTCTTTAATACATGATCCCATAAGCTGTTTTAAAAGGCTCAATATGTAATTAAGCTTTGAAAAGAATCAGTTCAGTTTGGCCATAATGTCAGAACTGCCGTTAAAAGTAGCATACTTCTAAACGTGCTGTTTTTAATGCAGTTCTTAATGTCTTTCATAGAAACACTGTACAGCTAGTACTGTCTCAGCTCTTGACATTTGCAAGTTTTCCTTTTTTTGAAAAGAGGAGGAGAAAGAAAACGAAGGTGTGTCAGCCATGTTGCATTTGCATTCCATCTGCTCTAGCATCTGTTACACTAAATCTCAGTACAAACTGGGACTAGATCAGAGGATGTCTCTTTCCTGAGGCTTCCCTAGAATCCCAATGGATTTGAGCTCCCCAGCTAATTGCAGGGAGGGATGGATATAACAAGTCACATAAACCATCTAGATACAATTACAAGGTCTAGTCAAGCTGTTAACTTCCAGGGCATTAATGTTATTGGAAGGCAAAATAGTTCTCCTATAGTAGGTTTACCACAAAGTGGACTCAGTCTTTCACTTGTGGATTTAAAACTGGCAGTATTCTAATAGTGCCCATGAATCTCCAAGTTTTCTGTGGCATTAAATTCACAAAGATTGAAATTGCACTTGTGCCTGTGATGGAGGTAGAGTTACACATAGTGTTACACACATTTGAGACTGCTGTTTTAAGACACATAAAAGGTATATCTGTTAAATGTGTACTAGATGACAGTTCTTGGTACTGAATGAAACTTCTTTCATATGGAAGTATAGATAGGGCAACTTAGGGATTCCTGAAGTTTTGCTTGTGTCTTGGGTCCTGGCCTTCATTGACTTCTCTGTGGTTCTCCAAATGATATAGTTATCCTCTTATGAGATACTTGTGTTTATTGCAGACATCAAAAAGTATATTTGTAAAATGCATTTAATGGAAGCCTCAGATGTGAGGTGCTCATGTTGAGGACATGTACACTTCTTACTGTATTTAGGAAAATGTTTGAATTCCATCACAACTTCAAACCTGGGAAGAAGTCCCAGCAGTAGTGGTCAGGTGTTGTACATCTGACCTGTCTGCCACTTCTGGGCTATCTGTGCCAGTGATGTCTAAGTCTTGGAACTTGTCATGCCAATGGCTTGCTATTCTGTCTCTCCCCACAAAAGGGAGTGGTGTGACAAGAGGAACAGCATTCAACAAAGTCCTGTGCGCAAGTAGTTCCCCCCAGCATCAGTCTTGTCAATGCCAAAGGACCTGTAGGTGGATGATGAGCTGTTTGATAGCAAGTTTGTTGCAGAACCTCAACAGCAGTCCGTGGTTGGTGTCAGTCGTTATTTCATGTGTTTTGGTGATCCAGGTATATTTCAGATCCTTTTTCCACCTGTTAGGCAGAATGGTCCAGGGTCTGTATAAAGACTTTTCTGGTGGCCTGACTTAAGTAGCCTTAGCCATCCAGAAGCCCTTTGTCCTGATCCATTTTTTTTTCCCTTTTTAGGCTTGTTAGTGGGAGGTTAAAGTGTAAACAATGGCTCTCTTTAAAAGCTGTGACTAGCTGTGTGACATTCTACTAAAAGGATCAACAGAGACCAAGCAAAGAGCACTTGAAAGGCTAGGAACTTGCAGGAGGCTGAACTCCCCCAGGCTGCCTTGAGTTTATTCAGTTCTGTCATAATTAGGGCTAGCTTTCCCCTAAGTGGAACGGTTTGTTTGTGAACTGCCTGGTAGGTTTGAATTCATATTGGCTCTTTCCAGGGAGAATTTTTGCGTACAGAATTCTGTTTTGTAGATAACAGTCTCAGTAGATTTCAAATCTTTCTAGGTGATCATTGTTGCCTCTCTTTTTCAGGGCTGGTCCAACTCAAAGGAGCACAAACCTAAATTAATTTAAGGTTTTCTAGCTAGCTGCTGATTCTGATATTCCCAGTGTTGAAAAGAGTCAGATTTTGGTCCTTCAGCATAGGCCTTGTTCTTGTTCATGTTCTGTAGTAGCAAGTCCCACAGAATTGTAAAGGGTAGATTGA
Source organism: Psittacula echo (assembly GCF_963264785.1). Classification (NCBI taxonomy): domain Eukaryota; kingdom Metazoa; phylum Chordata; class Aves; order Psittaciformes; family Psittacidae; genus Psittacula; species Psittacula echo. The sequence continues at coordinate 86,757,767 of NC_137737.1, read as the reverse complement.
AGTCACTCTTACCAGCATCTTCATTCAAGCTTCCAAATATGATATCTGAAAAATAATGGGGTTTGAAAGCTGTCTTCTGTCTTTGTGGAAACAGCAGTTAGCTGTGTCCTGAAGGTAGTTTTTACAGCCGCAGAAATTTCCTTAACACTGTTGTCTCCAGCCTATCTCAGCCATCCTCCTTCAAGATCAGCTCAGAAGAGATTGGTAAATAGTTCAGTAGATTTTATTAGAGCAAACAGATTCCCATCTGATAGGCAGATCAGAAGCAAGAGAAGCATTAGAAGTTCACATTTGGGAGAAGATGCAGAGAATGGTATTGTACCACTCAATGACCATAAGTTATGCTGAGCTGGATGTAACAAAGATGCGTCCTTTGGTGTTAATACATACATCTGTAGATAAGGCTGTTGGCTTACGTGTTGGCTTGTTGCATGGTTCAGATACAAATGCATGCTCAGACTGCATCTCTAAACAGCAGTGTGGCCACATTTGGGAGGCAGAAAATGTCCTATGACACAGGGAATAGAAGATTGATTCTGCTTTGAAATGTCCTTTCAGTTATAACTTAAGACTTTTGAATCCTTGCTTTGTTTCCTAGAGTTGCAGATCGGTAACAGGTTCCTCCTTGCTGGTGCCGGACATGTGGTGCAGGTGAATGAGAGAAAGGGACTGTCATGCCACAGGCCAGAGTCTGAGGCAGCCTTGGCAGAGTTTTGCTACTGCATGACTGGAGTTGTCATTTACAGGTGATAATCTTCAAAACAACAATAGTCTGGGCCATACATAAAGTGAGCTTTCCATCTCCGTGCTTGAAAGCTGTTTGGTCTTTTCCTAGTGTACAGTTCAACTGATCTAACTGCTGACAGGATTGCCCCTGCTTGGCCAAGACAGTGCTGGGGAGGTGTCAAAGGGAATGTTAAATTTTCCTGCTAGATCTGCTGACACAGAAAGCAGAAATGTGCTGTCTGAAACAGTCCTCCTTTTGCTTCAGATCTTGAATAGTGGGTGGCTGGCTGTCATTAGAATGCATGTGGTCTCTTTAGCGAGGTATCAGCAATACCAGCTTTTTCTGCGCAGAGTATTTGTCTGGCTAAGGGTTTTAGTGTTGTAGGGTTTTTTTGGGGGGTGGCATGTTTGTATTTTTTATCCTCATGCTTATGCTTCTTAGTCTGCTTTTAGATTATATTGTCCTTTTAATACCAGGGGCGTATTTTGTAAGCTCAGTTAAGGCCTACTGAACAGTTATTCTGACTGTTCTTTTACAGACTGTGTGGGGTTTTTATTCCTTCTCTGGTACTCACTCATTCATTTGGAGCTTGGCTGGAGATTTAGGTATTTGATTTTACTGAATCTTACGTCACCAATCTGAGCCTATTGTAAGATTTACTTGCACTGTAGTTGTGCTATAATGACAGCTAGAAAGTGTCCCTAATGACCTGAAGGCTTGCACTGTGTAGAAAAAGGAGCTTCTAAGCTCTTATAAAATAATTGAGGTATGTAAATAGCTTATTCCTGGTTTTACTATATGGTAATATTAAGGGAAAAACCTTAGAGGGGTATCTTTCATAGGAGAGCTGTCTAATTTTATGAACCAGTTAACTGGATAACCACATCTTCGAAACAGGAAGAGATGTGGGAGTGTCCCGTATTTCAGTAGAAATTCTGGGCTCAGCAAAAAAAAAAAACCAACCCAAAAGTGTGGAATTTCCTCATACTAGAGGTGGGGTAGATTAATAGGTTCTTTGTTCCCAGGCATTTTCAGTTTGGAAAAAAAAAATACAAGCCAAATTTTTAAATGTTTATTAAAAAAACCCCCCAACAATCCACTGTTCTCTGATCCTGTGGATGTGCTTGAGTCAGATGCGTATGAAATGGTGTACTTGAGAGCAGTATCTACTTGATCACACTTGCTTCTTTGCTGCTATATTAAGTATATGGCAGTATAGCATTAATTACCTTTCAGTTTATTATGTCTCCTAATGAATGTTTCTAATTTTGGCGTACAAGCAGCGTAGCATGGATCTACCTTAGAACTCCTGAGCTTATATGGCAAATTTCTCTTATTTTTCTAGAATTATTTTCTTACCATTTTTGATAAAATGAGAGGCAGGGGCTTTGATCTCTACTGTCTGTGAAATAAGTTAATGAGAAAAGAGATTTCCACACAGGTTCTGTATGTTTTAACTCTGCTGTAATTGTTGGTGTAACAGTAGTTTCACCATTTATACCTATTTGACAGGAGACGTTTTTGGTGTATCAGTTACCCAAGCTGATAAAAATACCATTCGGTATAATTTATTTTCCTTCTGGTGTATGAAGGCATGACTGTTGATTTGTTCCTGGGAAAGTATTCCAAGACGCTTCAGATTTGACAGACTCCTTCATAGAAACTTATGTTACTTCATTTCTGGTTCATTTTCTGGTTCTAAGAACACAGCTGGTAGTAGTTTGGAAATGTTATAGGTTATTCTGGAGTAAGAGCTCAAATCTTTCTGAAGGCATTTTCAGCTGAAATTTTTTGGTTCAAGATTTCCTTCTCTGTCCTGGTGCTGAAGAGACCCAGCCTGTCTATGCTTGAGTCCCATACTGGCATTACTGTCTTCAAAACTGCAGCTTCAGGGCCACAGCTGATCTCTGCAGCATTTGTCATCCCTGTCTTCATTCTGTCTCCTCTGGCTTAACTTCCATTTTTGAGATTGAGAAACCAGAACTGCATTGAGTATTTAAAATGCTGTTATATCATGGACTATACATTAACAAAATACTGTCCTCTTTTTTATTTGCTCCTTTCTTAGTGTGCTCTACTTAGCTATTGAACTGTGGTTTCCAAAGAGTTATCTATTACAACCCCAATCTTCAGCTGTGAAGTGATGACAATCTGCATGTAAAATGCAAGGTTTTATTTTCCAACATGCATCATTTTATCTACATTACATAAATAGAATGGTGGATGACATTAATTCTGTCCATGAGGGAGGCCCTTCTGCAGCTATTGGACTTGCAACTTAGTTAAGCAAATATTGAACCAAATAATATTACAATGCTGGGTTGCTTTTTTCAGTAATAATATCCTGACATGTCTCTAAAAGTGGAAGACTAAACATGGAATGTGTGTTATCTGGTGTTGCATGAAATAGTAATCTTTAAACCAGTAGGAGAATTAATGCTCCTTTTTAAAGTGCTACTATAAAATGACCTAATAAAGGTAGTCCAGATACATTTAGGTGATGTATGTCCTCCTTTTCCATTATGCCTAAACCAAATGAAAATTCCAGTACAGGTACAGTGTACCTTTATGATGTGAAATACAAAATAAGCTTAACTGTAACCACTGAAGATTTTCAAAACTAAAATAACATCAACTTCTCCAAGTTGGTAATTTGTCACAGCTCAGTTTTGTGCAATAGTCAGTCCTTCACGTATCTTGAGTATGGAGTTTAGTGTTTCAGCCACTAGTCCCTGGTGAAAGGAATGCTTGAAAGTTTAGTACTCAAACAAGGATACAACTCCTACTTAAGTAGAAGTATAATTCAAATAGCTGAATATTGGGAAGGCATGTTGGAAAAACATTGTTTTGTACTTGTTCATAACTAGTCACTGTTCAGCAGGACCACATGAGTTTTTCTGTACCATTTGCTGTTAAGAATTTTCTTAAATTCTAACTTTGGTTTTGGAGCCAGTCTGTTTCTTGCTTCCACTACCTCACGATCCATGGTACTTCCTTTATAATTGTGGGGATCTTATACCTTTTAAGCTGTCTTGCAAATCTGTAAGCGAAGACTGATGAAGCTGTCTATAGCTTGAGGAGCTGGGAGGTTAATGTCTTCGGTGCATCTCATAACTGTTGTAATCCAGATTCTGTGGAAAAAATATTTTCTGCATTGAGAAATGCAAGAACCTGTAAATTGCTTTTATCAAGTACACTGTTACCTGCATGTATGATCTTGATAATTCAGATGCACTCCATTTAGAAATACAAAGTAAAAATCTTACCTATATGTCAGGGCTTGTATGTTAGTATGGTAGAAGATAAGTAACATACTAATTTAAAAATTATGATGCATTGGTGGGTTAAATGATGTGCTAAGGAAATGAAATTTCAGCAGGGTTGTTTGGTTAGGGATATATTCTATTCTATGATTCTATGAAAAAATATTAAAATATTAAACTGACTTGTAGCATAATTTGATTGCTTGTTGAAATGCGTGCAAATATGTAACCAACAGTCTTTGTTTAATACTTAATTGAAAAATTTTTTTAGCACATTAGGTAGAATCATCAAAGTGACCCAAGAAGTGATTGACTACAGGGCCTGGATTAAAAAGAAGTGGGGGAGCAAAATTAATTTATCACCTGACCTTGGTAGGTATAGCAGGAGTCTTTGAAACCAACATAAATTTTTTCTTGAATTTGATGTAATTCAAAGTACTTGTGCCTTGAAATTAATCACTTTCAGAAATGCAGGAAAAAGTAAAAGGAATTTGTAACTTTCTAACCCAAGGCTAGTTTTCTCTGAGCCTGTTTTTCAGTTAGCTTGTTAAATCGCAACTCTTAGACTTTGAGGCCCATGTGTTTGTGTTCTGTGCTCTGAAATGATACTTATGTTTTCTGTTAACAGATAATAGGTTGAAAATAAGAGACCAGATAGCTCCGTGCAATGGAGAACAGCAACAAAACAGAGACTCAGAATCATCCTACAACCAGCGTTTGGCTTTGTCATTGGCTAGTACACAACAGTTATCTTCCGGCTCATCTGCCTCTTCTGTATCATCACTCTCTGGAAGTGACATTGTAAGCTTTTCCTTTTAATGGGTTAAACTCACAAGAAGCAGAGTTTATCATTCTCCTCAAAGCCTTTACTGATACAACAGCAGTTAATGTGATACTATCCCTAAGCTGCTACAGCAAATTAATACCTTCCCCTGCTCAGAGCAATTACTGAAATAAAATATTCTTTTCAGTTAATTAAACAGGTCTTAATTCCATCCTAAATCTTTGATACTCTTTGTGGTAGTAGTTAGATGTGACAAAAATATAAAACCCCATGTTAACACTAGCTAATTAAGTAGAAGAATAAAGAATACATCTTCGTAAGTCTTCCCATCAGGCAAAATCTCCAGTTGTCAGATTCTGGTCCTTTTTCCCCACTCCCCAAATGCAACATGAACATCATATCGAACTGAATAATATTCCTTACTATCTTCAGGCAAGCAGTCAGTTCATGTTTTAATAGTAATGGGGCCCTCATATGTGAAGTCTTGCTATCAACTTTCTTGTTCGAAAATAATTGCTGGGCTTTATTGTAACTTACTGTCAGAGCAGGCTGTAATCTCTTCAGGTATGTTCCCAGAATCTTAAGATTCTGTAAGGTGTTTTTGTTTCAGTATGGAGTAAAATCAACACAGAATTGGACAGTGCAGATTATAAAGCACAAAATTGCATTGTATGGCATGAGGTGCTCATTATAAATCTACTGAAGAGGTATTAATTGGAACAAGATGTAATGTTCAGTTGATTACAATAGTGAATAACTGGATAATGCCATGAGAGGTCCAAGTACCTGTTTCTTGACTGATTTCAAGAACTAGTCTCATATGGAAGTAAAGGTTGGGAATTGTATTCAGTAAAAATATGATAACTTTTGAGGGACAAGTGCCTTCTTTATATGTTCTGGTTGCTTTCTGCAGTGCATTTACACTACTGAATTTTCTGTGTTGAATTGTCTTTTCACTCGTCTAGTGAACATGGTAAATGTTTTAGTTGCACCATCTGGCTAATGGAAAAAGAACAGCATGATACTTGCCAGTGATACTTCTAGCCATGGTTCTGGTTTTGAGTATGTCAGTGCGAAAGACTTTGCTGTAATAAGTTTTAGGGAAAAATGCAATTATTTCCCAAGTATTTTGCACTCCCAGCAGAACAGGTAGTGAGTGGTTGTAACCTCCTGTTAGTCCTTTTTTGCCTGACGTTGAAAATGAAACTTTATTGCCTGATGCCAGAGAAATTTACGAAAGGTGAAAAAGAAGCTCTCAACAAGAAAGACCTGCAGTCAGTTTGGGCATCTGCAATGTAAATGGAAATGCTACCCTTTCTAACAAAATAAAAAGCCTTATGCCTACGTGCTTGTGACAGACCATAGTTTAAGCCCTGCTCTTTTATTGTATTAGGTCCTTACTAGACTGCCAGTGTGTTATCTTAATTTGGAATGGAAGGACAGGTTTCTGGCAAAAACTGATCAGTCGAACTTGGATATGTGAAGGTGAGCAAGTTCTGGCTGAACAGTCTTGAGCTGCAACTAATTCAAGAAGAGAAGCCTATTGTGGCAGAGTCGAAGAGCCTGTGTGTGGCATGATCTAGCATAATACTGTGCCCAGGTTTCAGCAAAGGATATCTAGCATGTATGACAGCTGAGATTTATGCCAAAACTTCTGGTGCACTTCAAATAGGTATGAAGTGGTGAACTTTGGTGCCAGCTTCAGAACAAGGGAGTATGAATGTGGTGCATCTCATCACTGTAGAGCTATAGGTAGTGTTAGCTCTGATCTTGTGAATGGATTGTTCTTCAGGAGTGATTCTGTATTCATTTAATCTTCTGCACTTCTCTGATACTGGAGACTGAAAGCGAGGTACAGATTATAAAGAAAATGCAGTAGGCAGGGAGATCCTAGATGGACAGTTTAATCTTTTCCCATTAATTAAGGTATTATTTTAATGGCAAAATATTCATCCATATGATGTCACTGTTTACCTTAAGCACAAGATCTGCATCCAGACACTGTTTCTGGAGATGCTTTTTGAGTGACTGCAGAGTATCTTTTGCTGCGTATCAACTACAAGATACCAGCTGTCAAGTTAGAGACTTGATAGTGTATTTGCTTTTCAATTTACTGCTAAAGTTTCACTGGTAATAGTAATCAGCTGCATCTTGACCTTTGAGATCTGCCTGCCAATATAATTGAAGTCAACTCACGTATGCTGAGGAAGAGGAAATAGGTTTGGCAACTTGTGACTTGATTTGGTCCTATTGCCCCTCCCTGACCTCCAGCTTCTACTGAAGTTCAAGTATTCCAGCTGTCCACTCTAGCACAGAGGTAACTATATTCTGAAGTCATTGCATCACTGTACACTGGCTGTAAATTTGGAGGCCTTGCATATACTTGTCCAAATGTCCAGGAAGCAATATTAACAGTATGCATGCAAGCATTATCAAAGCTCATAGAGATCCTAGAATTCTTATTAAACCCTATAGTTTAATAGTTGGTCATAACAGTGGTCAGCTTAGTTGGGTATAATACAGCATTCTGTATGGGTTTTTAAACATTTGCTTCCTTGAAAGTCTGGCAGCATTACAGATTTTGCCTTATTCTGTAAATATGGCTCAGCAGCTGCATAGGCAAGGCTCCTGGTGTCTTGGACTCATGGACACTTCAGAGATAGCAATGGTTATACATTTATTCAAGGAGCAGGTGTCAGAATAGAGCAATGAAAAGGAGCAGGTTTTTTGGAGACTGGATTGCCATAAACCAGATCTAATATTTAGAAGTCACTCTGTTGACTTTTGTACATACTCAGAATGTAGGAGCTTGAAGTTGCTACCCTGAGTTCTTTGCATTCCTGCTACTGCTTTCCTTCGTTTGGAGACCGTACTGAGGGACTCCATATTTTGAAGATGAGAACTTGTGTATCACTGAGGAACAAGAGAGCTGCCTCCTTCAAGGACAGCCTTCTCTTTCTCCATATATTTTATATGTGTACACTTTTCCTGAGTACACGGCCTCAAGTTCAGGAAGACGATTGCTTTCATCTCTGCATATCCAGAACTAGCTTGCAGGGGAACACACTTCTGGGCCACTATTGGCACAGCCTAAAATGAAGAGCTTGATCTGAGACTGAATCGTAACTCCTATAATCCATATCCTTTCATGGATTTTCCAAGACAGCAAAACTATTTACAGAATGGCTTTTGCTAGCACTGTCTGTCTGATGAAATTCTAGTTGTGTTGTCTTTCATAAGTGTCCTAGCAAACTGTGAAATCTTAGCCGCAAAAGAAAGCTTTCATAAAGGCTAGTAAATTTTGGATCAAACACTGTGTAGGAGAGAAATCTGTCTCCTGGTATCACTATTAGTGAGATAGCTGTTCAGTTTATGCGTTTATCTTACTGTACATAATACAGAGCTCTGACTCTCTCACTGATATTTCTGATGCAGTTCCTTGCAAATACTTAAGTTTCCACCGTGTTACCTCAGCTCTGTGAAGAATATAAGTATTAATGATCAGGGGCAAACTGAGGAACACATGGAAATAAGCCTATGGATACAAGGAATCCAATTATCAGGATGTATTCGATGATGTGTACATTTCTCTGGATTCTGTTAATTATCAGACTGATTTACATAGTAAGTCTTTTCTGAATGAAATATTCTGCTGTGCAGGTATTTGATACCATATACTGCCTGACAAAAAGGCACAGTATGTGTTCTTCACTTACTCATGCAAGCAGGTAAGTTGCAAAATACTACAAACTGTTGCAAACTGTTCCACAATAGAAAATAGGCCTCTGGCATTAGGAAATCTCACTTTACCCTCCATCAAACTAAGTGATTATTATTTAATCTGAAACAAGAATAAATAAGCTATGTTTGCCCCCAGCTCTCTGCTTGTTCTGGCTAATTGCAGATGTCAGTCTGAGAACCTAAGCGGTGACCAAATTCCTATTGAAGATGCCTTTTTTTATTTCCTGAGTGCTTTTTTGTTCTGGACTTGCACTCTGTAACTAATGACCTGGATTTCTTCTTGCTTAAGCATTGTGGAAAGCTGTTTTTTTATTAGCTCAGGATGTCCTGGAGTAGTGCTGGGGAATGTCTGCTGCCTGATAAACAGTCTCTGCCAAGTAAAAATAATCCTAGGTATGTTGTGCAGTCTCATTTTTGTCTGGTATAGTTCCTGGTTATAGTTCCTGGTATGCTCTGCAGTTTTGATGATGTTATGCCAAATAAAGCATAGCATTTTATGTGACAGTGGTATCTGCATATCAGTGACAGATGTAATGGCTTGTAGGAAAGTTTTAAAGCTCTTTTCTGCTACCTAACAGATACATAATCTCATATCCAGTCCAGCACAGAATCTCAAAGTTGTCTGTTAGAAGTTTGGATCTAAGAAATCTCATACACCTTATCTCAGTGTTTCAGGTGATAATGTTCTTTGGGCTTCTGAGGCAAGATTAGTTTGTGAAGAATTCTGACTTCTCAAGACCATGCAGTCGTGTCAAGGTAGTTGAAGTTTCAGTGAACAAAGTACCAATGTAGCCTAGTCTGGGGGAGAACACAATCCTTGCCTCTATTTAACTTCTTAACATTTATAGTATGTTCTTTCCAACTGTTCCTGAAATCTTGGATGTAGCCATTGCTGTTCAGGCTTTATAACAATCTTCCATCAGAATGTCAGTGCTTCATCTGCCCACTGTTCTGCTCCCATAGGATATGGGAGCATATCCCATAGGATATGGGAGGATATCTCTACCCCATCCTCCCAGGGATAGGCCGAGCAGTACCTTAAGTGTTTCATGGAATGTGTCTTTGCACTGTCTTCAAGTATATTACGTACTCAGTACTTTGATCAGATGCTTACATGTGAGAGTAGTATATAAATATGACTGATTAGTACTCATTATTCCTGTCATTCTGCTGAATGCTTACAAGATCCGCACTGACTTTAAAACTGTTACTTGCTCTGTAATAGTTGTGGCTTAGTACTTGAACTCAAATGCTTAATGAAGTTATCACTGTCTCCCTTTCCTTCCTAGTAGTCAAAGACTGTGAATTTCAGCTTATTAGCAGGAGCTGTTGTACTTCCCTATTCACCATTAGAGATGAGAGTATGTAATGTATCTTGTCCTAGTAAATGTTGAGCTTTTTAAAGCGATTAAATTTGCAGGTGTAAGGCATGTGCTTATCTGCAGTACAGGGACAGACACTTCAGAGTAGTTACTGTAACAGCTCTTCTTGTAGCCTTGTTAAATCTGTCTTGATGACTGATTAATATGTATGGTTCCAGTTGAAATTGTGTGTGTAGGGAGGGGGAGAAGGGGGGTGGCCTGGAGTTGTCCAAGAACAAGAGCTACAAAGATTTTCCTTCTTTCTACATGCCTGAATATTTACATGTCCTAAGCAAAGTAAGAATTCAAATATATGTATAGATGATCATCTTTTGTACAAGAATGCAGATTTTACTTTTTTTTTTTTTTTTTTCTATCCTGAACAAATAGAGGTAAGTGCTCTAAAAAGTGGGCCTCATAATGTTTAGTCTTTAAAAAAAGATAAAAGTACAGACTTGCAGCCAGGTTGTCTCCAGATAAAGCAGTGGGCAACCCTTGAGCATGCAAACACAGACAACCTGATGATACCAGGAAAAAGAATTTGATTGACATTTGATTTAGGGAATTTAAGAGTTTAAGCCCCAAATAATTTAAAACCTTTTCCTATTCTTGCTGTGCAGATTACTAACAGTTTCTGTAGACCAGAGGAGAGCAAATTTTTCCAGTGCTGCTTTTGCCTGTTTTCCTCTTTCACCATATAGTCTCATATTTGTGTTTTTAACCCATATCTCTGACCATGTGCTGTTTTATACTGTCTCATGCTCTCTTTCAGTTCTTCTGTCTCAGTTGCTAGAGCACTCTTTTATTTGAACCCACTGGAAGTAAATTTATGCAGAGCTGCAGGAGGAACAATTTTGAACACAATTGTAAAGTAATGTCATTAAGTTATTCTAAGCAGCAAAGGGTAAAGATCAAATGTGTAAATTGGCAAATAAAATTGAGTTTTACTGCTATGGTGCTAGAGAGAAGCACACAGTTTTGTAAGTCTAGCTCACACTACTTTCTCATGCCAAAGGCTAGTCGTATTCTGCCATACATTAACATTCCCTACCCTGAAAGAAAAACCAAATAAACCCCCCCAAAACCAAACAGGTACTTAAGCCATTTTAGGATGGAAGAAAAACCTAAATTCAATATTTCTGTTCTAGTGTGGTATATGTTCAGCTTACGTTATGAGTCCTGTAGTTGCTTAACTTGAAAAACACAAAGTTAAATTATTACTGTATTGTTAACAATACAGACCAATTGAAAGCCTGTGAAATTTAAATATTAGTGGTAACAAAGGAAGTTTGAAATTACATTTTTCTGGGACCTTTATTTAATATGGCTTGTCTGAAATGCAGTGAATACTGATAAAACATGGAATAAGCCCACAGTCAGACCTCACAGGATATAATGTGGTGATGTTAAAGGCGTGCTGTGCTTATATTTAATTTTGGTAGATACTAATTAGATTACACTTTAGTTGTCTTTCTGTTAAAACAAACACTAATGCTTTTGAAGGCTGCATATTTTTCAGTTTGCTTGTGTTTATTATATCTCTTCTTTCACTTTTCCCCTCCTGTAAGCACAATGACCACAATATTTTCTTTTTGTAATGAAGTTGACTTAGAGCCAGAAAAATCAGCCAATTGCTCTTTTTTTTTTTTTTTTTTTGTGTTTGTTTTTTACTTGAGACTGTTTTGTATTGTTTATAGGCCAGGAAATGGAAATGGTGCAACTGATCGATGCAAGAATTGATGCAAATTCTCTATCCCATGACTGCCTATAAGAAGTAGAAATGCTGTTCATCTCAGTTCAACTTTATTTACAGCATAGTTAAAGTTATGGCTCCACCCACCAAAAGGAGAAATGGCACAAGCTGATGTGGAAGAAATGAGATGGGGGGTGTGTGCGTGTATAATTCATGAAATCACCTTGGAAGCAAAGTATGCTGGGGCTAAAGCCATTCAAGCAAGAGCATGCATTGAAGTTCTCTTTCTTGTGTGTGGCCCTAAACTATGAAATGCATGAAGTTTTGTGGTGTCGCTCTGTGTTCCAAGGAATGTGGTTTTACACTTTTTCTAAGACAATCCAGTAGTTTGATGCCTTTGCTAGGGATACTTCTGTTCACTGGCTGCTCCTGCTTTTCTGCACTGGTATTCACCTAATTCGGTGTCAAACTGATTCGGAAGGTGAAGCTAGTAACAAGGTGATTACTATTTCTGTGGTTCACCTCTATGAGTTGGCTTATACGTATGTCAAATGCTAGTTCAGGTATAAAAGAGAAGACCAGAATAGGAAAAGAGGGAAAAGGACTAAGACTGGTTGGCAGCAATTACCTGTTAAATCACTTTAATTGTGAGAAAGGAGAGGAACACATGAAAAAATCTATATAGTGTAAAGCATCAACTATAAACACCAATTATCTCACTATTTTCAGTTCTTTTCTTTCAAAGATGGAACAGTTTTTACTGAAATAGTCATTGTTCTCTCACAGCTTCCAGCTCTTGAATGTTGTGGGAAAGGGAAAAAAATGTTTAATTAGTGGGAGAAGTTTGGAGAATGGAAACATTAAGAACCTATTTGCCCAAACCTCTGTACTTCATTCTTGAGGGGGTGGGGAGTGGGGTGTAAAACTCAAATCTGTCACATTAGGAGGAAGAGTGCATTCTATTGTTTAAGTTTTGATTTCTGAATACTGACTCCTAGGATAGTTAGACTCTCACCATTGGGCCAAAAGTTGGCAGACTGGGAATTAATCTCCAGCTTTTAAAAAGAAATTGTCTTGGAAATGGAAAGCTCAAAATGGTAGCTGTTGTTACTCAATTGAAACTTGTTAGCTCACTACATCATGAGACAAAGCAGAAGGCACCACTTTTTCATGCATATAGAATCATGGAAAGAAAGCTTATAACTGAGTGCACGTGAAAGTTATGGGAACTGGACTATTGTCTTGAGGAATTAATGTACCAGTACAGTTTGTCTTGTATCTTAAGCCTGGAGTTATTAATGAAGTTGAAATAAGATGCTATAGCCAGACCTAATTAATAAGGAGCTCCTGATGAGTATTTTCTTGCTGATGAGGTTCTGGGAGTTATAATGGGAGATGCATTTTGCAGAACAGTGAAGGATCTTTTGTTTAGTTCTCTTCCAATGTCAGGAAGACAAATTTGGATTGTAAGATTGCTTCAGCTCTTCATCTTTCATATGAATGCAGTATTTCACTATTTCTGTCTAGACAGGAGGCTAGAGAATCCCATTTCTCAAGCAAAATTTGCAATTAAATGAGAGTTCATCAGTAACATTTGAGTTTCTAGGTGTCTTCTGTAATTTGTCTTCTTTCTATAATATAAAGGTAAATTAAAGACCTGACTCTTCGGTAATCAGGGCTATGAATAGTAGAAATCTGCCTTCCAGGTACTAAGTTCTTACTCAGGAAGTTGAAACTGGCTTAAAGAGTATGTTTTAAAGTGGAACCTTCCCAGTAGGAGAAACCTGTATCTGGCAGGTACCTGAACCTGTACCTGAAATTCCCATGTTTAAGTTTAAACCCATTACGCCTTGTCCTATCGCTACAGTCCCTGATGATGAGTCCCTCTCTGGTATTCTTGTAGGCCCCCTTTTCTCCAGAAGCATCTCTAGATGATTTTTTCCTTGCAGGATGAGGGATTGGCATCCATAGTAATAATATTCAAGACATCAGGAACGTACCTTGGCTCTTAGTGCAGTCCTTGTAGCTTTTATCCTTAGATTATTAGCTAAAATCAGTTGAGGGATCTTACCCCTTTATTTTACATTAATATTTTTACAATGTAAAAAATGTAAACAATGTAAAAAAGGGCTCTGTAGCCCTTGCCCTAGTATGGGTTAGGTCTTTTGTCTTCCAGACATGGATCTAAAGTGTCAGCATTATTACCTGTGTGCATTTACTTACCTGAAGATTTTCTGAGCCTTCTGTAATGCTTCAAGTTTATACTTCACACTTCAGAATCCTGTCCAGAAGACCAAGTAAGGCTTAATCCCTCAGTTTAGGCAGTGCTTGTGGGAAATAACTTTTGTTCACATTGAGCTCAATTTTCTCATCACTGAGGTTAACCTTTCAGTTTGAGTAAGAAAGGTAATGCTCTTTCTCACTAAAGAATTTTGATGCTGCTGAATCATTATATCAGCTCCATATAGCAATCCAGGAGAAATACAGTCTGCTTGTATGAGACATGTATTGGTAAATAACATTGAGGCAGAAGAACATACTCGTTACAAAATTTAAATAAAGCAACACAAGCTTCCTTGTGCTGAAATTTATCTAGTCTCAGTTAAACCATATGACTCCCTTTTGTCTTCCATCTGCTTCTGCTTCCATATGGGAGTTAACTTTTTGTTGCACAAACCCTTTAGAAATCTTATAAATGGGAAGTGTCCCAAATGGGCTAGGTATGTGACTCTTCAAGGGGTCTAATTGTATCTAAGCAGAAGAGAAAAATAAGAGTCTTTAAGTAGAGACAAAAACTGTTCTTTAATCAGGTTTGTGAAGGTTCCATTGCAGAAGATAATGAATTGGTTTGGATAGACAGTACAATCCCCTTTTTTCTCTTACCTTCCTGCTCATGGTGACTTGTGAACAGGCTCAGGAGTTGTTTGGTCAAACATGACTACCCCCTCTCTATTTTTCACTCCTTTTTTTAATAAGCTTATTAATAATTCCATGACCAATAATGTTTAAAGAAACTTCAGCATAGAAATCCAAGTTCTTGCCCCTGTATCTGACTCTACCATGTAATTAATTAATGTATCAGCTTAATCTTGGTGGAGACCTTAGCCTGTTCCTGTGGCTAATATCATAGGGTTGGGCAAATGAGAAAAAAGCCATCTCACCCAGGCAGTCAACTTTGCATGTGTATATAACTGGGCTTAATTTTTTGATCAGTGCTTCATCTAGTTGCTCGAATGTTGAACATGTTTATTAAATGGTAAACGTCTGATTTCATAAATGACTTAAATTTCTGCATGGATTCTTGATACGAGTGTATGATGGGTCTGTAGTGAGTTCATGATGCAAATACCTGAAACAGCTTCACAAAGGTGTACTGTAACTTTTACCACTAGCTGGCCTAGTAGGAGAGCAGCTCTATTCTTTCTAGAGCTTACTTTTAAGTAAGCACAGCTTTATATGGACCAATAAAGGAGTGATTGTTCTGATAGCTGACAGTTTCATTGAAGACTGTTTCTACTGTGAGTGCTCACTTCAGCTGTGAAGTGAAAACTGCTTGCTTTCTAATAGTTTGTTGCTTAGGCTGCTTGATACTCACAACTGTCAATCTCTCTTAAATGATCTTCTTTTCCCAAGGAAAGCTCTAAAATATTTATTGTTTCTGTTTTTGAAAATATTTTCCTAGACAGCCTGTTCTCTAACTGAAGAATCTAATTTAGAAAGCAAGGCCATATGAGGTCAACTAGTAGTGCTGGAGGTCTATTTAAATTTTGCTTGGTTTAAGTGAAGTGTCTTTGCTTCCGAGCAATTAGTCTTTAAAGAAAGAGCAATAGAATATTTCAGTAATTACTTTAACAGTAAAGATCCTTGATGATCCAAGTAATGTATTTTAATATGGTAACTCCTAAACTACAAATTGGCCCCATCTTTTGCTATACTTAGAGCCAGATGGCTGGGAATGGAAAAGCACTAGCGGTTTGAGATAAAGAATATTTTTTTTTTCCCATTATTTTCAAGTTCAGAAAAATTTGGAGTTAAGGGGGAAATGAAAAGCAGCAGTGAAACGCAGAGAAAGCTACTTACTTGTTGCCGTTGTGTTATGGCTGAAAAATAAGTCATGCAGGATCTGTGTTCAGAGTTGTTTCACAAGACTGTGGCTTGCCTTTCAACTTTCTCAACTTACAAAATAATTGGTCATTTAAGAATTGAGGCAGTCAGTTGGGTGGTCTCAGAGTTCAGTGATTCATATAAAAACCTGCATTTGTGCTTGCCTCCTTGCCTGTTGTCTGCTAAGTGCTCCAGGCACACAGTATTTTAACATCACCAGTATGATGGCTTATGATGCATCTGTAACTGCTGTTGGTCAGGTTGGAAAGAAGGAGGAACAGTAATCAGTAATACCAGTTCCATTTAAGTATCTTTTCCTGTAATCCTGCATCCATCTTGCTTCGTCTGAAGAATTGTCTCTGAGATACGCAGTGGAAAGTGAGGGGAGCAGAACTCTTAACTGGCAGTAAAGCGGGTGACTGGTGCACATATACTAGTCTTGACTGGCAGACCATCTCCTTGTTTCTTGGTAGGTGGAGCCCTAACTTTGCTGTTGCTGGGTAGGATGGGAGAAGACTATAACAATTACAGTGAGTAACTTTGCTGTACAGATATGTACAATCCAGAACACTTTTCAGAGGACTGATTCTGTCATGGCTCCTAAAATTCTAGCCCTTGTATCACTAACAGTGTTGCTGTTCTTGTTCTGTTTGTTTTTTTTTTTTCCCCCCCAACCTTAGTTTTCCCATCTTTTAATTCAGATTTGGTAGAGACGTAACTGTGGCTTTAGATTGCACTAAATGGAACTGATCTGTGATTGCCATAGCCTGTTGACATTGTCTCCTTGATGCAGGTTCAATTAAACTTTTGACAAAAGTGTAAAATAAACATAGTGCTGGCTTGTGTTTTGTTTTTACCATTGGAAAAAAACAAATTTTACGGTATTCACATGAGTTGATATTTGGGTGCATTTTCACATGCATAGTCTGTATATACTGTGCTTTCTGTAAAGTTGCTTTTCTTTTCCCCTTTTTCTCTGCCAAAAGGATTCTGATACACCACCTTGCACAGCTCCTAATGTTTACCAGTTCAGTCTGCAAGCACCGACTCAGCTTATGGCCAGTTTACCACCAGCATTGCCTATGCCAAGTGGTAAACCCCAATCTGCGCCTACGAGAACCTTGATAATGGCCGCCAGTAATCAGGTATGAGCCAACTAAATGGAGCAACTTTGTCATGAGAAAGCAATCAAATCAGAAGTGGAGATCATTTGCACTGTGCTGTCAGTCTGAAAGCCTCTGAAGATAACCTTCATATATAGCATGTGCCAGACTTCAATGTGCCAAACTTCATGTAATCATAAAAGTGCTTATCTGTCATGTCGAAAGTGTGGGGAGAAGAACGGGTGGGAAAGGGTTTGGTGGTTGAGATGCATCTCTGAATATAATAGCCTTCGCTGACACCTAGGAGTAAGTTGAAGGTAGTGTCAGATGTCTGACTCCTTAAGTTGTATTTCAAGCTCCTAAGCAGTGGGTTGTCTGCAGATCTCTAGGCTATTTAACTTCCTGTTCTTGAAACAGAAACTTCATGTAGGTGTTGTATCTGTAAGCTAGTTTTTGAAGTATCTGAAGTAATAGTACTGACCTGTCCAGGCGTGTCTAGTTGTCTTGATTTTGAATTATTAGAATAGATCTGACTACACTTTTAACTTTCTGTAATACATTTTAAAGATAGAAAATCAATTATGGACATGTGAACAAGAATTTTTACTGAAATATTAAATGTATGCTTAAATGTGTTGGGAGGTGAATGTACAGAGAAACTGTATGTTACTAAACTAGCCTGAAGTATTTTAGCTAATGTATCCATTATAGTAGAAGAAGAAAAATCCTCAGTTTTCTTAATAGCCTCAGTACCTCTATCTGTAGGAAAACATTCCCTCAATCTTAATTATTAAAATGATTAGTCAGAACAGCTGCCTCACATAAGCTTTAATGCAAGTTGTGGGTTGTAGGTTGCATATAGTAACAAAATAATGAGCTGGTTTCTTTGAAACCTAGTTTTGGTCAGGTTCTTTTTTCCTTTTTCTGTCAGTCCTTGGGAATCTAGGCCCAGGATATTTTCAACCTAATGACCTTGTCCTTTTTTATTTTATTTGGGGTTTTGAGTCTCTGAGGATGGAGATCCCCAGGGGCTCTGGGCAATTTGTTCTAATAAAAGGTTTTTCTTAAATTTAGATGGCATTCTCTGCATTAAGCTTATACCCATTGCTTCTTGTTCCTTTTGTGGGAGAAGAATCTGCTCCACCTTCTTTACCTGTCTCATTAGACCCATCAATAAGATCCTTCCCAAGCTCCCTCTTTTTGAGATAAGAATAGCCTTAGCTGTGTCATTATTTCCTTGTATCACAAATGTTTTGGACGTTATTTATCTTCATGAAACTTCATTGGACTCACTCCCATATGCCTATGTCTGTTTGTTACTCGGGAGCCCAGATCTTGGCCCACCACTCTGTATGGGACCTCACCAGTGCTGAGCTGAGGGGAAATGATCACCTCCCTTCACCTGTTAGAGATATTCTTCCTAATACAGCTCAGGATGTTGCTGTTCTTCGTTGATGCTGAAGCATGTTGCTGTCTGATGTTCAGCTTGTCCACTGAGAATCCCCAGTGATTTATGCCAGGCTTCCTCTCAGCTGGTCATTGCCCAGTGTGTACTGGTGCATGAGATTATTCCTTCCCAAGGGCAGAATTTAGCATCTTCCTTTTTCAAACTTCGTGAGATTCCTGCAAACCTGTCTCCAGCCTCATGCAATTTCTCTTTCTGGCAGCAAAACTGTCTTATGTATCAACTACTCCTTCCGATTTTGTATCTGCAGCCATGCCAAGGGTCACCTCTCCCATAATCCGGGTTATTAATGAAGATGTTAACTAGTATGGCCCTGGTATCAGCTCCCTAGCTGCTGACCTAATGCTGAAGTTTGTGCTGCTGATCAAAATACTTGAAGCCTGGCATGTAAGGGAGTACTTTTAATTCAGCTTGTGAGTTTGACTTGTATGTCTAGATATTGTCACTGCCACTTGCTACAGAACAAAAAAACCCCAAAACAACCCTAAATGTGTGCTTGAAAGGTTGAATCTCTTAGATGAATGTTGTATGTTATCTGGAAACATTTTCAGTGTTCAGTAATATCACGATTGAGTTAGAGGCGTGTTACAACTTGATGCCCAAATTCTTCTTAGTCAGTACACAAGCACTTGTTTTAGGCACTTCACTGAAATGTTTTTCACTCTCTTTCCTTTAGATCAGGATACTTTCCCTTTGTATTCCACTATTTCCTTGCAGGCAGGTTAACATAAAAGGGGCACCATCTTTGATAGCCGTTACCACATGTTCTTTCCAGCTGCCTCTGCAATCCTCAGTCATCTACTAAGCCCTATCTGTATATCGAGGTATGCCTTTTGTTTTAATTTTCTAAGTGATGACACACATTCTTGCCTACTCTTCTCCCCTTTACCTGTCCTCCCCTACCTAGGCAAAACCAGCTTACCTGTACAGGAAATGTTTTCTATTAGTGAGAATCTAATAGAAGAGTATAGTGCTTTTTAGTGTCTGCAATTGAGTATTCACATGCTAGTGTACAGTCTGAAACTTTGTGAGTTTTTTTTAAATAAAACTGGAGAGCTAATTTAAGTTAAATTTCATCTAAAATACAAACCTAGTATAGTTTATTCTTTCCCTTCACAGCTCTGCTTTTTTGAGGAGGTACTGTGGAGCTTAACTTCATCAAAATGACAAAATAAAAAATCCAGTTTTGAGACTTGCAGTTGCTGGTACAAAACAAGCTGGCATCCAGAGTTTTTGCCTTAGTTGTGAAGAGGCAACGTATTGCATGAGTTTTGGATCCCTGTTGGAATGCTGAGTCTTGGAAAACAACTGCTTTGTAGCACTTTTTCTGGCTTTCTGTTGCTTGGCTGTCCTTTCCAGTACTTGTTAACTGTTCCTTTAGTAGTTCGTACAGTACATGTTAAAAATCAAGAAGTTTTCTGTGACTTTCGTTTGACAAAGATGTGTCTTTGAGATTCATGTTAAATCGTAGGACTTTGTTGCTATCTGCAGTTCCAGATCCAGAAATGGGATGATGGGTTTTTTTGCATTGAATTTACCAAAAGCTTATGTATTGTGAAGTAGGTATATTCTTTTTTCATAAGGATTATGACAATGCCAGAAGTGGGAAATTAAATAATTCTACCCAGAATGCTCTAAACGTCTCCTTTTAATTTGTTACTTTTTGGAGCATGACTGAGCTGGATTAGGTTGGTGTGTTTCCTTTTGTAGTTGATTTTGTAGTAATTTAAGACCATCCTAGTTTAACTTTTAATGGGCACATTTTACTAGCTCAGAGGACTCCTATTCTGATAGACTTGAACATGGGCAAGCCTTTTATGTAACAGCAAATGTTCTTTCATATTAAAAAGGTCTTTGAAAGGGATTAATTTGTCTGAATGGTCTCTTCAGCCTTTTCCCTGGCAACTTTCTCTGCTCTCAGTTCAGCTTGGAAGCAGTACCTAGGTGTCCAGTACTGCCCTCAGGAGAAGGTGTCAGTGTCAAGAGCACTAACTTTATATTGAACAAGTTGCAGCCTTCTGACGAATTTTATGCCATTAGAGCTTCCTAATACTTTCTTTTTTTTTGAAATGGCTTTGGTGTGATTACCAGTTCTGTTTATGTACTGCATAATTAATTGGAGAATTTCCAGATAGTTCAGGGACTAATTAAGCTCCTGATGCAGGTCTGTGTGCTTTTTGGGATCATCATAATCAGTTTTTCAAGGTAATCATTCTTGTGCTTTGCTGACAAACAGCTTGAAATTTCACTTTGGAGGGCAGAACCATTCACAAAGCAATGCTACCCACTGGAATAAGCAGAAAACCAGGTATTGGCATGCATGTGCAGATGAATGGAGGGGGCAGAAATTGCTTCATGACTTCCTACAGGAAAGAAAGGACTACTTTGCGTGTTATTTTGAGATGAAATAGTTCAATTTGTTCATGGATTGCTGGTCACTTAGTCACCAATGAAGATTTAAGTGGCATCATTAAGGTGTTTAGGTACTGAAGGTTTTTCAGTCAACCAAATAGCATTTTTTTATGTTTTTAGAGTGTTCTCAATTACAGTGGAATACTTTTTCGGTGTTCATGCCTTTTCTTAGGCAAAAGAAGGAGGATACTACTACTATGGAAGCAGTTTTGATTCTAAATGTCAGACTTCCATCTTCTGTGTATGACAGAACATTGGTTTTTGATTTAATGCATGCAGACTTAGGAAAAGATGATATTTTATTTCCTTTCCTAAAGAGCAGAGAGAAGAAAAAAGCTTTATCTGTGTTTCAGAGGTTGTTCAGCTGAAAACCATCCTTAAGATATTTTTTATCTTCGATTGTTGTATATTTATATAAACAGTCTTTGTATGGTGATATCCTTCTGTGTATGGAAAGTGGCTCATCTTGATTAGACCCTGGATAACCTAATCTGACTTAATCTACACCAGAAGGTTGGGTTAAATTAATCTCCAGAGGTCTCCATATAAACATCCAGCCTAGATGTTTACATGACCGTCTGAAAGTCCCTGGCCACCTTGGTGATTGCTTCTTGAATGCTTTTTGAGTTGCAGGAAAAACACAAAGTCTAAATAGTAGTTTCTAGGAACATAAATAAACCTATCATAAGTGAAGGTTACTTATGGAAGTGTAGAAGCAATACCTGATTTTTGTTTGTATAGTGCACCTTTACCTTCCAATGTCACTGTAATCAGATTGTTGCTCCCAAATTGAGATTGATCTGTTTATTCACATATGCATCTCCTCTACTGACTTTCACACATACTGTATTGATATCAGCTCATAATTTGGAAAGTGTTTTGGGTCTGCTCACTATAATAATACGCTTTTGTTCCAAATGAAAAAGTGAGAAATCTCAGTGAGGTTTGATTTCTGTTTAAGGTCTAAAATTGTCAGCTTTATGTTAGAGAAGCTATTATCTCCTGTTCTGCTTAATGACAAGTATGCAGATAACACTTCATGGCCCGTGTCACAGCAGTAGCGAAGTTGAAGTACAAGTTCTGTCTTACAGTGGTGTTTTGACTCTAGCCTCTCCTTTTTGAAACTTGACTGGTGACAGGATCAAAAAGGGTCTTTATTTTGTGTGTCAGATTCTTTCCTTTATCATAAGGTAGTTAAATAATATGCTCAGATTGTGATGGTAGTATCTACATCAGTCACTCATTCTGGGGACTAGGCCCTCTGATCTCAAATACTAGCTTATCTTTGAACTGGTCATATTAATAGCTGTCTAACCTGTTGTTAAAGGTGAAGAGAACTGAAAGCTTTGTTACAGGCTACTGACAGAGCTACCGCATGAAGTAAAATAAGAAATGAATAATGTAACTTGCTCCTTTGTGGTTTTGAGTCTTTCATTCTCTGGGTAAGAAACATCTAGAACTTTTCTTGCCTTTGAGCTCTTTCTAGACTCCATATTGATTTTTTTATTTTTTTCCTCTTTGCTGCTCTCTCAGCTGATTGTATAAATGCTGTTTTCTCCTTTTAATGGGAGCAGAAAGGGATTTTGGCTTGTTTTAGAAAATTTGTGTAGGATTAATGAAAATAGCCAGTTAGGTGCAATCAAGGGGCCCCAAAATAGGAAAAGTGTCTGATGTTTGCAGTGATTTGGGCCTTATTTCCCCAGTTCACCACTTCTAAACAACTTGAGTAAGAACTTATTTTGGTTTTGCTGTACTTGAGCTTACAAATCTAAACCTGTCATAAAATCTTCCCAGCTTAAGAGAGCATCCAGGTAGCTGGTGCCAACATCCTGTAGAATCCTGTTAACTAATTTAAAATAATAAAGCTAGGTTGAATTGTTGCCCAATACTTGATTTATTGCTTGTGCAGTAATGACTAAAATGTTGATTAGGTCATTACCTGTTCTTTCTCTTCAAAACAGTAAATGTATTTCATGAAGAACAAGAAGTTAAACGTTACTTGCATGCAAGATGTGTTTTTTAATATATTTCCAGATGTTGTTATGCTCCAAAAGTGGGAAAGTGAACATAAATCCTTTAAAAAAGGGTTCCTTATGGGTTGTTTTGCTTCAAGCCTATAATAGAGAATTTGGAAATAGGGCGAGAAATTGAACTATATAAAATATTTTGAGGATGTATATTAAGGTATTTAAGGGGATACTTAAAATGTTAATGATGCATTAAAGTTCTTCTGAATACTACTCTAATATTTCACGTGGAATGATTTTGATCATGAGTTTGATAGCAATTCTGATCAACTGCACACTAGATTCAGTTATGTTGACTATAAGACTATGTAAGACTACGTAAGACTACAGCCATCAATCCTGTAGTTTTAATAACAAAATAGTAAATACTTGATCTTTCAAATGGTCTTATGACTTTTCTAAACTTTCTTTAGCTTTGTAGGTTCATGCCAATTATTTTTGAGCACTGTATGTATAATCTCTTAGAGTACTTAGAGTACTTAGAGTACTGATACTTTAGTTTCACACTTCTCTCCTTTTTTGTCTGCTTACTTCAGAGATGCTAGAAAGCAAAAAAAAGAAACACAAACAATTTAATAACCTGTTTATGTTTAGACTTCAGCTCGGTGTTACTTGGGTTATTTCAAAGTGTAGGTCATTTATTTTTGGCTATAAATTTTCCTTTTCAATATTGATGATCTTTGAATTTCAGCATTTTTATTCTTCAATACTGGCAAATTTACTATACAAAAGTTTCATTTCCTTAGCAAATAATTACTTGATAATTCAGTTTCCACCAGATTGCTGCTGTTTGGGGTAAAGGTCAGGAACATGCTTTTCTTACATTTCTGTTAGAATACCTGAAAGCTTTTTTTATCCTGTCAGCAGACTTCTCCACAAGAAGTTTTCCGATCTTGCAGAGAAGGTAGCAGGCTTCTCAAAAAACCCCAACAAAACAAACTAAACCCCAAACCATGTCATTCATCAATAGCCCTATGCTGGAAGAGGAGATTATCCTATTGAGAGAAACAGATCTGAAGAAATCAAAACATCTAAACCAACGATTTGTCTGTCATATCGCACATGAAGGGATTTTTTTGATTTTCTAATCTCTCTGTGGCTGTCATCTGCTTAGAGACATGCCATTTTCTAGTGATTATGGGAGTCCTGAGCATGTGAATATCCAGAAGTGTGTGGGCAAGAGAAAGCTGTTTGATACAACCTCTTGGGATTTCCAAAAGGAATGAAGTAAATTTCTTGTACCAAAGATTCTGAAAGAAATTAAGATAAGTGTCTTCTGGTGAGCAGGTAACTAGTTAGAAGATGAGAAACTAAGATTCAATTTTTGTAGTAAATGGAGTTCACCAGTAAAGTCCTGCAGGAGTCTCTGCTGGACCTTGTGCTGCTTAACATCTGAAAGGCAATGGGGTGAAGTCTGGTGAAGTTTACTTCTGTTAAGCCACTTAAGGGCCAGCTGAGAAAGGATAAAGAAGGACTTTTCAAGACAATGCATTAGGAGGGAATCACTTTAAACTTGTAGAGAGTGATAGGCCTTGGGCTGACAGTTTCTTGCAAAGATGAGATCTTGATGTTTTTGCAGAAAACTGCTTTGATAATGCTTTCTGGATTTCCTACTGAGAATCGAGTGTCAAAAATATAAAGCATTCTAAATTTTAGTTTCATGTTGCTGACTTTCATAAATAGCTTCTAGTAGATGTTTTAGCAACATATGCCAATAATTAGGATTTGGGGAGTTATGTCTATTAAGAATGAGGGATTCTTTGATTATTGCATTGCTTTGTCCTTGAATATTTTACCATTGGTAATCTTCGAATAGCACCTAGCACGTCTATCTTGAGAGTCTAGAAGTTACATATTGAAGGTTAATTAGGTGGTTTTAGGACACACTTTACAAAATAAAGAGCAGTTTAAGGGTTTTTTTTACTACCTTGCAGTTAACTTTTTTTTCTTTGATACTAGTCTTCACCAGTTTGTTTTTCTGTATGCTCAGAAGACCTCCAGTTATAAATTTGACAGTAAAATGTTGCTTATGGAATTATGTCTTCAATAACTGTTCTGGTTTTGTGAGCTCAGTTGGCATGATGGCTTGGTGTTCTCATATTTCTTTCTACTCCAACCTTCTTTGGAAATAGGGTTTACTAAAGAAGCTGAAGATACTTCATATTATAAACAGTTGCCCCAAATGTTAGCTTTGTGGTGTTCCTGTTTAACCACTTACGGTAGACAAAATGATGTATTAGCTTTTGTTAAAGGCAGTCATTTGTTTATCTTAAGCTTTCTGATGTCTGACAGCAATAAATGTGCGTTGAAGTTACCCATATTTGAGAATTCTGTGTCAGTTTCATCTTAATTCTTACACCTATTTCAAGTACATATGCATTAAACCAATTTATTGTGTGCCTTAATGGGCATTATTAATGGGCATTATTGGCCATAATTAAGCAATGGGGATGCCTGTACTATCTTATGGTGTGGTAGATTTACTGAGGCTGACACTAAAACCTTGTTACCAGTTTCTGTTCCAAGTTACTGGAGATTCTCTCCAAAGAAAGCATCATGCTGTGTTCCTTATCATTTTTTATGGATGTGAGGTGTGGTCTAGAAGCTGCATTGCCCTATGATCAGGCCAGTAGCTCCTTACAAGCCGTAGCTAGTTTAGCAGTCACTAAGCGGGAGTATGGACAGAGCAGACTTATGTTCTCATATGATCATACCCTAACATTTATCCATGATGTTTCTGAGTCTTATTGAGTATTTCACTTGGTCATGCTCCTGCTAGGATACCTCTTGAAATAGACAGGACTGTCATAGCTAGTATTTAATGTGAAAGGTCTCTGTTTTTATAAGGGTGATGCAAAGTGGGTGTATTGTGTACTGAGATCCAAGGGTTTTAAGGATGCTTTGAATTCTATACCATTTCATTTGCAGGACATTTACTTCAGAAAACACTCCTTAAGCTGTTAGTGCCATCAGACCCGCACAGCTAAAATTAGACAAACATGAAAAGACCAGTTGCTTCAAGCAGCGTTCTGTGGGGATCACTTGTATGTTGAAGAAGTACCGCTGGTAATATGTATTTTGTTTCAGTTGTTTTTATGCCTAAACTGAGTGCTTATCTTGTGGTTTTTTTTAGCAGCACAGTGGAATGAAGTTTTCCATGAAAGGGACTCATAACCAAGGCAACAGCTACAGCCCTGTCAGCAGTGGAGGCATGAGGCAACCAGTTGGTAACCGAGGACACCACCAGTACAATCGTAATATCTGGAGGAGAAAAAAACACAGAGACAGTTTGCCTATTAGTCTGAGCAGATAATGGCAGATGCCAAAATGACCTTCCCTGTTCAGACAGACTGAGGGAATGCCACTCGACTTGAGGGATAGAGACCAGCGTCCAGCACATCGTTTTATTGGTGTTGCCAAATATCTGCAGCTGACTTCTTTGCATGTTTCTTTGTGTGGTGGTTCAGCCCATCTTCAAGAAGTAGTTGTGCTTATCTGTGAAGCCTTATTAAATGTGGAAGTTTGTTTTCTGCCTTCCCACAATGGATCGTACAGTGCCGAAGCAGCTCTGACAATAGAACTGCAAGGACATTAACAAATGCTGTGGCTTTTTTGCTGTGGCGACATCTGTTCCTTTGTGGGTTCTGTTTTGTTTTATTTTGGAAGTGAAGGAAACTTCAGCCCCATGGAATTCTTTATTTCCCCTTTTTTTTTTTTTTTTTTTTTCCCCTCCCCCCTCTTTGCAGCAAATCATGTTGGGAATTCATAGAAGTAAATTTGCTGCTCTCCTGTTTGTGTTTCAAAGTTCAGAATTTTTTTGCTCTGTAAATATCGGAAGTATAATTTGTGCAATAACTTGGAATTTTTAATTTAATTTCATGTTGTCACATAAGTTATATTTAAGGGGAAGAGTTTTTTTAATTTACAGATCCTTTCCCAGGTTGCATTATCTAAGTTGGGTTCATAGTTTTGGCAGGTTGTCTGAGCAGTGTTACAAACATGACATTTGGTAAAATTTGAGGCTTCTTGATTCACAATGAAAGTGCGATTTGGCTTACGGTTTTAAGAAGATATTACCTCCAAAGCATTTTGACCCTGTGTTTTTTAGCTCATTGTCTGGCCTCTATCAGTTGTCTTGCTCTGACCAATGAGTTTTAATTTTATTCCTTTAACTAGACAACAAATCCAGCATTTGTAGTACCAGAAGTAAAACCTTGGACGGGCAGGGGAAAAAGGTTGGTTCAAGTCCTGATGTGAAATTAAAAAGCTGTGAACTACACGCTTTGATGTATTTTAGTAATGTAACCTGTTAATGTTTGGGTTCAAACAACATTATTAAACAGAGGTACCCGGCTTAAGGAATGTGGAGAAAGGAAATATGTTGATTCCATTAAGGAATCTGTATAGCAGTATGCATTAGTTCTGTTAAGAGCAAATATATAAAAAGTACTTCAGCTGCTCTAAGCATTACGAGAAGTATCTTTTAATGTATTGCAGGAGAGCACAGCCCAGTGTTGTACACAGTATGAGTGGCTGGCACTAAATTTACAGATGCATACAGGTATACTATGCAAGTGTGTATTGCCATGACAAACACTGTCTTTAACTTTTTGAAAAATGTACATCCTGCCTAACTCTGAGTTTTTAAAGCACCACAGTTGTCCTGGGACTAGGTCACATCTCATGCCCTCTAACTTCACATTTCTTTTAATGAGAGCTCTTAAGCTATACAGAAAACTACAGATCAGTTATGTAAATCCACTCGCAGAGAAAGCTGAAGAATCGTGTTAACAGGACATCTATACTGTGTACAGATACAGAAGGTTTTAAAACTGATACCTGAATATTAAAATGAGGTGTCAAGCATGAAGCTTTTTTATATGCTGTATGCCTTTGACGCAGAAGTAGTTCATGTTATTACTGAATCTGTCAAACACGAACAGGTCTTTGAGGGGATAGAGGGCAACATTCCAAAGTAGAGTAGCGCGTATCTGTTCGCAAAAAGTTTGTCTTAATGCTCCAGACTCATCACAATTTAAAAAAAGTTTTAAAAATTGTGAGCTGATTCATCAATAATATCTAAGGGCTGTTACATGAGCCTGTACTGCTTAGTCTTCACACACTAGCAATATTGAGCATAACTGCATTAAAGAGCCTTCAAAGGCTTTAGTTGGTGTCTTATACTAGTGTCCATTTTAAAGCAAAACTCATTTGAAAAGTGGTATCATGTAACACTTCAGTCATGGTGAACCAAATAAATTGGCCTGGCTATCACTGTGGTTATGTGCTACAGGTTTAAAAGGAGATCATGTTTAAATTTTTTGTGTGGACAACTATGTGGAAGCTAAAATTGACATATTTTTATGTAAAGTTTTCTATTCTTTGATTTTTAATAAACTTTGGAGACCGGTCACTCTTCTGTACATTTTTATGGGGAATTTAATGGATGAAGTAGTACATGACCTTATACTGTTGTTTGACTTGCACTTTGCACACCTGCTTTAAATTGTTCATGCTGAACACCTTCGGAATGAGCTTGGGAAGTGGATGGACACCCTCTGCAAAGGTTTGTGATGTGTTTATAACTGGAGTAGTGAACATGGCCATTGGGTTTGTAGTGGTGGATTTGATTCTTTGATAATGAGAGAGCAAAGGAACTGGAGATAATCCCCTCTTTTAACAATATTGTTGGGAACTGACTAACTGATCCTTGGGATACCTTAGCCTTCTGTACGAGTCTCTTCCTGTAGTTTCTAAATCACTTTCAAAATTTTTGTCCTGTTTTCAGCCTCCTTAAAGATTGGACGTAGCTTGTGGGGTTTTTTTTTGGAAATCCATGAATTCCAGGAAAGGGAACTGAAGTATTTTTGATAGACAGTAATGCAGGGCTAGGGATTCAGAATCAAAGAGGTCTGTAGTACTTGGTCAGTCTTAGTGAGCATTCACTGGAGAAAAATAGAGAAGTGATGAGAAAATGCTAAGCACTCAATAATAGCTGGGTTAGTAACTTTTTTTCTGTAAAGACCAGTTAGCCAGTGGGACATGGTTGACAGAAGAATGTGTAATCTCTGCAGACACAAAGATTTAGTGCAGCAGCACTGGTCTTGGAACTTCAGTGTTCCTGGGCTCTACCTTTACCTTTTTCTTGTCCAGATGATGACTTTGCTTTATTCTACCCACAGTTTCAGCCCAACTATTTATCCTTGTTAGTCTTTTAATGCATTAGGAGTCTCCTTGACAATTTGAACCCTTGTTCTTCAATTATAATTTGATACCCACATGATCTGTTTCCCAGCCCTACTGACTATTTTGTACACTGTTTACAGGCAAAATTAGTCATGGACTTTAGATGTGGAAGGAAGAGACTGCAAATTGATTTAATGAACAAGATCCACAGAGTACATCGTAGAAGGAGCTCAGTTGCTATCTGTTGCCATTTCTAAGAGCTGTCACTGCTGCTGTTGGATTCTTTCTGTACTCATTCCCATTGTACTGAGGCAGGGTAAGAAGACAAAAGTGTGACTGCTGGTGCAGTGTTAGTTCAGCTGTATTTCTTTCCACTGGGACAGCTATGTATGGGACAGCATCTTGAGAGCGGGCATAGCAATAATCTATCAAAGAACAGTGATAAAGTATAGTATACCTTTAAGCAATGTGACCTCTCTATTATTTGTGGGCAAAAAGTAAACTTACATTTTGAATGCAGGTAACAACAGGCAGCAGGTAACTCGGTGTATATGTGGATGGGGTGAATTTGTCAACTTCTGAGCTCTCAAGGACAGCAAGCCTTATACTTGCTGAGTGCTGCCAGTATCTGGTTATAAATTTAGTAACACCTGGGCTAAACCTTAATTCTCAAGAGACAGAGCTATTGATCAGGTGGCTGATCATGTTCTGTACTTCTGCATAGTGATTATTTTGATTGGGACTTGGAGTGTTCTGGAAAGTAGATGGAGTGCCAAAAAGGAGGATTTTGGAAGTGGTCGTAGAAAGGAGACCTTAAAAGAAAGATACCGGAGATGATGAAGATGCATGGAGAAAAACACTGGGTGTGCCCCAGGACCTTGGCTGATATTGCCCTGGACTGATAACTGTGGGTAGCTGTATAGTGTGAAGGGACAGGCTTTTCTGCCTGACCTTCATGTGCCAGCAGCAAGCCTCCCTGCGGAGAAGGGAGGTGAGATTAAATGTAATGCTTTGGGGAATGAGTGCAGGAGTGTGTGAAATAATCAGCTGGGGTAGAAGCTCTAATCTTGTTAGTTTGTGAATAAACCTCATGATTTGACCCAGTATGGGTTACTGTTTAATTTGCTTATATTAGAAAATGGTGTCAGCTTGACAATATTGACCATTTACTGAACCTTGAGTTCACAAGCAGAAGAATGCTGTGGCTGACCTTTCGTAAAATCATCTTCAGATAGCTTTAGGCTTTCTTTTAAACCAGGATATCAACTTCTATTAAATTTGTTTTTGTTGGGGTTTTGTTTGTTTCTGGTTTTACTTCCAACACACCCCAAGTTTCAGTGGAGGTGCCTTGCCTATTCTGGATGACAGAAATCTTTCTTATATTCTTGGCTATAAGCAGTCACTTAAGGAAACCTATGAACAGCTTTTATCTGCAAAAGATTTATTGGGCAAAATGTTTTTAACCTTTTAACCAAGGATTCTTACTAGAATATCTGCTATATAATGTTATAATTGATTAAAGCTATGGTTGCAGGCTACAGTTTTCAGTGAAAGGATGAGGGGGATGCCTCTTGTTAGGACATCTTTGTACCTGAAACATGCAAAATTGCTGCCTAAAGCTCCGGTTGCATTTCTTCTCAGTGTCATACTACTGCAAAAGCTTTGGCACAGAGTGTTGCCTATGGCACAGCAGTCTTTCAGTTTTAAATCAGCTGGGGATTCTCCAACTATTTGCTTTTTTAATGAACTATTTTTAATGAGGGAATGTTGTATGAACATAAGAATTATGAAGGGAGGTCTTTTTCCGTCAAGGAGCAGCCCATGTGCGTGCTCATGCTGTTGGTATACATATCTACACTTGACATCAGAAAAACTTTCTGCCATGTTATTGCTAATGGCCCTTGTGCCACTGCCACTCAGGCTAGGATATAGGGTGCCAAGGGCATCTTGTCTGACCCCAGCTACCTTCTCCTTGACCACTGATGTGATGTCTTTTTCTGCTGTGAATTCCTAGCTGTGTCACAACTGTCTCCTGCTTCAGTAACTTAGAGTTGAACAGTAGGTTGATTTACTGTCTTACTAGAACATGGGTTCCAAATAAATGCTTCACTTGACTCATTTTTAAACCTAAATCAATAGGGATTTAGGAGCTCCTACCACAGGATTTTCTGTGTAAGAGGATGAAGGCAGTGCTTAAACTGGAAGTCCCCATAATCTCTGTGCTGTAAAATTCCCACTTTCCATCAGTGAAAATTTTGGTACTGATCCTTTGCCAAAGGAATGCTTTATTGAAAGAATCTGTGTGAGAAGATTTCTTGTTTCTTGCTTCTCCTTTCCAGAGAGGAAAAGCTCAGTCTTCTGATGGGCTATATCCACCCTTTCAGCATCCACCTGACTGTTGGATTCATCTAGCTAATCTGAGGAGCCAAGACCAGTAGGTGAAATCTCACCATTGTCAGGGGTTGCCTGACCAGATGATAACAGACAACTTGAGTACTGCTTATTGCATAATTATGGGTGAGATCATCAAATCATCTCTTTCATGGAAATGTCATAGAAGACTGAGGAACAGAGAGTAAGATTAATCTATTGGTCCTTCATACATCTATGCGCAGTCTTCTGCATACAAAGTTGCAGTTCTGGACTGGAAGTGTGAGATTTGTTCTGCTGTCCTTACAAGGAACTCAGGGGCAGCAAAGTCAGCCCAGCAGACATGTTTGCCCCTCAGATTAAGAGAAAATACTGCCACTTCTGCTCAAGAGCAGCTGTATTGCAACAGCTTTCTAGTTCTTGAGAAAACAACTTACTATTTCCCCCCACTCCTTTGTTAAGGAGGAGTCATCAAGGAATGTAAGGTTATATGGATGTGAGTGCTAGGAATCACAAGTGGTTGAGCACTGAGAGCAAATACTCTGGAGTGGTTATGGAATTTCCATTCTTTGAAATCTTAAAAGCCTGCCTGGACAAGGCACCAAATAGCCTAATCTAACTTCAGAGTCAGTCCTGTTGAGCCAGGAAGCCAGGCCACATGACCTCTGTAAGGCTCCTCCTGGTCTAAATTTGTATATATCATCACAAAAAAGAAAAATAATTTTTTGATTTTACTTTATCTCTGGTGGGTTTATGAAGTGTTTTAAGGGAACAGAAGCCAGGCAGGAATTGTTCTTTTCTTTTGCTTTATGCTGCACTTTATCAAGTGTATTGGCACATTCTAGGACCAACAGGTTGAAACGGGTGAGCACACAGTGATGTCTGAAGTTGTTAATCCCAGAAAATGCACAGTTGCCAAGCATAGATCACTGATTCAGAAGTAAAACAATAAATTTTCCTGGGCAAAATGCATTATTATAATTGATAAACCTATAGCTTGTCTCTGCTGATTTCAGTCAACTTGCATTTGCAATGGTGATACAAGTGAAGATGTGCAGGAGTAGTGGTCTGTTTATGACACCAGCAGAATACTTAAAAATGTGAAGTCTTTCACCTTTTCTTCCTGTTGATAATTAAGTAGATTAATCATGGAAAATTTTGATAATTAAAATTTGCATTTAGTTTATTTAATTTTATAATAATAAAAATTTTATTTTGCATTTATTTACATAATTAAAGTTTCCATTTATTCTGCAGTACAGGAGGAAGTAGGTTACTTACGCTGATACTACCTGAAAGGTAGGAAAACAGTTGCTGATGGAGCTGAACCCATAATGAAAAGGCTTTTTTTAGAGGTAAGATTTGAAGCTGCTATTTGCCTAAGTTTTTTACCTAAATACCTCTAGGTCATATCTGTCTAGATCAGAGCTGTCCCTTACTTTGCACTGTAGAAATCAGAGAATAATATTCACCAGGAGTGGGTATATAGAAAAGAATATTTCCACAAAGCAAAAGGAACTGAAATCTAAGAGCTTAATGATCTTAACTTGAAATATAAAATAACCATCCCAGCAGAATGGTGATTGTGGCATGCCAAGCTGCAGATCTACTAATAAGAATTTAAAGCCACCAGCAGATAATGTCATAGTGCTAGTATGATGTATGGAGAATAGCTCCAGGATCTCTAAGATACTGGTGCTTATACTCTAAGAAATAACAAGAGTAATTTTCTGGACAATTCAGTGTTTCATCTTTATTTCTGTGGAAAAGTAGAACAGGGCTAATTACAAACTGAGCCATAGTTTAACGCTAATTTATCCAATGTATTATAATGCCTAGCCCAATGTTTCTGCTCTTAAAACCAAACCATTTGGTTTTAGATTGTTCAGTAAAGTGTATGACACGATTCAGTGCCACACGGTGAATGAACCAGGGTGTTACCTTCTACTTAACCGGAGTGGAATCAATAGGTGGCGCTGAGTGCAAATTTTTGGGCCAAGGTGGTGCAGTTGAAGATTAACGTTGGAAACAGATTAATTTGGCTGTGTTTGCTGATGATCGTGGCACAAGAGCTGCCATGCCCTGGCTGAATTTGCTGATGTGACAAATGTGGGAGGTGTGACCAGTACTCGGTGTTGAAGTTTTGTTGCACTGAGTGTTAGAGACGGAAGGAGATACGAAGTGCAAAGCTGGAAATTAAAATTTTATAGGTACTTTCAAACAGTGAAAGATCATGGCTTAGAAATGATAGAGAGGAGGGAGACCTGGGCATATTTGTTGACAGTATGATGAAATTCATCAACCTGTCTTGTAAAGATGGTATGTGAACCTAAGACATATCAGAGGAAATACTTCCAGTAGTATTAGTGATTTTCTTTTATTACAAGTCCGGAGGTTTACTGGTTAAATCACCTGTGGCTTTCCCCATTTCAGGGGAAGAAAAATAAAAAAGAAAGGTTTAATCCTCTTTCTTTTTTTTACTCAGTTATGGCAGAAACTACAGGCATAGGTCTGAAAAATCTTCTCACACCTGAGGATCTACTTCATCTGAAGATTCATTAAAGCTCAAGCTAGCTCTTATGGTATCTTGTCAAAATGCTGTGAAGTCCTAGGGATGGCAGATACCATCACCCAGCTTTTTACATCAGTTTGCACCATTCTTGTATTGACAAACTTTTGATCTTTGGCTTTGATGTAGGAGTGACTTGCCTCCTGGGGATGCTGAACATACTAGCTGGTTGTCATTTCAAATTTATGGATGACAAAAGTAGAAGATCTGACTGGACGTAATTGGTCTAGAGAAGTACATGTGGTTTTACTGTGTTTCCTGTCAGATGCTCCTGTGGTATGTGGAAGAAAAAAGGCATGCAACATCTCAGTCCCCTCCGATGACCCTGAGCATTTCAGTGGATAAAATGGGATGAGAATTTCATTACCTAGCTCGGCTCAGTCCTGTGATGGCTCTTGCTTCCCATTCCTGTTTGTTGCCCTACTGATACGGATAGGTCCAAATTCAAAAGTGTTGGAGAGGAAAGGTGGGGAGGCATCTGACATTGAGGAATGCAATCCTGTAGGCATGAAAGCTATTTAAATTCTCATTGCATGGCTCCTAGCTGTCTGCAATGGATTGAAAAAAGGCTAGTTCTTTATCAGTGAGAAGGGTCCTTCCATGGGGAAGGAGAGATCTACCACGGGATTGTTGTATCTAAATGGAATAAATTCCTCTGTCCCCCTCCCCAAACCCCTCTCCCACCTACTTCTACAGTCAGGTTTCAGTGACCTGAAAGGACTTTCTTTTCCACTTTTTTAGTGTATTTGCTTTCATTTGGTACAGATAGTCTAAACTGTCCCAAAGGGGAGAAATATTTCCATTAAGCTGATTTTTATCTGATACTTGCTCTACAATATTCTTAATACCAATGTTCTCAGATTTATGCAGGTTGTAGTTGTGTTTTTCTTCTGTTCACTCCCTGCAGCTTTAAATTTGATAATTAAAAAAAAATCTGTTATGCATGTGTTCTTAGATTATATCATGGATTTAAAGCTTTATACAACAGAATTTTTCATGCTTGTTACCCATTTCCTGGAAAGAGTCAAGGTTCAGAACTTAATGGCGGATCTGACCTTATTGAATCTTTACCCTTGCTAGTTTCCTATTTTCAGTCCTTTCAAGTGTCTGATGCAGCTTTTCCTAAAGTACACTTTGGATTAGGAAAATTATTAGTTTATTTTCTCAGAGGCTTCCCGGACTCAGATTTGAGGAATCTTCAAAGTTTTCTTGACATCCAGGAGATGCTAGTAGCACTAAGCTTTAATCTCAGTACCCTATCTACAGCAGACAGGAGGCTGGGACCAACCCTGACTATGCAGTTGTCATCCAAGCTGATGGGATGCATCAAACCAAGATTCTGCTATGTGATCACACAGTAATCAGAAGATGGGCCTTAATGGTCAGAGCACATTCCACCATGGCATAAGTCACACTTTGCTCAGAAATATCTCCATCTCGATGTGCCCAGATGTCGTGGTTTAAGCCCAAGCTGTAAATCAGAACCACGCAGTCTACTGCCCCCCCCCCCCCCCCCCCCTTTCTTCCCTCCGCTTCTGGAGGGACGGGGAGGAGAATCAAAAGAATGCAGCTCCCACGGGTTGAGATAAGAACAGTTTAATAACTAAGGTATAACACAAATCACCACTGCCGCCACCAACAATAACAACGACAAGAGAAATAACAAGGGAAGAGAATACGATACCGCCCGCCGGAAAAGACAGCCCGACCGACCAGGGGACGTGCCCTTCCGGGTAGCTCCCAGTTCCATCCCCTGGCATGACGTGCTGTGGTATGGAACACCTCCTTGGCCAGTCTGGGTCAGGTGTCCTGTCCCCGCTTCCTCCCGGCCCCTCCTCCTCCCTGGCAGAGCATGAGACTCACAAAGTCCTTGGTCAGTCTAAACATCGGTGTTATCAGTTTTTTTTGTTCCCAAGCCAAAAGTCAAAAACACAGTGCTGCAACAGCTACTAAGAAGGAAAAAAAAAACAAAAAAACTGACTGCCACTGCTGAACCCAGGACACCAGAACAGCTAGGTGGGATGTCCATGTTTACCTTCCTCAAACATTATAGAACTGTCAGGACATCCAAGTGTACAGCTGCATTTCACAGAGCAGTGCTAAGAATGTTTCTTGCTGGGGAGGCTCAGTAATGTCTCACACCCTAAGATGTAGGATGCTGCCTGGAGTATGTAAGTGTGTAAACAAACATGACAACCAAACATCAAAGAAAGAAAAGGCTAGTAAGCACTTCTCAAAATGATCCACCTGCTCATTCATCTCCCTGCTATCTTCTCTTTTTCCTTATAGTCCTTTGTCTTTTATAGGAACTAAGAACCTCTGCTTTCTGGCTTTCGTGATTTCCTGAGAAGGGAAAGATCCACGGAGGGGGAGGAGCAGGGGAGCATTAATGATTATGAGGACTCTAATCCTCTAGGCATGAATACTGTTTAAATCACCAAGGCAAAACGTGCTATTCATTATACATTTAACTTTCAGAGACCCTTTTGATGTGCTTGAGGTAGAGCTCAGCAGGATCTTTCTAAGATGTTTTCTCAAAAGGATTGCAGTGATCATGAATTAGGGTGTTTTTCAGCCTTCTTTAAGCAGATTGCTGTCAGTGGTTACTTCACAATTAGCTTTTCCTTATTTCTTTTTAGGTAAACGTTCAATCTGGAGGAAAAAGAAGAGCTTTTTTCCTGTGCATTTTTCAGAGGTTACTTTAAATTTTAAGTGAAAGTCCCCACGGAGCCCTGGAACTGAATGTTGCTCACCCAGCAAGAAGACTTTAAATTGGCTCAAGTACAGGATTATATATATTTACATATATATGTGTGTTTTTTCCTACTTATGTCCTTACAGCGTATTACAAGATTTCCTGCTGTTAATAAGGTAAATGCAATCTGCTAAATTCAATTTGCGCTGACTGCAGAGAGGGTGCGCTCTTGCACTGCTCTTCTGTCCCACTGCAAAATAAACAGGTCGCCCGCTTCTGCTTTGGAGGTGTGGTGCTGCCTTGATTGAAAAACCTTTCCTGAGGCTCAGGTTAGCTTTGAATGTAATTTCATTTTGTTTCATACGGTTAATACTCGGAACACTTTATTTTTAATAAGTGATGGATCACTGACCGAGGTAGTTGTTTTTCTATCAAAACTGTACCTGGGAAACCTTATATTTGATTCAGGTTGTGCTGCTATACTACTAACATAATGTTTCATACCTCCAGATGTTAAATTGTTGCTTCCTTCTTAAGGATCTCTTGGTCCCTTAAGTACGCACATCCAGCTCAGGTGCATGAGCTGTTAATTGGTTTAGCATGCAAAAGAGAATTTTTATTCCTAAGCGCTCTTGGGAATAGAACTGGGACACTGACGAGTTTTCTCTAGCCTGAAATGGCCATTTTCTCTTTTTTTCTTTGGGTTTTTTTTGTTTTTCTTCCCTTCAAGTTTTAAGATGTCTGCTGTAAATAGAGTATACTCAGCATAGTTCTAAAACCTCGAAAATAGCTCCCAGCATCATCCAGACTGGGGATTCTTTGAGTTATGCAAATAGGTGCTGATGTTCCTTGTGTTACCCACCTTTAGTTCAGTGGCCAGTTTACCATTAATACTATTTTCACAGGAGTGAAATCTTAGTAACATAGTGTCAGCAATCACCGTGGCAAATGAGTTGGTTTGTGTTCACTGAATGTGCATGGGGAAGAATAAATAGGAATAGGACTTCTAACACAAAGCAAAGACCTGTGGGAGCCATAACTTCAGTTCTTCTGTGCAGTTCTGGCTGTACGCAGGGAGTCTGTGCTGCCATCAGTTTAAGAGTTAAGCTTTTGCTTTTAAAGAGGAATTGCAAGTGAAACAGGCTGAATCAGTAGACCTTTTATTTAAAGAGGCTCTTACATGTAATTTAAGAGCTTCTGAACACAACTGTATTTGTTAACAAGGTTCTTTCCTTGCCCCAGAATTAGTGTTAATTTGCTGTGGGTTTTGGTATTGATTTTATACTTGGGTTCCCTCTCCCCACCAAGCAGTTCTTTCCTATCTTCCTCTCCACTTCTTCCTGGAACTTACTGGTGATAAGAATACTAACGTCTGTTTCTTATCTTGTACCTTTTTGCTGAGGTACTGCCTCCATTTAGACTGACGTTTGGTAAGACCATCTAAGACTTTCGTTGTCTCATGTTTCTATTAACGCTGTGAGAAATGTGTGGTTGTCACTGACAGAAGTAAGCATGTGGCCTACTGCAGCAGGAGGGTCTTGGATTTTCTTCCAGAAGAAGATCTTTCCCAGATCTTTTTTCTCTTTCCAGCTACTTCCTGGGCTGTATAATAGTGCTTCAGAAAAAAAAGCATGGTTTGTTGGAACTGTGTATCAAACCGTCTGTGCTTTGCCAAACCTTTGTCTGCTGGAGGCTCATCAAATATTTTGAATTCTGGTTTGGTTGTTGTATTTCCTACTTTGAATTCAACATAAAAAGCTTTCAGCAATGCAGCCTAACCCATGTGTCTTTTTTTTTTTTTTTCCACATGAGTTGCTTCTGTATAGCTCTCAGTCATTACAGGCATGCTTCAATTCAGGTTAATTTAAGAATCTGAGCAATCTAGTCAAAATATGGCCAAATTTGGAAAGGCTGAGAGTAATGTCCAGTTTGCTTTCTGTGAAACTGTATAGTGTCCATATAAGACTGCTTAGAATACACAGTTTAGGACTTTTCACCTTTGACAAAAGTGAAGATGAATATGTCAAAGGTGTAAAATATCAGGTGAAGTCGTAGTGGCCAGTCTCTTCCAATAACAGCATCAAACAAATCACATTGGTGCAGGTTGAAAGGGAGCAAAGGGAGCGATTTTTTCTAACTCCTGGTTTAGCTGCAGAATTTCTCCCTGAAAGATTTTGTGTGTGAAATCTAGTTGAGTTTGGAAAGCAATCGGATCCCAAGAAAAGAAACTCATTTGGGGCTATTAAATGTGAGAAAACACCTCTGGATGCAACAACCAGAGGTGTGAAGAAGTTGGTTGGAAAGTGGAGCTGTGTGGTCCAGATGGAGGCATCTCACTCCCTCTACATCTCTCTTCATCCCCTTTCAGAGGCAGGCAGCGGTTTCCGGAGCTTTGGCTGGCTTCAGGGTGAGATAAACTGAGAGTGGCTTGTGTGGAGGAGGAAAGGGACAGAAGAGAAAAGGAGTTTCTGCAATGAAAGGATCTGGGGAAAAACATAAGATGAAATTAAAGAAAACTGCATTAAAAGAGGCTGGTGATAGCGGCTTCTCCAACTGTACAGGAGAGTGGTAAAGG
This sequence comes from Psittacula echo, assembly GCF_963264785.1. NCBI lineage: Eukaryota > Metazoa > Chordata > Aves > Psittaciformes > Psittacidae > Psittacula > Psittacula echo. The sequence goes on along the minus strand of NC_137737.1, from coordinate 86,718,692 downwards.
GCTTTACAGTGACGAGAAAATGAAGAGCAAGCTAGAGCACAGGGGTGCTGGAGAGGGGGAATGAAAGGAAAGATCAGTGGGACTTGACAAAAACAAGATGGAAAATTTGCAGCCATTAATGGGGCTTTAATGCTTTATCTTTTGTAACCCACTTCACCACTTACCCACCTACAGTATAACAGTGTGTGGTACTAGAGCCTCCAGTTACCATTGTCTTTTTTGCCATTCACCACTTCCCTGTCACTACCACTGCTCTGTTGTGTGCCTAACGTTGTTTCTAGTACAGCTGTGCTCCTACCAATGAGATTCAGGCCAGTGGTAAATGTCAGTAAGGCGAATGTTATATGTATGAAATCAAGCTTTCTTTAATGTGTAGAAGCCTCTTCCATATGTAATCTGAGCCTTATTATTTCAGTGTTCCACTGATTATTTTAATTGCACCAAATTTCTGAGTGTTGCCTGTTGGGTCTGCCCTCTAGTTTGGACTATTGGGAGTTCTGGTTGTGTACAGGTCAGGGCAGCTTGAGAGCTGCTGTTATGTGTGTGGGAATCCCTTGGTCACGCTTTTAAAGAGGTTTTTAAAAGTAAATATATCCTTTCTCTCTATATATATTTAATTTATACTACACAGTGTTTTCTAGAAGTATGCAGAAATACTCTTATTCCCTGTACTTAACAATGTCTAGCACTAAAAACACTTTTCTTCCTGAAAACCCAGTGATTTTGCACACAGGTCATGACTTTATTTTTACCCCATAATTACTCCATTTATACATGGACTTTGGCAGATGAAATCTAGATGACTTTTATTGCTTCACTATAAAAACATTCAATATGCCCCCATACTGAAAGAATAAATTGATCAGGCAGACTGTATAATCCATTGAAGTCATTCTTTTCTCCTTAGCTGCAATCCAGTACTACTGTATTTTCTGTGGGGATGCTTCCTCTATTGGTGCATGTCAGAATACCACTGTGGAATGAATTGATTTACAGCAGCTAAGAAAGTGCTCTCAGGAGTTTTAATACAATGCAAGATATAATGCTTGTAAAATGTCTTGAGAAGTGTAAAATCCTGAAATAGTTAATAAATGCCTATAAGGATCTGAGGGGGAGATATCATGATTCAGATGTCAGCATCTTCAGTGGTTGATGAATGGAGTGTGCAGAAGCCAAATTCTGGAACTTTCTCAAGTACGGTACTGTGATTTGGTGTCCTCTACCAAGCTGCTAACATGCATGTGAGTTAGAGTAACTCAGTCATCTTCCTCATAGTCACCCCTTCCAAGCCTGATTGGAGAATCAAATCTTCAAAGAGGGAGGACAGCTAGAAAATGGAATCGCATAAGCTTCATTTTCTTAGGAGAGCTACCTAAAAATATGGTCTTCTTGACCTATTCATCAGTCTTGCATCCCACTGAACTACAGTTTTTCATGTTTAACAGATACCAAAATTTGGAATCGGAGAACATTTTGATTAAATTTGTCTCCTTTGTTGCTACAAGTACATTCTGAGTATTCTTGGAATGTAAATCCTGCTGCTAAGTAATTGTTCTCCATTTGAGATGATAGTCTTAAGAAAGCATAGCTTACCTCAGGGAGTCCCAGAAAGTAAAATGTCCATGCCCAGGATTGCAACTTACCAGGAATAACTACTGTATATCCATTCAGTGAAAACAATCGAAGCTATTTTCTTGTTTTAATAAATTCTTTTCAGTTAGTAAAAGTTACTTTTGCTCTCAAAAACTAGAAAACAGGGATTGTTCTGAAAAAGTCACGTACTGATGATGTGGATTGAGTGGAACAATGCAGAATAAAATTGCTCCAGCTGATCTCTGTTTGCTTCATGCTCCATTTTTAACTATAAAGAGAACAATGAATAGATACAATATCTCCGCAGAAGCAACATGCTTAAAAGGCTACGGCAAATACAAACCCTACATAATGAGTTTGATTGAATTTTGTATCAGAAAACCTGATAGAAGCAGGCTTCTTTATCAGCAGCAGAACAAATGAATTTCAGTCTGTTCTGGTTTTATTGTTTCTGTCTCCTGCCCTCGATCCCAGTGCCTCACATGTCTCCTGTGATATCACCACTGGGCAGAAAGGAGCCTGTAACCAACCTTGGAGCTTTCCTGTTGACCATGGTCAGAAGGATGGCACACCCTCAGAGTGATGACTGCAGTTTGATGTCTGGACACTCGCGTACTTGTGCTTCCCCTTCACCTAGCTGAGAATTTTGGGGGAAGCTGTAGCAAGTGGGTTTCCTCAGGGGTTGTGCAGTGTGTGCTCTGTTGAGGGACTGGGGCTAGCTCCATATGGAGGTGAGAACGGTTCAGGGGGACCTGGTAGGCTGCTGGGACCAAGAGGATATCAAGAAGGTGAACAGAGGCCCTGCATAATAGTACCTGCTGGGATGGTAGGAGCCAATAGGTATAAATTGAAACACAAGGAGTTCTGACTGGTTATAAGGAGAAATTTCTAAACCATAGCGACAGTCAAACAGTGGACAAGGGTGTGCAGAGAGGTTGTGTAGTGTCCATTGTCAGAAGTTCTCAAGACCAGATTGGATAAAACATTGAGTAATGTTCTGCTTTGATTCTACTTTGAGCAAAAGGTTGTGTTAGATGACCTTCTGAGACTGAAGTCTTTCTATATAGCTATTCTATTATCATATTTTTGTGTGCAATTTGGTTGACCGTATGAGATAGCTGCATGAAATATACAGGGAATTACACAAACAGAAGATTACTTTTACATTTTCGTCCCTCCTACTCCCTTAAAAAAAAGTTTCCTTTTGCCTATGACAAAAATAGGTACAAATTTTGTTGCTTATCATCACAGTAAGCCTTTCCTATACCACATCCTACATTCATAGCAGGTCAAGGGAAGTGAGGAAACCCCCTCAGTTAAATCAGTACCACTTCGTGCAAGAAAGAGAGCTGTTTATGCTTTGGTATTTCAGTTTTTCTCGCAAGCGGTTTCAAGGATCTGAAGCACCTCTGTTCCACCTATTTAACAGTTTGAGTATTTATTAATATAAGTTGTCTTTATTTTTTAAATCTTACTGTTTATAAAACAGCTCTTGGTTTAAAGTTTAATTCTCTTATAATAATTCATTCTCTTAGTGGGAGTGTTTTGCTGTTTTGTAGACCGACATCTCACAGAGCTTTTTTTTTTTTTCTCCTACAGCCACTCTTGAAAATGTTTCCCAGATCATGAAAGGAAGGAATCAGCTTATGTAATCACAACACTCTCCATATTTCTTGCCAATTTACTTCATTTAAATGTGGAAAAAACCTAGGAGGCTGACTTTGGCTTTCTCTTTAAGATGAGCTTTTTTTATATGACTGCTGTCATAGGCACCTATCTTAAGGTGTATGAGGTGTGGTAACTGCTGGATCCTCTTTCTATGCACCACTGGGATATTTTTTAATATCCCGATATGGTTATTTTGAATGTAAAACTGTTAATGTGACTCAATTTTTAAAAATCAGGGATATTTCTGAAGACAGCTTGTTACATATACGATATGCTTGGAATATTTCTTTTGCATTATTGACTGATGGAATTCTTTTCTGTCAAGCCACAATAGAAAATCAAGAGTTAAACAGGTTCAGAAAACAGCTGGTGCTCGACTGTTGACAAAAACCCGGACAGCAGAATTAGATAAGACTGAGAGAAAACCAGCCAAACAAGGAAGGTTATTAGTTTGGACACTATGGGAGCACCAGAAGAATTTCAGGTAATAGAGGTGGGGGTGTGAACCAGCCCATTATATTTTTGAGGTTTAGGCTAAATAAAACGTTTTCTTGTCACAAGTGGAAAATTCATGTTTTAAGTTTGACTTAGCTGTGAAGAATATACTGAAAGACCCGCTTTAATTGCTCAAAATGTATTTAACTAGCCAGAATATTTAAAGAGGACTTGATGATCTTAAAGGTCTTTTCCAACCTAGCTGATTCTATGATTCCATAAGATATTAAATGGTTGAAAAAGACACTTCCTTTCTGAAAGGAGCAATAATTGATAAACAAGAAGCTATTAATACTATTAATAAATGTATTATTGTTCTGCTGTCTTCACAGGGCTATATTTCTCTGTACTTTATTATTATATTAGAGGCATAAATATCTCATTCTACATAGAGTAACTTATTACTGCTGCTATGTGTATAAAGCTGTTTATATAAAGGTTGTACAGTATAAAGATAAATGCAAATAAAACAGATTAGCCATCAGCACATGGTAACCAAGTAAACTAATGTAGAATAACCAAGTAAAGCTGAGACAAGAAGTCTGAGAAGCCTCAGGCCTGTTGCCTTTTAGACTCATTACAAAGCTTATGGCCTGTCACTAGTCATGGCAAAACTGTATTACATGGCTACACGGTCACACGATTAATAATTTGATTCCATTTTTTCTAGACTTGTATCAGTAAGTTGCGGTTTGGTTAATTGTCTTCAGATCTGTTGTTCCACCCATGTGAATTATGCACAAGAAATGCGTTTCGAAGTATAGTCGCTCTCTGGTTCTAACATCATCACATACTGGATGCTGCACTATTTCTTTCACAGTGAACTAGCCTGTTTGGCTTAATGGCCATGATGCCAGGCTCCAGGAAACACCATATATAGCACCAGCTGTTTAAGAAACAAATGATATAGTTCTTGGGTTGTAGCAGTACCTTCTGTAATTAGTCTGTACAAACACCCTGAAGCGCTTTTATTTCAGCCTGTTCTTCACTATATGCTGAAGAATATCTCACTTACATATATATTGAGGGAAGCTTCTTGCCTTACTGCTTTTGAGACCATGGGTTTGTAGTGTTCTCAATGTCAGTGTTCAAATTGCCCGTGATATCTTTCTCTTGTGTCTTTTTTGCCCTTGTTACTCACCAGGTTCAGGCAAGTGCAGGTGAGCTATCCAGTGTTTGTGTTTTTGATGCCTTTCAGATTATCTGTACTTTTTAGCCACTGCATATTTACTCTTCATTTTGTCTACAGGAAGAACTATTCCCACGGGTATTCTTCAACAGGCTTTGAATGTTTCAATATCATGTCAGTCAATTAATTTTCATTAAAGACCTAACCTTTGGGAGACTTTGCTGGGAAGGTCTGAGACTGCCTGCTGCACCTAGTTGTGGACCTGAAAGAAAATCTGCCAGTTAAGAGTAAGAATGAGGCTGGCTAGGAATAGAAAGTTATCACTAGCAGCTGTTTAAGATGCAGTTTTAATATGAATTAGATGCAGATGCATAGAAATAGAATAAAACTTTTGAATATGAAGGTAGCTCAATAGTTTTAAAAATACGAATAGAAAACCTCAGTTTTCCGAGAGTTTTCTTTAGTGTGGGTCTTTCATTTCCTGCTTCGCAAAGTCCATTTAGATTTAGATTATTTCAGCTTCACAATAATTTACAGATAAGGAAACAGCCGTGCAATATGATCATGGTCCAATCCAAATTGCGACTGCCGCTGTTCAATGGAACTTGCAAACGGCTCCTGAGTGGCCAGATCAGTCCAGATGTACTGCAAGCATGAACTTACTAAGACCCATTTTTAAGCTGTTTGAGGTTTTTGATACTACTCTTCTCAAAATCCCATTTCACAACATAATTGCTTCAATGGTCTAGATATTCTCTTTCCATTTCAAATGGATATTTATTCATGGCTCATTGAGTCATTTGTTCTCATGCATAATAGTTCATTTTCTTCCCTGATGTTAACTCAAATATCTGCCTAGTACATGTATGCGTATGCATGCTAGAATAATTTTGGCTTTTAAGGGGATTGCTTAGAACCAAACAACAAATACTTTCTCACAGTTTCTTTTAAAACAGGTTCCCCACTCCTTTCATCTCTCAGGTAGGCCTTCTCCATTCTCCTTTTAAGGTTCATCTTTCTCGAGCATAAGTCATCAAACTTGGATCTACTGCTGAGATGATGGCTCACGAACAATTTTCCATCTACTGGGAATACCTCTGCTGACAGATTTTATGGTTTTATTTTTTTTAAAGTACTGTATTGTAGCAGTAATTTCTGTAGGCAAACCTGAGCAAGGTGTCCCAGCACTATATGCAGACAGAAAAGCTAACACAACATTGTCTCTCTGATTATAAAACCAGAACAGCTGTGCCTTGACTCAGTATACTATGGGGTTCATTGATCTTGTTGAAAGCAAAGCTTTATCACAGTATGCTAGAGATTGGAAGGGACCTCAAAAGATCATCTAGTCCAATCCTACTGCCAGAGCAGGAACACCTAGATAAGGTTACACAGGAATGTGTCCAGGCGGGTTTTGAATGTCTCCAGAGAAGGAGACTCCACAACCCCCCTGGGCAGCCTGTTCCAGTGTTCTGTCACCCTCACTGAGAAGAAGTTTCTTCTCAAGTTTAAGTGGAACCTCTTGTGTTCCAGTTTGTGCCCATTACCCCTTGTCTTATCATTGTTTGCCACTGAGAAGAGCCTGGCTCCATCCTCATGACACTCCCCCTTTATATATTTATATACACTAATAAGGTCACCCCTCAGTCTCCTCTTCTCCAAACTATAGAGACCCAGCTCCCTCAGCCTTTCCCCATAAGGGAGATGCTCCACTCCCTTAATCATCTTAGTTGCCCTGCGCTGGACTCTCTCCAGCAGGTCCCTGTCCTTCTTGAACTGAGGGGCCCAGAACTGGACACAATATTCCAGATGCGGTCTCACCAGGGCAGAGTAGAGGGGAAGGAGGACCTCTCTTGACCTACTGACCACCCCCCTTCTAATACACCCCAGGATGCCATTGGCCTTCTTGGCCACAAGGGCACAATGTTGGCTCATGGTCATCCTGCCATCCACTAGGACCCCCAGGTCCCTCTCCGCTACACTGCTCTCTAACAGGTCGTTCCCCAACCTATATTGGAACCTGGGGTTGTTCCTGCCCAGATGCAGGACTCTACACTTTCCCTTGTTATATTTCATCAAGTTTCTCCCTGCCCAACTCTCCAGCCTGTCCAGGTCCCGCTGGATGGCAGCACAGCCTTCCGGCGTGTCAGCCACTCCTCTCAGCTTAGTGTCATCAGCAAACTTGCTGACAGTACACTCAATTCCCTCATCTAAATCATTGATGAATATATTAAATAATACTGGTCCCAATACTGACCCTTGAGGCACTCCACTAGATACTCATTAACAGTGTTGGTAACAAGAAGAAAGATCTTCCAAAAATCTCCTTCTGCCTTTCATAAAAGAGAAATGTAAACTCTTACATAAAGTATTTTGCTTGCAAAAAGGCTACATTTCCGAGATTTTTGTTATTTTACATTTCTGCATCTGAGATGATTTTTGGTTCAATGTTTGAGTGTGATATTTCCCTCTTCATATATTCTCAGAGATCTTTTTTAAATCTGGCTAATTTTCTATATAGTTTCTGTCAGTCTTATGCCATTACATAGAGTGCATTGCAATACTCTAGGAAAGCAGAACTTACATGTAGTTTGCAAAATGTTAGCTAGAGAAAAATTTGCTTCCGAATTCTTGTTTAGAAAAAACATGTGATTTGAACTGAACTGTTGAACCTGTTTCTTTCAAGGCCTTGCTTTTCCTTCTGCAAATCTGATCTTATTGTAAAATATGTGAGGAGCTGGGTAAGAACCTCACTGGTTCTTTCATCACATCCATCACAGTGGTTCCTGTGGCTGACATGAACTCCAGAATCTGGGGCCTTTGAGGCATCTGAATGCAGAAGGGTATGGAAGTTCCTGAAAGAGAAAATTTTACTTTCTTTTTTAAAATTAATAATTTAAAAATAAATGTGTAAATATTTAATCACTTTAGCTATTATTTATTAAATGATAATGATTCAATAAGTAATGTTTAATATTCAATAATCAAATATTAAAAGAAACATTTAAAAATGCATATTGAGTTTCTCTACATATTATTATAATTCAATATACTTGTATACATGTGTATGCATGTATGTATAGTTATGGTAATTGTATCACACCATAGCGACTCTTTGCTAGAGGCTGGCTTACCTTGAAGTGGTTTGGATCTGTCTCCAGTGCTCCCTATTATGAACGACTGGCCTTGTTTATACAGCACAGCACTTAGAGAGACCCTTGCCTCAGTACGTACGTTTAGATTTTGCACACTGTTTTTTACACTAGCATGCAATACTTGTTAATGCTCAGCATCTGTCTACCTGACTTTGTAACAGCCTGCAGATCATAACCGTTGTTGCATCTGCTGTTGCTGCTGTTGGGCCTTCTTAAATGCTGTGTGTGTTGCTTGTGTTTGAGTAGTCCTTTCACTTCATGAGTCTCTTAGGCCTCATTAGTAGCCTGACTTATGTCCTGGGCCACCTGGTCCATCAGAGCTTCCAGAGAAGGACAAAAGAGTAGAACAGATCAGTATCTTTGGACAGAGTCCTTCACCAGACCTTTCAAGGAAACTAAATAGCTATGACATAGGACAGAAGGCCCATGCATTAATATATGGTTTGTTTAAGAGGTAAGTAATAGAGAGTAAATGGTGAAGTCTGGTTGAAGAGAGATCACCAATTCGAAATTACTTGCGCAGCTCACCAGAAAATGAGATGAGCAATGGGTTAAGAAAATTGCTGATAGTGCAAAGTTATTCACAGCGGTAAGGTTTAGAGTAGGCTCTGAAGAGTTGAAGGACGTTTCCAAGTCAGTCAGCTTTGTAATAAACTTATCCAGATCAAACTGAACAGAGGTAAGTGTAAAGTGATGCACTTTAGAGGAGATGTCCAGCTTCAATTGCAAATGATGGGCTCAGAGCTGATCAGTACAACTTGGGTAAGATGGTGGAATTATACTAAATGATTCCATTAAGACATTGGGTTAGCACCAAGTAACAGTACAAATAGCAGACCAAATGTGAATTTTGAGGAGAAAATAATGCCATTATTCAGTTGTATAAATCCTCTTGCCTACCACGTAACTTTACAGCCTAGGAAAGATGGAGGAAAGCAATAGGGGTCTACAAATCTGTTCATTGCTCTACAATTCAAAACCTAGGGGCTTAAACTACTAAAGTTAAAAAGAAACAAAGAGAAGATTCTTTTTTTGCCATGATTATATTTACAGCCTTGAAGATCTCCTGTAAAGCTTGTGCTGTTAGCAGATTCTGCTCCCCATTTTGCTGCTCTTTTCATTCATTGCTTGCTCAACATAGTTACACCTGCTTCTTGCTCTGTGTCCTGGGTTCAGCAGTAGCAGTCATTTTTCTCCCTCTTAGTAGCTGATGCAGTGCTGTGGTTTTGACTTTCAGCCTGGGAACAGCGCTGATAGCACCGATGTTTTTAGTTGCTCCTCAGTAATGTTTACTCTGACCAAGGACTTTGTGAGTCTCATGCTGTGTCAGGGAGGAGGGGAAGCCAGGAGGAAGCAGAGACAGGACACCTGACTCAAGCTAGCCAAAGAGGTATTCCATACCACAGCATGTCATGCCCAGGATGAAAACTGGGGGCAGTTACCCGGAAGGGCTAGATCACTGCTCGGTCGGGCTGGGTATCGGTTGGCGGGTGGTGAGTGGTTGTATTCTCTTCCCTTGTTATTTCCCTTATCATTATTATTATTGGTGGTAGCAGTAGTGATTTGTGTTATACCTTAGTTACTGGACTGTTCTTATCTCAACCCGTGGGAGTTACATTCCTTTGATTTTCCTCCCCATCCCTCTGGGAAAGAGGAGGAAAGGGGGGGAGTGAGCACGCGGCTGCGTGGTTCTGTGTTACCAGCTGGGCTTAAACCACGACACTGTGCTTGCTGCTCTAGCTGATATTGCAGTTTTTCTAACAGTCTTTTGTCATTTTAGCTCCAAATTAGAGAGTTTGCAGTACTGCAAAAAGGAGGTGTTTGAGCATCTATTGTTTTGCCTGTACATCATGAGAGATCTGTCTCAGTCTTGACTACTCTAACTGTAGACTGCACAGCAATCTGGGAGTACAGTTTACAGAAGATTGCTAAACCTATCTGCTGCCCTTTTGTCAGGCTGGAAGTATTCAAAACCTGTGTAGATGAGGCCCTGAGTGATATGGTTTAGTGGTGGTCTTGGCAGTCCTGGGGTAACAGTTGAACTTGATGATCTTAAAGGTCTTTTCCGACCTAGCTGATCCTATGATTCTGTAACCCTGAGTCAGAAACTATTTCTCTAGGATAATCCCTACTCCTGGCACACCTAAGCATAACTATTTATTTACAATTTTTTATTGCTTTTTTACAGACCATGTCCAAAGAGGACTGCCTGGGGGAGAACTCCAGGTAGCATGGCCTACAGAATGCTGGTGTGAGTGATCTCAGACCTGGGGGACTAGAGCAATGCTGCAGTGATTACCTGTAGCAAGCAGACTGCAGGAGACAGTGGGTAGTGTGGCAGTTCTCTGCTACATTTTTTCCAGCTGTTTATATATATCTGTATCTATCTTTACGTATATATATATTTGTGTACGGAAGTGAGCAGTGTTCGTCTCATCCCAAGGTAAGTTCATCAATTTCCTTTGCTCCCCTGCCAGTGGCTCACAGACTGGGTGGTTACTGGAGAACAACTGGGAATTTTTGAGAGTTGGGTGTGGAGTGAGGAGCAGAACGGGTAGGGAAAAAAGCACCGCGTTTCTGGTTCACCTCTCTCACCTCTATATATATACAGATGTCCATCTGAAATAGTGCTGTCCACTCTGTTCACTTTTGTGCATTCAGCCAGCACCTTGTACAAGACTGATCTGGCATTACAAATCTTTCTCCTTCTTCTGTTTCCTCTGAGGTGCGGGAGAGTTTCAGACAGACAGCTACAAGGGCCTATATCTATTTCCTCTGAGTAACAATTCTGCTATCTCTGAGCTGCTTCCACACGTGATGCTAAGGGTATGAGCTCCATGTAGCAGGGGTAGAGGAGGTATGGGGAAGGGACAGTTCCTGCCATCCTCTGCAATGCCTGGGCAGAGCAGACTGTGGGGTGACTTTGAGGCAGAGGCACTAACCTTCCCATGTATAGGCAGTGTCCTGCATAACAAACCTCTGGTATCAAATGGGACCGCTGGGTGATGCACTGTGAGCAACAAACAGCAACACACGAGAAAAGGCAAGCAGGATCCCGGAGGCAGACACATACAGCAGTTAGGTTCTAATGACGGTTTGCATATGCATCAGTAGTTCTGGCAATTTATTTCTGGGATAAGCTATTACCAAATGTTTGTCTATTTAGGAATGATCAGTTTGACAAATGATGGTTATATAATGAAGACTCTTAAATTGCTGACCTTAGGAAGCCTGAAGGGGAGGTAGCTTTAGTAACTATCGAGACTGAAGACTCATTAAAATAGACACAAATTGTATTTGCCATCATGAAGGTTATTCATCAAGAAGCAAAATAGAAATCACCTTTTTTTTCTTCCTAAAATTCAATACAAAAGGAGAATTTGCACTTGTAATTTTCTTTATTTCCCTAAATATAACAGCAGGAATATTTCTGTATGGATTGTCCGTCAAATGACTGCATAAGTGGTAAAAATATCTGTAGTGATTTGGAACCAAACCCCAGACTCAGCTTGAGGTTTTATGTCACTTAAAAATAGAAATTAACTTTTTTAGATGTTTATCACAGTTCAGGAGAAATCACAGTTGAGTTCAAATTTAGAATATGTTGCTATTACTGTTCCATTTGCTGGTTTGTGTATCTCCCATATAATTTACTACAACTGGTCTGACTTTATTAAACTATAACTTCATTAAGTTGAAGTGGTTCAACTGTTCAGCTTGCAAACAGAAAATGCTCAGAAATTGAATTGTTCTTTTTTCATTATTTATCCACAAAGGATAAATTATTCCTTATGTCTGATGAAAAAGCTACAGTTCATTTTGAGGACAATATTTAACAGTGGCTACTCTGACACTATCTCCTTAAATTTCCTGAGGGATTCCAAGTGTATGCTATTAGTTATGAAGATGACATAGATGGAAGAGATTATGCATAATAAATTGGCAGCAAAGTAAGACTTTAATGGTCAGCAGAGAGATTTTACTTTTTAACTCAGATGGAGATGAAAAACTGTATAGTAAAAGAGTTGTGGTCAATGGCTCGATGTGCAGCTGGAGACCGGTAACGAGTGCTGTCCCTCAGGGATTGGTGTTGGGACCGGTCTTGTTCAACATCTTTGTCAGTGACATGGACAGTGGGATTGAGTGCGCCCTCAGCAAGTTTGCCGATGACACCAAGCTGTGTGGTTCGGTTGATACGCCGGAGGGAAGGGATGCCATCCAGAGGGACCTCGACACGCTTGTGAGGTGGGCTGATGCCAACCTGATGAAGTTTAACCATGCCAAGTGCAAGGTCCTACACCTGGGTTGGAGCAATCCCAGGCACAGCTACAGGTTGGGCAAAGAAGAGATTCAGAGCAGCCCTGCAGAGAAGGACTTGGGGGTGTTGGTCCATGAGAAAATGAACATGAGCCGGCTTCAGTGTGCGCTCACAGCCCAGAAAGCCAACCGTATCCTGGGCTGCATCAAGAGGAACGAGACCAGCAGGTCGAAGGAGGTGATCCTGCCCCTCTACTCTGCTCTCGTGAGACCTCACTTGGAGTATTGTGTGCAGTTCTGGTGTCCTCAACATAAAAAGGACATGGAACTGTTGGAACAAGTCCAGAGGAGGGCCACGAGGATGATCAGGGGACTGGAGCACCTCCCCTATGAAGATAGGCTGAGAAAGTTGGGGCTGTTCAGCCTGAAGAAGAGAAGGCTGCATGGAAACCTGTCCTGTGTTCAGCAGTAGCAGTCATTTTTAATCCTTCTTAGTAGCTGTTGCAGAGTTGTGGTTTTGACTTTCAGCCTGGGAACAGGGCTGATAACACCGATGTTTAGACTGACCAAGACTTTGTGAGTCTCATGCTCTGCCAGGGAGGAGGAGAAGCCGGGAGGAAGCAGGGACAGGACACCTGACCCAAACTAGCCAAAGAGGTATTCCATACCACAGCACGTCATGCCCAGGATGTAGAACTGGGGGCCCGGAAGGGCTGGATCATGGCAGGGTGGGAGTGAGGTACCGGTCAGTGAGCAGTTGTATTCTCTTGCTTGTTATTTCCTTTATCATTATTATATATAGTAGTGATTTGTGTTATACCTTAGTTATTAAACTGTTCTTATCTTAACCCGTGGGAGCTGCATTCTTTTGATTCTCCTCCCCGTCCCTCCAGAAGCGGAGGGAAGAAAGGTGGGGGGGGGAAGTGGACTGTGTGGTTCTGATTTACAGCCTGGGCTTAAACCATGACAAGACCTCATAGCAGCCTTCCAGTATCTGAAGGGGGCCTACAAGGATGCTGGGGATGGACTCTTCATCAGGGACTGTAGTGTCAGGACAAGGGGTAACGGGTTCAAACGTAAACAGGGGAAGTTTAGATTGGATATAAGGAAGAAATTCTTTACTGTGAGGGTGGTGAGGCACCGGAATGGGTTGCCCAGGGAGGTTGTGAATGCTCCATCCCTGGTGGTGTTCAAGGCCAGGTTGGATGAGGCCTTGGGTGGCATGGTTTAGTGTGGGATGTCCCTGCCCATGGCAAGGGGATTGGAACTAGATGATCTCAAGTTCCTTTCCAACCCTAACTATTCTATGATTCTATGATTCTAATAAACATTTAAAATAGCAGGGAAATGAAAAACTGCACTATTCAGTAAAAAATAGTTCCACTTCTTATTAAGGACCACAACAACCTTTTGTTTTTGCTCTTCAGTGAGGAAAGATAGGAGCAACATGAAAAGGAACCATTAATTTGCTTTAGTCACTCTCCAACATACATGCCAGGCATCCATGTATCTGCAACTAATTTTCAACTGACATGACCACGGGTGACCTGAAAATTTCATTTGTCATGACAAGCTGGAGACAAATATTAACCAGAATTAAGCTTGCATTTATGTAGCTATTACCAAGCCAGAAGGAGATTTGTCTAATTTTATGCTGCGGTTTATTTTTCCTGTATACATTCTGACATAAAGCTTTGTACAAAGTGAAAATCTACAGAACTTGGCAACATGTAAAACCTTGAGACTTAGCAGCTCATCCAGGGATTTACTAATTATGCATTCTGAAGGGCATCTCTTCCAACAAGCCAGAACTCAGTAATATGAGGCATTTTTGCATGTTTGATTAGGCATCCTACTGCTGAATTCCAGATTTATTGCACACAGGAAAGTCAGGTTTGCCAGAATAAAACATTACCAATTCCTAACATTGCAGTCATTTCCTATAAAAGACTGTGCCCTCAAGAAACAACCTACAGTGATCACATCCTCCTCCTTTGAGGGGGGGACAGTGTGGAGGGAGGAGAAGGAAATCTGGCTATGAACTCTAAGTAGTAAAATCCTAGTGGTCCTTCCAGCAGGCACAAGTATGAAGAAAAGTCGAGTTCAATTTTTAAGTTATCCTCCTTAAAAATAAATAATGAGAAAAACTGCAAACCAGGGCAACTGAATTCCATTATCTAGGTTCCTATCATGACTAACATCCCTGGCAAAAACAAGGGACCTTCATTGACAGAGTGATGCACCTTCACTGAAACACGATAATGCATCTGGGGAAGCCAGAACAGAGTAAATGGACAATACTAAGGCAATCAAGGACTTCTTATCTGCGCACTGTGATTCCAACATACAGAGCATCTGCATCTCTCCATTGCCCATTTGACAGTGAATAAAATCCAGAATTCCCACATCTAGCCCAGAGGTCTATACGACAATAGCCTAAATAGCCCACCATTAGGTGACTATCTGAACTTAACTTTGACCAATTCCACCTTGGCCTGCTACCCTAGCACTGCTGCTAAGCCAGCTTGGCTTTCTACACTGTGACTCTCATTCCACTGTTCTTGCCTCTGAAGGTTTATCTGAGATATATGGGATCCACTAAATAAATACTTGTCTCCCAACAGAAAACGCTGTGTAGCTTTAACAAAGGTTCTTTGGACCTTGATGGGAGAATGAGAGTCTGGAAGGCCTTTTGCTCTAGATAGGTCTCTTATCTGCTCACTGCCCAAAAAGGTTAGTAGCAGGTTTTGCACACAAAGTTAAAGTTCATATCTTAAAAAATTTCCTGAACTGTGGTTTAACTTGTATTAAAGTAATGCTTGACCCACTCACTCCCCTTGCTGAGCAGAAGTCCTCTCTCATTCATCAGATACCTGTTTACCTGGAGATTCCTGTTCTCAGGAAGCCCTGAGCTGCTCCTCTCCCTCACTCGCAGTGTCTGCAGTGAGCTCCTCACTGTCTGGGACTCCATTTAGAGCTGGATGTTAGTGGAGATAATGTTTTACAAGCAGGGGGTTGTAAGGGAACAGGGTAAGTTGTTCTAGTAACCTCCCCCAACCAGTATGGTGTTTGCTGCTGTGCTGATAGCTGCCGAGTCCACCTCACCAAGGGGACTGCACTGCCTTTTTGGAGGGGTGGATCAAGCTGAGTTGCTTACATGGTCTTCAACTTGATTTGCTAGACTGGAAACTGAGCCGCGCTGTCTGTACAAAGACAACATTGTTGTTCTGTTAGAGGAGACCGAGTGCCATTTTTTACTAATCTGAGTGCAACCAATCTAACAGCCTGAAATTTCTGTCTGACAGGTACACCTACAAGCAGTAGTTTGACTAGATAGCTGTCATTACAGTATAGCTGGTACCCCTTTCTGAACATCTCATTAAAACACAGAAGTTTAAAGTGACAGCAAAAAGTGGTACACTGATGCAACTAAAATGCTCTGTAATGTAAAGAACAATAATCTGTGGCAATAAAAAGGTTCAATTATTTGAGTGTAAGTTGTGCACAAACACACACTTGCTCTCATTGCCCCTGCCTACAAGCTAAAAAGAATTGTGAAATGTCTTCAGCCTTGCTTCTGTTTTTATGAACACAGGATATATGCTGAGACTCACATTTAGCCCCCATTGTGAAAGCACTTCAAGTTTTGCTAGTCTTTGAATGGTGCAGGCTCCCGTGTTATGTGGCACGGTTGCATAGATGCGGTGCAGCACCTGTATTTGCATCGTGATTTTATCTGCTCTGATTTATGATAGTCACTACAAGTGGACTCACTAGTACTATAAGCTGGGACTGGGGAGGAGGTGAGTGGGAGTGATATTTACCCCACCTAGAACGGAGGGAGAACTCTTCTCCTTTAACTGGGGGAACAAGAGAATCACTATGATCCCCAAAATCCATCCACCCAGTTGTTATTTTGGAGATTTGGGAATTTGAGTCTCAAATCTCTGGTCTCCTTAGTAGCATTCAGTGCTTCAAGTGGAAAAAAAAAATCCTAACTTCAAGTACAGGAAAGTTTAAAATACAAGAAAAATTCATTATGCATTCTGTAATATGGTGCCTGGATTTTGCATTAGGCTTTGGTTTTCAAGCTTTTTTCTGCAGTTCCTTGTTTCTAAACTGGATGTCTGGGTTTTGCCACCCGGAAATCTCTCCTTTCATTTGTAGCGGGAGTTCATCCAGTCTAAGATTTCAGCATGATGGAAAGGCTCAAAGAATTTGGGATAGTGGAGCCTGGTATTAGAAGGCAGAGGTAACAGACGGAAGAAGAAATAAAAGGCACCAAAGACAACAAATCAGTGATACATCCAAGCCCAGATAGCTCTTTACACCAGCATGGCAAAACACATCCTGTTACTGTAGTCAAAGTCTCCATAACATTGCATGTAGCCATACTTCTTGTGGTCTCTCATGCCATCTAAAGGCTCTGTCCGTGGATGGTTTGACTGGAAGCTGCCTTTGGGGCAAGAATTAAGTTCATAGTTCCAGATCCTTGGCTTCCTTTGCTTCTCTGTCACTACCTTCCCATGGAAAAGATTAAGAGGAGACTTTATTCGATTAATGTCAGCTAGAGCGTGCTATAGAAGGGAAGAATAAATGTTTCAAATGACAAATGTCACCCAACCTACTTGGCAAAGAGAGTGTGTTTCAAAGGCAATTGCACATTGTGATGATTTTGGGTATAGGCAGGTGGAAAAGATGAAGAACCAAAGCATACATCTACGGATGAAAGAGATGAGGGTAATAGAGATGAAAAATGTGAACAGACATGAAATATCAGAAGGGCGTACTCACAGTATATTGACAGTGATGAACTAGGAAAGAAATAGTTTTGAGAAAGTAAACCTTTTTTTGAGTAAGAATGGGTTTGCTCAACAGGGCAGAATCCAATTAAAAATGTACGTTACAATAATCAAGACAAAGACTAATTTCTTTGCTGATTTTTTCTTTTAATATTTTGCTCCGCAAAAGTATTTTTTTAAAAAAAAGAGAAAATGTTTGAGTTATTTTAAACTGTACTGAATAATAAATTGCCTTTATATAATGCAGTCTATCTTGATAAATCATTTTTATTATTCGCATATTGGTGCATTGCTCCTGCACTTCTTAGTACCTCATGAATGGATATTCCCTATCTATTTCATTTAATTTGTCAGTAGTAATAAATCACAGTGGGTTTGTTTGTATGTCCCTGAAATAAGATAAATAACTTACCCTTATTGCACTTAGCCCCAGGCTTCGTTGTGTGTAATATATATGCCTGGAAAATTAAGTCAGAAGAAATAGGTTTTTTCACGATCCAGTTGCTGTCTGTACAGCTCTAGAGAATGGAAAAACTAATACTTCAATTTCCAAGCAGTTGGGACTGAGCTGCCAAAAATGACCTCCAATGTCAATTCTGGAGCCTCATTGAAAAGGTTTCACAGACAAGTATATATAATTTCTTCTAAAAAGAAATAAGCTTGAATTACAAGGGAAATAGAACCACTCACTAACAGCTTTCAGCTTCTAAAGAGTTGTGGTCAAAATTAATTGGATTGAAACAAGGTGATTTTGCAGTAACTCTAGTATCATCAAAAGGTTCTGTATGTATTCAGGGCAAAACTGTGTAGTTTTGAAGACAATTTTAAATAGCTCACTTGCTAAAACATGAATATTTGAGAGATCTAAGCATACAAAAAAAAATTGCGTAGAATACCTTTGAAGATGTTACCTAAAACTGAAGAGGAAATGGCGCTTTTCTTGCTACAAGAGTATCTGATCTCTTGTATGTTCAGGGCCCTGAGGTCGCCAGTTAGCCTTAGTGGCCCTCACCAGCCTCATCTAGGGGGTCTACTTACCCCATCTGCTAGTGAACCTCAGGCCTCATTTAAGCTTACTCTTGGGTCTTTGGTCCTTGCCTGAGCTATGTTGTGGCCATAACGTCTCCAGTTCCTCCTCAGGACAGATCTTGGACCCCTGCAGCAGGTAGCATTATTTCCACTCCTTCCTCTGGCCCTGTCTCCTGCCAATCCTAAGTGAACCCCCTGACCTAACCGATTGCTTTGCTTGGTCCAGGGCTGTTGATAGAGCCTGTTGCCAGCACCCTGCCCTGCTGCTGTGTGTGGATCCTGTGAGGCTGTGTCCTAACCCTGCAGGACTGTGCCTCATAGGAGAGGACACTGCCTGGGCTGAGGATACTCTTAGATCCTGGCTTATCACCTTTCACTGGGTGGTCCCACTCTTGCTGCTCCCCAGCACTGCTTTGAGCTAACTGAAGCACAAATCATTCTTTACCTGTTTCAGTGATGGACCCTCATAAAGCCCTCTTGTTTTCTGGGATGAGTTCTTGCCTCACAGACTCGTGGCATAATGTCAAGGGGATGACTGTACATGATGCTCTGGGGTGCAGTGCTTTGAGCATTTTCTCTGAAAGACGTTCCACTGTGCCAACTCCAATGTGGTTTCAGATGGAAAAAGCAGTCATTCCTGCTGTACCTCATTAAATGATTTTTTAATTGGTGGTCCCTATGTCATGTGAAACTGCTTTCTCTGTCCCTCAATGGAGGCAACCCCGTAAGTTTAAATGCAGTTGGAAACAAAGCTGGACACTGCTCCTTATGTGTACTGTATACACGAGGTTACAAAGGTCTTCTTACCCTTTTCTTTGCCCTACAGAGCGGAACAGAGCCAGAAGCAGTAGTGCTGTGCTGCCACCCCAGAATACCCAGCAGCATGCTGGTTAGTTAGCCTTTTGGAAAGGCAAACACTTAAATCAGGATGCTCTGTCAGTGATAGCAACTGCTCTGGCTCTGGTGGATACAGTGCTCCATCCTCACTGTCTCTCTGAATGTTTCCTAAAACCTAACACTACTCTGGTTTGCTTTCAAGATTGTTTCTGTATGTCTCTGTAGGGGATAAATGGAGTATGAGATCCCCATATAGATAGAGGAGAAGTTGCTAGAGGTTTGGAGGAAAAATCCTCTTATGGTTTGAAAGCTTGTTTAAAGAATAGGAAAGAAAAAGAAGGGCTGGTGGTAATTTTCTGTGATAAAGAAGTATCAGCAGTGGCATCCTTGGAATCAGTATTAGACCAAGATTTGTCCAGCATCTTCACCACTGACTGATTCGGAAATGGCAGTGCACAGTGAAAGTTCCAAGACTGAAAATGATACTTTTTGGTATTCAAAGGCTGTTCATATTGCAAGAAACTGTAGAATGACTTCATAAAATTGAGTGAACAGATATCCATGCCATTTTGTCTAGGAATGGGGAGAAGGAAGGGGCACATGGACACCTCTTTAGGAGACATGGGGTTCCATCAACAGCATCAGTGTGGAGTTGCCCCTGATGGCACTGATCCTGCTGATCCTGTGGAGGAAGAATCTTCATCTCAGGAAGCCAGACTCTACAGTGACATAAATCAGTACTGTGAGCTTGAGATGAACAGCAGCGAGCTTTTGGATGTAAAGTTTCCCCTTGAAGACGTGACTGCTGGTCATGTGGCCGTTCTGGGACAATCACAAGAAACCCAAACACTTAAATCAATCTCTGACCTTCTGAAGAGTTCAGTATCACTCAGAAACTCAGAGATTTCATTGTACATTTCCTTCCCTAATTGGCGATAAATGTATTGAATAGACTAAGTCCCACTGCTGTTCCCTGCTGGGATTAAATATAAATTTTGGGGAGCAGACACTTAGGCTGTGACTATACTGCTGAATTAAACTGTGCCTACAAATGCTCCTGGGCATGGTTTGGGCCAGGGAATGTGCTTAATTCCCAGGATGACATCATGCCATCTTGACAAAAATACCTCTGGTTCAGTACTCCAACTCTTTCCCATTAGGCCTTGTGCTTCTGCACGGATCAGCCCATCATAAAATAAACACTCTTTGCATCATGTTGTGAAAACCATATTCCCAGAGGCTGTTGTTTTTTGAAGCCTTTGACAAGAAAAACAGCTCTGAGCTATGTGGGATGCTGAAGAAGTGAAGATCTCTATTTTGGGGACCCTGTGTGGGAAGAAGGATCAGGAGCGTGCATAAATGTGTGGGGTGAAGGTGCATGTAGCATCAGATGAATCTTCCCAAGTATATGCGAAGGGACAGTATGAAGATCGGAGGACAGAGACTATCAGTGATTTTCCACTTGGTGCTGGTGCAAACTAAAAACCTAGCAAACTAGTAGGCCTGGGCCCACACCTCCTGCCCTGGAATGACACAACATGGAGCTGCAGATGTTTGGATGGCAGAATGAAGTGGATCTGCCTCTAGTGTGTGTTGCTTAGCTACCTTGTGTCTGCAATTTATGCAGTCCCTCTCATTAGAAACACCTTCCCAGCTGACAAAAGTTCTAGGGAAGGTGATGCTGGACCCTTGCTGCCTTTTCAGTCAGCTCTTTCTGGGCTCAGAGCAGCCTCACCAGGTGCTTGATCTGGCCCACTCCCTTTAGATGAAGCAGAGAAGCACCCTCCTCGTGATGACCCTCTCACAGCACAGCCATTCTTCCCCTTTACTTGACAATCATTGGACACCAGCAGGAAGACCAGGTTCACTTTGCAGCTTCAATGCAAAAAGACAGCTACAGGAGGAGGCACCAGGTACAGGGTACAAAGGACAGCGTTAGAAATATTGCCCAGGAATGCAGGGATGGTTTAGAAAAGTCAAAGCTCAGCTGCTGAAGGACATCAAAGGCACCAAGAACTTTTATTGCTACTTTAGTAATAAAAACATGGTCTAATTACTTAGTGGGTCAGTGGCTTTAATGAAGTAGACATGGGCTGAGGTACTCAAAGCCTTAGTCTTCACCAAAAACAAGTCCCAGGCATCTGTGCTTAGTGAAAGTGTTCAAGGAGAAGAGGAACTATCACTAGTAGGTGAGGACTGAATCAGGGAATATATGCAAGAACTCAACTGCCACAAGTCCATGGTACCCTACCGGCTGTATATGAGGGTGCCAAGACAGCTATAATGTCCATGCATGACCACACTCCACTGTTATGAATACTCAGGGAAATCAGGAGAGATTCCTGACATAACTGAAGAAAGTTGCACCCATCTTCAAAAATCCCTGAAAGTCAGCTTTGAGAAATAGAGCCTCACTTTGGTGCCAGGAGAAATCATGGAGTGAGTCACCTTGGAGCACACTTTTCCGCACACACAGAAGAATGTAACTAGGAACAGTGAGCATGGAGGTACCAAGGGTGGGTAAGGCTGGACCCACATGCTTGCCTGCTATGTTTGAATGACAGCATTTATGGATGAGGGAAGAGCAGAGAATGTCACCTATTGCAGCTTCAGGAAAGCTCTGAACACTGTCTCCCACAGTATTCAAGTCAGTATGATACAGCCTGGATAGATATGTGACTTGAGGCATAAACAACAGGTTGGAAGTTTGGGCCTGGTTACTGGATCCCCTCATCCCACCACATTTTGCTTTCAAATTGGTATTTCTTGTGGTCCTGTCACACTATGGTGGTTACTTGCAGGGCTTTTTTCCCAGCTCTTTCCATCCCTTTTTTTAACACAGTTGGAAAATCAAAATTATACAATCCATTTCTCAACATGAGTATTATGTGTGTCAGGGAACAGTGATGGCTGGCTGCTTCCTCAGGGAGTGTGGGCTGAGCAAAATAACAGCAGGGCTGGTGCCCTGTTGTCCAGATCACGGTCCTGCACTACTTGAGCAAGACAGGCAGAGCAGCCCTGGAAATGGTAGCCAGGTTGAACTCAGAGTCCAGATCATAAGGCAAGTCAGGTCCATGGGTCAAGTCAAACGAGCCAGGTCCAGGTCAAGCCAGGAAGCCAGTCTACTTGTCAGGGCCAGGTTTGGTGAGGGTGATCTGGATCAGAACAGCCCAGTGATCATTGTCTGAGGAGAAAAAACAGTTCTTGGAATGTTACAAAACAAGGAAGGAAAAAAAATTTGACCTGCAAGAACTGACTTATTGCCAACAAGATGTGAAACATTTAAGTGGCTACAAGAATGAGACCCTGGTGAGGATGACCATCTTCCTTGCTATAAGAAAGATGGTGATGAAAATGTGTGAATGGACTGCTGATGGAAAGTGATGCTCTCCTGTGCATGTTCATGTTCCCATTTGTGTTCCTCAGTTCTAAGACTGAAGTGCTAATGGGTTAAAGTATATAGGGACATTCCAAAATGAGAAGGAATGTGTTCAGTGAAGTTATTTTGGCCTTTGTTATTTCAAGTGACTCGTGTACATTGCTACCAAAGCAATAAGCCTGTAGAACAAATGAACAGTCTCGTGCAAAACTTGAGCACCATGCTAGCTCTTTTTGTGCCCAATATGAATAATATCTTATCAGTTAATAGGTTCCCCTATTCCCACAGTGTTCTCCTAAGTTACTATCCCAAACTCATTTAATGCAAATTGTGACAGTTTCTGTACTTGCTTCTGAGATTGTTTTTTATAGGACATTGACCATCACACTGCTGCAGGCCAGCATGAAATTACATCTCAGTTTGATTTTAATGGAAGTCCCCTGTGAACACAATGTTCCAACAGCCATAAACTGCACTTTCTCCACGGGCTATTTCATTGCAGACTGGCTAAAAATATTGGCGTGCTCTCCTTTGCTTTGTGCTTGCTGTCCCCAGCTAAATCCACCTCCAAATAGCAACCGTCATATGTAGATACCATAAGAAGCAGAGCTTGGTTTTGGCTGGTGATTAGTCTTAATATTTTTTATTAAGAAATTTCATGGTTTGTATGCAATTGGGGTAACTGTGGTGGACCTAACCAGGAGACTATTGTCCATCAACAAAGTAGTGATCCACAGTACAATCGACTTGAGCAAGTACAAGCTTGTGTTGTGACCAAAAGACATATGCAAGGTTAAGAAGACAGGCCCAAGATCAAGCCTGGAAAGCTAAACAACACCCAAGAACAGGGCTAGGGACAGGTGCGCCTAATACATAGCTCAGGAAGGGACTGAAGGCCCAGGACTGAACCCCTGGGCCATGGGCATGAGTGGAGGCCCCAGAAAAAGCTGGTTAGGGTGATCAGGGACTTTCAGTGCTCTCACAAATCAGTTCGACCTGCAAAAAGAGCTAAGTTGTTCTTGCTAGCGGGATGATGGGGCCCAAGTTAGTAGGCCAGGTTTACTGGGGGCTGGTGGAGCTGATCTGGCAAAGAAGAGGAAGAGAGGTTTTGGTAGGAGGCTTGCCAGGCTGGTCAAGGTTGCTTTAAACTAGATGCATTGGGCAAGAGTGGCATCGTTCCATCCCAACACACCCAGTCGGAGCGATGCAGAGGTATTCCAGCCGCTCCAGCCAATGAGCCGGCTTCATTTGGAGCTCGGCTCAGATGCCTCTATACAGACGCCCGTAGCATGGGGAACAAACAAGAGGAATTAGAGATGTGTGCACCACTAAGGGAGTATGATATAGTAGGCATCACGGAAACATGGTGGGATGGCTCCTACGACTGGAGTGTTGGAATGGAAGGTTACAGGCTCTTCAGAAAAGACAGGCCCTGCAGATGGGGAGGGGGAGTTGCTATTTATGTTAGGGATAGGCTGGAGAGTATGGAACTCTGTCTGGGAACGGGTGAGCAGTCGACAGAGAGTTTGTGGATCAGGGTTAAAGGGAGAACAGCGATGGGGGACATTACTGTGGGGATCTGTTACAGACCGCCTGATCAAGAGGAATCTGTGGATGAAGTGCTCTATAGACAGATAGGAACAGCCTCACGCTCACCGGCCCTTGTTTTCATGGGGGACTTCAATCACCCTGACATCTGTTGGAGTGAAGATACGGCCCGGCACAAGCAATCCAGGAGGTTCCTCGATTGTGTGGAAGACAACTTCCTTCTGCAAGTAATAGAGGAGCCGACAAGGAGAGGTGCCATGCTTGACCTCGTGCTCACCAACAGGGAAGGGCTGGTTGGAAATGTGACGCTCCAGGGCAGCCTTGGTTGCAGTGATCACAAGGTGGTCGAATTTGACATCCTCGGGACAGTGAGAAGAGCGTGCAGCAAGCTCACTGCCCTGGACTTCAAGAGAGCAGACTTTGGCCTCCTCAGGAACCTGCTTAGTAAGGTTCCATGGGATACAGCCCTAGAGGGCAGGGAGGCCCAAGACTGCTGGTTGTTATTCAAGGATCACCTGCTCCAAGCTCAGGAGTGTTGCATCCCAACTAGAAGGAAGTGCAGCAGGAGGGCCAGGAGACCTCCTTGGATGGATAAGGAGCTGCTCAGGAAAATTCAAAGGAAAAAAGAGGCTTCTAGAAGGTGGAAGCAGGGACAGATGGCCTGGGAAGAATACAGGGATGTTGGCCGGGAAGCTAGGGACCAGGTGAGGAAAGCTAAGGCCCAGTTAGAATTGAACTTGGCTAGGGATGTTAAGGATAGCAGGAAGGGATTCTATAGGTACGTAGCGAGTAAAAGACAGACTAGGGACAACGTAGGCCCCCTCCGGAAGCTATCAGGAGAACTGGCTACCCGGGATTTGGAGAAGGCTGAGGTTCTTAATGACTTCTTTGCCTCGGTCTTCACTGCCAAAGGCTCTGACCGCACCACCCAAGTCTTGGAAAGCGAACGCAGGGACTGTGAGAATGAAGACCCTAGGCCCACTGTAGGAGAGGATCTGGTTCGAGACCATCTTAAGAACCTAAACGTGCACAAGTACATGGGACGTGATGAAATCCATCCGTGGGTCCTGAAGGAGCTGGCGAACGAAGTGGCTAAGCCACTGGCCATCATATTTGAAAAATCATGGCAGTCAGGTGAAGTTCCCGATGACTGGAAAAAGGGAAATATAACCCCCATGACCCATGGAATTACAGACCAGTCAGTCTCACCTCTGTGCCTGGCAAACTCTTGGAGCAGATTCTCCTGGAAGGCATGCTAAGGCACATGAAAAACAAGGAGGTGGCTGGTGACAGCCAGCATGGCTTCACTAAGGGGAAATCCTGCCTGACCAATTTGGTGGCCTTCTATGATGGGGCTACAGAACTGATGGACAGGGGCAGAGCAGTTGACGTTGTCTACCTGGACTTGTGCAAAGTCTTTGACACTGTCCCACACGACATCCTTGTCTCTAAATTGGAGAGACACCAATTTGATGGGTGGACCACTCGGTGGATAAAGAACTGGCTGGATGGCCACACACAAAGAGTTGTGGTCAATGGCTCGATGTGCAGCTGGAGACCGGTAACGAGTGGTGTCCCTCAGGGATTGGTGTTGGGACTGGTCTTGTTCAACATCTTTGTCGGTGACACGGACAGTGGGATTGAGTGCGCCCTCAGCAAGTTTGCCGATGACACCAAGCTGTGTGGTTCGGTTGATACGCTGGAGGGAAGGGATGCCATCCAGAGGGACCTCGACACGCTTGTGAGGTGGGCTGATGCCAACCTGATGAAGTTTAACCATGCCAAGTGCAAGGTCCTACACCTGGGTTGGAGCAATCCCTGGCACGGCTACAGGTTGGGCAGAGAAGAGATTCAGAGCAGCCCTGCAGAGAAGGACTTGGGGGTGTTGGTTGATGAGGAAATGAACATGAGCCAGCTTCAGCGTGCGCTCGCAGCCCAGAAAGCCAACCGTATCCTGGACTGCATCAAGAGGAACGTGACCAGCAGGTCGAAGGAGGTGATCCTGCCCCTCTACTCTGCTCTCGTGAGACCTCACTTGGAGTATTGTGTGCAGTTCTGGTGTCCTCAACATAAAAAGGACATGGAACTGTTGGAACAAGTCCAGAGGAGGGCCATGAGGATGATCAGGGGACTGGAGCACCTCCCGTATGAAGACAGGCTGAGAAAGTTGGGGCTGTTGAGCCTGGAGAAGAGAAGGCTGCGTGGAGACCTCATAGCAGCCTTCCAGTATCTGAAGGGGGACTACAAGGATGCTGGGGAGGGACTATTCATCATGGACTGTAGTGATAGGACAAGGGGTAACTGGTTCAAACTGAAACAGGGGAAGTTTAGATTGGATCTAAGGAAGAAATTCTTTACTGAGAGGGTGGTGAGGCACTGGAATGGGTTGCCCAGGGAGGTTGTGAATGCTCCATCCCTGGCGGTGTTCAAGGCCAGGTTGGATGAGGCCTTGGGTGACATGGTTTAGTGTGAGGTGTCCCTGCCCATGGCAGGGGGTTGGAACTAGATGATTTTAAGGTCCTTTCCAACCCTAACTATTCTATGATTCTATGATTCTATGGTAAAATTTTGAGGAGCACTTGAAGATCTCAGAAGTAGGCAGTCATGGTGCTGGCCTGTCACATGTTCTGTGGGGAGGAGGAGGATGAAAAGGGGAAGGTTGATCACTGCTTGTTTATCACTGTATAGTGATAAACCTTTCAGTAAACTACACTGTCCTGTAGTTCATATCCACTTAATGGCTACTGGTTTCTTAAACCTAACATGGTGACACTTTTCCATTCCGAGGAAACCAAATATTTTATTCTTTCTATGCAGTGGCTTATGTAGGTGGCTAAAAAAAAAAATTCTCAAATCCATCATGCACTACAAAACATAAGATAGAAAACAAGAGCCTAGCTTCTTGGATGACTCCACAGTCAACAACAGGGTGCTGACAGCATCTGAGTTTAATGTGTGCTTTTCCCAGAGCTGTGTCAAATGCTACCATGGAAATGACTGAAATCCTCTGGCAAGGGCCACCTTTGGGCACCTGTGTTACACAACACAATGAAGGATGGACCACCTGAAGAGAGCAGGCGTTAACATCATCTCTGTGTGGGCGCAGGAGTTGGCTGCTGTGACAAAGCCAGGTGGGAGCTCCTGCTGTTCCTAGCTGGGAGCAAACACTGCTGATCCTCAGCGGTGCGCTTCTGAGCAGCGGGGCGTATGCCTGTTTCCTGTATGATGGAGCAGCCTCCAATGAGAAGACTCATTGCTATGATTTTACTAATCGTCATCACCTTATCAACAAAACTGCCTTGGACACCTCAAACTTATTTCTGAGAGCTCTGGCACCCTGACAGCATGTTTTGGGCTCATGAAAGAAAACACTGTTGCTACCAGTGGGAGAGAACCAGATGAGCTGTGTGGCTATCTCTTTTCTCTGACTTATGCTGTGTCCTCTTGTGGTTCTGTCAATAAAGATATGGCCCCCATTTCATGTAAAGAAGCCAAAAGAGATGAAACTCTGGAACACAGCACTAACATATTTATAGCTTGTTTTGCCCGTACATAAATATCCCTAGAGCTTTATGACTTAAGTGGCCGCCAATGCCACTAGCTTCATCACAACACAGACTCCAAGATTTTCATGAATTGTTGAGGATACCGGAAGACCCCCAGCTTGGTGACTGTTTAGGTAACAGTCTAGCCTGACAAGACAAGATAGCCTGTGGCTATCTGCAGTGTTAATGAAAGCTAAAGGCATTGCTTTAAATGAAGCAAACAAAAAACATCAATTTTGAGTTGCTGAGGGACACCATCTTGGACTACAGCATAAATTTAGATGTCATCCCAAAATATCATGATAGTGCAGTGCTCTGTTTTCAGGAACAAGTCCCTTCAGAAGATTCAGAGATACTCTACTACAAGAAGATACTCACCAAGAATTTTAATGGCCTTCCCAGTGATTTTGGATGACTGCTTATTAGGTCATAGGTGAACAAGAGACAAATGGGCACTTACTGAGAGCTGCACCTTTGCCCTTGATTCAAAATATATGCTGCTACATAAGAACCCCTGAGGTAAGCTTCAGATTGTGTCCTAATAAGGCCTACTGCTTTTTAGAAGCATTTGAAGTTGCTACGTATGTACCATATGGGTACCTGGTTGTCAGTTTAAATGTTTCCGGAGGCTTTTAGGATAAGAATTTACTTTTTTCTGCCAGTGCAACTGGCCATTTACATACTGAAAGGACCTACCGGCATTCAGTGCTAAATATGGGGGACCCAGACCAACCTCCTGCCTTGCTATCAGGCAGGCTTAGGAATATGATGTCCCACTGTCTGAGGAGTGACCTGTACCTTCTGGAGTGTGCTCAGGACTATGCCATCAGTCACTCTGGTACATGCCTGAAAATGTTTCACTAGCATATGGGTTTGCTGAAGAAAAGAGAGCTGTTTGGTGTCCCTTCACACATTTTGTCAAAAGGCACATACATCCTTTGGTTTATTTCTGTCACATTGCCCAATATGCTGTCCATGATCATATTAACAGTGGTGGTCAAAGCCCCTGCAAAGTGTGTTTCTGCTGCCGTGTCTTCTGTTTTAATCAAGGAATAAGTATCAGCACATTGCTGATCTGCAGACAAATTGAAGACAAACAGTATATAACCAGTGGTGAACTCTTCCCTGTAGGCTGATAGCATATATTTATGATCTTTCATATGTCTGCCAATCTTTGTATGAGCTGCAGGTATTCTCTCACACAATAGCTGTTCCTAAAATCAAGCTCCAGTGGTTTCACTAGAAACACGCACTAGAAACAGAGCCACAAAATTTATATCTCAGTGTTTAAAGTTGAAAGGGTTCTAAGCATAATTGCTGCTAAAGGTATCATTTTCTATCAACACAATAACAAGCAGCTTGGGCAGCTGCCCCAGAAACCAGTTTTCCTGTTTGCTGATATGACTGCCTGCCTGTTACGCTAAATGATTTCATGTCCACCTGGTCAACCAGGTATTTAGTGCTGGCCATGTGTAAAGGCACAGTGTGTCCCAAATGCACCCTGTGTGCCACTCATACTCTCTTCACAAAGAGCAAGCCATACATAATAACTCGCTTGCAGGTCCCTGTTGCCAGGGATCTCATAAAACAAATGCTGCATTTGCTGTGTATCAGCCTAATTCTTACATCCACTCAGTTCTACAAAAGCTTATCTTGTCAGAACAGATCACAGTGGAGTGGTCCCATGTGCTCAATCTCCTACTCTGGGCCATCAGAGCTGAGCATTTCCTCGACTGCTATTGATTTTCTCCTTTTTGCTGCCCATGCCTTTGCAGAACAGCCCCATGGAGAACTGTGTGCACAGTGTCACTGTTGTAACTGGAGGGGGACAAAATTGGTGTGCAGGAGGGGCAGCAGCTCTTGCTCTGGTGTGTTAGTCCGCCGCCCAAGAAAACTGATGGAAATCAGAGGCTGACAAGGTGCACAGGTTCACTGGCACTGAGGTTGGACCCCTCAGCGTTCATAGTTTTGCAGCAAGGGTATGGCAGATTGTTGTTCAGATCTCTCTGATCTTCCCCATTCCTGGCCATGAAAAAGTCCAGAGGTGCACACTGCCATGCTGAAACATGGAGGTGCCTCCGAAGTCTTTTCTCAACGCTAGTCTGTCCTGGGAACACTTCAAACAAATCCAGCTTTGATTTGATGTATTATTCTGAGCAGCCTTAAATGTAAGTCATCCATTTTAAAATACATCTACTTTTCTAAGTGGCAGAAAAGGCCTTCTTTCTTCCTGGGTTTTCAATTTCTTTGCACCATTTGGCCTGGGTTGTTAATTTTCCTCTTCTCAGCCAGACTGCTGTCTGGTGCCTCCTGTCCTTACCTTCTTACAGGGCAGGCTCAGGCTGTCCCTGTGCCAGGAGGCATGATAAGCACCTCTTTCTTTTAAAGCTTTTTTCTCTGACGGTGAATAACTCACAAGCCCTCCTTGATTTGCTGGCATTTCCAACTTGCCCAGCAGTGCCTTGGAAAAGTGTCCAAACATATTTTTTGCAATGTCTTGTGTGGTACTTTCAACATGTGACTTAACGATTTCCCAACCCCATTTCGAAAGCTGTCTGGCCTTTCTACAGCTGAAGTATATGGAATGTATCTTCTACATATGCGGAATATATGGCAGGCTGTGGAGTATACCAGCTATGCCTGTGACGTACATAGGAGGGGTGCCTGGAAAACTAGGGACACCGTTGCTAGCCTGGACTGTATAATTTGTTTATAAAGCTGGGTTCCCTGTACCAATTTACTTCTACCGTGTCAGTAGGGCTTATTAAAATATCAAAGATTTCCAGGGCTGCAGGTGGTGCTTCAAAATCAACTTTCTAAAGTAAAATAAGAAGCGCTTGTTCTGGTCAGTCTTTATTTCAACTCTGACAGGGTCAATGTGTGGTCAGTATACTGGCAGACAGTGCAGCTTACCACCCATGGCAGAAATGATCTCATTGTTTTGCTGCTGGTTAGAATACATCAGTAGATGTCCTGGTCTTGGGAGGCTTCTATGCAACTGTTAAATTCCTGCGGTGAGCCTCCCACATCACCAGCAACTGCTTTTTCCTTCCTTTCCTTTCTAAAGTGATGAACTTCTCAATTTCATAGTCTGCCATTATTTAGAATCCCTTTTTGAGGTTCTTCCACATGAAAGGTCCCTTCAGTTGATTTGTGGCTGTGATCTATTGAGTGATATTTGGGTATCCCTTTTCACAATCTTAGCTACTTTGAAAATTTCATCCATGAATGCTTTTAACCCTCCTCAAATCTCTTTTTAATTCCAGACACCTTCACATGTCCTTTCTTTTTGATGAAAGGTGAAAATTCTTTGATTTTAATTTAATTTAAATTTTTAAATTTAATCCCCACAAAGTTTAAATATTTCACTTCCACAGGCTTTGTGGCTGTGATAGTTATGAGACTGTGATAGTTCTACAGTTATAGGTTATAGCTCCTTATAAACCCTGAAAATATATTAATGTAGCAAAAATTGTTGTGCACTATAAATATCTCTGCATCTTGCCTTTGAGTGCCCTGTTAAAGTGCTCTGTGATGGAGACTTTTAATTTGTTATAGTAACAATGCGGTGAATATGAGGCAGCTGTAAAAGGTTTTTTGGAACACCAGCTTAAAACATCTTTTCCCAGTCAGTCATAACTTCTGAGGTGCTGTGCCCTTGGTAAAAATGGTTCTAAACCAGCCCTGGCTGTTGTGCAGTGGCCTGCACAACATACCTGTCACCCTGAAGATGCACTAAAGACCAACCTTGCGTCTGGAAAACTGGCACATCCACCAAGGCTGCCGCTGTGCCTCCATCTGTGTCACAATCCCCTTGTTTTATCTTATGCTTTCCTGCTGCCTCTTGTAAGCTATAAGCATTTAAGCTTTAAGGGTTTGCTAGTCACACTGCCACTTGGCTTTTCTTTGGTGAGGGGATTTGCCCTTTTGCTACTTCAAATGACTTATACCCCCAAAGCTTCCCATTTTCCCAGTAGTCTCCTAACAGGAGCTGTGGCATGGATGTGTCTATCAGCACACCACTACTACACACATTAAGAAATGAAACACTGAACAAGGTTTAACACATACACAGACAAATTTTATTAATGGAGTATGAGGAATAATGATTGTTGGCCAGGGTTCTTCAGCTCCAGCACTGATGAAGTCTCTCCTCTATACACCTTGTGGTCTTTTCCTATCAGAGATCTTTCACTGGAGTTTATAATGGGTATGACTACAAGACATCAGAGTTCCTCCCATTTCTTGAAACTGATTTACGAAGAAACAGCTGTAGTAAGATGGAATCTTCTTCTCTCCCTTTGTTGTTTAGGGTGAGTATTCTTCCTTTTGTGTCTGACAAGGTACCTTCACAGGAGTCAGTGGATTCTGTATGCAGCGTTGGGCGAGCTACACTGATTCACAAGAAAATTTTTGACTTTGGTGGGAGGTAAAATTAAAGTATTCCCAAATTACAAGCCACAGCAGAGATTATAGTCCATAAACGATGTGTTTAGGAGGGACGTTAAAGACATGACTTGAAGCCCATTATGTTATTTCTTTTCACACTCCACCACAGTCAAGCTTAATCCGACAACTTCATAACTGATATTGCAGTTGAATACATACTATACTGCACTGAGATGGTCTGGTTTGCTCTTTTGATGCTGTGTTAGCTGATAATCCATAAGCATACTTAAGTTATCCCATTTGTTCTCCCAAACTAGTATCCTAATGACTTGGATAATGAAATACTCAAGTTCTATTTTTGGCTCAGCAAATGTTTTAAAGCATAACAACACGAAGAAATGACAACAGCCAAAAGTTATAATTCTGTTTTTCTTTCTTATTTTTAATATTAATTTGATGCTAATTTTTAATATGGATCATTCTTTCTTTTAAATATGATCATTTAATAGACTAGTAAATTCATAAATATCTGTGGTTTTAATTTAGATCATTAGCATATATCCAGACCATGTTTATTTTGTCAGACCATTTGTGATTAACAAAAATCTTTGCAATAAGCAAGGTGAAAGTGTTTCTAACAGTAGGTATCTTTTGGAGTGTGACATGCAGAAAAAGCTTTTTAGCCATGTGTTTCATTCCCTTTTCTTACATTTTCTGACTGACACAATCTCAGTCCCTGCAGAATGATGAAAATAGCCTTTGAAATTTGATTGTTCAAATGAAAAATGAGATTCTATTTTTTCACTTCCCAGCTGCCATATTAAAATCAGTTAAGATCAAGAATGAAAGAACGTTGCTACAGTTCTGTATTTACTTTTCAATGACCACTCTTGACAGTTTGCTACACAGTCAAAAGGCTCAATATGTATGTAAGTGGGACATTTTTTAACTTCACTTTCTTGCCTGAAATGGCTTGTCTAAGTCTGCAGTGGAACAGTGAAAATATGTATTGATTCCAGGCAAAAACTTTATCCATTCTGAGAAGAAATTCAAAGGTTGAGTCTGAGATTTTATCATGTTATGTTTTTTTATGATATTCAATGACACAGATATTGTAATGCAATCACACTAGTAGAAGAACAACAGTGACACGTGATTTTTATTCAAATTCATTTAAATTTCTCATTTTTTTATTATGAATCAATTTAATCACAAATATTTACAAATTATTTCACTTCCATACAAAATATTTCTTACTGAAATGGAGTGCCAGTAGGCGATATGTATGCATCCTTTCAGTATATAAAGGGGACTTGTGAAAAAGATGGTGAGAGACAGAGTTTTTACCAAAGCCTGTAGTGACAGGACAAGGAGCAATGGCTTTAAACTGAAAAGAGGAAGGTTTAGGTTGGACATAAGGAAGAATATCTTTATGATAAGGGTGGTGAGACACTGGGAGGCTGCCCAGAGATGTTGTGAATGCCCCATCACTGGAACAGTTCAAGTTCTGGTTGGATGGGGCTTCCAGCAACCTGGTTGCTAGCGGAAGATGTTCTTGACGTTGGCAGGGGAGTTGGACTAGATAATCTTTAAAGGTGCCTTCCAACCCAAACCATTCTGTCATTCTGTTCTCTAAACTGGAAAAATCTCAGTCATATTCACATAAATTAAATTCTCTTTAAGTTTTCAAAATATCAATGAAAATGTCCATAAGGAAGAAGATTAAAAATAATAACATTACAAAATACTGCTAAAGCAGCTGGTAAATGAAAAAGGAAAGTAACAAAAAAGCAATTAGGAGAATGTAAAGGAAGTTGTGGTAACAGTTAAGAACATTCATTTTGCAAAAAGAACAGGAGCTGGAACATGTAGATTTTAGGAACAGAGAATAATTTATTATCAGAGTTGGAGAAGTGTTAAGAAGGCACTTAAAAAAATGCATCTTCTCATTATGATCTCAGAAAGCACTGTAGACAAGTGGTTAAAAAGACACTGAGAGACTGGGTATGACAGACTTAAATCCTGGTAAAAGTGTCTCAGTTATTAGGTAAAAGAGAGATATGTGATTCTTTTCTGGCAGTGCACATAGCAGTGCCACTATTTGGCTTTGTGCCAGGTAACACACTATGATCTATGTATCTCTGTTAGGCTGCATGCTGTTTAATTTACACAGCCAAGCACCATCTTTTTCCAAGCTTAAAGCAGATAAATTTAGATCCTTGCCTCCATACCTTAGTAAACTTTTGGTGAAAATAAGTACATGATGTCTGGTGTTCCTGAATTCCACATCCTCCTTTGGTATCTTGCTTCTCAATCATACCCCCGACTCAAACCAGAAGACAGTTTCAACCCAGAGCTAAAGATATTTTGTAAGTAAAAACATCAAGTGTGTCCTGCTGCTGTTCACAAATAGGCAACAACTGGCATATTAGCATGGAGTTAACATGAAGTCTGCCAAAGCTAAGCATGAATACAAATACTCACTGTATGAGCAAGCTGATTTCTGTGTCTTGTTAGTTTTTGCCATTTCCTAGTCTTCTGTTTGAAAAGTTCCAGTCATTTCAACCTATGGCCTCTTGCTGCTCATTGACCTGGGCACCACACAGCTGGAGAGGACACAATCAGGTCAAGGATGAAGGAGAGGGAAGTGTGGCCTCAGGTACCATCCTTCTCAATCGTGATCAAGAGGAAGGCCTTTGGTAAGACAAAACACATCTGGTACAGCAGAACATAGAATCATGTAATTATGTAGATTGGAGGGACCTCCAAAGGTCTTTAATCCAACACCCAGCTTAAAGCAGGCCTAATTTGACCAGGCTTCTCAGAGACTAGCCAAGTATTGAAAACCTCTGAAGATGGAGATTCCACAACCTCATGGAACAACCTATTCCTGTAATTGACCACTCTCATGATTTACAAAAAGATAAATCCTTATATTTAACCTGAATTTTTCATGATCTGACTTGTGTCTGTTGACTTACATCTCATCACCGTACACCTCTGAGTAAAGCCTAGCTCTATCTTCCCCCTATCCTGTTGTTGAATAGCTGATAAAGGTCCCTCTTTAGTTTTCTCTTTTTAAGCCTGAAGAGGCCCAGTTCTCTCAATTCTCTTTGTATGTCTTATGTTCCAGCTGTTTCACCATCTTTACTGCCTTCCATTGGACTTCGCCAGTATATCCCTATCTCTCTTGTAACAGCGAGCCCAAAACAAGACACAGCACTTCAGATATGATCTTACAAATCCTGAGTAAAGGGAAACAATCGCTTCCCTGGACTTGCTGGTTACAGTCTTGCTAATACAACCCAGGATGTGATTGGCCTTTGTTGTAAGGGTGCACGGCTAACTCAGACTCAACTTGTCTATCAGAACCACCAGATCCTTTCTGGAAATGTGGTTCCTTAATAGCTGTCCTCCAGCCTGTACTGTTACAAGGATGAACTATCTGTTATCTTCAGAAAGCTTTGATTTCTTTGATCACGGCATTTCAGTCAATGATCAGGGTCTACTATGACCCGATCTTCATTGATGGTATCCACCTGTCTTCACAAAATTTTATTGCAAATATGCAACACTTCACAGAGTTTTTGATCCCAACAATTCTACTAGAAATAAGTGGCACACTTAAATTTTAATCCCAGCCTTGTAGCTGGTGGACCTGGGGAGACGGAGCTGCAATAGCCTCACTTTAGCTAATTTGGTCCTTCATTCAAAACTTGAAAGACTTTGTTTCTAGTCTCATGCTTGGATCTCTTATTTTGGTTACTCTGAATTGTCTAAGACAGGCCAGTGAGCAACACATTTGCTTGAGATACAGAAAACACAGATTAGTACACCTTAATTTCTATGTAAGAAAAACAATCTTAGCATTTAAGCCAGTCAGTGACAGGTGTTTCTTTTACTGGTTATGCTAAGGCTATTCCGGTATGAACAATGTTTCTGAGACCTAAGTTGCAAAGTTCCAATATTTGACAGTAAAGACTTACTAGATTTTGATGTGAATTTTCTTGCTAATTCCTTCAGATGGTTCTGCCCTCCTGATCAGTATTGCCACAAACGAATATCTATTTGGTGAGATATTATGGTTAATTTAATGACTAAACTGATTTAATCTGTTCCCTCTAAGGCAATCTATTTACTAGAACATTCTTTTACCATCTTCCCCATTCCTCAGCAGTATCTTCATTCATGTAAATGAGTAAAAATAGAAAATTGTCACATGGGAAGGCAGCTACTTATCGTATCTTCATGGAGTACCCGCTACCCTGTGGTGGTGATGACTCCTCCAAGAATGCAGTTATAGCTGTTTGACCCCACCTAGAGGCTTAAAGATCTTATGACAGGAGCTGATTGTGTGTCAAAACCAGGCAATGTTTTAAAGGATTCTAGAAAAAAATAAACCTTTTAAAAGAATTGGTCCTTCCCTAAAATGGTACGAAGGAGCATTGTGTCACAGAATATAGTGGACAGGAATTGTTCCAGTGTAAGTAAGAAATCTGGCCACTTATGGAAATGTGTTGGGAGTTTCTTCTCCATTTCTCTCAGAAATGGAGTTCATCACCATTATGTTTTTCTAGCCACTATACACCCAGCAGCAGTGTTCTTTTGTTTACACAGGCTCATGTGTACAGCTGCGTATTGATGGTGCTTGGCTGATCTGTATGTCATAAGAATTATTTGTGACAGCAGTGCTTTTTCTTACTAAATATGTCATTATTTCTGAAATATTCAGCAGTTCTCTGCCCATATTTGCAGTTCAGCTGTTTGTGAAGTTATGTATGACCTGAATTACTTCTATTTTATGTTTAGAAATGTCAATTTAAGTCTTCTGTTAGTAGAGCAATAATTTTGAGAGCAAAGCCTTTGACATAACCCCCTTATTGTCTTTTAATGATTTTTCCTGAGTTGTTATTTGCCTAAGGAACATACTGTACAGCTACGTGGCAGTCTGGATACATTTTTAAATGAGATATAAGGGACGCCAAGATAAGTTCAAGTATGAGTTCACAAAGTAGTAATGTTATGTTAATTATTGCCCACATAATTGTTGTAGTAACTATCATTCTATTTGTTGGTCTGAAAACAGACACAAACCTGTACGCTTGGTTTCAAACCTTTCCCCTCACTGTTTAAAAGCATGCCATCTATCTAGCTACAACCTAGTCACACTGATATCGCCAAGGAAAGCAGAAGCCATCACAGTGAAATGTTCTAAGTAAGTACCCTAAGTAAGTGCCCTGTTCTAACACTCTCCCACCAAAGGAGGCTGTTTCCTCCCAAAGTAGTGAATCCTTCTGAACTACCATCCACAACTGCCATTTTCATGTGGTTTTAATTGACAGAAGGGTAGCAGAGAATAAAAACCTTATTTTAGGGGATGCAATGAACAAATACTGGACAGTTTAGTTATTAGTCAAAGTCAATACATGTGTACAAACTCCTTTTGCATGTCTTCATGAATTATGTTGTACAATAAAATACGTCAAGTGTTGCCATGGACATTTTTCCTCTGGTGATTAGTTAACTGACTCAAGTGAGAAGTTTGAGGAGGATTTATTTATTTATTTTTTTAATGACAAGTTTTAAAATACTTCTTCTAAACATTTCACCAGTGCTTCACAAATTTGCTGCATGTAAAAACAATGAATAAATTTATGGAGCACTTCTGTTTCCACAGTGTTCAATTATTAGTGTTTTTCTCCTGAAGGTAATATGCACGGGAGATCTATGGAGCAGATGAAAATATGAGTAGGCATATCCACACTAATTCTCATCTACCTAATGAAGGTAATGAGAGTAATGAAGACATGACACGTTATATCTCAGATGCCCTAGTGCAAACTTACCTTCAGGAGGGGTCTAACTGATACTGGGACCTGATACACCTCAAATACAGCATATTCTGTTCTGATAACTTGTAGGGAGAAATATAATCAAACTACAGTCAGGATACAGAGTCAGGGTGTCAACATCTTAGACTGCTGCAG
Organism: Psittacula echo; assembly: GCF_963264785.1. Taxonomy (NCBI): domain Eukaryota; kingdom Metazoa; phylum Chordata; class Aves; order Psittaciformes; family Psittacidae; genus Psittacula; species Psittacula echo. The sequence continues at coordinate 86,680,879 of NC_137737.1, read as the reverse complement.
AAAGGTCTCATCTGCAAGAATAAAATTCTTGTCACTGTGTATTACTCTTCTTCAAGCTAGAAAGAACGATCCTAGAATCCTAGAATCATAGAATCATAGAATAGTTAGGATTGGAAAGGACCTTAAGATCATCTAGTTCCAACCCCCTGCCATGGGCAGGGACACCCCACACTAAACCATGCCATCCAAGGCTCTGCCAAATCTGGCCTTGAACACCGCCAGGGATGGAGCATTCACAACTTCCCTGGGCAACCCATTCCAGTGCCTCACCACCCTCTCAGTAAAGAATTTCTTCCTTAGATCCAATCTAAACTTCCCCTGTTTAAGTTTGAACCCGTTACCCCTTGTCCTGTCACTACAGTCCCTGATGAATAGTCCATCCCCAGCATCCTTGTAGTCCCCCTTCAGATACTGGAAGGCTGCTATGAGGTCTTGCTTCAGGTGCAACTATCCACACTGCTAATGTACATTTCTTGATGGTGTTGTCACATCTACAAGATGCATGCTGGGATTAAAGTTTAACTGTTAAGGGGTAGAACATTAACATTTCCTACCAACTCAGTAGGTCTTTTTTCATGATTTATACTGAGCAGACATTGATGGAGTCACAGCAGTCTCTGGGTGAATTTAGTATACTTCTGTCTCCCTTACTATCCTAAAAAATAGTTCTTTGGTTAAACAATTTACAGTTAACTAAAAATGGAAAAGAAAACAAGAGAAAAGTCTGTGTTCCAAAATGTACTCTTCTCCTGTATGTCTTAATATATGTCTGTATTTCGTTTTGCAGCATGTAATGTTAGAAATGTCAGTGTTCTTTGAAACTAAAGTCCATATGGAAGTATTATTGTAAAGTTTTCTTGTTTTTGTTTTTTTTTTTTTTTTTTAATAGTATAATATAAGGTTAAGAAAATTCCACTTCTCAACATCAGTTAAATCTTCTTCATATTTGAGTCACATACTGGAAGGGAACTTTGATGTTATACTCAAGGACAGAATCACAATAATTATTCCTTAGAGATGATGAACGCCCAAAGGTAATGTCATAACTACATTACACCATTCTAGAAATAAGTCACATCATCTTCAACAGTGCTATTGAGGAAACAAAAAGTGAGACAAGGAAAAATACTGCTTTCCATTTTCAGACATGTTTTAGGAACAGACAACAGCAGATACATAGAAAAATGTGTATTTATGCATAACATCTTATACTAAGGACAATGCTTTCTCTGCTTGTACAAACATATAAATGTCTTTCACTGAAGTATGGATAAGTGCTCCTTCAGTGTTTTTACTGTATCACTTCTGAGCCCCAAACTTCTACTTTGTGAAAACCAGAAATATTTTTTTTATTATCACTAATTTTGATTCCTTATTTCATGTGACATTATTATACTGACAGGCTACAGCACTGGTCTCTGTTTCTACTTTGAAGAGCTGGATCTCTTAATTCGGCTAAAAGTGAGGTAATTATACTTAAGCATGAGAAGAAGAAGGAGAGACTTGCTAATTGGCAGCTGAATTCCAGTAGTGGTATTTCTTAACCTTTAAAATGAGATTTGAGTTGTAAGTTCATTAACGTTATTAATGTGAAATGAAGCAACATGTGTCTGTATACTACATGTGTCTACTGAATAATCTTAACCAACAATGTTTCATGATATTTTAATAGGAACAGAAAATATCTTGTGTGCAGCAGAGGGAGGCTTTACGTCCCTCACAGAATAGATAAGAAGGGTAAGGAAATCCAGATTATATGATGACAACAGAAGAAACGGGTAGCTGTACCTTCTTACTTTTCTACTGCAATACACCACCAATTTTCAGATTATAAGAACCCTTATAGACAAAGAGGAAAAATAGGATAGGATCCTGCAAACAGACCAGAAAATATTTTGTGCCAACAACTACCAATACAAGAAACCCTTTATGCAGAGCTAGAGCACTTCTATTGCCATGTGAGATTACATAATATGCACATTCATATTTAAGGAACTAATATATATACTTATATAAACCATACATAGATATGCATACATGCCTGTCTCAGAGCCAAGTACAAGGAGCAGTTTACTGTGCAGTTATATGACATGGTTGGAAGGACTTTTAAGCAGCATAGTTTAATGTGATACACGTTTCCATGATGGTTTCTTGCTTTTTAGCCTCCCCTTGGCTTTAGGAGTTCGCAGATACTGGAAACTATAGGAAACAGTTAACACACAAAAAGTTGCATGACTGTGCCCTCATCTTCATGCTCAGGAGGCAGATCACTATATAAGAATGCTGCTGCTATATGTTTTAAAGCATAAAGAAGCTGAACACATGTATGTATTATTATTTGACCAGAAAGATTTGGTCTGCAATGAAAAATGTCTAAAGAAAATGGGAAGATAATAACACTGACAAATAGTGGAAGAGGATAGTCTGTCCTAAAGGAACTGGAGGATTACAACTGGCCAATACTTTCAGCTACCTACATCTTGCAGGATATGCAGACTTACCTGTACAACTTAAATATACAGTGCTGAAGGTTTGTCTGGGAAGGAAAACATCTTGATTGCTCCTTAGAAAAATAAGACTTGGAAGATTTGAAATGACCTACCATTCTGTGGTTGTTGCTAAGGAAAGGGGGAGATGCTTGGTCTCAATCAGTGGGTTAATTGGAGTACAGGAATGGGTAGTGAATCAGCAGAAGAGAAATTTGCTGCTTTATCTATGTGAAGAGGAGGGAGTGTTAAGAATAGACATAAACTTACTGGAGAGTATCTTACTGAAACGGACTCTGAAGACATTTATTATTGTAGGAATTGAAGCATAAGACATGGAAGAATATCCTTTGAGGGGATATCAAGATAGGAAGTGCTAAGTTGTTATAAAAAGTTTGTCTTCATATACACAAAGGAACAATGGTGGTGGTGGGGAACCCAAATAATACCATGACAGACTACTCCCAGGCTTATCACAGGTGAGTAATCGCCAATGAAAGGCACATCTCCACAAACACGAAAGAGCACAGAAGCAACATGACAGGCAAGTTACTGACAAGCTGTGGTGGGTTGACTCCAGCCAACAGCCAACTCTTACCAAGCCACTCACTCACTTCCACCACTCAGTGGGATAGGGAGCTAACATTAAAACACCTTTCCTTTCCCTTTTCTCAGGCTCAATTTCATTCCTCCACTCCCAGCTCCTCTACCCACACCCAGAGCAGCAGGAATGAAGCTCACCTTGCAGAAGGTGTCCCTGCAGCCCCACTGCTGCCAAAATCTTGACATCTGCACCCAATGTACAGTTCAATGGCAAGGGAACAGAGCCCCTGCACCAGGTGCTTCCAGGTCTGTCACTGGAGTCCACTCTACTCTATGGTCTGGGAGTAATGTCCATCACCATGAGGCAAATTTCCCACATGTAGAAGGGACTGATACTTTTGACATGTGTCCCATGTAGTAGAATTATTCACCAAAGATTTAGATGACTGTGAGGGAAAAATCTTGGGACAACTCAAGTAATTAAATTGAGAATAATCTAGCTTATTGTCAAAAATGAGATGTAAATTGCCTCTTGTGGGTGAAATTGGTTTATTTGAATAAAATGCACACAGGGTCTTTTGAAAGCAGGTACCCCACCACAAATGGAGATCTGAGCTGTGACAGCCATGAAGCCGATAGAGGCCAGAGAGAAACAAGCTAAGGCTGGGTTCTCTTCAAACTGCCCTGTGGAATTTGAGGAATCCAGTAAACAGCTGCCGTATGATTTCCTCAGCTTACAGAAAGAATTTCAGCCTTTATGGAGTCAGGTACCAGGGCTCCAATTTGTAAAGGAGAAAACAGGAGCACTTAGGAGGGACAAAACACACAGATTTCAGCCCCATTATCCAATGAAGGATTTGATGCTTTCAAGTGCCCTCCTAGCTTCTGTGTCTATACCCAACCCTGAATGGAACTTAACCCTGTAAGTGATGAGGGCAATATACATGTCAATACTGTCACTAGTGCTCACAGTGCCTCAGCAAACCCCTTGCATGGAATCTGGCCATGCTCCCAGGAGTGGTGGGTACTGTCTCTGAACTCAGAGGACACTGCAAAGGAGGTGGGACCCTACAGCCACACTCCCAGGTCTGCCCTGGATGAGCACCATCTGTGCACTCCCAGGGTGTAGAGGGGTCCATCTTGATGTGAATCCTGCTGCTGTGCTTGTCTCCAGCCTGGATATGACCTTGGCTTTGCTCTGAACCTGACTGTAACCTCAGTGTTGGTCAAGGCAGGGCTGTATATGTGCCCACTGGGAACATATGCTCAGCCCCACTGCTGTTGGATGTGGAGGGCTGGAGCTATGGCTGCAGTGCCTCTGCTGGGCTGCCAGATGTGGCAGCTTCTGTCAGTACCCATGCGTTGGGCTGTCACTGCTCTCTGTGACTCACCAGAATTCCTCTGTGCTCCTGGTGCCACCTTGCAGTCAGTTCACCTTCTCAGGGTGGTCCAGAGATCTGGTCCTCTCCTTATCCCCACTGCGCGCAAATTAAGTCATCCTCTGCATCCAATCCAGAGTAAAGCAAAGAGTGGCTAGGGGAAGAAAGCCGAGGACACAGCAAAAAATAGTTTACCTAAGTCTCTATATGGTCTCTATACAGTGGTGTAGAGATGACTTTCCTTTATTCAAGGCAATTGCTCTATGGGAAGACCTCTTATATGCTGAGAAACCCTTGCAACAAATCCCAGCACATCTAGCATGAAAGCACAGCTCTGCTGAGCAGACCTCTCACTACTCTGCTTTCTATCCTGTCGGTTACAAAATAATGAGGTAGCAGGATAAGAGATGGTTGACATGGGGACTTGAAGTGACTCGGTCTCCAGCTGTGAGCATCTTGCTGACTGACAGCTTAAATGGGAGTTCAAGCACACAGATGACAGCAAACAGTGTGATAGTAAGAAGAAAGACAGCTGGAAGATAGGAGGCAGGGGGAGGACGAGCAGCTTTTTTAGAGCTGTTCAGACCCCGACTGTACCTGAGCTTCCCACTGCAGCTGTCTCAGGAACTGGCCGAGAGACCAGGGCTTCCTCACCAGTGCAAATCATGAGAGGAATAGATACCTCTTTCTGATACACAGGTACCCTTTTGATAAGTGTTCAGACTGAGCTTTCAATACCTATAGCCCATATCTTCTCCTGCAGTTAGGAAAGACACACAGACCATCCTTTTTCGCTGATACTGTCAACAGAAGGGTCAGTAAGATAGGTTGAGGCTGACTGACTGCAACTGAATGTTCCCTTTGGAGTTTTCAATAAAAATTGCAGTGAATCCCTCACCCATACCCGCCCCAGAAAACCCAGCAGATGTCTCTAGATTCAGTCCTAATGATGCTCCCACCTGTAAGCAATGAGGGTAGAAGCTGTTTTAGTGTCTAAATCATATTCCAAAGGAGCTCAGATGCAGCCACAATGCTTGCTTTTTTCCCATTCCTGCTGTGAAATTGCATTAAAAACCCCTAGAAATACACTTTCTATTACTGCTTTTTCATGCAATCAGATTCTGTACTTAGTAGAGGGATGTTATTTACCTGTCATGATAAAGACAAGTTAAGGTTTGTATTAAGAAGTTCTGGAGACATTCTTTCTAAATCTCTGAACTCCATGTGATGGTGTTTAGGGGCTCCTGACTTCAGTGTGACAGTGTTGCATAATTAGGATTGACAACCCATAACTGAAAATTGTGATTTTTTTTTAAAGACTGGCATCTAATTACTAAATAAGAGAAAGTGCTGGCAATCTCACTGGTAATTTGTATATAGAACTAGAATAGAAAACATACTTAAAAGGAATACTGGGAGAAGCTGTCCTGTCCTTTCATCATTTCTTTAGATATTGGCAGTCTAAAAACAGCCTCTTTTCCCCCAGTTATATAATTAGAGGAATTCATACATTTGCATTCAGGAAAGCAGTCACTTTCAAATGTGTTCTACAAAGCCATTTTATGAAAAGAGCCATTTCCAAATCATGCTGTTCTCCTAAGTGCGCTAAAGCGTAAAGTGTAATTAGACTTCTTGCCTTAGAATTCAGTGGGAAATGTTTCAAAGAAATCAGCTCTCCTTAAAGCATGAGTCATTGGCTGGCTGGGGGCCTGAAGTGCCACAGTCCTCTCTCCCTTTGTTAAAAGGGTTGCTTGTATACGGACTTGCCACTACAAAAAAATAGACATGTTTTGCTGGTGGGATTCCCACATGTCTGCAGAGAGATGCTGAGAGTCTGTTCTTGTCTCTCTTTGTAGGAGTCTTGTTCTCATTACAGGAAGGACCAGCAGAAGAAGAAGCTGCCTCTTCTCATGCTCTTTGCTGTCAAAAGAAGCACTGGGAAATTCAAAGAGGGACTTTCTGTTTTGTCAGTTGGGAGGAGGATCAGCAGTGAAAGTCCTTTCAGCTGAGTGTCAAAGTGAGATATGTATGGATCTGCTCTGTGGCTCATTGAGCAGGTGCTGTTTGATATGTAAAGCAGACAGGGGTAGACCATATTCCGTGAAAGCCACATCTTTAAGCAATTTGTAGCCTTTGAATGTATGTGAACTTCCAATTTCCCATTCCAGAGTATTACCATTTGAATGTAATTGGGCACCCTTTAGAGACAAAAAAGTCTTCTTTTTACATATGTAGTGACTGTAGTAATTCCTTCATCTGCAGGACTAAAGCTTTTAAAAGAAACATTTATAAGAAGGACTTTTTCTTCTGGTTTGTTTTGTGTTTTGGTTTGTTGTTTTTTTTTTTTTCCTGCTTATTTCCAGGTTGGGGAAATGGTATTTTGGCACATCTGTCTTAAAACCTTGGTGATGTGTGCATGTGCCTTTTCAAGATTTGAGCCTGTTTTATTTACAGGAGAAATAATGTGTGCCCAGAGAATGCATGAAGATGGCTTTCATATAACTAAACTAAGGAGACTATTTTGTAATGACATTTTGATTTTCTCAAGAAAGAGAAGTTCAGTATTTTCATGAAGTGGAACACTCACTAACCAACTGTATGGTAAATTTTGTATCAAAGATACACAATCCTCATGTTGCTCTTTAGCTCTGACAAAGTGCTTTTTGCACCATTAAAGTTGAGATCTGCTGAGTGCTTATTTATTTAAAATAATCTGTGAGCATTTTCTGTAGCTGACTGAGCATGGCTTTAATAGTCTTTTACCAGACAGTTTAAATGGAGTCTGCAGAATATATAGAAGGGAAGCATGTTGTAGAAAGACAATGGAGTGTATATGTGCACTCAATATTTCCATTCTATTCAGCTGTTAGCTTTATTATCTATACTATCAGAGTCTGTATTTTTGTGCTATTTCTTATTCAAAACATTACCCATTTTTTTTAAAGTGTTTTGCCATTCAGTGAGCAATTCTGACTGGCTCTACAGCTTAAGACAAGTTACCAGCTGCTTCTGGCAACTAGTTGTACTCTTACTTATTACAGTCTTAATGAATGTAATACACACTAATCACAGTATTACTTTAGCTTTTGAATCAGCCTAATAAGCTTTATGCCATTGAGGATTTTGCCTTTTGTCAGATCAAATTTTATAGGCTATTCAGAGTTTCTGAAGCAGGGTTATTATTGGTGAAATCCTGGTTTTCTTCCAGTCAGCTGGCGTTTTCCCTGAAGCTAAGATGACAATCAGCTTCCTTTGAGTAGTTTATCAGTTTTGAGGGATGGTTCTAAGATGAAAGGGCTTGAACATTTCAAATTCAGTGTTGATCCTTTCAAGAAACTGGTGGTCAGATTGAACTTGTGGGGGCATTAAGAAAAGGAGAAGCATCAGAAGTGAGCAGATAGAAGCCTCTCTCTATTTAAAAAACCCTCTGAAACTATTCCACTGAAAAGAAGCCCCTGAACCATTTGTGCCAAAACTAATTGATTTGATTAATTTGAAATAATTTGATGCTAACTACTGCAACGCTCCACCCAGAAGGCTGCCTTGCATTCTTCTTTCATGTTAATCTCCAAGCCAAGGCAGTTGTCCTGACCTTACAGCACCAGGCATCCCTAGAGCGAAACACCATATGAGATCAGGGTGCACAGACATCCTTGTCCCTGGCAGCTGTCCTTAGCCACCACTTCCAGAGCTCCCCTGTTTTCAGACTGGAGCTAAGGCAGAGCTGCCTTTGGAAGGTGGTCCAAGGCAGGACTGCAGAGGATTTTTCTCTGATGTATGTTTGTCATGGTTACAGTAAACAACTACATAAGTTACACCCTGCTTCTCTGACCTCAGGTGACTGCGAGGAAGACAGGTGTGTCATGTATTTGTGACTCTTTACCTTAGTCATAGCACTTAGCATAAGATAAAGTAGCTGGCTGTATACGACAAAACTTGATAAAGATGATCAGAGACCTGTAACATATGACTTGAGGAAGCATATGATGTTAGGGGCTCTGACAAAAATGAGACTGGTGGATGATTCTATTGTTCCCTGCGTCTTAGTAGGCAGTTACAAAGATGATGGAACACTTCTTGTTAGAGCTAGACACTAAAAAAGGAAACTGTCCTAGAGGCAGCATGCAAGGGCTTTGCAGTTTCCTTTGCCCAGCAGCTGGAACCCTGCTCTAGGACCACTATCATTCCATGCTGATCCCTTGTATAGTCAGAATTGATGGCTCAGCTGGCTTATATCAAGGCATACCACAATGTCTCTGTCAGCAGACAGATTTCACAATGAGAGGTCCATGCCAGCGCTGCCCTATTCTGCTTTATCCAGCTCCCTGGAAGAGTTTGAGATCCTTTCACCACACAGTTACTCCAAATGGAAAGGATGGCAGCAGCCTTTATACCAGGTCTTTTTTGAGCTGTGGCTTTTTCATTGCCCATGGCAAGTATGACAGGCAACAGAAGTAAGGCAGCACATGTCCAATGCAGTGACTCTTCCTGCAGAGGCCACCTAACCAGGGGTGACTTAGCCTGTGCTACACTTGACTCTCGGTGTGTGTTCCCAGGCCAGCCTGTGAAGTACTTACCTTAGGGGTAGGGTGGCCTTGTGTGTACCAGCTAGGGTTATTGCTCCTGCATTCCTACATTTAGCCTGGAGACCCTTCTGCTTATTGTTGCTATGCTGAAGCATGCTCCCAACCTGCTTGCGGCTGTGTAGCCTCTTTGGTGCATGTCTTGCATGATCCAAATCTTGCTCCTTCGTATGATTCAAAGGTTTCCCTCTTTGTAGGCACCCTCTGCAGGGTAAATGAGTCTTCTGTATGAGCAGTACCTGTAACATGCCAGTGCTACAGAGTCTTTGCAAAAATGAGTTACCTATTGGAAGGAAACATCCTGGGGGCATGAGACGATGCCAGTGTCATGTTGCCTTTGGAGTATGTTCTGAAGAACAGGCATGCTTTACCATCAAATATTTACAGATGAAAGTCAAAGTCATAGCCCAATGACTGGAGACACCCCAGAAGGCACTGTCAGGGCCAAGCAGATCCAGCATTTCACAGAGGACCCTCACAAGGCTTGAAAATGTGCTTCAAAGCCAAACATGCTGTTGCTGCTTGGGGAATTTAGCCTTCTATATGTTGCCAGGCATGACTAAAGCATGAAGTAGTAAAAAAGTTATGCAACTGTTTGCTTTTCACTGTAAACTCTTAGACCCATTGTTTGCATAGACTATTAACATCCTTAAAATCACCGTGTACCTGTTGTCTGATTCTTTGTAGAAGTATTAGTATTAGTATTAGTATCTAACCAAGCCATCTACATTTCTGCTTTTGGGCCTGGGCACAAATGCCTTAAGGCTGAAACTGTTATGCAATTAATAAGTTCCTTAGTAGCCTTGACATGCCTGATGGAAAATTCCCAAAGGCTGTTTCTCCTACGTAATCTGCCAGTGGAATCCATTGCTATGACATGATAAGAGATGATGCCACACAAAGTGGCACATTACAATATCATATCTCTGTGTCAAGAATTCATATCTTGAAGGTCATATCCTTCTTGTATCTGATCTGAGGCAAATGGAGCAAGCTCAAACCAAAAAAAAATTGGTAAAATAATTCCACAACAACCAGTGACTTTGTAATTAACCCCATTGTTCGAATGTTCAAGTAGAATTCCTGTTGCAAACCTCTTGACTGTTTCAGTTTTGACAGTTCAACAGCTGCACTGTTCCTTTCTCATGCTGCTTTATGTGCTTCAGTCCTTCTGAGACAAAATGGTTTGTAATGTGTGTTTTATTCTGAACATTTCCCGTCTTCGTACATGTTTTCTTTTTCACACTTCATTATATATTTCTGTTTCCATATTCCATTACGCATCTCAGCTATTGTATCTCCTTTGACATTTCACATGCCAAGTTGCATTAGCATTTCAATTCATTTTTTTGCTTGTCATTTTGAATGATTGTTATCTCAAATAATTTTATTTCTGATTTCACATCTCATTACTCAGTTTCCAGACCCTCACTGTGGATTTCAGTGTTCATATTACATCATACACTGGGGGGTTTGCTTCCTGTCAAGCACTGATTTTTCACAACTTGTCATGGATTTTTCTTTCTGCATTTCATCATTCATTTAATCTTTCATATCTCATTCTGCATTTTCCTTACTGCATCACATGATTCCCTACTTAACTTTGTATCTAATTTCATTTTTCCTCTTTGATCTTACAGGAACATTTCTGGTCTTGCCTATCATTACTCTTTTGGATTCTGTATTTCATGGCTTATTATAATTTTTCAACTTACTGTACATTTCTGATATCAAATCCTATTATGAGTTTTCCTTTTCACACCTCATTACCCACTTTTTTGATTCTGCATCTCAATATGAATGCTTTTTTCCATCTCATTTCCAGTTTCCAGTTTTGGTTTTTGCTGTGCATGTTCATTTTATTTCACTGCTTGGTTTTCCTTCAGTGTCTCATTATGTACTTTTTGATCTAATTAGGATGTATCATCACTTATTAGTCAATTTCCTTTTCATTGTCCATTACAGACTATGTGTAGCATTCTGAGCATGAGCTTTCAGATTTTTTCATGCATTTTGCTTTTCTCACATTCTTCAGTTAACTTCTTTCGTCTTATGATAAATTTAATATATTCTTACTAGCATCTTACTATCATTTTTCAAATCTGTCATTTTTTTTGCACCTGAGTAAACTGTCTTTCTTTAGCACCTCAGTAAACATTCTTTTTTAATATCTCATTGCTCATTTGAATGGTATCATATTGCAAACTTCATTTTTCGTTCTCTCATAATAGGATTTCATTTACAGAATGCATAATGAACTCCTGGTTTTGTATTTTTTGAAACTTGGGGGTGGTGGTGCCTCTTAGCATACATTTTCATATGTGCAAATCCTCCCATGTTTCCTTTTCAGATTGTGCATCTTCTTCTGTGCTTTCTTTTTCAGAGCTATTTCTGCACTCTTCCTAATGCATGCGATTATGCAGCTTGATTCATTTCTGATCTCTTGTTTCATCTTTTGTAGCTCATGATACATTTCTGATTTTGAATACTCTTATGCTTTTCTCCTTTATCTATTTATGAATTTTTATTTTTGCATTTCCTTATTCATACTTTCAGGATGAATTTTCCTTTTTGTCTCTCACCAAGTCAATTTTTCTTAGAAGCTTTCTTGAATGAATCACTTGGTTTTACTTTTTCACTTATGCACTACATCCTTTGGTGTGCAACGTTACCCATTTTGGATTTTTGCATCTCTTCTTTCAATGTTTTTTTTATCTGGTCTGTATTTCCTCATGCAGCTCCCTTATCCCTATGTTGTTCCCTATTTGTCTTTAAAATGCCATTACACATTTCCATTTTACAACTACTTTTGTATTGCTTATGATGTGTTTTTCCACCTATGAGTACTTGTTTGTGGTTCTGAGCAGCTTTATATGCATCAGATGTGATCTTTGCTCACCTCATCATCTATTTCTCTATCATCTCGTTATATTTTTTCCAGTTTTTTTCTTTTGGTATATATGTTCTTACTGCAGGGTTTTTTTTTTTACAATTGATTAGGTCTTAAATTGCACATCTCATTATTATTCATTGAAGAGTTTAACTTTTTTAACTCAGTATGCATCTCCATCTCTAACACATACTCTTTTCCCTGTAGCTCAATATCTATTTTAACTGTCCTATCACATCCACTCACATCCCCTTGCATGTGTTCTTGCATCTCTTATTTCCTACTTACCACTGTGTTGCACTATTTCATTTTTACTTTCAAAGCACATGTGCTTTTTCTTGAATCACACTACTGCTTTTCATTTTTACCTCTTATTTAATCTTTTACTTCTGTCTCCTTACTTTGAACATTCTTTTCTCCAGGCTGTTATGTTTCCTTTTTTATACAACATTATGTATCTCTTTATTTGCATTTCCTCCTGCTTCCACATTTTTCTTTATTACAAATCAGTTTGTGATGCTTACTGCATTTCTTTCACTTTTTCCTCTTCTTATGTACTCACATTTCATTATGATTTCCCAATTTCATGCCTTTTTCTACTCACCTATGACTTTTACAGTTTTGCTTTTCACTTTTATACACATGTTCACTTTTATATATCATCTTTCATTCCGCATCTCCTTAGAAAATATTTTTTGCCTTTGCATCTCATTGCTTCTCATGGAATGTGCTCCTTTCTGCAGCAGAGTAGGTTTTGTTGGCATATCTCATATACACCTCCTTTTTCACATAGTGCTGAACTTGCCTGCCTCTCATCATGCCTCCCTTTCTGTCCTTCATTATGCAAGTTTTTTTCACACACCTCTACAGATCTGGCTTTCACATCTCACAATTATTTTTCATTCCTTTCTCCCTGACAATAATTTTGAGTGGCTGATCTCTCAGAGGTATTTATTTTGTCTTTGCGCATACCATTTTAATGCTGAAAACAAAGCATTGTTCCTCATATGGTTTACTTGGTCTTTCTTTTATTGCTAGTTTCTACTTGTGTATGTAAAAAAAGAGTAAAATGATACTTCTTCCTTTTCTCCCTACCCGATGACCAAGTGCTTTTGGTTCACAGAAAAAGCCAAGAGGGAATACAACAGAAAATACACGTGAGCAGAGAAGATATATTACAGACACTGTGGGAATACAGAAAGTTGAAGATGAATGTATGCTTTAAAGTGTAATTAGGAACCTTTTGTCAAGTTTGTTCATTAAAATCATACATATTTTGAAATGCTGATTGCATTAGCAAGCACTCTCCATTTTTGTAATCAGATTTACTTCATGAAAATCAGATTAGGCAGGTTCTCTGCTTGTCCCAAGTATAACTCAGGGGAGGGTAAAAAAGGTTGAAGAAGTTTAGTTCTCTGACTTGCTCAATGGATCCAGTAATACAGATTAGGAGAATGGTGATGGAGGTTATGCAGCTGCTTCCCCCGGATTAACTGAGCACCGTCTGAAGAACCATAGAATTGCTCTTTGAAGGAGATCTCTGGTGGGTTCTAGTTCAGCACCCCATCTCAGTGCCTAGCCTCTTGGCTATGGGTCCCCCTATGCTGTTTTTCACATGTACATGTGTGTATATGCTTGTGGCCAATACATGCTCAGCCATGCTACTGGTTAGTTCTGAAGGAGTGGACCTGCAGCAGCCTTTCTGTCCTGGGCTACTGGATTTGGCAAATCATAGAATAGTTAGTGTTGGAAAGGACCTTAAGATCATCTAGTTCCAACCACCCTGCCATTGGCAGGAACACCCCACACTAAACCATGTCACCCAAGGCCTCAACTAACCTGGCCTTGAACACCGCCAAGGATGGAGCATTCACAACCTCCCTGGGCAACCCATTCCAGTGCCTTACCACCCTCTCAGTAAAGAATTTCTTCCTTAGATCCAATCTAAACTTCCCCTGTTTAAGTTCTAACCCGTTACCCCTTGTCCTGACACTACAGTCCCTGATGAATAGTCCATCCCCAGCATCCTTGTAGGCCCCCTTCAGATACTGGAAGGCTGCTATGAGGTCTCCACGCAGCCTTCTCTTCTCCAGGCTCAACAGCCCCAACTTTCTCAGCCTATCTTCATACGGGAGGTGCTCCAGTCCCCTGATCATCCTCGTGGCCCTCCTCTGGACTTGTTCCAACAGTTCCATGTCCTTTTTATGTTGAGGACACCAGAACTGCACACAATACTCCAAGTGAGGTCTCACGAGAGCAGAGTAGAGGGGCAGGATCACCTCCTTCGACCTGCTGGTCATGCTCCTCTTGATGCAGCCCAGGATACAGTTGGCTTTCTGGGCTGTGAGCGCACACTGAAGCCGGCTCATGTTCATTTTTTCATGGACCAACACCCCCAAGTCCTTCTCTGCAGGGCTGCTCTGAATCTCTTCTCTGCCCAATCTATAGCTGTGCCTGGGATTGCTCTGACCCAGGTGTAGGACCTTGCACTTGGCATGGTTAAACTTCATCAGGTTGGCATCAGCCCACCTCACAAGCGTGTCGAGGTCCCTCTGGATGGCATCCCTTCCCTCCGGCTTATCAACCGAACCACACAGCTTGGTGTCATCGGCAAACTTGCTGAGGGCGCACTCAATCCCACTCTCCGTGTCACTGACAAAGATGTTGAACAAGACCGGTCCCAACACCGATCCCTGAGGGACAGCACTCATTACCGGTCTCCAGCCGGACATCGAGCCATTGACCATATCCTAACAGCCATATCCTAACAGTCATAATCATATCCCTAAGTCAGTGTCCTCTACAGATTTGCTGAAGATGAACACCGTCACCATCCAGGCCACTGATGAAAACGTTGAACCACATGGGCACCAGTATAAATCTCTGCTTCACTCACTGTCATTTTCCAGGTGGACATTGATCATGACCTTCCGAGCATGTTAGTCCAGACAATTTTAAGACCATGTAACAGTAGTGTCCATTACATGCATTCTCAGTTTTCAAATGAAGACATTGTGGGAGAAAGTACCGAAAGTCAGTATACATCCACCTCTCTTGTAAAGTTTTGTGTCCTTTTCCACTTTGTTTTCCTTCTATCTCCAAGAGGCATATTAGGAAAGAAAGAAAAACTCTCAGATCCTCCCATCCTTTGTATGGTGGGAATTCCAGACTTGTTGGTGTTAAATATTTATCACACTAATGATTATTTCCATACCTAACATGAGCTGCTACAAATTGTAACTGGGAGACACACATATGGTTTGGCTCTCTGTATCTACTATGTGGGGTCACAAAGTTGGAAAGGACCTGTGGCTCTGTTCTGGCAACAAGGGACTTGGCAGTGTCATAGGAGAAACAGAATAAAGGGGAATTAGTTCCCGTGAATCAACAGTAGATTGATCCTACCCAGTGAAACTGTTTGGAAATTAGATCAAGGACTGTGGCTTTTCACAATTTTCTGTTTTATCAGTGCTATTAGTTGTCTAAATATTGTCTTAAACTGCACTTAACTGTAAAGCATTTTTAAAAGAGAGGAAACAAAAGACGTCGTTGACAAATAAACTTGCATGTTGGGGATAAATGATAGTTGAAGCTGAAAAGTAAGACAAGTAGGAAATAACTGAACTGTTGCTTTAATCTCTCAGTGCCAGTAAAATGAAGATCTTCTTATATTGGTTTCAGTTGAGAGAGAAGTACCTCAGCACAAAACCGATTTTCTTGCTTCATTTCATGGATGTATAGAGGAAATAAGTTGTTTAAGTGAGCAGAAAGTGTAAACCAATGTAAGCACAATACAGCAAAGACTTTTAGCTCAGTATAAAAGTGGGTCCACTACCTAGCCAACATGCTTGAAATTTTGCTTAGACAGGATGATAGATCTTTGAACGTTCCTTTGTATCTGTCCTCAATTTTGCATTTCTGAATATTTAAGAGCAGCATGTTACTTGTTTGCATGTCACTGTTAAAATTAAAACCTAAAATCCCCAAACATTATAACAATTTAAAGGGATATGAATAAATGAGATTATGAGGGAAATTTTTGTGCACAAATACTTCCTATACACATATTACCTTACTTAATGACAGTTCATTTAGTTTCAGACTGTGCTAGGAAATGTGCATTTGTCTGGACAGTAGTTTCCTGTGAATCTGGAAGGCACTTGGTTTGCTGCTGTACATAATTTAGCTCCTGGCTGGCATTAGTAGCACTGATGTGTAACCTGAATATGGCTGTGGCTGCCTATTGTATTCACATTTATTCTGAGTGAAGGTAGGCAAGCAAAAGCACAATAACTTCATTCAGCCTCTGACCTCCTTCACAAGGATATGCAAGGACAGCATCCTTTGTGTCATATGTTCCTTTTGCTGTTCTTTGTAAGCCATAAAGCAAACGAACTACATAAAGAATATATGGAACTTGTAGTTCCATTGTGCCTTTCAGTATAACAAATAAGAGTATTATTTTCCATTTTCATTCAACGTCTGTGAGAAACAGGATGCCTGCACTTATTATCTGACAGATTTTCATGGGAATGAAAGATAATCAAAGGATTCTTCTACTGAAGAGTCATATTCTGGATATCTGACAGACTGGGTTCTGGTGTTGAATGCTTGCCTAATATTCTCTGATGGCCAAAGGCTTAAACCAGCTGATGACTTTTACATATGTACACAAGACAGTTGGAGGTATTCAGAAATTCAAGGTCTGACTAAGCTGGCATAGCCTGGGAGCAGTGCCTGAAATAATGCATTGCACTGGGCTGTTGCCCAGTGTAAACATATTTGGGAAATATTAGGGCTGTATTTAAGACTGGAGATCTGACAATACAGCTGCATCCCTTGTGGATGTAAAAAACCTAAGCAAAATTAAGCCAGAATACTGCAGTTTGTTATAAACATGACAGTCTAAAGATATCATTGGGATAAGGGCTGTAGGCAGCAATATCTCATTAGACTAAGTGGTATAATGAGGAGAAAAGTAAACAGTTTTTGAGCAGGTTATCCCTTCTCAAGGAGCAGACATCAAACATAGAGATTGAGATTACTTCCTCTGAAGTGAGTTACTTATCAGACTAACTTTGCAAAGACAGGTGTCTGGAATCTTCAGAGCAGGTGGGATATTAGTGTAAGGGAAGAAAGAAAGATGGAGAGAGAGGGTTTGTATTCTGTGGAGCACAAAAATGCTGGAAGGGGAAGAAGGAGACTATAACGTGCTATTGAAAGGTTTTTCTATTGAAATCATGGGTTTCAATGTCCCAGTGTTACGCATTTAATTCCCAGGTGTATCAGGGCACAGTATTTTGTAAGTCTGCCTTGAGGATCAGGACTAAGATATGAAGGGCTTGTTCTGTACAGAGCATTTCCTTGCTGGCTGGACGTTTCATCCTTTACACATTAACACAGGATTTAATTTTGGCTCGTAGTGGCAGCTTACTTTCACCTCCTCAGTTCCTGAGAGCTTTTGTTGTGCTGGTGAAATGTGCAAAGGTCAGATCTGAGAGTGGAGTACGGTTACTGCTAGATTTCTTTGGGGACTTGGGCTTACACTTGTGCTGTTCAACATGTTTGTCAACAGGAGGTAAACAGTGAAGTGACAAAGTCTGCAGCTGATACTGGGGTACCAGAGTGGTAAAAAGGTGCCCAGTTTTTGCTACAGCAGAAACACATCACGGTACTGACTGGGCACTACAGCAAATCTTGATATTCTTGTTAGTAAACATGAAGTAATGCACACGAACGGAAGAATAATTCCTTCTCTCTGAGTTGGCTCTGAGTTGACTATTATGCCTTGAGTGAGAGAATTTGCAGTTACAAAAGATGCTTCCACACATATGTTAGCTGAGTGCTCTGAGGTGGCTGAAAAACAAATGAAACAATATGAGGAGGCAGGCTCAGTCCTCCATCTGGTCTTGGTCAGGAGAAGCAGGATACTGAAATCAGCACCAAGAAGTTGTATTTTAGGTTTGACCCAGATTCTGTAATACCATGTTATTAGGGGTGTTCTGTTGACAAACTTTTCTTTGGTTGCAACAGATTTCTTGCATAGTCTAGATCCCTTTGCTGTATTTTGTACATTGGAAATGTACTGCTGAATTTAGCATGTTTGGGGAGTTTATTAGAGGTTAGCAGCAAGATTTCATAAATGCACTAGGAAGGCTTTTGTGTTCATAAATCTGCCTAATGTTTCCAGCTGTGCCCCTTCGTCTAGTGGCCAGGATTAAAAGGACTGAGTAGCCAGGACTGAGCAAAAGTCCTTGGTCCAGCATTGTTCATACATCACTCGCCTTTTGAATGTAATACATAATTCCCACAATATGCCACCTACCTTTTCCAAACCAGGCCACTTCCAGAAGTTTTAATGTGTCTTACTCTCTTTTTCCTCTATTGGTCATTTTCTCTGAACTTGCATGTAAAATTGTCTGAGAGTAATCAGAAAACTGGCAACTCTTGCCATCGTAAGCTTTCCAGAGCACGGTTTAAGTGCATAGTGTTTTTATAAGTAAGCTCTCTATACTGACAGTGATTTTCTAGGCTAGAATGTCATGCAAAACAAAATTAATTTAATGCATGCACCAAAAAAAAAAAAAAAAAAAAAAATAAAAAAAAATAAATCTGAATATGTTTTATGTAAATGCAATCAAAAAATCCACAGTACACAGTTCACAAATCTGGTAGAGTATAACAGCAGTAGAAAGCTGTCTCCTGTCAAATTAGCATTAAAAAATAATCCATTTAACAGATGGGGCTTCTTAAGGTGTGCAGGCAGATGACTAGGTCACAGCCTGAGATTTAGCTGAGTGAACAGACCATGAGAAACAATTGAACATAATGAATAACACAGTATGAAACTGACAAAATATACGCGTAGTGCTCTGAGAAATGGCCACATTTCACAGATGGTTGTGAGTGAGTTCTGTGAGAAGTAGTCAAGCTTCATTGACAATTGCAGAGAAGTATTTGGAGTTATTAGGGGAGCACGATCCTGCAAGACCCCCAGTGGCTGGGTAACCATATCAGTAATATCATGTAAGGCCTAAATGGCCTAAATAACAATATCAGAAATACTACCTGTGGGACAAACCAGGGAACAATATAAAAAAACTAATTAAAAATGTTTTGTTTTTTGGAAAGGAGATAAGGGTGAAGAAACTGGAGTGTGCAAGGTGAATGGGGAGATAAAAAGTATGGGGAAAAAAAGGGAAGGTAAGGATAAAAAGTCATGTGTTACGAAGGTTTACAAAGCACAATCAGCTGTCCTACCTACACAGGGGAAAAACCTGTTAGTAATTTCATGTGATATTCTTGTGGGAACAGACTATGTCCAAAGAATGAGTTAGTTAGCATTTAATCTGGTAGACCTAAATTCTGCCTATTGCAGTAGTTAAATCCAAGACCTGCTCCCAGAGGATCTTCAGATCTTTCTTAGTTACTTTTCTTCCTGTCAAGTCATATGTGGTAGCTCATCACTTTCAAACAAAAAATGAGACAGGTCCCCTCATATACTTCTCCCAGTGATATAACCATAACATCTTCAGTTCTGGTTTCAGTCAGTTCAGAAAAATACCACAACCTGCAGTCTAGTTTGGGTAGGATTAAAGTCTTTCCTTACTTTATCCTGTTGAATCTGTTCTATATTGCACAAAATAAATCTCATCACATCAAGGAGAGAGCAAACAAAATGGACTTGAGCAGGGGAGCCAGGGCTCTTAGCTAAGATATGAAATAGCAGGGTTTGGGATGTAATTTTGGAAGGGATGTGCCTTTTACTGTGTCAATCCACAGGCAGTTGTGCTGTGGGAGTGAGGCAGAGATGCAAATGAGAAACTGGGGTCAGAGTAAAAGTTAAGGGAAAACAGATTGGTAGAGACCTTTATGTAGCAGGTTAGTAGGTATTTTAGGAACATCCTGCAGTTTCTAAATATTGGACTTGAGTATCTATATTCTTTTATTTCCATTTAAGAAAGTTTTTACAGCTCTCTCCTTCATCCAATCAGTTGCTTTTATCTTTACAGAGGATGTTATGGTATGGTATACACTTTTCTTGAGTGTCTCAAGGCACAGAATAAAACATGAGTAATTTAATTTGGAAGAGACCTGTGGATGCCATCTAGGTTGACCTTGTGCTCCAAGCAGGGCTAATATCAAAGCTAGATATGGGATGCTCCTTAAAGTACCCTCTGCAATTTGCTAAGACATCACGAGCAGTTCACTTTAATTTTTTGGTTCTAGGCACTCTCTGCTATCTGAATGCAAAGTGGTACTTTAGTATTGAATTCTGTATCCATATGTAATAAATAAATAAATAAATAAATAAATGACTGCTTTCTTTGCTCTTCATTAGTTTGTGACAGAAGTTTGGCTCTGGTTTGTTGTGCATCCAGAGACCCACCTTTCAGCTGCCGGTTGGGCTGAAGGGCTTCCTGGTCAATCCAAGTGGGCTGGGAGCTGGCCTTTCAGGATAGAGTGACATGCAGTCATCTTGGATTGCCGTTGCTTGCAAAGCTGAACTGTCTCGGTGAGAAAGCCGATTAGGAGGCTGGAATGTGTAATGTATGTGGAGTGGCTGAGGGAGTTTGGTTTATAAGGTTGAGGAGAATAATGTTGGAGGGGGAGGGGGAAACCTCACTGCTGTCTTCCTTTACTTAAGGGAGTTGCAGAGAAGATGGAGCCAGACTTCTCTAGGGAAACATCCATCCTTGGAGATTTCTGAAATGCGATGAGACAGGTCTGGTACAACCGGGAAGTTAGCCTTGTTTGGAAGAGGAGACTGGATTATGTGACCTTCCGAGGTCCCTTTCAACCTAAAGTATTCTACAGTTCCTTGAATAGGATCCTAAGAATTTAAAGTATCTGGTAAATTCTTTTCTAAGTTTTGTAGAAAATCATTACATAACATCTCACAGACCTACTTAAGAAATTTCTGTGGTATTGGCCAAAGTTGTAAGAAACTGTAGATAAATATTATGTAAATGCTAAATAAAAATTACTTGCAAATTTTTTTTTACTTTGAACGAAAGGATATGTCATCCTAAACTGAGAAATCATGTGTCAACATACACTTAACGTAAAAGAATCCTATGGAGTATTCTATCGCCTTAACAGAATGCATAGGTAGAAAATACCTCGTTTTCTGTAGTAAAATTTGTGATCTTTTGCTATTGTTACTATTTCTAACCCAAAAATATTAGAATAACTGAATAATTAGATTATTCTCTTCTTCAGTTTGAAGAATCGATTTTTTCATAAGGAAGGATTCATATGAATTTCATAAAAAAAAGACAAAAAGATTTTGCCTGTGGGCTATGGAAGTTGTCTGGTTTACCCTCTGTTGTTATCACAGCCAAATTTCTGCAAGGAGTAATAAATTCTTAATGGTCCACTGTTCAAGTTTTCTGATAAGAGCAAGGTTACCTGTCAAAGAGTGAAAGAAATACACATCCTATGCTGGCTGAAGTACAGACTGCCTGTTGACTAGATTTGGAGCTGCTGTGATTTGTGAAAAATTACAAAGAATAAGTGCTCAATTATGTTTAAGAAAATGAGAGCCCCATCCATTAATTGTAAATAATTAGATTTTGTGCAGATTGAGGCACAAAAGACTGTGTGATTTAATAATATCAAAGTGTGGATTGGAGCCTTTTCTATGCCTGAAGCACACTCCAGTTTCACATAACACATTTTCATATAGTGTTCAAAATATCCTTCAAAGTCACAAAAGTAAATGAAGCCCCTCTCTGACCTCTGGTTATCTTCAGAAGTCTAATCTGGGATTTCTTGATTACTATAAGGACATTTGATGTGACTGATACATCTCTCAAGGAAGAGTATTTTGCCCTCCAGCTCACTAAAGGGTACTGTGGTCCAAAGAGGACCTATTGGTTGCTACCAAGCAACTAATTTTTGATTATGTAGTTTTCATACATAGCTCTTTCCCAAGCTCCAAGAAAACTATGCTTCCCTTAGACTTGAAAATTAAGGCAAAAAACCATGACCACATTTGAAGCAAGACAAGGAGTCTTCTGTGAATGTAAGGCAAGTCCTTTAATGCTGCTTTTTGTCTGATCCAGTCCATCAGTTTCAAAGTAGGTGACAAGACAAGTCTGAGGTTAAACTGGGTAGTCAGTTCACAGCTCAGGCACAGCAAGCAGGTCCATGGCCAAGCACAGGCATGCTATGATACAGCTAGAGACAAGAAAACTTACAGCATAGATCAGGCCAACAGGGACTAGCAGTCCAGGACAGAGCTCAAATGGGCCTGAACTCATGAGTAGAAGGGGTGGATGGAGCCCGCTGGTGAGGCTGGCCAAGGTTTTTAGTAGTGCCTCAGGGCTCTGACACTTCTTGGAACTGTCAAGAACAGACAGTAACGTTACACAAACAGAGGATAATGAGATTTTGGACCCTGAGGTTGACTGTCTCTGAATCCACTCTGAGCCTTAGAATTTCATTAGGTGTTTCCCGTGGCCATTCTACCTCTTTAAGTGTACAGCCTAGCTGGAGACAAGTTAATCAAGTTCCTCTTCATTATCTGTTCTTTCTCTTTATTTTTCAATGAGACCTTGTTCACTCTATGCTATTCAAAACTCATTCTGATGAAAAAAAAATAAATATTTTCTTCACACACTGTTGTCTGGAACTCATGACAATATTATAAGCATGCATGATTGTATCTTCACAGTACCCCTGAAGGGAAGGAAACTCACTGATTCAGAGAAACTGCACTCTTCATTTCACTTCAAGCTGCAAGTACTTGGTACAGTCACAAATCAGAAAAAATGCAGTCTCATTTAAGGAACTGATGAATAGAGAAATGACTTATTACCTTCGGGTAACTTCATTTACTAATTTAACAAGCATCCTTATGAGAACACTGAAGAGGAAAGGCTACATACTAAGTCTACTAATTAGCATCTAATTTCCTTGACTGGGAATGTGGTCTCACATGCCCCCCTGCCTTGATCACACCATACCTTCAAACTCTGGCAGTTCTACTGCCTTTGTTATTTTACTATCCTGTTTCATCCAAAAGATGGACACATCTAGAGTCCTGAACATGATACTTAAGAGAGAAAAAGAGGATTTTTGAAGTGAATATTAATGTTCATGCATCTGAATTTTTTGTGTTTGAGCCTACTTATATTTCCTCTGTATGACATTTGTAAGCCTTTCTTCTCTTTTAAAAACACAGATCCCATCACAGAGGGGATGGTCACAGAGCCCATCATAAGTAGATCTCTTGCACATCTGTTTATCACCAAAGAAAATAGAAAGACTAACATCAACAGCTGGTGGTATCTTCTATTTAAATCAGCTGTCATTGCACAGATGTTTGGTAACAGCAGAGGAATGGCAAAACTTGAGAACTACAGGCACCATTAGACTTTCCAAAGTAAAAAGATATACTAATTGCCATAGGCTGTCATCCCATCACAGTCTATTTTCCAGTCATTGCTCCTCTTTCTGGTATACCTTTTTCTGTCTTAGTTCCCCAAAGGAAACAAAAGAGAAATAATGTTGCATCATGGGTCTTATGGAAGACATTGTGCTCGAGGAGTTAGTGATCTTGAGCAAGCCCTGACAGCCGTACTGGGCCTTGTGCTTGATAAACCCATATGTTTGCATGAGCAATTGCTGCATGACCCCAGGTACGTAGCAATAGAGGGCAACATGCTGGAAGGCTCTAAATACACTTCCTAGATATATTTACAGAGGCTTACTTTGGTGGGCATAAAGAAAGAGACCTGTCAAAACAAGACGGATAGTTTTGTTTACTACACTAGACATAAGGAGACATGGTACTGGGCAGGAGTGAACCTCACCAAGGATGGGATCTGCGCAGCATGCTGTGGCTATGCATCTGGGGCCTGTCCAGTGCTGCAGGAGAGCAGGATTCCCAGCACCTGAACAACAGTAAGATTCACCTACTAACATTTCCCTTCCTGTTTCATTTGTGTTGTTGTTATTATTATTATTAAAGCAGTTTTGTTACACCGTTTGCTGTTTTGCCTTTCCTACTGAGATACAGTGAGAACCCTGCACCCATCCTGGTGCAGAGCAACTGTGCAGCTGAATGAGGAGGAAGGGAGTTAGCAGTTCCATTATGAAATATAAAAATAGCTCATATTGTTTACATTTAGGACTTTGATGGGACATGTCATTTAAGGCTTTGAAGGGTAGAGTGCCTCCTGTGATATGTAGTTGTTAAACTCTACCGTGAAGGAATGGTAAGGAACATATGTGTTGTCATACCACTCCCCCATGACACTTTCCATCTCTTTGCATACTGAAGGAGAATAGCTCCAAGGCTTTGTGAGGAGGTTGTATCATACATCACTTCATGGAGAAAGCATTTCAACATTTGCATCTAAGCTGAACATTGTGAATAGCTCCTTTTTTAATAAAAAATCAATGCAAGAGCAAAACATTTTTGCCACAATGCCTGCCTGTTTGATTTATGCTTCCTATTACTTAGCACTTCCAGGGTGGATAACCTATATTTGCAGTAGTAGAACATTAAGTTCTGCTATTAAGTTGAACTCTCGTGAATACAAACCAACTCAGATATTTCACTGCAATCCATTGTTCTATTACCAGGGATATCATCAGCAGATTTCATTAAATACCTCTTTCAATTCCAGTGAAGTCTACCTTTATCTTTTCATCTGGAGAGAACAATGTATTTCACAGCCTGCTAGATAAAACAAACTGAAAAAGATGCCCAGGGAGACTGAATTATCACTTAAAGGAACTTTCTCTCTGACTTTCTCTTTTTTGTCTCACTTCCTGGGGTTTTTTCCTTCCTGCAAAGAGACTTACCTTTGAATCAGCAGTAGGTTCTTCTCACACTGGACTCTCATCAGTAAGAAGCTATGCTGTGACAATATATTGCTATCCCCACATATTAGCTGATAATTCTTGGTCTTGGCATGTGCATTCATACTGTGCTTTCAGATTATCAAAACAAGAACAAAAAAGAAAGTATTTTAGGAATCTTACAGTTTTCTTGCAGTTTCACTTCAATAAAGAAGAAGAATAAATCAAGGAATTGAAAACTCTTGGATAAACTTTTCCCAGGTGAAGACGAGCTTGAATTCCTCTGTGGCGTCTTGTGTCTTGTTCTGAAAAATTTCTAAGTTCAGCAGGGTTGAGGACACTTCCACCAGGTCCAGAAGAATATATGGTGTCTCTATGGAAATGACACACATTTTGTACTTGCCTTCTGAGAGTAGACTGTGGTTAAGTCTGCAGAGTATTCCTGAGATTAACAGTCTTAAAACCCAAGCCTCTAGCGCCTTGTATCCAAATAATCATAAGGAGCCTTCTAGAAATAAAAATGTCAGGACTTGGAAAATACAGCATAATTTCTTTAGAGAAATTAGATATGTGCTTGCTCAGACAAGTTTGCACATTTTTATGATAAATTTCTTCCAGACATTTGAATAGACAAATAATGCACATATATAGAATCATAAAACAGTTAGGGTTGGAAAGGACCTTAAGATTATCTAGTTCCAACCCCCCTGCCATGGGCAGGGACACCTCAGACTAAACCATGTCACCCAAGGCTCTGTCCAACCTGACCTTGAACACCACCAGGGATGGAGCATTCACAACTTCTTTGGGCAACCCATTCCAGTGCCTCACCACCCTTACAGTAAAAATCTTCCTCCTTCTCCTTGAGAAAATGCTATCAAAATGAAAATCAGAAGAATCAATTTTGCCAGCTTTCTATTTGGTAGACCTTGGTACAACAACAAATCTGGATGATAGATTCACTGAGAGATTTGCAAGATATATAGAAAGATTACAGGTACAGGGAAACAAGATGTTTTAATGAAAAAGAGAAAGAAGTAATTAGGTCTAAAAGAGAAAGAAACAAAAGGGGCTATTTCGATAACTGTCTGCATTAATTTTTTTCCTAAGAAAAAATATCTTTGGCGGAAAAACTTTTACCTCTGAAATCAGAATTAATGACACTGATAGTGACTACTATTGCACAGTATGTTTTTGTATAGTTGTTTTCACTCTGCATGAATGAATAATTCAGTCTTACACCACCCAAAGAGGGACTATAGAGATCAGGAATCATAACTGTCCTCATAAGCACAACAGGGAAAAGGGAATAAGCAGCACTTAAAAGGAAAATTCTCAATCATAGACTCATAGAATCATAGACTGTTTTCGGTTGGAAGGGATCTTAAAGATCGTCTAGTTCCAACCTCCCTGCCACAGGCAGGGACATCTTCCGCTAGACAAGGTTGCTCAAAGCATGATCCATCCTGGTCTTGAACACTTCGAGGGATGGGATTCAATCACTGAAATATGTTGCTCAGGGAGGTTGTGGAACTGGCAACCTTGGAGATGTTCCAAACTCACATGGACAAGACCCTGAGCTACCTGAATTATCTTTGAAGACAGTCCTGTCTGGAATTATGCTTGAGTCAGAAGACCTTCAGGGTTCGTTTCAGTTAAAGTGCTTCTCTTATCTGATGATCATAGAATCATAGACTAGTTAGGGTTGGAAAGGATCTTAAGATCATCTAGTTCCAACCCACCTGCCATGGGCAGGGACACCCCACACTAAACCATGCCACCCAAGGCTTCGTCCAACATGGGCTTGAGCACTGCCAGGGATGAAGCATTCACAACCTCCCTGGGCAGCCCATTCCAGTGCCTCACCGCCCTAACAGTAAAGAACTTCTTCCTTATATCCAATCTAAACTTCCCCTGTTTAAGTTTGAACCCGTTACCCCTTGTCCTGACACTACAGTCCCTGATGAATAGTCCATCCCCAGCATTCCTATAGCCCCCTTTCAGATACTGGAAGGCTGCTATGAGGTCTCCACGCAGCCTTCTCTTCTCCAGGCTGAACAGCTCCAACTTTCTCAGCCTGTCTTCATATGGGAGGTGAATGATCTCAGTTACATCACTGAGTGATAAGTAAACAAAACCCAACAGGACTAATAACCAACTTTGCTGAGAAAAGGCATGGGATTACATGAGTACACAAGCAAACAGCAAAATGAATGGCATTCAGTCAGAAAAGGAGTAGAAGAGGGGGCATGCTGTGACAATGGTGTTTGCTGAGTTCAGAAGTACAAGGAAGTATTTCATACTCTGCAGATCTATGTGTGGAATTTTCTGCATTGGGAAGTCATGATGGAATTACTGAGGTAAAGCAATATCTAGTTAGCTATATAGAAAAATTAAGACATTTGTATCTCCAGAATGCTAAGCAAGGTGCAATACAAACTGATTACTTGCAACACCTTTTGCATTTATGATGCTAACCATTAGGCCAGGAACTTTTAGATAGAAAGGTACTTAAATATTTTGGGTTTGCAGCTCTCTGTAGAAGAGGTGAGCATGAAAAGGAGAATGCTAAGGTAAACAAATCAGTGGTAAGATCCTATCAAATATTATTGCTATCCATCTCTTTGTCTTTGCTCGTTTGTGCTGATGAGATTCCTTCAGGCAAGCATCCTTTGAGAATTCCAGGAAAACTCTCCT